>NC_085841.1:24979068-25581068 GCF_035594765.1 Anolis carolinensis | reverse complement strand
AGTATTCTGGACAGGGATGTTCAGGAAAGTTACTAGTTTATCTGGTGTCAGTTTCCATTTTTCAGAATTATGTCTTAGAATTATGCTAAATCATCATTACTATTGTCTCCTTTTTAACACTGGCCTCAGAAATCTTCCTATGTTCTCTTTATCATATGTTGTATTCACACAAGCTGCATAAACTAGAGTGTACCCTAATTTAACTACAGTAGAGTCTCACTTATCCAACATAAACGGGCCGGCAGAATGTTGGATAAGCGAATATGTTGGATAATAAGGAGGCATTAAGGAAAAGCCTATTAAACATCAAATTAGGTTATGATTTTACAAAAGAAGCACCAAAACATCATGTCAGGCAACAAATTTGGCAGAAAAAGTAGTTCAATACGCAGTAATGCTATGTAGTAATTACTGTATTTATGAATTTAGCACCAAAATATCACGATATATTGAAAACATTGACTACAAAAACGCGTTGGATAATCCAGAACGTTGGATAAGCGAGTGTTGGATAAGTGAGACTCTACTGTATTTGTTTTAACTGGAATTGTTATAATTGTGTTTGGCATCTAATGGTTGCCAGTTGTGAGGCCGTCCTGAGTCCCCCCCCCCCCCCCCCAGGTATGTGTGTGTCAGATGGGATATAAATGTATGAAATAAAAATAAATAATTACAGTAGAGTCTCACTTATCCAACATAAACGGGCCGGCAGAACGTTGGATAAGCGAATATCTTGGATAATAAGAAGGTATTAAGGAAAAGCCTATTAAACATAAAATTAGGTTATGATTTTACAAATGAAGCACCAAAACATCATGTAATACAACAAATTTGACAGAAAAAGTAGTTCAGTAAGCAGTAATGCTATGTAGTAATTACTGTATTTACGAATTTAGCACCAAAATATCACGAAGTATTGAAAACATTGACTACAAAAATGTGTTGGATAATCCAGAATGTTGGATAAGTGAGTGTTGGATAAGTGAGACTACTGTAGTCTTGAATTACCAAAACCGCTCTCAGCCCATGAAATATAATAGTAAAAATAAGACTTTATTTATATACTTTGCTATCTCCCCGAAGGAACATAATAATTATGTTAAAGGTATTTCTTAATTTGCTATAGTAAAATGGAGAAGTGATGCTTCCACAACCATTTTTTAAGCTCCTACAACCTTCTCAGTCTCTCCATGGATCTGCAGTGGTGGGCTAGAGGATACTTTGGGGGAGGCGAGATCAGTATGTGTGTGATTTTAATTACATAAAAAGGAAGTTAAACAGTGTTAGATTTTGACTATAATGTGTACTGTAGTACCAGAGAGTGAGGAAATAGCCTCCTGAAATCCATCATATACCGTAATAGAATATGCATGAATTCTTTGACGTGTACAAAAATTTCAAAGACTGCCTGTGGTTCTTAACATTTAGTAAAGTTCCATACCTGTGATGTTTTAATGCGTGTTAAGAAATGTTTAAAGGGAGTTTTAAGATATATTGCAAAACCAAAGTGCCCTGTAATTTCTTAGTTTACTGAGCAAGTATAATTTTTGTTAATCAAATGTTTCAGCATAATGCTAACTGTGACTTAAATAGAGAAATGATTTTTATGTTTAAGTGTGTTTGTTTGAGCGAAATGAACTATAATAATAGTAATTGATCGGTGTAGAATAGGGAAATATTATAGCCTTTTTAATCTTTTGTATAATCTGAAGTACTAATTATTACTACTTTTTTCTTAGGAGATTCCAAGTCAAAGCAAATGTTGAATCCTGCATTATCTGAAGGCTTTCAGACAAAACCTGTTCTGTACCTATTGGCTGAAGGAATGTAAACCCTAAAGTTTGAGATCTGTGCAAAAATTGATAGAAGTGTAATCGACAGGTAAATACTTGTTTAGTACGGGCTAAGTTAAATAAAAATTATAACTGATGGGTGGGTAAGTGTTGAAATAATATGAATTAACATTATTTTGTGTTAATAAGGTTTTCCTGTTTCTTTAAATACCACATTCTCCAGTCTTTAAATACCACGTTCTCCACTGTATTGTGAGCCTTCATTCCAAAACAATTACATTGGGGTCATTGTGGTATTCTCTTTCTGCTACCCCAAGTGTTCACTGACATTGCTCTTGGAATATTTTCATAGTCAAAAAATAGATCTGTGATCTTTAAGAATCTCTAATAGTTACCTCAGGTTTTTTTTTAAGTTTCTTGCTTTGTTTTGTATAATTTGCCTGTGCAGTACAAATCTTGTTCCTAGAAGCTAAAGTTGGCAACCCGTAACATGAGGTTCATTCCCATAGCATCAAACCATTGTTTGTGTTCATATGTGAATTGACCCATTGTTGCTAGCTCACTGCTGACCATTGATAAAAGTAATGAAGTTAAAAGTTGAATTAAAGAATACGAATTTTGTACATAAATAACCCTGGCACACATATATGAAACATTTTAAAAACTTTTTTTGCAAGATATTTTAGAGTTGAATAATTGTGCCTTTCTTACAAAGGCTTCACTTAAAAGCAGTTTTCATCTTAATATTTAATAATAGTATACAGTGTTCCTTCACTTATTGCGGGGGTTATGTTCCAGGACCACTTGCAATAAGTGAAAATCTGCAAAGTAGGGACACTATATTTTTTAAAATATTTATACCTTATTTTAGTAGTTAGTTGGCCTTTCTCTCCTTCGCAAGCCCGTTTTGCACTGTAGTTGTTTTAGTTTGGCGAGGCGGGCAGCAATTTGGTAGAGAAGGTTGTAAACCTGCAACTCCCAGGATTCCCGGGGAGCCATTGAAGCTTTCCCGAAAGAGGGGGCAGAGCGAGAGTGCATGTGCGGAAGGCAGGCACCACCGCTCACTCACTAGTCCTTCGTGAGTTGCTTTGTGTTGTTTCATTGGTTAGTTTGATAGATAGACACCACTTTTGATTGGATAGCATTAAGGTCCAAGGCATTCTGAAAGTGCCTTGGACCACAAAAAAAACAAAACCGCAAAACAGCGAGGGAATGAAAAGTGAACCGCGAAATAGGGAGGGAACACTGTAGTACCCATGGAGTTTTGAATTGCTTGGAAGATATTCTTTTTGAGACTCTCCCAATTATTACTGTCCCTCACGGGTTCATAAAAAAGATGCTGCCTATTTTAGGCTTGTGTTGATCTGCAATAGTTTGGTTAACATCCACTAAACATGTAGATGTGCCTTAACCAGCAGATGTTACTTGCACTGGATTACTGTAAACACATGGTTGCACTTAAAGATAACCCAGAAGGCCAGTTCACGGTACCTTTAATACCAGAATGGCTTGAGGCTCAAATATTTGTAAGCTTGTTGTAAATGACTGCATGTGACTTAAAACAGAAACTTACTTTCAAATTTCAATATTTTATATCAGCAAGGGAGGGAGGCCTTTCAGTTGTTGTTCCCAAACTCTGGAATGCCCTCTCTGTACTGTTGTGCTTAGATACCAGTGCTGTAGTTGTATTTGGCACTAACTCCAGATCTTTTTATTTGCCTGGTCACGTTAACGTTTACTGATTCAGTTTTTTGCTGCTTTTTTGTTTATTGATACGTTTGGAGTTCTTATTTTCTAATTTATATTTGTATATTCTATCTTGATATATCTATAAGGAAAAATTCAGTTTAAAAATAATCTTAAACATAGTTAAAAGTATGTTGCAATGAATATGTTGCATTTTGTCTTGTTTTCCCCTGCCCTGAAGAGAAATTTTTCAAATTTCAATATGGTAAAATTATACTTGGAATTTCTGTTTTAGACTGTGATTAACTAGCATTTCAGTCTAGTATCATTCCATGTCCAGAGTCATACATCTGCATATTATTTGTAGCTATATGTGTTTTAAAAAGGTCATGATGGCGCAGCGGGTTAAACCTCTAAGCTGCAGAACATGCTGACCAGAAGGTCACAGCAGTTTGAATCCGCGGGATGGGGTGAGCTCCTGTTAGCCCCAGCTTCTGCCAATCTAGCAATTTGAAAACATGCAAATCTGACTAGATCAATAGGTACCTCTTTGATGGGAAGGTAATGGTGCTCCATGCAGTCATACTGGCCACATGACCTACGGACAATGCCAGCTCTTTGGCTTGGAAATGGAGATGGAACCCTCTCCCCCCCCCCCCCCCCCCTTGAGATGGACTCGACAAGACTTAATGTCAAGGGGAAACCTTTACCTTTACTATAGTAGAGTCTTGCTCATCCAACATAAACGGACAAGCAGAACGTTGGATGAGTGAAAATGTTGGATAATAAGGAGGCATTAAGGAAAAACCTATTAAATATCAAATTACGTTATGATTTTATTAATTAAGCACCAAAACATCATGTTTTACAACAAATAGACAGAAAAAGCAGTTTAATGCATGGTTCAATACATGGTAATGTTATGTAGTAATTACTGTATTTACGAATTTAGCACCAAAACATTGCAATGTATTGAAAACATTGACTACAAAAACATTGACTACTAAAAATTGACTACAAATAAAGATTTGTATAAAACGAACTTAGAGTAACAACATTGTCTGAAGTTAAATCCATTAAAAGTTCAGTCCTGTGAAGTCAGATTGCGTTGGATAATACAGAACGCTGGATGAGTGGAGGTTGGATAAGCTAGACTCTACTGTATACGTAGAATACTGTAGAACAATCCATTTCTTTATTCTTCAGGAGAATAGGGACGGCTCACATTACCCTGGAAGCTAGAGCATGGAAAATAAAGAAATGTTAGCTTCTTATGTGGAAGGAGTATGTCACACAAATAACATCATAGAAGTATCTACCTACCAGCTGACAGATTGTTTCTGCATAGTTTAGTCATTTTAATAATGAAACACTACATATCTGAAGACTTTTGGTAGAATTGGCATAGAAGACTAATTTTGACTTCATAATTTTGACTGTCTTGAAGTTGCTGTTTGTTTAGCTATTCAAGTAGTTCTTTGTATGTTTTGTAATTGCTGCTTTTTGTATTCATCATCAAATTTTGTCTTGCAGATTTCTTTGCAAATCAAGCAAACATGGGTGCATTTTTGGATAAACCAAAAACTGAGAAACATAATGCCCATGGGGCAGGAAATGGACTGCGTTATGGCCTAAGCAGTATGCAAGGATGGAGAGTGGAAATGGAAGATGCTCACACAGCTGTTGTAGGAATTCCTCATGGTTTGGAGGACTGGTCCTTTTTTGCTGTTTATGATGGTCATGCAGGATCTCGTGTGGCAAATTACTGCTCAAACCACTTATTAGAACACATCACTAGCAATGAAGACTTCAGGGGAACAGAACAGCCCAGCTCTACTCTCGAACCTTCAGTGGAAAATGTAAAGAGTGGAATCAGAACTGGCTTTTTGAAAATTGATGAATACATGCGCAATTTTTCAGACCTCAGAAATGGCATGGACCGGAGTGGCTCAACAGCAGTGGGAGTTATGATTTCACCTGATCACATTTACTTTATCAACTGTGGAGACTCACGTGCTGTTCTGTATAGGAATGGACAAGTCTGCTTTTCAACACAGGATCACAAGCCTTGTAATCCAAGGGAGAAGGAGAGAATCCAAAATGCAGGTGGGAGTGTCATGATTCAGCGTGTTAATGGCTCATTAGCCGTTTCCCGTGCTTTGGGGGACTATGACTACAAATGTGTGGATGGTAAAGGCCCTACAGAGCAACTTGTTTCTCCAGAACCTGAGGTTTATGAAATTGTAAGAGCAGAAGAGGATGAATTTATTGTCCTGGCTTGTGATGGAATCTGGGATGTAATGAGCAACGAAGAGCTCTGTGAATTTGTTAAGTCTAGGCTTGAAGTATCAGATGATCTGGAAAAAGTGTGCAATTGGGTTGTGGATACTTGTTTACACAAGGTAGGTAACTCCTTTTTTGTTCCCCAAAAGGAGGCATAAAAATCCTTATCCCTAACAAAGATTAATCTAAAAATCATGTTAAATTGATGCTCAGCCTTTCTGTATTGTTAATAGTTCCTGTTAATACTAAAAAAAGGATAGCTGTGTAAATTGATAAAACTGTGAACTTTCTAGGAATTCACCCTGGTATTGGGTTTGAGGTTATCAGTGCCTCTTATGCATCTGGCTAGAATTATGTGCATTCCAAACCTTAATGTGGAAGTTAACCTTGGTCTTTATTTGGAAGAAGAATAATTCAAACAGTAAAATGTTATATATTTCAGAAAGGGATAATAATTTCCTTTTTCTTTCTGACTGAAGAATTTAAAAAACTAGTTGTATTTTGACTTTCATGGATAAAACACCTAGAATTGATGGGTCTTACTGTTAAGCCTGGGTTATCTTCTTTTTCATGTGCTGGGAAAAATCTCAAATTCCTCTTTCAAGTGAATGTATTGCTTTTGAAAGGAAAACTTACATTTGAATTGGTATAATATATGAAAAATGATGTAAAATGAGTGCATGTTCAACCTTCTATCCATTCATAGGCTAGTTCTGCTTGTTCAGGCCTGTGGTATGTGAGATGAGAACTGAAAACATTTTGTTATTTTGATGGAATATTAAATCACTTGGTTGACTTTTCTACAGTAATTCAGTGTTCAAAAGCTGAATGGAGGCAAATTTGATTGCTAAAATGTCAAGCGTTGTGCAACATCTTTTGTTCAACTCCTAAAATGATTTTTAAAGATAATTCATATATATAAAATTGAAACTGTGGAGATTTTTTCTTAATGACAATTTATTGAAAAAGAAATAATGCATTGTGTATCATGAATTCAAGTATATTATGGACCATCAAATTATTTTAAAGTAAAACAGAGAATAAAAAATATCTAACAAACCAATGGTACACAATTTTTCATATATTGAAGAGTGGATAAGTATGTGATCTGGGATTGTGAACGATAAAAACGCTAAACCTCAAATATGTACTATTTTTCCTTCCAAAATATAGGGAAGCCGTGATAACATGAGTATTGTTCTAGTTTGCTTTTCAAATGCTCCTAAGGTCTCAGATGAGGCAGTGAAAAGAGATGCAGAATTGGATAAGCATTTGGAATCACGGGTGGAAGGTAAGAACTGCTATTCTGTACTGTATTTTTATTTTATTTATTGTTGTTTGGTGGCTTTTACCTCACAGCTCCCAAAACGTAACTGAAGTACCTTTAGCCAAAATCAGCATAGAGCATAGCAACAGATGAGAATAACACTCTTTTTTGTATGGGAGTGATTCTGAATCACAAATCCAAATAGCAACCTGATGTAATTATCTCCTCAGACTTGAACAGATTGTTAAGCACAGGTCAGTGTCTTGTATAAAGGTACAAATTTATAGGCCAAGGTGAATATTTTAAGCTTACTCATAAGCTCATCCATTATAAACTTCATAAACCTTCTTGAAATTTGCTTATATTAATCATTCATTGAATAATTAATATCAAGCAGTTTATATCACTTTCTAAGGTAGCATCTACAGCATCTACATCTATCACATATTTTGTTCTATGTGAAGCGTGCTTGTATAAACTTGATTGTCCTTAATAGATATTTACCAGACAATGATACTGCTTAAAGAATGTGTCACAACCACTTAGTTCTGAGGTGTACAAAGACATTTGTGTGCAGAATTTGCATAGTGTCTTGTTAGTTGCTGTCGAATAAGCTACGAGATATCTCCAAGTCATGCTGTATTTAACAGACCTACTAAGCTCTTCCAGACTCAGGGCTGCGGCTTCCTTGAATGAGTCTTTGCACTTGTAATGGAGTCTTCATTTCTTCCTACTGTCTTCCACTTTACTAGGCATTATATTTTCTAATGAGAGATGTCACATTGTGTGTCATGAAAGCCTCAGTTTGGTCATTTTGGCTTCTAGGAATGGTTCACACTTGATCTGTTTTTGGATGCATTTCTCATTTTGACATCTATAGATATCTCCAGCATCACACTGATTTTTTTCCTGCCAGTTAGCTTCACTGTCCAGCTTTCATAATGGTACATAGAAATTGGAAATGCTGTGACATGGACAATTCTGATTTCAGTATTCAGTTATGTATTACACTTGGGTGCCATCATATCTGTCCATCCAAGCCTTAGTCATTAAATGATGCTTGGGGAAAGTGATCCAGTCAAGGCTAAGATCACATCCATTGCTGTTGGTGAGGGTTATGTTCTGTGGACATGCCACGCTAATGATCAAGGATGAAGCAAAAAAATTGCAAGTATGTTAGCAGTGATTCCAGGTGGCTTAACACCAGTACTCCTGTTGCATGTTTGTCTGGTGAACGAAAAGAGAAAATCAGATGAAACCATTTATCTGGTAGGGAAGTTGGTAGAAAGGACACTTGGAATTCAGTTCTACCAAAAAATTTCTTCCTGAAATTTGGCATTAGCTATGCTATGGATACCATTGAAAATGAGGGCATCTACAAAAACAAAGATGAATCAGTATCAGATAATGAATTAATGGATTGTAGTAGTGCAAGCAGTGTTTATGCTGTTGATCTCACCAAAGAACAGTTCCACTATTTATGCAGTTATTCTAGCAAAGAGGATTTGGGCTTTGAAAGTTTCGATTAAGACATTTGTGTACAGTCAGACCCCTGGATTCTGCATCCATGAATTCAGCCTTACACAACTTGAAAATATTTATTCTAAAAATTCCCAAAAGCATCTTATATAAGGTAGACCACTGTATGGGCACACATAGATTTTGGTATCTACATGTATCCTGGAACTAAACTCCAATAGATGCCAAGGGTCTACTGTTTATTTGTCAGCTTTTCTGAGTTAAAGTCAGACAAAGTTGTAAAGTTAAAGGCAGTAATCACTGCTAATATTTTGGCATCTTTTTTCCTTTGTTTGGTCCTTTACATCCTTTGCTATGTGTCCCCAAGTTGTATTGTAGGCTTTAGTTCACCAACCCTCCCTTGACTTATACATGAGGTTGTCTTGTACAGTACACGAGTATATATAGTTTGGAATGGAGTATAAGCTGCAGCCAGCATTGGTCATTAATCATCCATGGTCAGGGACTGAGAGTGTCAGTCACAAGCCTGAGAGACATACCAGAAAAAGGCTGAAGAAAAGTCAAAAATAATTTCTAGGAGTCAAGTTGAGTCTCTGTGAGTTTGTGATTGGCATTTTCTACAGAGGTTGATTGGTGAACAAGAACAGATGGAATACTACCATGTGAGCTACATATTTCTTCAGCTTTCCTCTGTATTGGGCCACTCCATGTTTCTGCTGCCATCTCAAGAAGGTTGCATGTCATCAAATTTCTGTGGAGGTAGAAAAAGATAAGGATAAATTGACTTCCCCAGGAACTACATTTCATAGTAAAGAAATACTCTATGTGAGGGAGGAAAAGCAGTTTGATTCATCAGATAGGCCAACATATTCGGCTGATCGATTATTTTTCAGTTTGATATGTCACAGATTTTGTAGACTAGTAGTAGTTCCTGTGCTCTAGGCTAATGGTTGAGTTTCTCACAGAACACAAAGCATTTCATTATGACTGAGATGCAAGATGAAAAGGAGATTTTGAGTTGCCACAAAGTAGGCTAAGGTTGGGACTAATGAGTCATGTGTAGGATCAGGTTGAGTAATCATCTAGTTTTCTTGGAGAAACCGTAAGTTAGAAAGAGGGTGAGCTGAAAGATCATGACAGCCTGGGTCAGGACAGAACATTATGCCTTGTCTATATTCAAAAGAATAGGCTGAAGTCGGCTCTGGTAATGTGGCATGGTTTCTCTCTGAATTGTTCAGATCTGGTGTGCAGGACTTCCTGATTTTACTTTTCCTTGTACATCAACGATTAGCTGTATGGTCCCTGCTTAAACGGAAGGTGCATGCTGGAATCAAAAGCCCTTGTTTTGTTTGTGAACAGTCAATGTAAATGTTTTATTTATGTTTAAGGTTTTCAATGTCTTGTACTGTTTTCTTAACTATTGCACAGTTATCCAAAAACCATAATGTTGTAAGCTAAGCTTATAGATTTGGTCTGCTCAAACATTTTCTCCAAATTTAACACTTAGAAATTCACTGTGATATTATCCATAGCATCATCCGATCTAGTGATATATTTAGATTTTAATGCTTTCTTCCTGAATTGGTGTTGGGTACAAAGTAACATATATTTGCTAGTTTCAATGCTGTGGTACAATATTTTTTTTTCCTGTCATGAGGTTTCATGAGTCAATTGGTCTGTCAGAAATTCACCATAGAATTACAAATGCTCAAGTAAGTGTTTTGTCTAGGAATCTCTAGGTTCTCTAAAACAATGCTATAGTGGAAATTGACCATAGATGGTGGACCTAGAGAGATCATATTAACTGGATCTTCAGAAGCGAAACCTGCAAATGCTGAGGGCCTGACTATATTATCTATTTCAGGTCTAGATGACTTTTAATTTTTTTTACTGAAAATGAATAGTGTTCCCTCGCTACTTTGTGGTTCACTTTTCGCAGACTTGCTGTTTTGTGGTATTTTAATAAACACTAAAATAATATTATAAATCATAAAAAATTATGATTTATAGTGGTGGTGGTCTCAGTCTGGAGAAGGAGCCCAAACGGCAATGAGAGAAGAAGGAGGCAGCGCGATGTTCCCCTGCCTCTTTCTTCGCTTCCTTCCTCCCTGCCCCTTTCTACTTCCTTCCTATGGAGAAGACAGGCATCCGTACTTCGTGGATTTTCACTTATCATGGTTGGTCCTGGAACGTAACCCCCGCGATAAGTGAGGGAACACTGCACATGCAAATGAGCTCGTAACAGGATATGTTTTTAGGGAAACCACTACCCTTCCATTTCAAAACAAAATGACTAATCATTCTGTTAATTATTTTACAGAGCATTGTGATCATATAATATAGAAAGTAATACATATTTTTATTTGAGATGAGATGAAACTGTTTTCTGATTCAGTGCAGCTGAATTGAGTGAAGCGTGAAGTCCACAGGAACAGGAATGTATCCATCTATCTATTTATATCTCAAAAGCTGTAGAAACCCCTTAATGAAAGAGGGTGCAGTTTAGAATGAAAATGTATGCTTGTTTGCATAGGTGGCTTCTAAGAGGAGACATGTCACATAGGGGTGTTTTTCTTAAAATATCCTTGGAATTTTTTTTGATCATACCTTTTAAGAAAAAAAAAACCCCTAAATAACATCAAGGAAGCACACATTCTATGGGTTGTCTGAAAACTAGTTGTGGATGATTGCTGGCAATACCCTTTTTTGAGGGTGGGGAAAGATTAGACGAAGTCCAGAGTTCAAAAGCAAACATACTGTGTGTGTGTGCTTTCAAATCACTTGTCAACGTAACAGGGACATTTCTTAAGGTTTTCTTGGACGCGGAATATTCAGAGGTTGTTTGGCAGTTCCTTCCTCTGAAAGATAGCATTCAGTACCTGGTATTAATTAGTGATCTTCCATCCAAGCATTAACCAGGGCTAACTCTGCTTAGCTTTCAAGATCAGATTGGATCTGGTGCTCTTAGGTTATTTTGGTCCTTAACACAATACTTGTAATTCTTTTTCCGAGCAGTGAAGTAGTTTAAATTACAATTGTAACTTAAAAACTTTATTCATTCTGCGGTATATCAATTTTTTAAGTTACTTAGAATCATAGAATCATAGAGTTGGAAGGGACGGGCCATCCAGTCTAATCCCCTGCCAAGAAGCAGGAAATCGCATAGCTTTATATATTGAAATTGTATAGCTTTGGCATTCAGACACCCAGAGGGGTACAGGAGGAATATAGTTGTCATGTGCTGCTTCATCCTCTAGAATCATAGTATCATAGAGTTGGAAGAGACCTCACGGGCCATCCAGTCCAACCCCCTGCAAGAAGCAGGAAAATCTCATTCAAAGCACCCCCGATAGGTGGCCATCCAGCCTCTGCTTAAAAGCCTCCAAAGAAGGAGCCTCCACCACTGTCCGGGGGAGAGAGTTCCACTGCCAAACAGCTCTCACAGTGAGGAAGTTCTTCCTGATGTTCAGGTGGAATCTCCTATCCTGTAGTTTGAAGCCATTGTTCCGCGTCCTAGTCTGCAGGGCAGCAGCAAACAAGCTTGCTCCCTCCTCCCTATGACTTCCCCTCACATATTTGTACATGGCTATCATATCTCCTCTCAGCCTTCTCTTCTGCAGGCTAAACATACCCAGCTCTTAAAGCCACTCCTCATAGGGCTTGTTCTCCAGACACTTGATCATTTTAGTTGCCCTCCTCTGGACGCCTTCCAGCTTGTCAACATCTCCCTTCAGTTGCGGTGCCCAGAATTGGACACAGTATTCCAGGTGCGGCCTGACCAAGGCGGAATAGAAGGGTTGCATGACTTCCCTGGATCTAGACGCTATACCCCTACCCTGTTTCCCCGAAAATAAGACAGTGTCTTATATTAATTTTTGCTCCCAAAGATGTGCTAGGTCTAATTTTCAGGGGATGTCTTATTTTTTCATGAAGAAGAATTCACATTTATTGTTGAACAAAAAAAAAAAAACATCACAAGCCAACATAACCAGACAAACTGTGAATCCTATCAAGAATTTCTTGTTACTGCCACTATTTCCATTAAAATCACATAAAGAGCAATCAGAGTGCATCAATAATATAAACATAATAAGATAAACAGATTAAGAAAAACAACTACCTTTCATGAGGTATCATATCAAGACATATATTGCACTCTACTCTTGTCCTTAACATATGATATTCCTGTCATTCCTGATTAATTTTCAAGATTAGAATCCCCTTCCATAAAAGAGGGAAAAGGCAGCTCAGATTGTGATGTGCATTATAAGTGACAGGTGATCTTCCAGTGTACAAAAATATTGATGTACTTGCCAAATTTCAGAACCAGAAAAAGTGATTCACATGAAGAAAAATGTAATTAATTGTTTTATTTTAGAAGAGGGATCTGTAACTGCCAGAGGTCCAAGGAATGGATATCCCCATACTGGATCTTAGAAGCTTATATTGCCTTCCCATGTCATCTGCCTTTATCCCCAAAATGTTTTTTTTAACTCAAAAGGCTCCTTGTTGAATCTAAGTGGTGTGAAGAACAATTTCAGGGTTTTTGTTTGTTTAGTTTTAAAGCCGAGAGCATCTGGGATCTGCACTGACAGCCTCAAAGGCACAGATGGATGGAACAGAAAGAGGATGGAGGGCCACAGGAAACAGCTTGTGGGGTTTGCACATTGGCCATCTCACGCATACACTTAGCATTCAGGTGAATGGTCAGAGCACTCTTTTAAGGTCAATGGAAAGTGGGTTTTACACTACAAGTCCCATCAGGCCTTAGCTATGGAATGGTGGGAGTTGCAGGCCAGCAATGTCTGCAGCAGAATGCATGCAAAGAATGGCTTCCTCTGGGCCAAGATGAACCACATATGGAGCGAATACTTTTTCTTTCTTCCTAAGCCATGACACCTCCTTCCTCATTTGTCTCCCTTCCAAAAGTAGACATAATAATAATAATAGACCTTTCTTGAAAAATGTACCTTGTTCTCGTACACTATCTGGCACACACCCAGCGAGGAAGGAGGCAGGAAAGGTAGCCATGTGGAAAATGAGGAGGCTGGAAAGTGAGAAGGCAGGAAGAGTGCACGCCTTTCCCTTCTTCCTTAGAAGCAGCTGCGGAAGGGAAAGGGAAAGGCAGGAGAAAAGGATCTCATTCGCACAGCGCTTCTCTCGCTTTTTCTTTCCCCTTCTTCAGCGAGTGCCGACCAAAGGGGGAAGGGACAAGCACAAGCAGGACCTTCTCCTTCGCATTCACACAGCACCGGCCAGGAAGGCTAAGGAGAAGCTGTTTCTCCCGCTTTTTCCTTTTCCCTCTTCAGCAAGTTCCGACCAAGGGGGGAAGCGACAGAAGGGAGAGGGGAAAGCATGAGCAGCACTTTCTTATTCGTACAGCACCAGCCGAGGAAGGAGAAGGGAGCTGCGGCGGCGGCAGCAGCGGCTCCCTCCTAGGTCTTTCTTTTGGGGGAGGTCTTATATTTGGCAAGTCCGCCAAACCTGTACTAGGTCTTATTTTATGGAGATGTCCTATTTTCAGGGAAACACGGTATTTATCCCATTGGCTTTTTTCGCCGCTGCATCACATTGTAGGCTCATGTTTAACTTGTTGTCCATGAGGACTCCAAGGTCTTTTTCACACGTACTGCTGTCGAGCCAGGCGTCCCCCATTCTGTATCTTTGCATTTCATTTTTTTCTGCCTAAGTGAAGTATCTTGCATTTGTCCCTGTTGAACGTCATTTTGTTAGTTTCGGCCCATTTCTCTAATCTGTCATGATCGTTTTGAATTCTACTCTTGTCTTCTGGAGTGTTAGCTATTCCTCCCAGTTTGGTGTCATCTGCAAACTTGATGATTGTGCCTTCTAACCTTTCGTCTAAGTCGTTAATAAAGATGTTGAACAGAACTGGGCCCAGGACGGAACCCTGCGGCATTCCATTCGTGACTTCTTTCCAAGATGAAGACGATGCATTGGTGAGCACCCTTTGGGTTCGTTTGCTTAACCAGTTACAGATCCACTAACCGTAGTTTTGCCTAGCCCACATTTGAGTACCTTGTTTGCCAGAAGGTCATGCGGGACCTTTTCGAAGGCCTTACTGAAATCCAGATAGGCTACATCCATGGCATTCCCTGCATCTACCCAGCTTGTAACTCTATCGAAAAAAGAGATCAGATTAGTCTGGCATGATTTGTTTTTGGTAAATCCATGTTGACTATTAGCAATGACCACATTTGTTTCCAAGGGTTTGCAGGCCACTTCCTTAATTATCTTTTCCAAATTCTTGCCTGGTATTGACACGAGGCTGACTGGACGGTAATTGTTTGGATTGTCCTTTTTTCCCTTCTTGAAGATAGGGACCACGTTCGCCCTCCTCCCATCTGCTGGGACTTCTCCCGTTCTCCAAGAACTCTCAAAAATTATTGCTAGTGGTTCCGAAATAACCTCCGCTAGTTCCTTTAATACTCTTGGGTGTAGTTGATCTGGCCCTGGAAACTTAAATTCATTTAGAGTGGCCAGGTATTCCTGGACGACTTCTTTCCCTATTTGGGGTTGGATTTCCCCCAATCCTTCATCCACTCCATGTTGCTGAGGTTGAGGCTGGCTTTCTTTTTGTGAGAAGACTGAGGCAAAGACGGCATTAAATAATTCTGCCTTTTCCCTTTCCCCTCTCAGAATTTCTCCATCTTCTCCTTGCCGAGGCCCTATCGCCTCCTTGTTCTTCCTTTTCCTACCAACGTAAGCAAAGAAGTCCTTTTTATTGTTTTTAATGTCTCTGGCAAGCCTGAGCTTGTTTTGCGCTTTAGCCTTGTGAACCTTTTCCCCACAGAGGTTGGCTATTAGTTGGAATTCTTCTTTGATGATTTCTCCCTTTTTCCACTTCTTGTGTATGTCTTTTTTTAGTCTTAGACCGGTTAGAAGTTCTGGCTTCTTTGCACTTGTCTTGTTTTTATTCTTTATTGGCACTGTTTGCATTTGCGCCTTGACTATTTCACTTTTGAAAACCTCCCATCCATCCTTGATTCCCTTGTCTTTTAGTATTGGCGTCCATGGAATGCCGCTCAGTATTTCCTTCATTTTTTGGAAGTCAGCTCTCCTAAAGTCCAGAATGCGGGTTTGACTTGTCTTCGTTTCGGCCTTCCTTTGTATCGCGAACTGCAGGAGCACATAGTCGATTGCCCCTAAGGATCCGACCACTTCAACTGCTTTGATCTGGTCCTCCGTGTTTGTTAGGATGAGATCAAGAGTAGCCGATCCCCTTGTTGCCTCTTCTACCTTCTGGACCATAAAACTGTCTGCAAGACGAGCGAGGAATTTGTTGGACTTTGTACTCTTTGCCGAGTTTGTTTTCCATCAGATATCAGGATAGTTGAAATCGCCCATTACTACTATATCTCTTCTTTGTGCCTGTTTGGTCAGCTGTTGACAGAAGGCTTCATCATGTTCTTCATCCTGGTTTGGAGGTCTGTAGTAGACACCCACAATGAGATCTTTTTGAGTCCCGGTTCCCTTGATTCTTATCCAGATGCTTTCAAGCTGGTTTCCCGGATTGCCGTCTTGCATCTCTTCTGCAACGTAAATGTTTTTGACATATAGGGCTACTCCCCCTCCTCTCTCCTTTGTTCTGTTTCTGTGAAAGAGGTTATTTCCTTCAATGGCTACATTCCAGTGATGGGAGTCATCCCACCACGTTTCAGTGATGCCTATGACATCGTAACTGTGGTGTTGTTTGTTTGCTGAGGTGACATTAAGATAGAGGGCGTTAGAATATGTTTTGTACCACCAGCAAATGGCTTGTAGCATTCAGATATGTTTTTTTAAACAAAAAAGGTGAGTGTTTTGTTAACTGTGACAGTTAAGTTGCAATAATTAGGAAAGACATTGACAATCTATTAAGTAAATTATCTTATGGTTCAGTTAATTGCTAATGAAAGCTGCTATTTAATAGATCAGATCAATAATACATAAAATGAAGTGAATTCCTTAAACCAGGCTAAGTCAGATAAGTTTTGATTTACTTGGTTTCTAATATTTCTCATTTTTGAAACAGACTTGGCAGAAGTACATAAGTAACCAAATACTTAGGATGAGTTTAGCTGATCTGTTTCTTTATAGATGTAGTTTTTTATTCTTTGCTGTAAAGTCTCACCCAATATTGCTTACCATCGGCTTGTTAGAGATAATTTCTTCTGCAAACTATTCAGGTACATATCTGTAAATTACATTTTGTGTTGGTTCTCCATAAGCATATTGTTTTTATTGGAGATGTGGAAATGGTTACTAACACTGTTGAAAAGAATACTGAAGGGCAAAAATGATTGCATTTTCTTTATGGGTTGCTTTATTACTATTGCATAGAAACTCCATGTGGAAAAGACTTGAAAAGAGTATAGCTCTGTCCATTTTTTTTCTTGCTGGGGAAACAAAGAGTGCATGTTGGAACTTCCAAAATGGCTTCTTAAGCATAGAAGGGAAGGGAAGACAATGTTGTATGCTGAATGTCCCCTTTCCTTCTATCATATAGATCAGGGGTCCCCAAACTAAGGCCCGGGGGCCGGATGCGGCCCTCCAAGGTCATTTACCTGGCCCCCGCCCTCAGTTTTATAATATAATATTTTTATATCAGTTTTAATAATATAATATACAGTAGAGTCTCACTTATCCAAGATAAACGGGCCGGCAGAACCTTAAATAAGCGAAAATCTTGGATAATAAGGAGGGATTAAGAAAAAACCCTATTAAACATAAAATTACATTATGATTTTACAAATTAAGCACCAAAACATCATGTTTTACAACAAATTGCCAGAAAAAGCAGTTCAATACACAGTAATGTTATGTAGTAATTACTGTATTTACGAATTTAGCACCAAAACATTGCAATATTTACTACAAAAACAATGACTACTAAAAGGCAGACTGCCTTGGATAATACAGAACCTTGGATAAGTGAAGCTTGGATAAGTGACACTCTACTGTATTGTATATACATATAATATTGATAAAAATATTGTAATGTTATACAATAGAATACTAATAATAATACAATATAATAATATTAATTATATGTTATATATTACACATAATATTACAGTATAGTGGTATAGTTCACTATAGTATTGTATAATGCTAATATTGTGCTATGCTAATAATATAATATATTGTATGTACATACAGCTGCTCTGAGTCCCCTTCGGGGTGAGAAGGGTGGGATATAAATGTAGTAAATAAATGTAGTAAATAGATAATTACTTAATTTTAGACTCAGGCTCAGCCAAACTCTGAAATGACTTGAAGGCACACAACAGCAACAATCCCAGTTACCTTGACTATCTCATTGGCCAGAAGCAGACCCACACTTTCCATTGAAATCCTGATAGGTTTATGTTGGTTAAGATTGTTTTCATTTTTAAATATTGTATTGTTCTTTCATTGTTGTTGTTGTTGTTGTTTTGTACTACAAATAAGACAAATATGCAGTGTGCATAGGAATTTGTATTTTTTTTCTTCAAATGATAATTCGGCCCCTCAACAGTCTGAAGGATTGTGGACCGGCCCTCTGCTTTAAAAGTTTGAGGACCCCTGATATAGATCCTTCCTCCCAGCTTCCTTACCCCGTTGTCAGCCTTTCTGTATGCAGAGAAAGAGGTACACACATAAGGGATTGGACAAGATTCTTAGCTGTTTTACATATGCAGAAGTTTTCCTTGTGATCTTCTGAGTAGATTACATTTGTCATTATCAACTAAGATTTAACAGAATTGATTAGCTGAGTGTATGGCATGTGGGCCAGGCCTATTGCCTTTCAGTAACAGTGAAAAACAAAATAAAAATTAAATTCATAGCAGTTGCGAAGTCTGGAGAGATCTCTGTACAAAAATGGCTTGCTTGAAGCCTGTTGTAGCTGAGACTAAGCGCAAGAGTTCACAGTTGTAGTCATTGAGCACAAACATGGCAATCCTTGGTACATTTGAGAGGGGGGGGGCACCGCCATATCAGAAGGCCTGAAGAGGACTGTGCTACCTCAGGCAATATGCAGGAACGTTCTTATATAAATGATAAGCCAAATATTCAGCACAATAAGTTATCCATATTTTTTCTCTCCCATGTGTGCAGCTTTTGATTTTTTCCCTTGCAGGAATTCCCCAAGTCATTCAATGTCCTGTACGTTGGATGAACTGTAACAACTTTAAATGACATACTTGACAAGAAATGAGATTTAGAGTATTGAAGGAATTTTATTTCAAGAATAGAAGAATTTAAAGAAAACAGAAGAAAATGCAGAAGGACTGTTATTTTACCTTCTCCTTTATTTTATTTCGATATGTCTCCCGATTCAAATAAATATTCAAACTCTGCCCTTTGACAAATGTCTACTGTTTCCTTAATTTCAGAGCTTGAACTCAAAATAGTTTTTTTAGAAAAATGAACAGTGTGTAGTTTGGCATCTCAAGACAAAACAAGAGAATTCTTGTGGGTCACTATGACCGATTAGCTTTTATCTAACTAAAGAATGCCTAATCAGTAACATATTTTTTGTTTTGTTTTCCTGGAGCCTAGTTTTTTTCTGAGTTTAAATTCATATATCATATTCAATCAAGAATTCATGTTACTGAGTTTGGGGAGGAAAGGTGTGGTTTTAATATGTGAATATTTGGTCTTCCCAGTTACCTTTTGCTAGTTTGTGTGTGTTTGGCATATATACTTAACAAGATAAAAAAATGAACTATGTAAAATATGCCTGTTTTCATTTTTAATTTACTTTGAATCAAAAATTATCACAAAGAGGTAGCAACAATATTTTCTATCTCTTGCTTATGGAAAAGTATTAAGCCAAATCGAGTTGCAACTTCACTGTTTTTATAATCAAGTATTTTAACTATTTTTGTTTGATCTTCCTGGATTTTGAATGTGCGTAATGATTATTGGGAGAGAGAAAGAAACAGCCAAGTCAGTACACTTAGATTAAGTGTGACTGTTTGAAAACCTCTCTCTCCTATCCCTGTCCTATTTGAATTTGAGACTCTTAATACTTGTTCATGTAATTTCAAGTTACATTTAGAATGATTAAGAGGGTGATAGTTATATGAAATAGAGCAGTAGCAGAATTAGGGCCAAATTTTTATTCTCCATGCCTTGTGAATGACTAATACAATGGGACGTGACAGCTGTGTATTTCCATTGTTGATTTTGAGGCCTTGTACTTGGTAGGCCCAATGATTGCTACTGGGTGCTTCTGGTGCTTTAAAAAACAATCTGATAGAAAATGCTATTTGAAATCTATTTGTAAAATACTTTCCTCCATTTAGTGTGCATGCTTTTAATAGCTGGCCATCAGAAGCAGCTGAGGACAGTAGTACATCATCTTTTGGTTAGAGTTGGTTTATAAGTATTCTAGTTTGGGCAGCTTCTTCCTTCAGAAGTTAGGAAGGTGTTCTGGAGATACATTACATAATGATATGAACAATGATCAGATAATAAATGGAATGGAAGAAAAGAATGAAATGGTTACAGGTTGAAGGTAAAAGAGAAGAAATAAAAGTCTAAAAGTTATGATCTGTAGCACAGTGTTGTTAGGTAAGATTAAATTTGAATGTTGAGAAAGAAAGTGTTGCATAAAATGTATATGACAAGCTTAGTTGAGGTTTTAGCTCTAAATATGTTTTTAATCAGGTTTAAGGATTTAAATGTTTATTTTTAATATTGTTAATATTTCATTCTAATTTAATGTTTGTATATTTTAGGGTTTAAATGGTATTGTATTGGTTTTAGTGTAAGATGCTTTGAGTCTCTTTTGTAGAGAAAACAGGATATCAATAATAATAAATTTCAAATATTTGAAAACATAATAGATTTATGCAATTCCTATTTGTGAAAATTCCATGGTTAGAGCTGTTACCTTCCAGCAACATAACAGCTCTTGAAACATACATTTGGATCCGTTTCTTTGCTTAATTATTATATGATTCTATCTTACAAGTAAAATATAGATTAAGATTAACACAGTGGGATTTACTACTGAATATAGCTATGTAGAATTGTGTCTAATAAGTAGTTTTCTGCCATGAGTAATTCTTTACACAGAGAGTGTAACACATTCCATACATAGGAGCTCTACTACAAAGCAAAGGGAACATTCCTGGTTGATTAGCTGCTACACAGCAAAAGGAATTTTCCTTATTGGTTTGATTTCGTGTTTATCAAATGTCTGCAACTACTTTATAAAATTAAATTTTCCAGATGAAGCATGTGAACTGACAGAGTCCTTAAACTGTCCACTTGAGGTCACTCAGGCTCTAAAGCCTGGCAGTTCTTAATTTCCTGTCCTCCTCCAGTACAAATAGTGAAACAAGAATAATACTTTTCTTTTGTCTCTGCCCCACCTTAAAATATCTTAATCTTTGTGATTATGCAACAGTCTTCTTTTTTCTGGATGGATTGGGGCAGGGATATATGGCCTTTTCTTCATATGAATCGA
Organism: Anolis carolinensis; assembly: GCF_035594765.1. Lineage (NCBI taxonomy): Eukaryota > Metazoa > Chordata > Lepidosauria > Squamata > Anolidae > Anolis > Anolis carolinensis. Next base: position 25,560,100 of record NC_085841.1, on the reverse strand, counting down.
TAATTCACAAGATACATTATTACTGCTTGTCATCATTTGGTGTTTGAATTTTTCCTAGGGTTTGTACACGAGCTTTTATTATATTAAGTGGCAGGAGCTGATGTTTCAAAGTAAGGCATGACCAACAACAATCCCAGAGTGGTGTATTGAAGTCGCTCTCATCTAATCTGTGTGATTTGACAGCCCAAGGCTGGAATGACAAGAAGTCCTTTAAACGCAGGAGAGACTACTGGGGATCATATATGTGTGATGGAGAGCACTATAAAGGATTCATATCTGGTCTATCATCTTGATTTGCTTTTATATAAGTAGCATTTACATCATTAAGTAGTCTTTTTTGTTTTGGTACAAGTATTCCGTTTCTGTCTGATGGAGTAACGTTTATGAGAATTTCTGTCATCTCTTCCTTTTAGTAATTTGTAGCTTCTCTTTTTCCTAGAAATTATGGAGAAATCAGGCGAAGAAGGAATGCCTGACCTTGCTCATGTTATGCGCATTTTGTCTGCAGAGAATATCCCAAACCTGCCACCAGGAGGTGGTCTAGCTGGCAAGTAAGTGGAAACATAATTCATAGCTTTTTGGTACAGCTATGAACAAATGTGCTTCACTTTATAATTAACCCTTTTTAGTTTTTATTAAAATAATATACAAAGGCTTACAGTACTTTGTCTCTTTAATGGTAGAGATGTCCGACATCAGCTTTTCATTTATTCGACATATATGTATAGAGAATAACAAGACATGCCTGGGCATATTTTGCAACAAGTTTAAATGTTAAAAGCATAACATGTATTTTCACTTTCCTCTACAACTAGTACAATAGCACGGTCTATACTTATTGTGGGATCATGACATCTATTACTTTTAGACAGCAACCATCAGTGTTGCATTTCCCCCATCCAATAAGGTCAAGATTACATTTTAACTTCTTAGCCCTGGATAGCAGGTAGGCTGAGAAGAAGGGATCAGTTTCCTCAAACCTCACCAGTGATCTGAAGAGTCATTCTGTTAATGTAACAAAGATTATTAGTACTGTCTTCTATTTGAACACACTTTCAGAATGGCAGAGGGAACTAGAATTACTGAATGTAGTCCAGAACAAGGTTATTCAGTGCAGTCCTCACACCAATATTCCAATACGATCTTGGATCGGTTACAGACTGAATTATTCTCTGAACTATAGTTTAGAATGTGGAGTTCCTTGTGTAAAAATGAAAAAACATATTAAATTGTTGGGTTGTTGTATGTATTCCGGGCTGTATGGCCATGTTCTAGAAGTATTCTCTCCTGACGTTTTGCCCACATCTATGGCAGGCATCCTCATGGTCATACAGCCCGGAATACATACAACAACCCCGTGATCCTAGCCATGAAAGCCTTCAACAACATATTAAATTGTTACTTATTGGGTGGAAGTAGGGGTAATATTCACACATTTTATAGGAATGCATTTCATCCATTCATGGGATGGGGCAGTTACTTCTATGATAAATGAGATGTCTGAAGAATATCCTGCTTCATGCTGAATTTTCTTTCTTCACACTAAATTTCAAGCTATTTCTTTTTGTTCAATTATTTATGAAGGGTAGATATATGGACAGTGTAATGTTCACAGTTTTATGCTTTATTCCTTCTCTAATCAAACAACATGAAATACCCACTTTTACAGTAACCACACAGTGGGTCAACTTTTTCACTAAAGTGTCTATTCGAACTCCAAAACGCTTTTTTAGTTGTCACCTTGGAAGCACAGAGTTGAAAGAGACCACGGAGGCCATCCAGTCCAACTCTCTGCCATGCAGAAACTCACAATCAAAGTACCCCTGACAGAATGGCCATCAAGCTTCTCCTTAAAAACGTCCAAAGACATCAGCTGAAATCCTTTGAATCCGTATTTGCAAAGTTGGAAATTCCTTCCCCGTTACTTTGTACTTTTACATCCAATTTCATTTGGCAATTTAATTCCAGTTCTTCTAGCAATCATGACTGATAGTTAATGTATTCATTTGTGTAAGAGAAGCTGCTCAGAATGTAACTTTATACTGTCATCTTTATCTAGGCGAAATATAATTGAAGCTGTTTATAACAGGCTGAACCCACACAGAGAGAATGATGGGGTAAGTCCTATATTTGCTTGTTAGTTTTCATTGAGGCAAATAATATGTTTTAGTGGGAAGGATAATGTAGAATTGAAAGAGTTATAAAAGTTCTGGTGTCGCATTCTGAAAAGAAACTACTTTTAATACAAACTGCTGCTGTTGCTTTGTACTAAACTTCAGGGGCTGCAACATACGGATGGATACCTTTGATGTTCTTAATTTTTTGCAGGTGTATAATTAAGTGAGGTGTGTTTTATACACTTTTTAATGGCAGGGATGGAAAACCATGTAGCTTTCTATGTATTTTGTATACTACAGCCTAGGTATTCCTCACCACTGGCTACTGTCCGGAGTGGCTATCTGACAGGATCCATAGAGCTATATGATTTCCATCACATCTAACTGTCTGTGAGATGTTGCATCATAGGAAGGGAGCATAATGTTTTGTGCCTGCAGCTCTGCACCCCTTCACCTGCAGCTGTAAAGACCAGATTTTGCTGCTGGTAGTGGATTGTTATGTTCATTAAGTAGTTGGGGAGTAGGAGGCATGAGGTAATCAAGTAGCAGAGACTTCTTGCTGCAGAGGAAAGCCTGAATGGAATGCAGAGAGGGAAGGGGAATGAGGTTGTCAGTGCCCTGCCTCTTCACTGGCAAACTGTAGTAGGGAAGGGAGACAGTCCCTAAATGCCCATTACACACATAGCCTTTTTGATTTTCCAGTTACCAGAGGAGAAGGGTTTGATGGAATACACAGAGCTAGTGAAAAGCCACTTGTGTCCCCATGTAATATAAAGTGTACATGTTTGTAACGTAAAAGTTATAGTTACATATGTCCCTGGCAGGGTTCTGTCCCTAGTTTCTCATTATGCTAATCTGGGGGAATGCTTTCTTTGTTGATCACTTTACTAGATGTTCAGGTGATCATCTACTTTTGATTTCTGAATTGAATTCATTGAGACAGGTTGGTTAGTAGTCAGATGGCACGATGCATCATAAGAGGGCACTATTTAGCTGTATTACACAATTTTTTGTTGAAGATAGTACTACTACTAATAATAACAATAATACATTAAGTTAAAATGAACTTCCTGGGCTATATTAATGGCAAACTAAAATCCTCTCCACGATGCAAGTGACATGACACATAGATTTCCCAGGGATTGCAGCTTCCTTATTGTTTGAAGCAATGGCAGTGATCTGTGTTAAAAATAATTATTTCAATTCGTGTTTAATAGGCTCTGTTGATATTTAAAGTGATGTGCTGCTGCCTTACAGAACCTGGACTTTTAGCTCAACAACTCTACTGTGGGCAGCTCTATTTCTTTAGATATAAGTCAGCCTCCATACCTATATTCATAATCAGTTTGCAAAGCTTAACATACCTCACATTATTCCATGCTGTGCTGTTATAGTAAGCTAACTAACTTTTATTGTGTGTTACAAAAAGGGTGTGTTTTGAGCTACATATGTTGGAACCATAGCAAAGTATTCTGGTCCCAATGTTGATTTTGCATTCTGTGTGCTGTTTTATTTCCAGTCCTTTCACAGGTATTATGTTCCCTTGAATCAATCTTTATGTATATCTATGAATTATAAAATGCCTATACATGCAGAATAGGTATTAATTTAATAAACGTTTTAAGAAGTGGCTTTATTTCTTGTAGAAATTGGATTGTTTGAATGTATTGATGTGAACAGCTTAATTAAAATGTAGTAGGTGCATGAACTGTAATCTGTGAAATAAGCATTCAAGGATTTGTTCATTTTTTAAAAAGCTATCTTTTGTTTGGGCTCTTAGCTATAGTATATAAATTTTCCTTTCTGCAGACCATTAAAAAGAACCACACTGTGGAACTGTGGGAATCCTGGTTTGTCCTGAATTGAGCAATGTGCTACTGCACATTGATGACTTGTTCGTAGCAGAACAGTGAAAGAAATTACAGAGCTTCTTTGCTTTGTAGTTGATTTATTGTGTCATTTGACAATGGTTCATTTCACACCTCTGGTTTTTTTCTCTTTCATCAGAGGTGAAAAGGAAGCTAAAAACAAGTACTGGGTTCTTTTTCTGGACTGTTTGGGAGGGAATTAACTTGGGAAGGAAAGCAGCCCACCGCAAGACAACACAGTAAACTGTATTCAAACTCCCTGGCTACATATTAGCTGCAATTACTCTGAGAGGAAGAAGCGAAACAAGCCATGTTCATATGGATGTCATGTGAACAGCCCCACTGAATGTTCATAATTGCATTAGTGGTATATAACGGCAGCGTATGTGACTACACTTTTTTGTATTTGAGCATATTTTCTCCTTAGATAATAGATGGAATTATTTGAAACGCCTTTTCTCTATAAAAGTTGAGCATCCCTTATTCAGAATTCTGAAATACTCCAAAATGGTACACATGGGGTGTTGAGATAGTGATACTTTTGTTTTATGATGATTCAATGTACATAGATCTAGTTTCATGCACAACATGGTCGCTATCAAAAATATTGTATAAAATTACCTTCAGGCTTTGTGTTTAAGGTTTATATGAAGTATGAATGAACTTTGTGTTTAGACTTGAGGATTTCATCTCTAAGCTACCTCATTATGTATGTGTATGCAAATAACGGTATTCCAGAATCTGGAAAAAAAAATCCCAAACCAAATTCAAAACACTTTTGGTCCCTGGCATTTTGATAAACGGATATAGTACATCTGTACCTTCTTGGATATCATAAGCATATAAACTTATTTCTACTTTTTTCCAAAGTAAAGGAAACTGACCTAAATTTTCAGACCTTTGGTTCATTTACTTCAGTACTGAATACACTAATTTATATTCAAAATTTCATGAGGCTATTTCAAAATCCTAACAGAGATGCTAGGGATTGAATCTTAGGAATTGCAAGCAAAACAATTGCTTTCCTACTGTGACACGAAGCAGAACTATCATTCTCCTGATTTTGGTTCTGATCTATATGATAGCATTATTCATCGACATATATTTTTTTCTACTTTTGGGGTTCTGGAAACATGGTTGAGCTTTCTTGTGTTGTTCTAAATTCCCTGATTTGGTGATAGTGAGTAGAGCTGTGGTAAATTCAGGATTAGTCAGATGAAAATTTTGAATGGTGTACATTTCCCAAATACTGATAAAGGTTTCAAAACATATCCTGCTATATGAAGTTCAAGAAACATATTTTAAAGCCTCATTCTGTTTTTAGTTGCATGGCATAATTGTAGTTTGCTTATGTTTTGATGGTGTCAAACCATGAGAAATGGCAGATAACAAATAAAAAATCATCATTAATCGTCATCATCGTATTAACATGATGCCACTGTACAACCAGTTTATACTTGGTGCTTTCTAAAGTAGCATTCTATCCTGCAGTGTTCAAAATTGTTCTTACTTGTAGTGTTTTATCCTGTTGTCGGAGGTATATTACAAGGTCATAGTCTGACTACCAAATATTAACAGTTCATATGCAAATACATACATTTTATTATGAACTAAAAAAAACAAGAATAACCTTCCAGATTAAATTTGTCTATTCACCAGAAATATTAATTTTTTTGAGATATACAGAATGTCCTTATCATATTTGTTCTTGCATTCCCATTGTTTGCTTAACTAAGTTTTATGAAAATCCTGTGTAAGGTGACCAATTTTACAAACATAGTTTTGTATTGCAGTTGATCATTAGAAATCTTGTCTGATGCAAAATAAATGAGTAGCATAGTATTTTCTGTGTAATTCAAATCTAAAAGAAACTGCAGTCTAACGTCAGTGATGGCTTTGGAGATTTCGTATTGTGATATATATATTTTCTAAGTGAGCTGCTAAAATTTTCTAAAGAACAATGTAAAAATAGTAGTTGGAATGCCTTCTTTTTGAGATAGATAGTTGACTAAAATTTTCATATACCTTCCTCTCATGCTCCCTTTATTCATACAATTATTCATATAATTTCATCTATTTATTTATTTATTTATTTACTTACAGTGTTTATATTCCGCCCTTCTCACCCCGAAGGGGACTCAGGGCGGATCACATTGCACATATAAGGCAAACATTCAGTGCCATAACATAGAACAGAGACGGAGACAGACACAGGCACAGGCAGGCCTCGAACTCATGACTTCTAGGACAGAGTGATTTGTTGCAGCTGACTGCTAATCAGCCTGCGCCGCAGCCCGGCCCAGAGTTTGGAAAAGTTGTCCTTTGCTCACATTCAACCCATTATTGTTGAACCCTCAACTGACCTTTTAGATTGGTATGTGATTCCCAAACTGTTTAATAGTTTGAAAAATAGTTTTTTAAAAAACCCAGAAGTGTGGTATAAATGGCTTTGGCAGCCTGTGAGGATCCTGAAAGGTTCATGGAAAACTTAAGGTCTGCCTAACCTAGGGATTTCAGGGGATGCATCTTGCAATAGTCAACATATACATCTTCCAAAAGAATGAAACCACTATGGCAGTATGGTCCAGTTCGATTTCCTGAAACCCAATATTTTAGCACTCATGTTCTATAACTTGAAATTATAGTTACCTTCCATAGTGACTGATGTATTTTTAATTTCTTTTTTAACCTGGAAAAAAATAGTCAAAATATATCTTCACATAATAGTAGTATCAGATTTCCCCTCCCCACTTTTCTGTAGAAGTTTTTGAAGGTTGTTAAATTTATTAGTTGAGTACATGCAAAAGAGTTACGTGCTTGAGGAATTGCTGAACTCTCCCCACCATTTCCTTCTCAGACTTTTAATTCTCCCGCACACATTTGAGACTCCTGAAAAATCTGTTAATCCAGTTCCCCACACACTCCATCATTGCTTTAAAATGTACAGTATTCTTAATCTTTCTGTGTGGTTAGTATAGTTTCATGGCTAAACTCTTAGAATTACTTCTGCTGGGTCTTGCTTGATCTTAATCGTTTGTAGTATGTGATTTAACTAAACATAACAGTATAAATTTAATTTAATAATATTTAAATTAAAATATAGTAAGTTTAATTTATTTCATTTTAGTATACTGTAAATTTGTAAACCACGGTATGTTGAAATGTTATAAACTACTTTGAGTCTATTAAGTTGGGAAAAGGCAAAATATAAATGCCATCATTACTATTTATAAGGAAGTTTCAGCAAGCGGAAAATCTGACCCCTGAATTCACATCACTATGGCCCCTTCTACACTGCCCTATATCCTAGAAACTGAACCCAGATTATCTGCTTTATATTTGATTATATGAGTCTCCTACCAGATAATCTGGGAGAAGAAAATAATTTATGATCAGATCCTGGGATATATGGGCAGTGTGGAAGGGGCCCTATGTTTCAAAATGATGAACCCAATTTCAAAACAGTGCATTTCACAATAGCAACTTGTTACAATTATCATTAAAATTTATGAATACTTCAATGAGTTATCAAGTTTTATCCACCATTTTGAGCCCGAAACAAATCTTCAAAATTACTCTGCAAATGGAGAATGCCTCATTAGGCTTTATGGCGTGGGGTGCCATCTTGCAAATGACTGAGGATGTTTGTGTGCTGGGGGAGGCATCTACCAGTAATCATTTGAAACTTTGTGCCCTATCCTTTCAAGTGTTAAGAGTTTCAGTCATGGGTTGTTCGAGGTTGCAGAGACATAGCAATTTCAAATCAGGTCCGTTTTTTGAAACACCCTGCATTATCAGTGGCTTTCAAAAGGGAAGCTCTAGTAAGGGTTTATTGCTAGCTATTTGTTACATGTCTGACTAGGGAGAGGAGGCTGCTTATATTTTGCTGCTATCAGCTGCATGCAGGTGTGTCTATTTACGTATTAACAAAAGCCCCCAACTTATAATATTTGGTGTCTAGCATGTGACCCAGATAATCAAGAGCTATTGTGGACCAAAGACCTATTGTAAATTAGCATCCTGTTTTTACAAAGTGGATAAATGCCCGTGAGAATCCCACAAGCAGGATATTCGTTATCATCTCTAACCTCCCCCCCCCCCCCCCAGCATCTGATACACAGAAGCATATTGCTTTTTTTCAATATGACATGTAGCATCATAACCCTCATGGTCACCTTAATTCTCCATAAATGGGTCTGATATATTTTTCAAATTGAATTGACTTGGTGTTTATCCCTGTATCCTGTGGTAGCAAATAGTGTATTTTATTTGCTCTGTGGAATCCTTCATTTTTGTCCTGAATCATCTACTTTATTAAGTGACCTGGGTTTGTTTTATGAGAAGGAGAACACCTTGAAATCATAATCTTCAACAGGTTTTGAACTACTTATGAGACCTTCTGTCAGGAATTTTCAGCATCGTCTCTTGAAGGACTGAGGTTTTTTTTCTTCTGTTGCTTTGTGTGTTCTTCAAATGTATTAGCTCAGAATTCTGAAAGACATGTGGTATTTTCATGAATGAATCCATTTGACAGTAAGCTTTCCATTAGCAACTTAACATAGATCATTCAATTGCACCTGAAATATATTTTCTGTAAAGAACTTAAATGCAATTCATTTTACTTAAGCTGTTCACAGATTTTTTAAAAATTGTATTTTACTCTATTTAAAGATATCAATGATATAAATGATGAAAAATTATTCCTCTAAATTATTGATAGTATTCATCCGCAGCTGATATCAGTGAACATCATTCATGTGCATCTCAGGGAAGAATATCTGGTTCCATATTTTGTACATTTTAATAAATATCAGGACACTCAATAAGCACTTGTAATTTTTTTTGCCAAGACACATTAAGACTAGTTGAAAGTTTATTTATAGGCCATAGCTTGTCTCTTATGTTCAGTACTTTAGAAATACCTTAGATTTGACATCTGATTCTGAGGTCTTAAATCTTAAATAAGGACCCTGGCGATGCTGCAGCAGGTGGAACGCAGGGAAAGTTGGTGGAAGCTCTCAGACAAGTGAGAATTACTCATAGGGGGAACTACCGCCACCTTCTGGAGGACGTGCTGATTAGTTACAGGCTAGCTAAAATGCAGGGAGAAGATTGCTCTCATGCCGAATCAGCTTCAGCCTCAACCTCAGAGTCCACTGATGGATCCAGTAACGAAGAGAAAACCACCAGAGCAGGATGTGAGCCCCCACTTGCTGAAATGCAGGATGCTAATGAAGATTCAGAGATGAGTGATGAACATTCTGATGAAAAAATGTAACCCCATTTTTCAGAGTTGATTTGATGGTTTGGTTATGATGTTTTCAGTTTCTTAAAATTTGTCACACCTTAGAGAGTTCATGTTTGTCAGTTTTGTTAAAAGGGTATTCTGTGTTTTTGGGGGGAGCTGTGTCAGAGAATCTTAGCCATTGCGAACTATAGCTTGCACAGCATTGCCACCCGCTTGTCTTCTGCACACGTGGCAGGAAGCAGAATACATTTATGTTCGTAGAGGTTGGTTAAGAGGTTTGTGTGGATTTGCGTCTTGGTGGCATTGGGGTAAACTTTGAAGAGTGTCATGTTATAAATGCTTGCCAGAGAAACAGACTACATTTAATATTATTTTTATTAAATTTTGGAAGTTAAAATCATCCCCTTGTCCAGCATTTATGGTTTATGATTATAACTTCCTTTCTTTGATTTAACATCGTGATATCAATATTGCATGAGTATATTTGACTGGTGAATAGTTAATACCAATGGCCGATTAGTCTCAAGTTCAGGCATGTTATGTTAGCTATTAAACTATGATGTTTATGTTAGGCTGTAATTTGGACTATGTAGTATGTACACAAGACTGTATTCAGGATGCACAGAGCACTATGTATCCAGTGGGGAAAAATGTACTGGCGATTAGTGCTTAGTTTCAAGAGTTATTGTTTAAGACTAAATAAAACATGTGTGGAATAATCTGAATGCATATGGACTTTATTTTAAAGAGTGTCAATAGTATAAGCTGTCAGTCATCAAAAAGAACAGCTATCAACTTTGCTTAAATATTCAAGAGTAATATGCTCATAAGAATCAACTTCTAATTCAGTGGATGCAGCTGGATCCAAGTGCAGTTAATATTTATTGCAATCAATGGAGTTTTGCCTTTAATAACTCCCTTCACTATGTCAACAGTAAACTATATAAGTGCTAATATTAATAATTATTACACATTTTAGCTTTAGCTCTCTCCTTGGCAGATGTGATTGTTGCACCTACTCTTGTACTTCTAAAGCTTTTGAGTGAGCAGCTAGCAAATTGTTGTGTTTCTGACAGTACCTCCTGCCACTACGTTACTTTCCTGGGACAGGAAGCAATGGCTGGAACGTTGCTTCTGTGAGGTTGTAAGCCTCCTATGAATGGGGACACAAGGGCCAATTTTTCTCTTCTGTGGGTGTCTTTCAAATGTGCAATTCAGGACTGTGTGGTTTTCATCTTCCTTGACATCAGTAGAAGACTAACAGTTTCCCTCTTCTTTTCCTGTAGGGTGCTGGCGATCTAGAAGATCCGTGGTAGCCTTACAGATCTGCTAAAATGCTTTTGAATCTGAAAAATGGGGAAAAAACTTTTAATCAGTTTTCTTCAGTACAAGGGAAAAATTCTGGTGGATTTCCAACATTTTGTGAAATGGGCAGAAAGAAATTATTAGGATTTTCCATCATTTGTTCATATTTGTGTTTTCTGATAATTGCCACTCTTAGCATTGCCTGTACTACAGTATTTTTACCAGCCTTGGGCGCGTTGGTTACACCTTTATGGAGCCTGAGCCCCCCCCTCCCCCAAAATAAAACAAGGAAAGAGTAATGCTGGGAGCACATCACTAAATGTACATAAGGTACCGTGGGATTGTAGTTGTACTCCGAAGACACACTATGGTTTAACAAAACTTAACCGTACATGCACACTCGAGTGCAGATAATTGTAATGAGACACTTATTTACTTCACCTTACCAAGTTGGAAGGCTTTTGTAGCTCTGGGCTTGGAAATCATTTCAGTTGGGCAATATGCTATAAGATGTGTATTATTATTTTTTAAATTTCCAGTTTTACCAGACTGTTAGGTTTTTCCCTACAGTGCCCAAATTGTGATATGTTGCCTACCGCTTGCTTAAGATAAGATGTATTTGGCAATAATATAAGGAGATTTTAGGCATCTAAAACCAATAAGAATTTTACGCATGTGTATAACACATCCTTAAACTCTTGCTAGAAAAAAAATCTTTTTAAACCAAACAACTTAATTTATGATTAGTTGTAATTTGCTTTGACATCTCACTCATTGCTGCAAGTTTTTTAATGCTGAATATTTGCCTTTATTATAATGTAAATTGTGATTTTGTTCTAAATGTGGTTTTCTATAGTTTTTTTCCTTTGATTTCTATCAGCTTAAAAGAGAGGTCTTGTGTAATATGGGTATAATTTTTAATTGTTTGCATTATTTACAAAGTTCAAATTATCACTTTGAGATTACTATAAATACAGCTAAAATTATCTATTTTAAATCTAAGAAAATATTAGAGATATTTTCATGGGTTCAGTGACCTTTCATTTTATAAGCAATGGGCATGGTACAGAGTGGCCGTCATGTAAGGTACTTGAAGATTCTTAGTTTAATTCTATTTTTGCAATAACCTTATTTTTTTCTTAATTCTTTTTGAGTTGTGCATGTATTGAGTCCAGTTAATGCTGAAAGTGGAGAAGAGTAAAGTATTTATCTAAAAAAATAAATAAATAAAAGCTATTGGGGAGGGGAAACAATGAATGTATCCATCTGTACATGATTTACATGCTGTGGATGCCTTGTAAACATTTTCCTATTTGTTTAAACTGTGTTTCAACGAGGATGTAATTGCCCTTGTGTGTAGTTTAAGCTAATGACAGTCATCAACTGGTTTTGTGTGAAATAAAATTCATGGTATTTTTCTGTAACTTCCCCCCTCCTGTATACACACTTGAGTGTCAGCCCATGCACACTCAGTAACCTGGTGCCTATAGCCAGTTTTCCCAATCATTTGGTTCATTGTGTATCTGATTTGGGGGAGGGAGTGGTCTAGAGAGGATTAATGCCACAATATATTTTATTTATTCATTAGATTTTAGCCTTGTAAGTTAAAAGTGTTCTAAATGATGATGTTAACAGGTATTTGTCCCTATTGGGTTTTTTTTCTGGGGAGGGGAGGGGATGTTAAAAGTTAGGGAATGAAGAATGCAAAATGGTTTATTGTTCAGACTGTCTACTCTGGTCCAATCCTGTACTGATAGTACCTTCCCAGTATGATATTGTGATGTTTCATACAATACAGTGAACATAACCAACTTGTTATCTTCAATAAAGGATTGCTAAAACAGTGAGAGGTGCTATTTTGTGGGAGAAGAGGTAGTGACAAAAGCACTTGCTTTTAGAATTTAAAATATTGTTTACTTGTTTTATTTTAAATCTGTATTCCTGGTCTTTGACCTGTAAGAGCTTAAGAACGTGTGTCTTGATTGCAATCTTTGGTTTGAAACAAAGATCTTCCTGTGTTGGTAGTGCACAGGTACTTAAACTTGTCACTTTGAAATTTGTTTGGTCCAAGGTACTATAGAGAGAAATTGAATGACAGATGAAATAGGCAGAAGGTGATAGCTTGTGGGAACATTAATGGAAGGTAACCTGTGGCATCTTCAAAAGTACTACTGAAGATTTCTGAAAAAAATTCAGTTGTGCACTTCAGACTACTGAGTTATAGGGTTAGTTCTACTTTCAAATAGTAGCAATTGTGTGAATGAAGAGTTTCTTCAGGAGAAAGAGGGGAAAGGGAACTGAACTATTGCCACTACTTGTGTTATATTTTTCACAGGAAGGGTGATAGGACGTGAGTGTACTATTAATTGAATTAGATCCATTTATATCAACATCAGGGTGCAAGTGCCTATATTTGTTATCTGAACTATTTTATTGGATGCCAAAGTTAGCCTCTTATACCTGATGGGGGAATACCATACAAACCATTATTCTGCGATATATTTTTTATTTGGCCATATCTTACATGATTTCCACCTGAGAGCGCACCTTGTTCCTTATTTTTGGTCCACAATAAATTCTAAAACTTCAATATTGCTCCCTCATTCTGGGGAGATTATGTGCTGTAGATATTGGTGCTTGATGGTTTGGCATCAGTGGTGAACTTTGCTCCTTATCTCTTTACCCTGTGAAATGCTGTTTGGGGGAGTCAAAGAATTCCCCAGAACAGAAAGGGAAATGTAAGATGTCAGAGGAAGGAGAAATTGTCAAAGATCATATCCCCTCCCTCCTTCCAGCTGGAGCTTCTCTTGGATTGTTGTCTTCTCTATGGATAGAAATATCTTCCCTACCACTTTTTTATTTGAGAAAGGGATGCTGAATCCAACCCAGTAAATTTTGAAGGATGTTGCTAGGTTCAGTGTGTTCACCCAGATGCCAGAAATTGGATTCAGTTCAGTTGCCAAAATCTTGTGGACCAAAACAGTGAAAAAAACCCAGAGACAAGTTATGCAATCTAATTCTTTACTACAGGAACTTTGTCACTGGCTTGTTAAGGAGAGGTAGCAATTTTTGATCAATTTAGAATGTATCCAGCTAAATATCACATTGATCCTAATGCATTTATAGTGGCTCAGAATAGTTTCCTTAAAACTATATTGTGGCACCATTTAAGTTAGACTTAATGGCCCAGCCATTCCATATAAAGCCCTGTCGGATGCCCATAGAATGATGTAGAGCGGTTCATAGAGAAATGTCTTGAGATTTCTTGGATATTGCTCTGCTTAATGAAGACTCGAGTTAGACTTCCATATTGTTGGAGTAGCCTAAGTTAATCTCACGTCACTTTCTGCAGACTACAGTGCCGACGCGTATTTGCCAAATTGGCAGACCATCGGTTCTGTTGAAACATGACTTAAGCTATATCTTGGCTTCTAATTCAGCCCCCTCTTTTTAGTGCCTGCTTACCATCATAGTTTGCTGTGCTTTGTTTGAAACTGCCAGTAACTTAAGGCACAGACATGGGGCAAAATGAATCCAGAATAACAAACAACCTAATTATTTGTGTCTGTGAGTTTGTTATTCAGAAGTAAGGACGAACACTTGCAAATGGCCTTTTAATAAATGTCTTTTAAGAAATAATTGACAGTGTAACAGTGACAAACCAGTAGCTATGTGATGGCAGCTTGATATTCAAATGAATCTGTGGGGTGAGCACTTTGGGTGCACAAATCATTGTGTGGGAGTGTTGGGTTCCCCAACCCCCATATACACCGGTACAAAACATTCTTATTCATTTTTAGCAGTTTTGTGAGAATGTTGAGACTTCTGTGATGAGCCGCTGCCTATGATTTGGGTTGCCAGATGCAGAACCCTGCCAACTGGCATGGATTTCAGGCAGCCATCACACTGCTGATTGGAGGACAGCCTACGCCATAAAATGTTCATTAATTCCTTATTCCAGCTGCTCAGTCTTTGACTGATTTCTGTTTAGCTGTCTTGATTTACTTTAGATGACAGAGGTGACTGATACAGGAAAAGCAAAGTTGATCAGTAGACTTAATCTTTTGATTTGACAACTTCTTTAACTTTCTTTATGTTTCTGTATCACACTATATGTTTCTTTTTGAAGTTGAAGAATAAAATGTATTATGTATTTACATAACAAGGAGGATTAAAATAAGGCCAGCTCTTATATTTGATCTGGGCTAATCTTTCACTATAAGGAATAGTATTGAACCCAAAGGGATGAGAAGTAATAGCTCACTTTTTAAATAAAAGTGTCTTGCTGCGTTGTCTGAATATGTTTTGTTTTGGCATTGTAGAAAACTCATCTGTTGCCATTAATGTTGCGTCCTCGAAATGATAGCACTGTTGAGCTTCTTCCTAGGTTTTACTACTGTTTTCCTCTCTTGTGCTCTTTATGATCTGTAAGCACTACCTGAACATCTAGTCTATTTAGTTCACTTAAGATCTATTTATTTATCAAACCCTGTACCCTACCCCATTTAATGAAGCTGTAACATTCTCTGTGATGCTTGGGGTGTCTGTAAATTTGTGAAGCTGCTGCATGTCAGTCTGTTCATAAGTATAAAACATTACTTGTATCATAATTGATCCTATTTGGTTTTTATTCATGGTGTTGTTTTTTAAATTGTTGTATTTTGACAAATGGTTTCTAAAAGCAGAAGGGAATAATTGCCCGTCTAACACAACAGTGTCTGCCCAGTACTCTGTTATTTCAGTGTCTGAAATTTGCACAAAGTGCATATTGTTGAACTACTGAACAAGACCTTTACTTTTAGTTGGGTTTCTTACATTGTTTGCACCATTGAATATAAGACACTGCATTGAATAGCATGGGAGCTAATCCCAAATATCCTCAAACCTGCTATAGGCTTACTGGTGTTCCTGAAGAATTAATATGGTACAATATGCTTAATCCTGTTTCTCTATTCCCTGCTTCTAATATGGATAACAATTCTATCATAACCTTGATGCTCAGAACTGTTGCCTGCTTTCCAGACCTCTCAACAACTTGACAAAATGTCCTTTATAACTTAATATTGACATTAAATTGAGCAGGGAGTCCATCCTGTACAAATCAAATTATATGTTGCTTTGGAGCTTAGAAGTTTGTGGTAAGTAGGTCTGAAGTGGGTTTATAAACAAATAAAAGGTTGCATTTCCATTGCACTCCATTCACTGTCTTTCAAAAATATTTCAGTGGAAGAAGACAACTCAAAAGTTTTAAAAGTAAGATTAGCTTGTTGCACCATGTAGTTCAAGGGGATGCTGACATTGTCTGAGTTCCATGATCAGTCCACTGGGAGAGTTATTAAGATAAACAGGAGAACAACAGATTTTGCTCAAGCACCAAGGAGAATCATTAATTCAGTGTAGGCTATAAAAATGCTATGGTAGTTTGGTACAACCATGCAAATAACAGGTAATGTTTAAATTCCTTACATAGAAGTGATGCAAAACAAGCCTGAAAGAATGAAAGTTGGTTTCAAAAAAATATTGCAAGTGATGAGAATTTAAAAGAATAACTCCAACTTGTACTTAGCAGGAATACAGGAATATAGACTTCTGTTTGATAAAGATATAAATGAATGCTGATAAAGAAATGGCAGATAAATTAAATGATTTTTTTGCATTCATCCTTTACTGCAGTTGAGGACGCATCCTGTGCTTGCCATGTTGTTCTCCAACCTTACTATTGCAAAACTGTCAGCTAAAGGTGGAAAATTAGTCCAAAATGTAAAGAGTGTATGTCGGCTGCTACACTGGATACCCCTCACCAAAAAACTTCCATGCAAAACTGTAAGATTTCTAAACTTAGCCTTACATGAAGGTTAGAGGGGAGGCAATCTCTTACTGGGGTCTTGTTTTTTAAAATAGTGTAAGGAATTCCAGACCTTTAACATAACCTCTGTCTCACTTAGTTGTTAAGTATAGTCTTTACTACGGAAATTGGAATGAAGTTCACAAAAAAGTTTTGCTTTGTTAATCTGAGAGCATTCTTTGAAGTTGTTGGCAAGCAACTTGAGTGTGATCTGTCTGACACCATATGCTGAGATTTCCATAAAGCTCTGAACAAAGCCCTTAACCTTTACTTCCTGTTCAACCAATTATTTTTTCACAGTAGGACCTTTCTCATAATTAGTTATTTCCCTTCTGAACATGGGTGAAGAATGATCCCTCCCCCAGAACAAGGAAGGGGAAGGGACCCCAACGGATCTCTTTGTAGACAGGTGCTATTTAACTTTCACAAATGATTTAGGAAAAGGGCCGAACAAGATGGGGATATACAAAAGCAGAACCAAGTAGGCTCCTGGGATACCAAAACTCAAGCAGACTTTAAAATCTTTCTACACCAGGATGACAAAATGACAGATGATCATTATATGTGAAGGGACTGAAGAGCCTTGAGTGTCAGGCCTTGAATACCTGTCTTGCACCTCTATCATATCTTGGGTGTTCATCTGAATTCACCCTACTTTTATCAGTGTCAAGATAAGATGGGTGCACATTGAGTTGGATAACCTTATATTTTTCCGATGATCCCATGAAATACAGTAATTGAAAAATATTAGCTATGACACTGAATAGTGTTAAATTCTGGTTAGGAAATACCAATTATGATATTTCTTTGATTCTAAGATGCATCCCCCCCAATACAAACAATTCTAAAAATAGGATATAGGATATATATATAAAAATAGGATATATATATATTTTCTTGGTACGGAAATTAGTGTACATCTTGCAGTTGAAGAAATGTATTGTTGATACTGATATTGCTTTTCCCCTTTCCCCTAGTAATACGACTCATGGCAGTTTACACATTAAGATCAGTACAGATTGAAAGCCACACATAAGCATCAGCCAAACATCTGCAAAGTAAAAAGCCATGTAAAATTCATTTAAAGGCATTTTTTAAAAATTGGCACAATAGCATACCATTAAAAGCCTACTGCAGTCAATTCTTAAAAACGTGGAAGTTAAGAATGTCTTAACTTGCTGGGGGGAGAGCCATCCGAAGGAGTTCCAGTCTGGAGCAGCCACTGAGGAGGACCTCTCCCTCCAAACACCTGAGGAGATGATTGAGAGGAATGTTACCGTATACTATTTTAAATTGGTGTGTTCATATTTGAAGCACATTGTTCCATTTTGTCAAATCAAATCATGGAAAATTAGATACATCAACGTTACAGAAGCAAGGGTTAGAGCTTTATGATTTTAAATGGTCCCTTGCTCAGTTGCTTATTGAACAGTCTAAAAGAGGGGTGAATAACTGGAGAGAGAAATGTGAGCAAACATTTAAACATTTAAAGCTAAATTACAGGTGTGAGTGAGAAAGATCACCTCTAAGTTTAAATCACGCTAGTTGGAGAGACATAAAAGCTTTTATAGCCACAATGTGGAGATGGATTATATTTGTTACAGGCTACAAAGCATTTTTCAGTAAAACAAAATGGACAGTAAATAAACACACAATGATTTTGTCTACAAATTAGGAACCATTATTGGTGACACTGAATGCAAAATGTCTGCTTTCAAAGACATCACTTCCTATATACCAGTTGGACTAGAATCCAGCCACTGGGAAGAGGAGTCTACACTATTTCTGTTCAGTTAAAAGAGACCGAATTCAACTTCTTCCCTACTGGGATCTTAACCATTTGTAACCTTGCCCTCTCAGTTCTCAGCAGGCTCCTGAAAGTGCTAACTGAGAATGCTGTATTTTTTCGCAGTTTTCTGGGAAAAGGGAAGAAGGCTACAGCTTTGGCATCAAAGTACCACAGGATGGTTCAACTTCACACTTGATAACATAAAACAGTATGATGATGCCCTTCCCTGAGGTAGTGGGGATTACATAAAGTTTCCCATCTGTGTCATAGAATAGCAGATTAAAACACCTTGTGAGGCTGGTATATTATTCACACACAAAAGGTAGGAAACAGCACAAAAGGACTCCAAGGTTTACAGAAATACACAAAATCTTGAGGATGGGTGTGTATTGGTTGAGATAATTCAGGTCAGGATTTGCCGTGTTGAATGGCGATGGGATGCTGGCTTGAATTTTGAACTGGGGCGGAAATGGAAAACGATTGGAAGGGGAATGGGGCAAGCATTTGAGTGTTCTGGAAGGGGGTGATGGGGGTGGCTAGTACCCTGAGCAGGAGGAGCCCATCACACTGCAACATTTTGTTGCAGGTTCCACTTTGGTCTCTGATTCCCAAATGCTGCGGGGGAAAAGTGTATGACTAACATCACCCATCCTCTTCTCTTTATGAAGTTCCTGCTCCCGGAGGACAGCTGCTGGGTTAAGTAGACCTCGGTCATATCCGTAAAGCTGTTATAACCATCTTTGTTCAATGTGACAGCATGGCCATGTTCTGAAGTGGTATAACGATTAAACTGTTAAAAATAAATAAATTGCATCCTTTAATATGGGGCGGGAAGTGCGCCATCAAAGCAGACATTCCAACTTCAGGTAATCACCTTAGAAAAATTATTGTCCTTGGTTGTCATCTTCATGAGAGGCATGCCCTGAAGCTTCCTGCCGAATGGGAGAGATCTACTGATAAGATTTCAAAGAGAAACCTGCACCTGGAAACAGTTCCCATTTATTCAAGCAAGTGGGCTATGCTGCCACTCATTGGCTGGGATCCCTGGAGTCTGTTGAGGAAGGAGGGAGAGACCTCCTAATCCTTTAAAATTGCAGTGAGACTGAGATTGATAATGCACATTTTCAAAGGTTTTCCATACCCACAGTCCAAATACCCCCCAGAAGTATTTGCCAGCCTCTCTCTAAGTTCTCCAGTATGATTCTGTGATATACTTCTGGCCCAAGTTTAGTCAAAATATAAAATTTGCAGTTAACTGTCCCAAATATCCATGGGATGGTGGTGGTCTTGCAACAGATCCCGATAGATTTGAGGACCATACTATATAAAATAGTTGAGTCTAGTTATTCTGAGCCCATTGAGATAAATTCTGTGCTACTATATTTGCCTGTAGTTATGTCAGTTATGAATAGCCCAAATTTATAAAGGCTGTTGGGAGCATGTATCCAATAATTATGCATTAGTGACTGAGTCATATTTGTGATTCCTACATATTCCCCAGTTTAGGGACTATATAGGGACTTGAAAGTCCCCCAATCTATTCCCTATTGATTGGAAGGTGACTGGTTGACATTCTCACCCGTCTTTGTAACTGATCATTCATGCTAAGGAGTGAGAAGCAAGGCATCTGTTTCTGATTGATGGAAACAGATTCCTGTCTATTGCAATGGCTGCTATTGGGTGGATAGAGTGGAGAGTCAGATCAGGAGTCTGAACTGAGGTGGTTAGATATTTGTAACTGCGCTAGTGAGTTCCAGCCTAAGTTGAGGTGTGGAACAGATAAGCTGCAATTACATCACTTGAGATATAGGACAGACTAGGGAAAAATCACTCTGACTGCCATCAGTTGCATGAGCAACACAGGCAGAAATTCTGGCAAGCACACTATATACTCTCCTGCTGCAGCTGTTTTTACAGCCCCAAATGGATAACATCCCAAGAACACTAGTGATAGATAGATGGACAATTATACCATATAGAGAGATTCGTCTTTAAAACGAGGGCCTTGAGTCCTGTTGGTTAATCTCAACTATTGTAGACACCCTGAATCAATATTAAGATGGTGAGGCAGCCCTGACATAATCTCTATTAACTCAATGGGTTAATGGGCCTACTCTGAAAGGGATTATCAAGGATTCAGGCTATAGTGTATTACTATACAATTCATTGTAGCCAACAATGTATGTTGCATGTTGTTTCTCAAAAAAAGAAGAGACCAGATAATTTCGGGGTTTTTGATGGGTTGGTACTTCTCTCAGGCAATCCTGAGGCCAGAGGAATGGCCCCTGGACCCTAAGAATTATCCATTCCTGGCTTGGGCAAAGAAGGATAGAAAAAGCAGGGAAAAGGAGAAAGCCAGAGCCTGGAAACTACGAGGGCTATCCAGAAAGTAGATTACGTTTTGGAATTAAAAATGAACAAAGTGTAGGAGAAAACATTTACCATATGCAGTTGAAAGCCACATCCAAATACCACATCTCAACATAGTCGCCATTCAATTCTAGGCAGTTATCAGCGATAAATGAGGTGGGAAACTTCTCCTCCACAAAACTTTCCCGCTTGAGTCCTCAACCCCTTCCCGCAGCTGTGCAGCGGCCAAAACACTGCATTGCCGCTTGGTTGAAGACTCTACCATTAGCCCAGAAAAGCCACGCCACTTCCCAAAAAGAGCTTGAATATTGGGGGGCAGGGCTGAGATGAGAAGAGGAGCGAAGTCCAGAAGAGGCCGAGGCCCTGCACCCTCAGAGGCCGATCCCCACATGGGGCCCCTCCCTCCGGGGCCTGCCACTCGCCTTTCCAGTCCAAGGGAGAAGAAGGTCCATTGGTTGGGGCGATCCCGCCAGTCCCTCAGTCCTGCGTGCCTTCTCCACGCCGCCTGGTCTTTGTCACAGGAGCCACACGTGGCAGCGGGAGGAAGGGGGCCGGGCGGCTGGGTCCATCCGAGACAAAGAACAGGCGGCGTGGAGGAGGTGCGCGGTTGGGGCGATCCCTCCCTCCCCTCTGTCCTGCAGTATTTGGATGTGGCTTTCAACTGCATATGGTAAATGTTTTCTCATATACTTTGTTCATTTTTAATTCCAAAACGTAATCTACTTTCTGGATAGCTCTCGTACATTTGCAAGGTGGAGCTGAAACAAAATTCCAATCACTACTTTGCATGTGCTGATTACAGCCAGTGCTTTAGGATCTCTTTTCTAAAGCTGTCTTGAACTATACCAAATCTTTGAGATATTATCTTTCTCTTGGATCCATGGATGGTGCTTCTTTTATGACATTAGCACATAGAGTTGGAATGTGCGAGGAAAACAACTGGGGGCTGGCCACAGAATGGCACCATGCATTCCTGCTATCAATTTGTTCTCTGAGGCTGGGACCTAGCTGAAAAATCAAATGTTAGCCTCAAAGATAGCCCATGCCTTGATTTATAATTTGTTTAAAATGTAAACATGTGAATAGGTCTTCTGAGCACGGAGCTTTTGTCCCTGGGAATACTGCAAAACAGCTTCTCGTTATGAACTACAAGTTGGTTGGTTCTACCTTTCTGTGTGCCCATGGGTCTTTTTTTACCTCTAGCCCTGCCAGGTTTGTACTTCTGCAAAGCTTGAGATCCTCCAAAGTTTGCCAATACCTTCCTGTTGCATTGAGTACTCCATGTTAGATACATAATGGTGACCATTCTCCAGGTTATATGTTACATCTTGCCTTTCAGTTCAAGGGGTTATACGGAGTTCTTCCTGATCCTATATTTTTCCTGTAACACCAGCCCTCTATATTCTGTCTGCTTTTGGCAACTTGGGAAGAACAGGGCTGCTGAGGGACTGCCAAGGAATCATAGGTACTGTAGGGTACCTTTGAAAGCAAGGCAATGGCAAACCACTTCTGATTATTTGTTACCTAAAGAAAGCTATGAAACTCATTGGGTCACCATAAGTCAACAGATGGCCTGAAGCTATGCATGCATTCACATTTATGATCATGACAAATTATGGCTGGGCAGGGGACACACAGCTCTATGAGCAAGAATTTCCAAAGCCCACCTTTGGTAATGCTACCTACTACAACTTGCTGGCTGTAGAAAGGTAAGCTAAAGCAAACCAGGCATCCTAACAACGGAGATTGGACAAAGGGAATGGTCCTGAATCGAAGGTCAGAAAGGATTGGCAAAGCAGAAGGAAAACAAACGCAAAGAGGATGTACAAATAGTTTGACTGCGAGTGTATGTTCTGTGTATGTGCTTGCAGTAAATTGTAGGGGTGGGCAAGTGAAGCTGGCCCGTCATTCCCAGCATCCCTCAGCACTGGCTATAAATTTTAAAACACCCACCTCAATGTTAAGAGGCAGTGGGATACTTCCCATTTCTGAAATTTCCTGTAGTCCTCTACAGAATTGCTCTCTTACCAGCCAGTCTTATTAAGTGCTGGGCCCTTGATTCTGAAAAGTCAGCCTCAGAAGGTGCAGCTGGTGCAGAAAGTACTGTATTAATGGGGCAAGGTAGGAAGCCTCCAGCAGAAAGAGAGAGTGGAGATGGGAGTTACATGAGGGAAATCGGCAGAAAAACCCTTGAGTGTTGAGGGAGTTGAGAAACATGAAGTAGTTACACCTTGGCCTGGAACAACTAGAAAGATTTTAAATATGTAATTCAGAAAAAAAGAAACCTAACCAAGGATGACCTTTGGAGGTTACGACCAAGCAAAAGTTTGACTTGGATTGAGTAACACCCAAGCTTTTCACACATGCTGTAACAGTATTTGAACGCCAGTAATTAATCTGTATAGCAGAAAGATGCAATGATCTTGGTTCAGTAGTAAATGCCATTGAATTCAATTGGATGTAGGACACGGTCTTACTCTAGGTTAGGAGAGAGAATCATACATCCCTCCCAGCTATCATTGAGCTGTAACTCACAGCAGCCCTATGGACTACATAGTCAAAGGCAAGGCATGCTAGAAGCTGCAATCCAGCAATATCTAGATGACCACACAAACTCTATTTTCTGTCTATGTCATGGGCTGAGACATTTTCCATCACTAACTTGCCAGTCCTTTTCACCAGCCACACCAAAGGTTCAAGTGGAGTCCTTTTGCATATTGGGATAGCCAATATTCCAGAAGACAAGAGCAGAATTCAAAATGATCTTAACAGATTAGAGAGATGGGCCAAAACTAACAAAATGAAATTCAACAGGGACAGATGCAGGATACTCCACTTAGGCAGAAAAAATTAAATGCAAAGATACAGATAGGGGACGCCTGGCTCGACAGCAGTACGTATGAAAAAGATCTTGGAGACCTCGTGGACAACAAGTCAAACATGGGCCAACAATGTGATGTGGCAGCTAAAAGAGTGAATGGGATTTTAGCCTACATAAATAGGAGCATAGTGTCTAGATCCAGGGAAGTCATGCTCCCCCTCTATTCTGCCTTGGTCAGACCACACCTGGAATACTGTGTCCAGTTCTGGGCACCGCAATTGAAAGGAGATGTCAACAAGCTGGAATGTGTCCAGAGTAGTGTGACTAAAATGATCAAGGGTCTGGAGAACAAGCCCTATGAGGAGCGGCTTAAAGAGCTGAGCATGTTTAACCTGCAGAAGGGAATGCTGAGAAGAGGCATGATGGCCATGTATAAATATGTGAGGGGAAGTCATAGGGAGGAGGAAGCAAGCTTGTTTTTTTGCTGCCCTGGAGACTAGGACATGGAACAATGGCTTCAAACTACAGGAAAGGAGATTCCACCTGAACATCAGGAAGAACTTCCTCACTGTGAAAGAGAGCCGTTTGGCAGTGGAACTCTGCCCTGGAGTGTGGTGGAAGCTCCTTCTTTGGAGGCTTTTAAGCAGAGGCTGGATGGCTATCTGTCGTGGGTACTTTTAATGTGATTTTCCTGCTGCTTGGCAGGGGGTTGGACTGGATGGCCCACAAGGTCTCTTCCAACTCTATGATTCTATGATTCTATGAAATCATGTGACAGTAATTAAAACAATAACAACAAATGCTCAGTTGCAAATATTGAACAGGCCTTATATCCACTTCTCAAGAGATGTATGCACAGAAATAGAACCTTCGTTTATTGGTTTTAATTTCCCAGTGAATCAAGGGTGAGGAATTTTCAGGGAGGTGAAGTGGTAAGATAGAACCGTTGACTTGGAAAAGACCACAAGCGCCATTCAGTCCAATCCCATTCTGCCATACAGGAATACACAAAACCCCCAACAGATGACCATCAAGTCTTTTCTTAAAAGCCTCAAGAGGAGATTCTATTCCAAGGCAGCATATTCCACTGCTGAACAGCTCTTTTCTTTAGGAAGTGCAGTAATGTACAAGTTAAATATTTTCCTGTAATTTAAATCTATTGTTTCATGTCCCTAGTCTCAGGAGCAGGAAAACAAGTTAATGTTGTCTTCAATATGTCATTCTTTCAAATATGTAAACATTGCTCTCAGGTGATATGAACAGCCATTTTACTGGCAGGTGATGCGATCTTTAATTCTACCCATAAACGATGTAATAAATCAAAGCATTCAAGGACATCAGCAACTGTTTGCATGGTCTGAGTATTAAACACAATAGAGCCCTGGAAGATTCCATTACAACATGATGCCACACAAGATTCTCAAATTCTTCATAGTTCTGCAAAGGAGTGTTATTGAAGGTCTCTCCCCCCCCCCCCCGTCCCCCCCCAAAAAAACCTCCCTGCATATAATAATATAATAGCACAACCAAAGGAAATGGATCAACCTTGCCCTCTTCCTGGTGTGCTGGCTTCCTACATGCAAGGAGAGGAGCAGCAAATGGGCATACGGGGAAATACATTGTAAACTAAAATATGAGAATCTTGCTTATCTGAGTTCGGACAATTTCCCTAGCTAGCTCACCATTGTCTATCTGATTGGTATCAGACTGGTATGGTATCTGCTGCTTCATCCTTTTGAGGTGGAGATGCCAGAGGTTGCATGCAACTCCTAGTACCAAAAATGCAACCTGTTACAGAACTATAATCCTTCCCTGAAAGTAAATTTGGAAGGTTGAGGACTGCTTAACCCGCTAGGGAGACATCGAGGGGCTGCTGCTACAATACATACATAGAATTTGCGCCCGGGTGGCAAGCAATTGTGGCATTTTCTCCATGTTTTGGTTTCAAAAAAGGCCCTCTTCTGGGACTAATTTGATCCAGGAAGGTCTTAGAATAATGGAAATGCAGGCAGTACACAAGTTTTGAACAAGATATGTTTTGTAGGTTTGTCTTTAAGTTGAATTTGTATGTAAGTCAGAACAGGTACATTTTTAGTGTAACTCCAGCCATACACACACATGCACACACACAGAGTTCTTGATAGCATAGGGAACGGTTAATACCCTCGTGGTGCTTGTTTTTCTGCCTGTGCCCCTCTTCAGAGGATTTCACCTCATTTTCTGACCCTGTGATAACTGGATTTTGAAAAAAGTGGCTTCTTCTGGAAACAAGGCTTGGTAAGAAAGTGTCAGTAGAGCCCCCTCTTCCTCATGGTAACTTTCAGGAGAGAATTTCCCTTTTGCTCACTTCCTGGGCCGGGGAGCCACCATCAAGAAGGCCCTTTCCCTCGTCCCCACCAACTGTGCCTGTGACAGTGGTGGGAGCGAGACGTTGTTTTGAATCCTCGAGGTCTAGTGATCCCCAAACATGGTGGACATTCTCTATACAGCACCTCGAATGCACGTCTGGGGGGGGGGGAGGGGGGAATGAAAATATTTTTGATGGGAGGTGAAAATGTGGCCTAGAGGAGCCCATATATGGGCTGCAGGCCACACTTTGGCCACCCCTGCCTTAAAGATTTCTTCCATCCCAGTAGGCGTTTCATCTCTTTCCTAGCAAAGTGTGCAGTTTTTCTAGGCCAGTAGGTTATCTCTTAGAAAAATAAAACTCTAGAAATAACAGATTTGGATTTAATATACATGCAACTTAGACATTTCCAACACAAATGTAAACGTTTACTTGAATACAAGTTCGCTTTGAAAGCAGTCCATTTTAAACAAAAAGATCCACGAGAAAGGAGTCAAGCAGCAAGAGCAGTTGAATTTACCTAACACTATGGGTTTTCACCTGGACTGCAGGGTTTTTTTTCCATGTCAGGAGCAACTTGAGAAACTGCAAATCACTTCTGGAGGGAGAGAATTAGCTGTCTGCAAGGATGTTGCCCAAGGGACGCCCGGATGTTTGATGTGTTACCATCCTGTGGGAGGCTTTTCTCATGTCCCCACATGGGAAGTTGGAGCTGACACATGAGAGCTCACCCACTCACTGGATTCAAACCGCCGACCTTTAGGTCAGCAGTCCTGCCTGCACAAGGGTTTAACCCATTGCACCACCAGGGGCTCCTTGACTACAGGTTGAAGAGCTGGATAGGTTAGGTGTTCACAGTGACTCCTGTACCATGGTGAGAATATTACTTTTCTGTTTAAATAAGATTTATTGTTTAAACTTAAAGTTATATCTCAGATATAGCATATACACATTTTATGCAAATCTCCTTTAATTCTCTTTAACATTCTCTCACCCCCCTTATTTTTTTGTTTTGTTTTGTTTTTTGAGGAGGGAACAATGTATTTTTTTCTTCTGTGGCAAACTTTGAAAAACCAGAGATGCCAATAAGTAATCTGGTCATTGGGACATGTTAAGTGGCCACCCTAGACTCCCGTATTTTAAGACCCCTGGGCAATCAATGGATGTACTATTTGTTTTATTTATTCTCCATTAAAATATTTCTATCCTACACTGTGTATGGTATACAGTATAACCATTTTGAACTTAAATTATAAAGCAGTACCAAAATTAAAAAATTAAACAGTAACAGATAAGTTCAACAATGCAAAAGCATGTCAGACAATATACAACAAAAGTAAACGATTTAAAGGCATGAGCGTGTAAACCTGGATAAAATAACTAGCCCCCACATTCTTTAACAAAAGCCATTTTTGTTTGTTTTTGTTTTTTGGTATTATAGCTGTAGACACAAGATAGCCCTCCAAAAGGAGGACCTTCCATAACTGAGGTGCCGCAGCAGAGAAGTCTCTGTCTCATGTCCTTACACAGTATATTGATCCAGCAGACTTTAATCCATAGAGAGGTACTCCATTTAGAGATTAAATGTCATCATGGGGGCCTTGAATATTGACCCTGTTTGTTTGGCCGGTGAGTCCAACCTTTTAAAACCAGCATCGTGTGGTTTCCAGAAGAGGCTGCAATCTTACAACTGCTGCATTTTGCATTACTGTAGCTACAGGCTTCTATCATCCTCAAAAATGGTCCCATAGGAGAATGCATTGCACTAGTTATTTCAGGAAGTTAACAGCGCATCTGCTACTGAAGTTGGGTTATCCCTGACCAAGAAAGGCCATAGACTAGTTGAAATGGACTAGTTGAAACGGACTCCATAGTACACCTGGCCTCCAGTGACAGAGATGAATCTAGGAATACTCCCAAGCTACATAGCTGTTCTCTACAGGACCTAACCCATCCAACAAAGGCCATTTATCCAATTACCTGACCAGAGAACTTCTAATCCACAGAGCACCCATCTTATTGGAATTCAGATTTGGTTTATTGGCCCTCATTCATCACATTACAGCATCTAGGTATGGATTCAGCCCTTGTGCAACTCCAGTAGACTCTGCCAACAAGGAGAAATAAAGTGGAGGGTCATCAGCTTACTGAGAGCATCTAAACTGAGGACTCTCAGTGATTTCATATAGATATTAAACTGCACATGAGATAAGATGGCATCTGTGGCACTACATGGCTTAATAGCCATAGTAAGAATAAAGACACAGTGTCCTAGTGGCACTGTCTGAAGTTAGCCCTATAGATACAATAAAACTAATACGTAGATATAACACTGGTTGCCTTGCCTGAAAGCGTTAAAAGCCATTTATGTCCTGACAAAAAGGACTGGGCAGGAAGCAGTCCTATTCAATTGCTTTACCTGAAGTGCCATGCCTTTTTTTTGAAGTGTTCTTGGAATGAGTAGAACCTTTGTTCTCTTGCAAAAGTCTGGCACTTTGTGAGGAAAAACTCTTTTGTTCAAAGGGGTTGGAGCACTTGATGCTCTTAGCCTTACCCAGACTTTGGACTGGTCCGTCGGGTTTATTTTTAAACCAGAGAGTAATGACACTAACCGAAGGTATTTCAGCGAGTGAAGGTTTTCTTCCCTCCTCCTCCCAGCCTCAGCAAGTCATCTAAGAGGGATAAGGGAGAACGGAGTGGAAATGGTTGACCAAGAAAGCAAGCGGATCTCCCTTGAGATGAACAAGAAGGAAGGTGTGGAGAACAATGGGTTCATCCAGAGCGACGAGATGGAGGTGGAGGAAATGGAAGCAGGTGCCAACAGCCTTGAAGCCTCGCCAAAACAGTGTGCTGTTGGTGTGAGTTTAGGAACTATGCAAGAATTAACTCTACGGCCTTATGCTGGGATGCCCAAAGAAGTCCTGCTTCAGTTTTCAACTCAGGCACGCTACCGAGTTACCAGAGAAATACTTTTTTGGTTGATCATTGCTGCTTCCCTGGTGCTTGTGGCAGCTACCATTGCAATCATTGTCATGTCCCCCAAATGCCTTGGCTGGTGGCAAGCTGGCCCCATCTACCAGATCTATCCTCGGTCATTTAAAGACACCAACAAGGATGGAAATGGCGATCTCAAAGGTAAGTTTGTGTGATGTTCCTGTTGTAGAGAAAGTTAATACAGGGTGAAGCTTTGATTGGGTGTTCCTACATGGCAAGAGGTTGGACTGAGTGGCCTTCGTTGTCTTTTCTAACTCGATGATTCAATGAAGTTGCATAGATATAATTACCCAATAGAAAATGTTTTGAAATAAAAGATATTTGGGAAATGTGTTGTTAAAATACAGCACAGCTGTCTGTGAGACAAGGAAGTTTACTCAATGTGTAGGACCTTGTAGGAAAGGAGATATTTAATGGTCATCTGGAAATGCTAGTTTTAAAATTCCTATCAGATTGGTAATTAGTAATGTAACAAAGATT
Organism: Anolis carolinensis; assembly: GCF_035594765.1. Taxonomy (NCBI): domain Eukaryota; kingdom Metazoa; phylum Chordata; class Lepidosauria; order Squamata; family Anolidae; genus Anolis; species Anolis carolinensis. The sequence goes on along the minus strand of NC_085841.1, from coordinate 25,530,916 downwards.
ATAAAATTCTGAGATGAAAGACACCACATTCTGGAAATCCCTCCAGTATTATTCACCAATGACCATTTTTAAAGTTACATATATTTACATTATTTTAACTGCATTACAATTAATCACATTAAAATTAATTGACAAAATTATGATTACGTATTATTCATAGTGGGCGAGTGAAAGCTACTTTATCAACTACAGCACCAAAAACCTCCAGACAGCATAGCTCCTGGCTATTCTGGTGATTAAATCCAGGACCTTTTGCATTTAGAGCACAGGTTCTGGCACCAAACTGTAGCTGGATTGCCTTTCTGGGGAGTTGTGAGTGAGACAGGCAGACAAGTGAAAATGTTCATGAACTGATAACTCTCACTTATTATTGGCAAGTTGCACAATGCTAATAATAATAATAATAATAATAATAATAATAATAATAATAATAATAATAATAATAATAATATATTTATATCCCACCACCATCTCCCAGAAGGACTCGGGGCAGCTCACAGATCACTCAAGGTGTAACATGCAAATACAACAAGTGCAAAACAAAACACAGACAATAAACAGTCAACATAACATCATAAATTCACAGTACCCCCTGGTAAAACAATAAAATACAGCAATTGCTGTAGGTAAAACAGTAGCATTCGATCTCAGAATTGTAAAGTGCTTAATAAAGAATCTAAGGGTCCTCAGATGTATTATTAAAGAATCTAAACATTGTCGAAGGCTTGTCGGAAAAGCCAGGTCTTTAATTGTGTGTGGAGGGTTTGGAGAGTGGGGGCTAGCCTGATCTCCCTCAAGAGGGCATTACAAAGTTGGGGGGCCACCACCGAGAAGGTCCTCCCTCTCGTCCCCACCATCCGCACTTGAGACAGAGGTGGAACCAAGAGAAGGGCCTCCCAGTTAGATCTTAAAGCCCGTGCCAGTTCATAGAATGAATATGTCCTAAGGTTTGGTATCTAAATTATAGTTTCCAGCCTGGTGCCCTAGATGCTGTTGGACTACATAGGATCATAGAATAATAGAGTTGGAAGAGACCACACGGGCCATCTAGTCCAACCCCCTGATATGCAGGAAAAGCACATGTTTGAGGAGTTCCTGGCTATTGGCTGGTGACAATGGAAGCTGAGGTCCACCAATATATGGGGAACCACGGCCTGAAACAGAATAGGACCATCTTCACACTTTCCCCATATGAGCACATTATTGTTTAGTAATTGGGTGCTAGCATAAAAAGTTATCTTCTAAGGATACATGCTGGATGATTTCAGACAAATAAAGGAAATATTCATCCCCACTGCACATCCATCCTTGGGTTGGCTAAATTTGTGGAAGTTAAGGAGGATGGTTTTGATACATTAATGGAATATGAAGTTATCTTCTTCTTTAACAGGCATAGTTCCATTGTATTGGATATGGGGGATTTAAAGTTGGGCATATTAGGAATCGTATCCAGAGCAGTCTAGTGCCTCACAAACTCTAGTATTCCACAGGATAAAGCCATAGTAGATAAAGTGGAAACATATTACTATAATTTAAAATTTACATATACAGTATTTGTTAATTTAAATGCATTACAATTAATGACATCAAAATTATGTTTTAATCACAGTGAGCAAGTCAAATCTACTTTATGAACTACATCATCGGAAACCTCCAGTGTGAAATGACCCTAGGTGTATTTTTAAAAAAACACACACACCTTTGAGAGTAGCATTTTGGGGATCCTTTAGCTCGATGTTCCATACAGCTACTATGCACCAGCCTATATTTTCTAAATGCTGGATATGACCATTTTAAATCATTAGAAATAAAGCATACACTCAACACTGTGAAACATGTGCACGGCTCACCTGGAGGCGATCTTCATCCAAAAACAAAAGAGAGGAAGTGGTCACTATGTGCAAATATAATTTCCATAAAATGTCTAGAATATTGCATGTGTAAATGCAATGTGTAGGTGCAAAGTTTAGCACCAGTGATTAAATATTTAATAATTGCAGGAAAGACTGTAACCATCTGGCTGTGATGTCTGCTAAATCTGCCATCTGGCTGCCCACATCTAGTCTGCTAGGAATGGGCAACTTTGCATACCCTCCCAACCTAAGCTTAAAGTGAATTTGAACTCAACAACTCTCCAAGCAAACAACAGCTCTCTAATGGAGGACATGTGGCTCCTGACATTTACAGAATGTCAGCTGAACCCCAAAGCTCCCAGAAAAGAATAAGTGTCATCATTAAGGCAGCTTGCTCAACCTGAACCTTAGTATCAGGCTATGAAAAATATGCACAGACATTGATTGAGACAAGGCTAAAGAACCAATTGGAAACTGGCAGAGCAATAAAGATGGTCAAAGGGAAAAGATGGTCATAAACACACAATCAATTTCCTTAATAGAAAACAAAAAGCTGTACTTTCACCCCTGGGACACACTTGCATATTATTAATATTCCAAGTTCATGTTCCTTGAATGTAGAAGTTAGAAAGTTAAGTTAATCCTGAAGGAAACAAGATTTAGGTACTTTTTCTCAAATGAGACCATTGCCTTATTAGTCTTGAGTAGAGTTAATGAATTAGCCGTGTGCCTTCAAGTTGATTTACTTACATTTTGATTCACCATTCAATAATTGATTCAAAATTTCTTCCCTTGTTAGGACTAAGCAGAAGTCCTGCATGTGTTTTCTCTGGAATAATCCTACTCTGGGGACCAGAGTTACACAGTGATTTGAGTGTTGGGTTCAGAATCTGGGATTCCAGGCTTCAAATCATAGAATCCTAGAGTTGGAAGAGATCTCGTGGGCTATCCAGTCCAAGCCCCTGCCAAGAAGCAGGACATCCTGTTCAGCCAAGGAACACCACCTTGGGCAAGTCACTCTCTCAGCTTTAGGAGAAGACAGTGGCAAGCCTATGAACAAATTGTTGACCAGAAAGCCCTGTGACAGGTTTGTCTGAAGATCAACAAAAATCAGAAATGACACAACAATAAATTCAAATACATGGAAATCTTTAGGTACCTTTCCTCCACTTCTGGTCAGCAACATGTAGGCATAGGAATTTACTTTGAGAAGAGACAAGAAATGTTATGGAATCATGGGGATTGTAGATGTACAAGGTCTTTAGCCTTCTCTTCCCAAGAGTGCCAAATTACAAATCCCAGGATCCCATAGCAGTGAGCCATGGCACTTAAAATGGTGTCAAATTGCCTTTATTTTATGTAAATGTTTCCTAAATTTCCTTCCCTCATACCCTGAGATCCCTATAACCCTCAAATATACAAAAAGGTGAACATTAAAATAGGACTACGTTTTCAATAATAGAGTATGCCCTTGTTATGGTCTGGGACTTGTTTCGCGGACACCCCCTTCCCTATGTTTACCAAAATCTGTAAATGATCGTGTCCCATTATATACAACAGTGTTAGTAAAATGGTGTCCCTTGCAAAAATTACAAAATCACAATTTGATTTGGAGGAATTTTATTAATATTCTGCAGCCATGAATGGTTGAAGAATTTGTGGCTATAGAGGGTCAACTGTTAAAATGATTCAAAACTAGACTTCGAAAGATAAAATATCATTAAAAGATAAGCTATTCCATTTTAAATGCCTACTGGAATGAGATCTTTCTAACATGTGGTGATCTTCTGGCAAACCTGTCCCCATCAGTTGTGCATGTAAGAGCATTTTTGATGATCTCCAAGACTGGGTTGGCTCTTATAGGGAGATACCTTCTGCTAAAGCCAGAGACATGATAATTGATCTTCAATATATTTTCTTTAGTGCTCAGGTAAAAGGAAATGTATGTCTCTCCACCACCTCCCCCCCCCCCCCCAAAAAAAAAAACCCCTCTAGGTATCCAAGAAAAACTGCCATATGTCGAGGATCTCAACATAAAAACAATTTGGATCACATCTTTTTACAAATCGGCGTTACAAGACTTTGGCTATGGAATAGAGGACTTTGAAGACATAGACCCGTTGTTTGGGACAATGAAGGATTTTGAAGACCTGGTGGCAGCGATCCATGATAAAGGTTGGCTTTGCTTTTAAGAAACAGTGTCTGCTTTAGAGCTTTTTTAGGTGTGTCGGAATGGTGTTGGCTGAGTTCCAGTTGAGGCCATTTTCCAATTTGCCTTCCGTAATATAAGGAGAAGCTTGATCTCATGACATAGACTTTGAGCCAAAGGCACCCTACCATGAGTGAAAGGTGATTTCATCTTACTACGTGACAGAGGTTATTGGTATTGGAAGATTTTGTAAGTTCTTCATCTAAAGTTTCTTCCCCCCATATCTCATGCCATTCTTAAAAATCCTCATAACCTTTAAATCCAGCTTTTCCAGGTCCCCAAATGTAAGGATGAATTTGGGAAAGATTCCTTCTGCATTTGGTTACTTGTACCTAAGCTATATATTTATTCCATTTCATGAAATGCTTAGGGCCTTTCCACATTGCACTGTTGTAGTGCTATTATGGGGCCCCTAGTGACGCAGCAGATTAAACCACTGAGCTGCTGAACTTGTTGACCGAAAGGTCAGTGGTTTTAATCCGGGGAGTGGGTTGAGCTTCTGCTGTTAGCCCCAGTTTCTGCCAACCGAGCAGTTCAAAAACACGCAAATGTGGGTAGATCAATAGGTACCGCTCCATGCAGTCATGCTGGCCACATGATCTTGGAGGTGTCTACAGACAATGCCAGCTCTTCAGCTTAGAAACTGAGATGAGCACCAACCCCAAAGTTGGACACGACCAGACTTAATGTCAGGGGAAAACCTTTATTTAGTGCTATTATTCCACTATAACTGCCTTAGCAACATCTTATGGAAGTTTAGGGAAGTGGTATTTAAAAGTCTCAGCCAGAGAGTTCCAGTGCCTCACCAAACTACAAACACCATGGTGCAGCAGTGAGCTCTATAATTGAAATGGCCATTGGTTGGGGTTTCTAGAAAACTGTGATGTTTTAGGTGCCACTTAATTCCATTTGTCTTCAGAGCCTGGATTTTCACAAATGCTTTTAACAGGCTTAATCATTCTTTGTAATAATGCTTCATATTACAGCATTTCCCCCTAAATAGGTTCAAGTGCTTCATAGGGATTAGCAAAATAATAATTACAATAGACCCCATTTGATAGGTAAACATTATGAGTTCTTGTATACCTGTCTTTAAAAAACAACCCAAAACTTAGTTCTCTGTGAGGAACAGTTCATGGTATGTTGTTCTGTGTATCTTGACTTGCTGTTTCGTGTGTCTTCTTGACATATAGGTTTAAAAGTGATAATGGATCTCATCCCAAACCATACTAGTGACAAACACAAGTGGTTTCAGCTTAGTCGCAACCGGACTGGAAAGTACACAGATTATTACATCTGGCACGACTGTATGAGTGTCGATGGGCAAGTTATACCTCCAAATAACTGGGTGAGTAAAGAATTCTAATTATGCAGAAATTGCAAATGGGACAACATGTGTTTGTGATGTAAAGGATAATAGGATTTGCTACACTGTGAAGGCAAATTGCAATAAGACTCTTTTATCTGTGAGGAAAATGTTCAGAGTCGGGCCGTAGTTACTTGAAACTACAGATACAACCAAATGCCATTACGTTACTGGATTTCCAGTTTTAGCATTCCATAGAATTGTGCTGGAGAATCTAAACATTCCCAGATAATTTACCAGGTCCTGCAGCACAACTCTGTGATAACTTTGGTGGGAAGCTTACCGTAGAAATGTCCTAGAGGAATTAGCAAAATCCTAAAGAGGTCATTTTCCCCAGGATGCTGGTAGGTGAAACCACAGGTTTTGCTGTTTGTCAGCCTTTTCCCTCCTGGTGTCTTCCAAATACATTTGGACTACAAGCACCATCACCCCTAGGCCATATCCCTGTTGGAATGATTAGGATGCTACCACAATGCTATCCAAATACATTGTTATCCAAATACATTTGGACTACATATGTACCTTTGGAGCAAGGTAGGGAAAGGCAATCCTGTAAAGTAGATCTCTTTGGCACAACTCCTGGGAATGTGTTAGCATAAGCGCGTTTAAGGACATTGCAGAAAAATGCTTCATTGAGAAACAACTTTATTTCCAGGTTTTCAAGGATACCTAGATGCCCCCGGATATAGCTCCATCTCCTTTCTATAGGGATGTCCTTGGGATACATGCAACTCAGGCCCCTTCTACACTTCCATATCTGCTTTGAACTGGATTATATGGCAGTGTAGATTTATATAATCCAGTTCAAGGCAGATAATGTGGATTATCTGCTTTGATAATCTGGATTATATGGCCTTAGTCCCCTTCTACACTGCCAAATAAAATCCAGATTATCTGCTTTGAACTAGATTGTATGAAACTACACTGCCAGAAAATCTGGGATAAGCAGATAATCTGGGATCATATCCTGGGATATAGGGCAGTGTAGATCCAACCTCAGCCTGCATAACCAGAAAACAGTAATTGTAAAAGTTTTCAAGCAAGCAACACAAATAAATAATGGGAATGAAGTCTTTGCTTTGTAATTAATAGGTTTGTCATTAGTACAAAATGGAAGAATATCAAGAACTAATGACTGACAGGAAAATAAAGTGTTATAACTATAGCTACTGCTGTTGCTTACTAGCATTAAAGAGACAGTCTTAATTAGGGGCTTAGCTTTTGCAAAGCGTCCCTACTTTGATCTTAGCATCTTAGCTTTGCCAGTTGCATTGAAGATATGCCTAGCTAGGGGACATTGATGCAGTAATTACATGGTAATTTATTTGTGTCTAGTTCTCAAATGAATACAAAGTACAAAATCCATATACAGGTAAAGTAATCTCAGTTATAAAAAACACAATTGATTATGCAAAACCAAGACTTTAAAAATAGGTACAGTACTCTTATTAAAAATTCCTTCGAACATAAATTACGACAGATAGGAAAATCTTCATAACTGCATGCCTACACATAATAAAAAATTGTTAGTATCTCTTTTGTCACATTGTCTGGCTCAGGTGTTCTACCCTCAACACATTAATACTGCCCTCATTACTGCTAATTTGGGACAAGCTAATTGAGCATGAAGCTCGGTCAGACATAGCTTTGCTCCCTCTCCCTGGACACACTATTTACCTCTGTGCTACCCGGGATATTTATTGGCTCAAACAGAGCAGTGATTAGCTGTGCAGTGTCTGGCTACGTTTGGGAAGTTGGATACATGACAAATACACAATTGTTCCAGGCCTCCAGAAATCCTGATGTGCAATATGAGAGTAGTGTATCTCACAAGCAGAGTAATTAGCATTTGCAAGCAGAGGATGAGCAACAACCAGTCCCATACCACCAGATATATTCATAGAATATCGTAGAGAAATAAAGCAGGCTTAGTTTTCTCTGTGAAAACCTATAGGATAGATTGTTTACAAATACTAAAGGTAGTGGCTCTCAACCTGTGGGTCACCAGGTATTTTGACCTACAACTCCCAGAAATCCCAGATAGTTTACCAGCTGTTAGGATTTCTGGTTGCTGAAGGCCAAAACATCTGGGGACCCACAGGTCGAGAACCACTGACTAAAAGTTTCATAACATCTCATGGTGAGAGGCTCTGTAGCATGTGTTCTTCATAGAGAAGAGAACTTTTTTTTTTGTCTCAGGAGCAACTTGAGTCGCATCTGGAGTGAGAAGAGAACTGTATACTATAAAATGAAGGAAGAACAAACTCAGAGTTACTGTAGACCAACTGATGCAAGAAGAAAAAGGATATAAACTAGGGTCTCATATACACCAGGCAGGTTAGCCTGGTGTAAATCTGGCCTGGATTAGCCCTACATCTAGCACATCCATGCTGAATCTGTATTGGCTCCAAGAAGTTATCACCTCCTCTGTATTGCCACCACTTCTGGCCAGCCACAGAGCTCCATCTAAGTGCCTGGGTGCTGCATCTGTGATGTCAGAATGGGATGATCCTATGACTAGTTAGAAGGTATATCTTCCTTCTCATTCGTCTTGTTGGGTGTGTTCAGTTCCGACATGACAGATACACAGTGGCTGGCTAAGAGCAGTTGTGGCAGCAACACAGACATGAGGCATTCTCTTTCTCTCTCTTGATCAGCAGAGGGAAGCAGTGGTGGTGGTGTCTGTCTGAACAGTGGATTGGGCTGAATTGGACACAATCCATCCGTTGAGACTGTCCCAAACCACAAGTTACTGTGGAGTTTCAAGCAAATTAAGTTGGTTTAATGCCACCTCCTAACCCCCTCCAATGGGAATTTCTCTGGAAGACACTGTGTGTTGTGCAGACTTCCTCTGGTCCGTTTTGGCTCATGTAGACAAGCCCTCTGACCAGCAAAAGGACATGAATACATGCTATACCTAAATTCTTAGAAAGTCATGCAAACTAGTTACTTCTGAGTATATACATGTGAAGGTTGCTGTGAGTCTAACAAAACCTCTGGGAGGCCCAGAAGAATGCCTCCTTCATTGTGTGTCTGCTTGAAGATAGCTGGATGATGCCTGAATATACATAGCCAATCTTGGCCACTTAATGACCATGGGAAGCATGTGAGTAAGTGGCAGGGAGGTAGTTGGACAAACAAGAAGCTATTGAGGATGAAGTCATGGGATGGCTCAGTCCACAACAACCAAAAAAGTCACACTCAGGTGCAATCTGCAGCTATTCCTGTATATGTTACAAATCAGATTCTGCCTATAGTCAGATTTCACCTAGCACAGAATCATTTAAGTAAGGAAGATTTGTAATATGTGTTAATGTAACTGTAAAAACCAACTGTTTGGGATAGCAAAGCTAACAAAACTAAATTGCCAAAATCCATCTTTCAAGTGCTATACTTTGCTTTTAAAACCAGGAACCTGACTCATTCCATTCTTTTCAAGTCTAGTTTGTTATCAGTCAAGAGTGTGGTCATGTGCATGTTTACTTCAAAGCAAACACATTTCAAATCAGTCTGTTACTCAGTAACAACATTTCGGGTCTTTTGCTGCTGTTGATCTGTGAATCTTCCCAAGTGAAAAAGACAGTGAAGTTGAACCCGCTAAAACGTGTGCACATTCATTCCAAATATTTACCCTTCCAAATGGCTGTGAATTCACTCCAAATATTTACCCTCCAAAACGTGTGTTCATTCACCATAGGCCTTGCTTACGAAAGCATCGGTTAGTATTGCTTTTCCCCCTACTTAGCTTGATTTTAATCCTTTCTGTGCCTGCCTTCCTTGATGACTTTTGTCCCGTCTTGGTACAAACCTATTGGCAGGAAAGGACACGCTGCACATGACTAGTTCATTGTGCGTTCCCCCTTTTTCCAGGGGCATCCCACCCTCGGCGCCTTCTCATCACAGCTGTCTCCTCTCCTTGCCAACCATGACATCAGAATAAAACAAACCAACTCATTGTTTGACTATTTGTGTCTGTTTCTATCACGAAAAGATGTCAGAAGCTAGTTTTACTAGCACGAACACTCTTTACTTCCCTTCTTTTAAATGTGCGATTGGAACTGTCCACATATCTCAGTTTTGGGGGAAGCTTTGCAATGTTTTGCCAAACAGTAATTTTGTTCATATCTGTAACTATAGAACACAAACTGCAGTTTCAGAAAATAAACAAACCTCCCCCCATTGTTTTATTTATGATGTGGATTGCGTGATTTTAACTGATGTTTTAATGTTGATATCTTTTTAGCTGTTTGGTTTTTAATGTGTTGTTTATTTACCGATATGTACAAGATGTGTGGCATTGAATCGTTGCCTTTGTAAGGCCGCTCTGAGTCCCCTTCGGCATGAGAAGGGTGGGGTATAAGTGTGGTAAATAAGTAAATAAATAAATGTATTTTTAACATTTGATCCCGTGGTGAACCTATATTTTGTAAAATGTGCTTTAATAAATTATTTTGTCATTTATAATACAAACTAGCTGTGCCCGGCCACGCGTTGCTGTGGCAAAATATGGTGGTATGGGAAATAAAGTATTGAGGAACTGGTGGTAGTTAAGGTAAAGGGTAAACGTTTTCCCCAGACATTAAGTCCAGTCATGTCTGACTCAGAGTGTTGGTGCTCATCTCCATTTCTAAGCCGAAGAGCCAGCGTTGTCCATAGACTCCTCCAAGGTCATGTGGGATGACTGCATAGAGCGGCGTTACCTTCCCGCCAGAGCAGTACCTATTGATGCACTCACATTTGCATGTTTTTGAACTTCTGGGTTGGCAGAAGCTGGGGCTAACAGTGGGGGCTCTCTCCGCTCCCCCAATTCAAACCTGCAGCCTTTCAGTCCAGAAGTTCAGCAGCTCAGCGCTTTAACACGCTGCGCCATCAGGGGATATTATTTCCTAAACGTTGTGAATATACAATATTTCTGATTGGTTTTTTTTGTCTGTTGGAGGCAAGTATGAATGCTGCAATTAGGAAAAATGATTAGGATGTAATGGCCTTGCAGCTTTAAAGCCTGGCTGCTTCCTCCCTGAGTGAATTTTTTGTTGGGAGGTGTTAGCTGGCCCTGATTCTTTCCTGTCTGGAATTCCCTTGTTTTCAGAGTGGTGTTGTTTGCAATATTTTATGTGCGTCTACTGTCTGTGGCCCTGAGAAAACAGAGGATTTGCCAGACTTTGATGATGGGAATACTTTGTTGGGAGGTGTTAGCTGGCCCTGATTGTTTCCTGTGTGGAATTCCCCTGTTTATTTACTGTCCTGGTTTTAGAGATTATATTGTTCTGCATTATTCTATCCCAGTAATTATTTCATATTAAAGTAGAATCTCACTTATCCAACATTCACGTATATAATGTTCTGGATTATCCAACGCAGTCTGCCTTTTCATAATCAATGTTTTTGTAGTCAGTGTTTTAAATTCATTGTGATATTGTAGTGGTAAATTTGTAAATACAGTACAGTAGAGTCTCACTTATCCAACATAAACAGGCTGGCAGAATATTGGATAAGCGAATATGTTGGATAATAAGGAGGCATTAAGGATAAGCCTATTAAACATCAAATTAGGTTATGATTTTACAAATGAAGCACCAAAATATCGTCTTAGACAACAAATTTGGCAGAAAAAGTAGTTCAATACACAGTAATGCTATGTAGTAATTACTGTATTTATGAATTTAGCACCAAAATATCACAATATATTGAAAACATTGACTACAAAAATGCATTGGATAATCCAGAACATTGGATAAGCGAGTGTTGGATAAGTGAGACTCTACTGTAATTACTACATAGCATTACTGCGCATGGAACTACTTTTTCTGTCAAATTTGGTGTATAACATGATGTTTTGGTGCTTAATTTGTATAACGATTACCTAATTTGATGTTTAATCGGCTTTTCCTGAATCCCTTCTTATTATCCAACATATTCACTTATCCTGCCGGCCTGTTTATGTTGGATAAGTGAGACTCTACTGTATATTGATAATCTTAAATTATCTGCTTAGAACTGGATTATATGAGGCCCCTTCTACACAGCTGAAGTGGATTATATGGCAGTGTGGAGTCCAGATAATCCAGTGCAAAGCAGATAATGTAAGATTATAAATGGGTTATAGAGCTGTGTAGAAGGGCCTTGAGTCTACACTGCCATATAATCCAGTTAAAATTAGATAATCTGTGGAAGAAGCCTAAGTGAGGCCTAAATCAGCCTGTCCCCTAACTGAAGCCTGGCTGTCCCTTGGCTGGTTGCTAGGCAACCAAGTGGGCAGAGATTAGCCCTCTAAACAGGCAGCAATTGGATAAAAAAAATTATTCCTCTCCCTCTAATTAGGACTTTATTTTTCTTTTCTTTTTGTTGTATCAACCTGGAGGCATGGATGATGGGTTGTGTTGTCAAATTTCGAGGTTGCGGGGCCTGTACTTTTGTTGTTTTGTCCACTGCCCTGATGCCATCACTCTTTTATATATATAGATTATGTTGGCTTCTGTTTTAATCTCAATTTGAAGAAATAACAGAAAGGTCAATTTTATGTTTTCTATTGTCCATTCTAAAGGGTTTATTTTGAACAATTGGTTATAGATTTCTATGACTTCGTCCTGAACTATACCAGGAGACAGAAAAAATATCTATGTTCACAGACAGAAAACTATGTTGCTGAATAGAGTTTGGATAAATTAATATTTTAGATGACATAATCTTCCAACCAGAATAGTCATTTTCAAAAAGCCATTTAGATTAGAAATGCCTCTCCTTTTTTAAATAAGTTATTTCTGCTGCCACTTATCCATTCCTCTTCTCAAAAGGAAGGGGCATTTTTGTCTGAAGACCAGGTATAGGGAAGAGCAAGGACGACTGCTGACCTGTTGGATATGAATCCATTGTGACTGGTATTTGGAAACATCTGGGCTCAGCTTGTAATGAGGATTTCCAAACTGCAGGATTCCTAGTGTGTATGTGTGTGTGCGCCTTCAAGTCTCCTGTTGACCTGTGATGACCCTATGGATTTCATAGGATTTTCTTAGTCGAGGAATACTGAGAGAAGATTTTTCCAATTCCTTCCTCTGAAATATATCCAAAAGCACCTGGTATTCATGGTGGTCTTCCATCCAAGTACTAGCCAGGGTTTACTTCCAAGATCAGACACTACTTAACTTTCAAGATCAGACAAACCTTGGTTGCTTAAGGGGATTTAGCCATGGACTGGAGGAATATTCCAAATTCTTTCAGTTCAAAATTAATCACTATTATTAGTGGAGACAGAAAAATAAACAACACGATGACATCACAGCATAAACAAATATTCATATTATAGGTGGAGAGATTTCAGCTGCATATGTTATGTCTATTTTTAGTTGCAATTTAATTGCTTTCTTCTATTCTACTTACAAAGAACTTTAGTTAATCATGGTATATCTGTGTTGAGCATTCTATGAATGATATTTCTATTGTCTGATAAAACAAGATACTTTGGCCATTTTGCAATCAGGTGAGCATACCAGGAAATTCCAGTTGGCAGTATGATGATGTCAGAAAACAATGCTATTTCCATCAGTTTGGAAAAGAACAGCCAGATTTAAACTTTCGTAACCCAGATGTTCAAGATGAAATTCATGTGAGTATCAATGGAATTCCTCTCATTAAGAAATGTAGACAGTCCTCCTGTCAAGCAGGATGATTTGATTCAACTAATAATCTGTTGAGGAATAATGAACATGTATTGTACTAGTTTTTATCAGTAATGTTATCTCTGATGCTCAGGTGTCGGCGGTGGCCGGGAGGGCCTTTGCACAATTAAAACTTGTGCACCAGTTGCGACCTTACCTTGTGAAGTCGGATCTGGCTATGATGGTCCATGCCTTAGTTACCTCTAGGCTGGATTATTGCAATGTGCTCTACATGGGGCTGCCCTTGAAGATGGCCCGGAAACTCCAACTAGTCCAGCGCTTGGCAGCCAGGCTTCTAACTGGAGCAAATTACAGGGAGCGGTCTACCCCCCTGTTTAAGGAGCTCCACTGGCTGCCGTTTATCTTCCGGACCCAATTCAAGGTGCAGGTGATCACCTACAAAGCCCTGAACAGTTTGGGACCCAACTACCTTCGTGACCGCATTTCCCACTATGAACCTGCACAATCTCTTCGGGGGAGGCCCTCCTCTCGTTTCCGCCTCCATCACAAGCGTGATTGGTGGGGACGAGGGAGAGGGCCTTCTCCGTGGTGGCCCCCCGGCTCTGGAACGTGCTTCCCAGGGAAATTAGGCAAGCTACCACCTTGGTAGCATTTAGGAAGAGCCTGAAAACTTGGCTCTTCACACAGGCCTTTGGATAAGCACCGCCCATCTGTATGATAAATTTTGTACCGGTGATTAATTTTTGATCGGCTGTACCTTTGCATTGTTAATGTTTCTGATGTAGCCACAGGGTTTACCCCCACTTCAAGGTGCTCTCCCATGATCTTATAGCACTTTTTAACTACTTCTTGTTTACATAACTCACTTAGCGCACTTTCGCCCAGTCCATTTTTATTATTCTATTGTTGTGTTTTAAATTATGTTTTACTAATGTTTGCTATTTTACTTTTATGTTAACTTTTAATTTTCATTTTGCGAGTGGTTTCTGTTAATTGATGTTGTTCTATGTTTGTTACTGTATTTGCCTGGGCTTTGGCCCCATGTAAGCTGCCCCGAGTCCCCTGGGGGAGATGGAGGCGGGGTATAAAAATATAATAATAATAATAATAATAATAATAATAATAATAATAATTATTATTATTATTATTATTATTATTATTATTATTATTATATTATTTTCTCAAACATCACTTCATTTATGGATGGATACTGAAGTGAGAAATTTAGAAGAGTAGAGTAGATTGGTGTAAGAACAGACTAAGTTATGGCATATCTTCAGTACAGCAGTAAAAGTTGAATATTAGAACATTCTTCCATGAAAAATGGTCCATAGAAAATTAGTTTGCTGGATATGCTAAATTTTTTCCTATGATTTACTAGTGGGTAGGAAAGTTTTACCATGGGATTCTGCCAATGAGCTGGACTATGTTTGGGTTGAGAGGGATTTTAATAAATCCCAGTCAGAGAAATCAATTAAAGAAATTATCATTGGCTGAGGACAGTAACTTGAATAAAATGTATGAAAGGAATTTAAGGTCTGGATCCATTGGTGACATTTTTAGTGTGTAATTCCATCCTACACTTGGGTATGTGTATCATTTCATTCACTGTAGAAATAAGTTTTCCTTTCTTCTCTCCAAAGCCCACCAAGGAGTCACTGTGTTGCTGTAATAACCACTTCCAATCGCCATTCCATGGCTGGTGGAGACCAGAGTGGATTGGAGAAGCATATTCCATAGTTAGATGCAGACTGACATCATGTCTTAAGACTGTCATAGGACCCCAGCAGGTCTTGGTGAAAGATGTCCATAGTCTAATTCTGGCTATGGTTATACAGCATCTGGATATAGGGACATAGCAACGTGCATCTCTAATCCTACAACCCAGTTCTTCACCAGCCATACCAAACAGTAGCTGAGCTATCACTGCAACATGGTGTGACCTAGGAGGGAGGACAGGTAGCCATAGCAGAATCATAGAGTTGGACCAGAATGCTAACACTAGCATTCCAAGCTCAGCTGGAGGGCAGGTTGGATCATACAATTTCATCATGAGGTGGGCTAGGCTCAGATAGGGTTCCCAGTATATATCAGGTCTCATTGATAATGTGAAGCCAGATTTCCTCAGCTGTATGTTTCAACACAACAATCTGTAATTTTGGAATCTCCTTGGGATGCACACTGCTATGAGCTCCCTGTGAGATACGGCTATAGGGACTGGGATTGTGACTTATTTCAATGTAATGTCACATTACACAATGCATTATTTGCCAACAAGCATCAAAACTCAACACTGCAACATTAGCTTGTGATGTTTGTGTTACTATATAGAATATGCTTTATTTGCACAATTTGGAAATTGTTTGTTGTTGTTTTTATATGTTTAGAATGTTATTAGATTTTGGCTTAGCAAAGGAATTGATGGATTTAGCATCCGCACTGTTAAACTCCTTCTGGAAGCAACGCACCTGAGAGATGAGCCTCAAGTGAATAAATCCCAAAATCCGGTAACAGTTTATATGTTTATCTTCTTGCTGGGGGAACAAATAAGTGTTTCTTGTATCTGGCATTGGTGTTATAATACTTTTAATCAGTATGCAAAGGGATATTGTAACACCTTAGAGACTGAGAAAATCTAATTGGTAGCATAAGCTAAGTCTTTTTCCTCAAATGCATGGAGCGAAGTGCCTAGGAATAAACCTTTATAGGCTGACTGTGTATGTGTGAATAGCCGTAGAAATACAAAAATTGAGGGTGTGTTGATGGGGTGACAAATTCACTTTTAACGATGGTCATAGGAGGACAAGGTTGGGAAGGAAGCTGTTTCTTAAAGGCAAGATGAGTAGATCATAATATGAATGATGGAAGGAGTTATTGGAATTTTTGACCGCGACTGTTTCACCATCTTTACAGATTTCCTTGTTTCTTTTTGAGGTGTACTTTAATCCCCACAGTAGCAGATATGTGTGTATTTTCCAGCACTGCTATATTGAGTGAGCTATCCCTACTGTAATGCTAGTTGTTTTGGGTTAGCTTGGTTTTATGTTGGGCGGTCAAGACACATCTGTGTTACAAAAGATCTCCTGTTGGTGGAGAGGGAAGCTTTTATATCTTTGTTGATATGGAGCAATACAGTAGCCTACAATTTTGGATTATCCTTAGTGCTATAGGCAAAAAGTCTGTCATGATGAATCCCTGAACTGCAAAATGTACACATGCCATTACATCATTGGGAATAGTCAGCTGCTTTGGGCCTTCATCAAGAGAGGAAAGTGGAATAACAACAACAATAATAACAACCCTAAAGACCTTGGCCAGTACTTGAAAACAATCAGCACTGACAAAATTACCATCAGTCAACTGCAAAGGGCCACCCTATTTGGATCTGCATGCATTATTCACTGATACGTCACATAGTCCTAGACACTTGGGAAGTGTCTGACATATGATCCAATACAACAGCCAGCATAGTGATCTTGTTTGCTGTGTACTAATCTTATTGTGTATCAAATAATAATGATGATGATGATATAATCATTCACCTTTTTAAGTTAGTTAACTTTTGAAAATAATGTTTCAAGCTCAGATCTCAAAACTGTTTATGTTTGGGAAAGAGTGGAAATTTCCATAGTCAGAGGATTTGTATATCTCTTATTACTCTACAAGGACAGCATCACAACCTATTCTGAACTGTACCATGACTATACCACCACCCAAGTTGGCATGCATGACATAGTCCGCAGTTTCCGGCATACAATGGATAAGTTCAGCAGCGAACCTGGGAGATACAGGTAGGAACACTGTGATATCTTCATCTCTCAAGTCTCTTCTAAGACTGTATTAAAGAAGCCTGAGTTCTTATCATAGAGCTCCTTGAATTTTGCCAGGTTTTACCAGTTGTTGTCACCTCTGCATCTGTTGCTGTGTGTGTGTGTGTGTGTGTGTGTGTGTGTGTGTAGCAGTTTCTTGGATCTCTAACAGGGCTCTTCAAGGGTTGTTTTTTATGCTGGGACATAGTTTGTACATGTGTCTATGGTTTGAAGTGCAGATTTTCCCTTCTCTGATTTTTTTTAATTTATGGAGTTATACAATATCTCTCTTCTCCATGTGGGATATGCTCCAGAATTTACCACAGAAATGGGCTAGAAAATTTCTAAAGAGGTATCCCCTCTAGGAATTTGCTAGGTTCTCTAAGACAACTTTATGCTAACATTCAGTAGATATTATCCTTTTCAATATTATACTAAAACACTTAAAAGGATCCAAAGTTACATTAGATAAATAATTATAATTCTGATCCCTTCCTCCCTTCCTCCCTTCCTCCCTTCCTTCCTTCCTACAAAATGAGTAACAAATTTGTAATCAATTGGTTAAAAAAAACCAATCCAAATGTTGCCTTCCTTTGAAGATTTATGGGAACCGAAGCCAATGATGGAGAGAACATAGAGAAAACTATGATGTATTATGGAACACCGTTTATTCAAGAAGCAGACTTTCCTTTCAATCTTCACTTCATGAACATGCAACAAGTCTCAGGGAATGCTGTTTTTGAAACTGTAGCTTTGTGGATGAAAAATATGCCAACTGGGAAATGGCCAAACTGGGCGGTAAGCTTTTGGTCTCAAGTGCTTGTAGTTGCTTTACTACTTGCTAAGCAGTCTTACAACTTCAACAGCCAAGTAATTGCTCCTTTTATTTGTTTAGAGTGCAAATGTATGGAGAAGTAAACGTACTGAGTTTAATGAACTTTTTCCTAGGTAAGCATGTATAGAACACTCTCCTGGGAATACGTCTCATTGAACTTAGTGGAAAATACTTCTGATTCGAAAGTAGATATGTATGGTTTTGTGGGGTTACTCATAGCTGTATTCTTTCTAATATGCAAAGTGTTCAAAGCACAGAAGGAATATTTAGCCCTTGTTTTAATTCAAAACAGTTTTTCAAGGTAGATAAGGTTGACCATCAGTGAGTGACCCAAGACTATGGTCAACTCTCCATATTCACTGGGGACAGAGACCCAGGAGCCATCCAAAGTGAAAAAAAAACTGAGAATAAAAAACCTCTTTTATTACTTGAGAGAACACTTCTCTAGAAATCTCTAGGATCTCCAGTGCATTTTTGTGGTCAACATCTGACACAGGTTTACCATAGAATTATGCTGGACCTATAAATACCTAGAGAAATGTATTCCCTAGGAATCCCTAGGTTCTCTAATGCAGGTCTATAGCAGAAGACCATAGGTCACACTGAAGGATCTAAATCAGGCATGGGCAACCTTCGGCCCTCCAGGTGTTTGGAGAGCCTGGAGGGCAGAAGTTTGGCCATACCAAATCTAGAGATTCTTAAAGAGATGTGGTAATCAAATCAGTGAATCAAATCAACAAAAGTTAAACTTGTACATGTGGAGTGCCAACTGTAGCTAATGGGTGGATAGGTGTTGAGGTTGAAGAACACCCTGGTAAAATGGAATCAGTCACACAATTTCCAAAATTGTGGCCTATGCAATGAAAGAAATGTGACAACCCTTCCATAAGTAAGCTACAGAAAAGTTTTTAAATCAACATAACTGCCTCTCTCCGCTTGTTCTCCTTTTTTCTGCCTTTTTAAAAATAAAATGAGGAATCCTGCTGTTTGAATTTAATATTTTGTTGCACACAGGTTTTTATTTTTGATAATTAGACTGCGCCTGACAAGGCTGTTCCTTTGTGTTTGGTGACCGCAGAACAATTTATTTCCTCGACTCCGCATGGAGCACAATCTCATTTAGCGGAAAGCAATATTAAACCAGTTTATTGTGAATATTGAGCAGTGTGATTAAAAAGCATGTGTGCACTCAGTCAATATAATAAAATTATGAATGAGACTTTTCCACGGGGGGTATAATCTATCCAAGTACTTTATCATGTAGGCCATTCCCCTCCCTCAAAACAATGCTTATCTCTCTCGAAATACTAACTTCATTAATTTAAGTGCCACAAGCTGCCATACTACATGCAAATAAGAACAGGCTATGTCTCATGTAGTGTTCAATAGATATTTTGTTGTCTGGAAAAAACAATCAAAGAATGCAATGTTTTATGTACAAAGGCGAAGTAAGGTTGTATTTGCACTGTAAACTAGTGCAGTTTTCCAGGGCACAATGCCATGAAATTCTAAGCGTTGTAGTTTGATGGGGCACCAGCACTCTTTGGTAGAGAAAGCTAAATACCTTGTACAACTACCACTCCTATGATTCCATAGCACTGGGCCATGGCTGTTAAAGTGGTGCCAAATTACATTAATTCTACAGTGTGGATGCACCCTAAGTTGGCAGTTGAGTATTTCCTCAATACAGTACTAGTGATTTAACAAGATGCTCTGTTACATCTAAAGGTAGCAGGTTAGCTTAGGATAGGTTTCCCGAGACATGAATATATCCTTGTACATCTTATTTCTCTCCCAACAGTTGGCTGAAATGATTGTGTTACTCTCCCTAATGGTATTGATGATCCTGGAGTTGGTATCTCATGGAAATATTTCATGTATTGTCTATCTTATAAAAAGGGAGACAATTAGAAAATAGGGATTGTATCCAATCGAGTGGCCTAGATGCAATTACCTCATTACATGTCTGTTGGGCAAGCAATTTTTACATTTTTGGAATTCCCTGAAGGATGGCATTTGATACTTCACTGCAAAAATAGTTTGTTCATTTTTGAAAGGGAAATTGCTGCTTACACAATGGGGCAATCCAATGTAACTATATCAGCAGTACATTTCAGCTTTGTCGCATTATTGTGAATTTAGGTCCATGCTACCAGGTAGGTTCAGTCCCTAATAGCTGTGTTTGCTAGTAGTCTGAAAGTACTAGCAGAAGAAGTAGTGAAAGCAGATATGCAATGACATCATAATGAGTTGTAAAAGTGGCTTTTTCAAAGAGAATACAAATACAGTAGAGTCTCACTTATCCAACAAAAACGGGCCGGCAGAATGTTGGATAAGCAAATATGTTGGATAATAAGGAGGCATTAAGGAAAAGCCTATTAAACATCAAATTAGGTTATGATTTTACAAATGAAGCACCAAAACATCATGTTAGACAACAAATTTGGCAGAAAAAGTAGTTCAATATGCAGTAATGCTATGTAGTAATTACTGTATTTATGAATTTAGCACCAAAATATCACGATATATTGAAAACATTGACTACAAAAATGTGTTGGATAATCCAGAACGTTGGATAAGCGAGTGTTGGATAAGTGAGACTCTACTGTACTGACATGGATATTTGCAAATTAAAATGGGTTTCTGCAAGTGGTAGAAGCTGTATGTGGAGGCAAAAACACCACTGATTTTTTACTTTTATTTTAGGTTGGAGACCTCAAAAGTGCACGAATCTCCTCTCGGGTTGGAAAGGAATACATAAATGTCATAAATATGCTTCTTCTAACTCTTCCTGGAACACCTACAACCTATTATGGTGAAGAAATAGGGATGGAAGATATCACTTCAGAGGCTGTAAGTCAAGCATTCTGAATTTTCAACTCCACAATGTGTTATTGCAGGGGTGAAAAATATCATACTGAAAACAATCACTGTGAGAAAATCTTCCTATTATGAGAATTGGATTATCTGTAGTCTGAATTCCTCATTATTTTAATGTACTTTGCATATATTTAATAATATTCAGGGTCTTGAATTATCTTAGCTTTCATGATCCTATGAACATCTGTCACATCATAAGGTACTCTGCTGAATAAAGTGATACTTTTATTCCCTATGTACATCCAGTGATCTTACTACACTAGAATAGAAGAGTAACTAGAATAACCACACTGAATCATGGAGATATACATATAGGTTGACTCACCAATCAACAACTGATTCATTGAGTTTGTTCTCACTGGGGCATTCCAGTAGGGTTTATTTATTTACAGCATTTTTACCCTACCTTTCTCTCCCAAGGGGACTCAAGGCAGTTTACCGAGAACTGAAATGAATTGCTTTTAGAAAGTAACTGCTTTTTTAAAAAAATGTAATGCTTTGTCACTTGCAAATTTGGTAACTTGCAGCAGCCATGATGGTATTCTATTCCATAATGAATAATATCTTCCCTTTTAGGCATCCTTTCCAGAAAAGTCACCTATGCAATGGGATGATGGTGATCATGCTGGCTTTACTGAGGGCAATTCTACTTGGCTTCCTGTCAATCCTGACTATCCAAATATGAATGTGCTTGTACGTATGGCTGGAGCAAATGAATTGAAAATGTAAAACATTGGCAGGAATCCTGTTAGTCATAATGTCTTAAGACTTATCACTTTGTGTTTCCTACTCGCATTTTATGATCATGATGCCATTGCCATGATCATAACTGTTCTTGAAATTCTCCTTAAAAGCCAATCAGCAATTCCATGTGATAGAAGTCTATGATGCTGGTAAGCTACATGCGCATGATGACATGAGCAGCTCCTCCCAGTATTGGGAGGATGTCACAATTGTTCATCACACTATCATTTGTTGGCAGAATGGGAGTGCCCACATTATTCTGAGGCACCCTAAATCTAACTGTCTTTTAAGGTGGATTTCAGGGATCATTTCAATAGAAGAAGCATAACTTCATCTTTGATGTAGAATCTTAACCATTATTTTCCTTAACAGGAGAGGATATATCTTGATAGTAGTGGTGATGGTTGTCATCCTACTGCTCCACCAATGTATATGGTATCTTGGAGTTACAGAGGCACCATATGCTCTCAAATATCTTATAATCTAAAATCTAGAATAGCGATACAACAGAGGGAAGGACTGACTAAGAGGTGGAAGAATATATAGAAATGTCATAATATGTGTTTATAGGTAGGTGAGTTTCAGGAATTTCAAGGCGAGTAGCAGAAGTGCCACAACATGCATGCTTTGAGAATAATTATCTACACAGGTAGTAGCAAGTAGAAAATATAGGGTTGGTGGAAGAGAGAATGTTAGATGAATGGTGATAAAGGAGGACCATGTTTTTAGCATCTAGGAAATTACTAACTGTTACAATACATTGCAGGTTCAACAGAGTCAACCAAATTCTACCCTCAACTTGTATCGAGAGCTCAATTCGCTTCGCAACAATGAGCTCCCCATTCAAAGGGGATGGATGTGTTACATTTGGAATGACAGCGATGTCTTTGTGTATGTGAGAGAAATGGATGGGTTGGACCAAGTGTTTATGATGGTTCTGAATTTTGGACAGGAGACTACAACAGATCTGCAAGCTTTGGTTCCTGAACTTCCTTCAGATGTCATTGTAAAGCTAAGCACCAACCCAAACAAGAAGGGTGAAGGTGTAAAAACGAAATCTATCAAAACTGAAAAGGGTGAAGGATTGATTTTGGAATACAGGACAAACAAGCCAATCCACAACATGAAAACTTTTGAAGAAAAATGTTTCATTGCAGAAAAGGCATGCTATTCTAGTGCCTTCAATCTACTCTATATGTATTGCTAAGTGACAGTGACTGTTTATTCCAGATCCATTAATTAAAAAGCATTTATAATTTCTTGATGAAAGGAGTGCCGATGTGTTGAAAGGCTTAGAATATATTTTGTTATCATTCCAGTACACATAAACTAATAATAGAAATGTTACACACCAGTTCCAATTCTTTACTTTATAGTGTATTTCTCCTCACGTTGCTGTAGCAGGTTATAAACATAGACAGCCTGCAGCACTATTTTCCTAATTCACAGAAAATATCCCTCATCAGAAATAAGTTCCTGCTTTGAGCTGCAGGTGGAATGTTTTTGCCATAGTTTGGAATAATTTAGTAACTGGTAACTGATTTGTTGTCCTTATTCACATACATTTTAAAAATTGATTTAAAAAATCATACTTTTAACATAAAATGCTAATAGTTATTTCTAAATAATGATTATGCTTCTTATAACATTAATTCATTCCTAGCGATTTTTTGGTCATTTTATGTTTCTGCTTTTGCTCCACGCAGTGTTGCTCCCTCATTCACATCATTCTCTAGCACTATCCATCATTTTGGTGGCTTTAAAGATGGAGTTCAGTGGTTGAATGGCTGAATTAAAGCATAGTTATGACATTAGGGCTACATATCTAACACAGGATCTTGGCCACACTCAATTAATGAATTACACAAAATATGGATAATCCAAGCTAATAAACAGCAGTAAGGGAAAGGCCATGGGTCAAAAATATGTGACAAAAAGAAGCTAGATCAGTGGTTCTCAACCTGTGAGTCCCCAGATGTTTTGGCCTTCAACTCCCAGAAATCCTAACAGCTGGTAAACTAGCAGGGTTTTCTGGAGTTGTAGGCCAAAACACCTGGCTGAAAACCATTGAGTTAGATGATCAGAAGGTCTTGACAGATCTTCAGAAAAAATAAAGCTGCATAGGTTCCTCAGTGGCCAAGAAAAAATTTATATTATCCCAGTTCCTTTCTCCAGAGTGGCTCAAACACATTACTATAAAATCATCAAAGATAAAAGTAGACTGGTTTCTTCTTCACTACTCACAATCTACTTTTGGGTAGGCAGAGAATGATTTGTAGTGTGGGACTCAACAGTGTTGTTAACATGGTCAGATTTTGTCCACTTTTTATTTTATTTTATGGTAGCAGACTGTCCTTATAGGTGTAAAGGACTGATTAAGGTTGTCTGTTTCAAAGACCTATGGAATTCCTGAATGTTTGGGAGATTTTTTAGCTAAGTAGGCTGCTGATTCAAGGCAATTCTCCCACCAACCGTGCTTGAGACAGAGGTGGGAATGAGAGAAGGGCCTCCCTGGAAAATCTTAAGGCTCAAGTGGGTTCATAGGGTAGGAGGCAATCGCAGAGATCATGGAGATAAGCAGGTCTTGAATGGACACTAGATAGAGGCATCCCAACTGTGACACACAGATAGTGCAAGTTTCCCTAAAGAGGTTCCTCTGCCATGCATTGCCTGCTTTCTCAGCATTTGGTGAAGACAATTTCAACGAATGTTCTTCTAATTTGCAGCCTCTGATGAGTCTTATCATTAATTTTCACTGGATGATACTACCATTTAGTACAGGAAATTTTCAGTTCTGTGAGTTGCAATGAGAGCACTATGGCTTGGATAAAATCAAGGAAACAAATATATGAATGAACAGTGATGGTATTTAATCAAACAATAACATTTGGAATATAACAAAAATAGGATTTCCTCTGTTTTTAAGAAAAGAGATAACTGTACAAATTAGGTAATTCTTAAAAATCGTATGATGAATAGTTTTTAATTCAGTCTGAAATATTTCTTCTGGTTTTACCAATTGGCAAAAAACTGCTCTCCATCTTCCCTGATTCACTCTTGTTTGTCAAGTCCAAGCTCGTTGTACAGAAATGCCAGTTGTGCTGCAACCTAAAACAATAAAAAACCCCTTTTCATTGTTAAAGAACAACAGGCTCATTCTTTGTCGCCTTTACCACTCTTCAGAGAGAGATTACCCGCTCTTTCCAGATCCACTGCTGGTTCTCCTCCAAAGCTATTAGTGCTCTTATAACATTGGGGATAATAATGTGGGTTCTCCTGCCATCTGAAGAGTAATCAGAGTTCTTCTTGCTCAATTCTCTTTAGAAAATGGCAGCTGCTGTAATGGGCTTTTCACTGAGATCAGAAAAGCTTCCTGTGAATTGAGCATTACTGTCAGGTATAACACAGCTTGTGATCAGAACAGCAGCAGTAACTCTGAAGGTTGTGTCACAAAATGCTTTCAAAATTGCTTTGCTTCTTTCCATGGCAGCAAGTGGGTGAAGACAGTAACTTGTTTCTGTGTATGCATTCTATGTTAAGCAGAAAACTTCTTATGCGCTCTTTCAGAACAGCTGAATTCTGCTGAACCGCTGAACTGTATAGACAGAAGCAACAATGAAATATTTTTGTATGTCCTTTTCCTACACAATGAGATTTAGGACTCCTGTTTATATTTTATGTAAGTCAAATTTATATATAAATCAAGGGCAGGTCTTGGGGTCAAAATAATGGGTTTTGACATGACTTGTGGATAAGTCAAGGGCCATGCCATGGAGAAGGGAAAGTGCTAGCCCCACCATTGACATTTTCCCATCCAGATTTTCAAAAGGTCTTTCCTCACTACTCAGAGAAGACAATGGTTCTTTTTAAAGTTATTATCAAAGTTAAGGCAAACTACTGACACTTATAAAAAAATAAACCTTTTCCTTCTCTGAGCAGAGTGGTGAAAGGCATGGGTTTAGTCCAGACATGGGCAAACTTGGGCCAGTAGACTGTTAGGAATGGTGGGAGCTGAAGTCCAAAACACCTGGAGGGTCCAAGTTTTCTCAGGCCTGGTTTGGTCTGTCCTGGGAAAGTCTTAGAAGAACCAATGACCTCCTCCTCTACTCTCTTGGTACTCCATCTGGAAACCACCAGGGTGGAGAAGGCTAACCAAAATCATGGAATCTAATCACCTATGCTTTGTTATCGATCTTCGTCTTCTTCTCCCCTTATCCCCCAACCTGTATGGTGTTCAGTCATCCTTCAAATAACATGGCAAGTATTCATTCCAGTTAGAAGACATGGGAATGCAGAAATAGGTGCTACAATTATTAGTTGGTGAATCAAAACTCTAATTTTAACCAGAAATAGTTTGTGTGTCTGAGTATATACAAAACATTTTTCTGTGCTGTTGAAATAAGTCACTGTCTACTTTCCTATTCACTTAGAATCCAGAGTAAATTAGCATAAAATGAGTTAAAATTAATTATTTCTAAGCTATGATACTGTGCATCATTAACCCACAAATCAACCCATTAAGTCTCACTGAAGGTAGTGGGGCAAAGAAGTAATTAAATTTAAGTCAGTATTGCAAAGCTGTGCTTTTTGGTGAAGAGGTTTTCTTATGAAGAAAAGTATCATGATTTTTTTTTGTAAAGCACCAATATTACTGATTGGGTATTACTTATACAAAGTGATTGGGACCAGAAATGTTTTAGATTTCGGTTTCCCCCCCCCCCCTACTTTTAAAATACCTGTTGTATGTATATACATAATGAGATATCTTGGAGATGGAATCAAAGTCTGAATACAAAATTCACTTATGTTTCATAGACACCTTATACATATAGCCTGAAGGACATTGTATACATAATATTTTTAAACATTTTGTGCATGACTATCTCAGTAACTCACGTGAACTATTTTGTATTCCAGAATTATGAATAAAGGATGATCAACTGGTATATCTATACTTAAGAAGGATGGTTTTACTTCAAACAGACTATTTTACTTCTTTATTTCATTTATATGCCACCTTTCTTTTGGTGTGGGAAGGGTAGCAATTACCTGTACATGCTTTTCTACAACTTTCGTCTACTCTTTGGAAAAAAAGGTGCATACCTGATTTAAGGACTCCTCCCATGAAGGAGCACAGTGACTCCCTCCTGACTGAACATCTAAGATAATATTAGGTGCTTGCAGTCCTGAAACAAATATAAAAGGAAACCAAATAGAAGTCAATATAAGGAAATAAAACATGTTATTCTAGATATGAAGAAGTGCATTTTTATTGGTGATGAAAGTGAAATTATGACATTATTTTGTCACAATTATTTAAAGACTGAAGACTGTTGTGGATGAAAATCTCATGCTGGTTTAGCACAACCTGGGAATCCAGGCATCAACGTGGAAGGACTATAATAATGACACCTTCACAGTACATAATTTTATGCTAGATTGCCTTCACAACATTTGCTCACTTCTCCAATATTTGCAATTCACAAGAAGCTGGAAATTGAGGTCAGAATATTGCTGGTAACATAACCTGTTGTTGTACAAGCATATGTACTACATCGTCATAGGCTATCGCTCATGCCGAGTATGATTGTCTTCCAAGGGTACAGTCTTGGTGATGGGTCCATAAGTGACGTTAGAGACCTATTCTGGATCTACATGACCTTTTCCAGTGAGGACATACACTTCCAGGTGGAAGGCAGTCCCGACAATGGTTTGCAACAAATGGATGTTGCAGAAGGGGGAATCGGTTATCGCAGAATGTCCTCTTTTCCAGTGCAATTGGAACAATGCTGGGACTCTCCTATACCCACTCAGTGGCTGAGGGGACACCCAGGCACCTTCTGGATATACCGTATTAAATTGTTCATTGTATTAAGTGAAATAAGTTTCAAGCAAATATAGTTTTATCTTCCTATTCCTACTTCTCACTTTGTATCTGTTCCACATTCTCATTAAGGTATATCTTCCCAGAGGAAGAGGTTGGTGCAATGATGGATCTCTTGTTCCTAGAACAGAACTTTCAGCTTGGCAATAAAACACAGATGCATATAGTCCTTTCAGATATCATTTTTTACATAAGAATTTAGCTAATCACATCGAACTGTGAAAATATCTAATGTTACCTTTGTCATCTGTGCTGTTGAGTTGGGCATTGTTTTGCACAGCTTTTCTAAGTTTACAAATGAATCTTAATAACCCCGCCAGAGGTACCCGTTGGTCGTTTTCAGAGACCGTGATGAAAAGAGAAGGATAATTCTAGAGAAAGAGAAACAGGGGAGAAAGGTGGGTGAGGGGGAAGGAAATGGTTGAGTTAGCAGGATGGAGTTACTGATGCCAATCTGTGCATCCATTAATTTTTAATCTGATGGAAGCTACTCTGCTCTGTCAGCAGGAGAAAAGAGCTACATGGATTTAATTATACCTTTGAAGAAATCACCTATGCCAGAGCCACACTTAATGATTATGAGAAGATGTTATCTGTGACTTAGTAAACTGTGGCATTCAATAAATAGTTGCACTTCCTTTCTGTTTAAACTCTTCTGTAAACATCCTCCACCACTGAGACCAGAAAGCAGCTTAGAGAGAAAACCTCTCTCACTTCATTGTTTCTGCATTTGCTCCTTCATCTCTCTTTCAACACAATTTAAGGATATTCTATTCTGAGGTTTAATCTTTTAATCAGTTGAACCTCTCCCCCCCCCAATGTCAGTTATTTGCTAAAGTTTATATCCTGCCCTAGGCAATAACATTTTCATATTTCATCACATTCTGAAGATAGTCTAGGTAATGTTGGCAGTCTTTCCATTCTTTCCCAATATGTTAGCTACCTCTCCCAGTTTTGTATCATCTGTAAATTTGATAAGGATTGCCTCTACTCCATCATCTAAATTAGTGGTTCTCAACCTGGGGTCCCCAGATGTTTTTGACCTTCAACTCCCAGAAATCCTAACAGCTGGTAAACTGGCTGGGATTTCTGGGAGTTGTAGTCCAAAAACATCTGGGGACCTCAGGTTGAGAACCACTGATCTAAATCATTGATAAAAGTATTGAAGACAGAGTGTCATCCCCAGGAGAGAATTTCGAATCACTCCACTTGAGACCTCCTTCCAATTTGGAGCACAGCCACTGATGATAACTCTTTGAGCACATTTTTCCAAACAGTCATGGATACATCTATTCCACATTTAATAAGTTTGCTACTCAAAATATCATGTTTTGATTTGCTGAAAGCTGGTCAAATGACATCCATAGCATTCCCACTACCTAATAAACTAGAGACCCTATATATGTATAAATTTGAATATATACGTATATATGTATGTCACACTGTGTCCAGTAGGCTTCACTACTGGGTAAGTGTGCACAGGGTTGCTGCCTAAAACACCCTCCTATTGAAATCCATGGGAATTTAAAGATTTGTTTTAGTTGGATTACATCCGTTATTGAAAACTGTTCAAACAGTTAAAAACTGCACTCCAACTGCAACACTTTCGTGACATTATATGCATTTTTGTGGTATTAAGAAAAGATGAAATGGTACCTGTGGCCTGATGTTCTGATATGGACAGTAATTTTTAATATACTCCTTGTAGGACTCATCTATTAATGGGTTGCCCCATTCTTCTTGTTCTTCAATAGTTAGGGGAAGATGTGGGTCTAGCATTGTATTTAGAACATCCAGGAAAGGGGCCTAGGAACAAAATAAACACACATATTTCCACTGTAACTTTACAAAAACAACAGTAGAGCAGATAGCAAATACAACACTGATATTTTCTAGTATAACTAACCAGATTCTACAGTCAGATCTTTGGAAGAAATGAATCATTGCATTTTAAGTAGTCGTCTGCAGATCACAGGTTTCCTTTTGCTCACTCCTGTTTTAGGCCCCATCTACACTGCCACATAGTGCAATTTCAAACTGTATTATGTTATTAGTGTATCTGACTGATATAATGCAATCCAAAGCAGTTCAAACTGTGTTATACTGGTCTATATACTGGACCGGAGAACTCAAGAGGGTTATTTGTGTGCCCTCCTAGGTGGGGTGCTGTTCTCAGAAGTTGCCCTGATTTACAATGCAACCTTGGATGAAAAGGGCAATTTAAAATAGATGGTATAACCATTTCACTGTTACTCTCCACTTTTTCTGCTCTGTAATTCAAGAAGGTACATATAGAATTTGGCAGGAAGACAAAAACTGCTGCAGTTGTGAGCTAGGAAATGTGGGTTTCAGGTTTAATCATGAAAAAGAGATGCTCAGCAAGGCAGTCTAGCCTTATGTGCTAAGAGCTTGATGGACTCTGGTTTGAAGCAGTGCTTATCCAGGCTGCTGTACTTATAATTAATTCCTGATTGTAGCAATATGTTTAGTCCTGAGAAACTTTTCTTCCAACGTGATGGTGGAAGAGGTGGGACTGTTCTGATAACTGAAGTGAGATGAACTAAAACAGTAACACTCTCACCTGCAAAGCCATAGCTCTGATAAGATGTGGATCATTATTGTAGAGGGCTCCTGCAATAACTCCTCCAGCACTCAGGCTCCTCAGGGCTGTACGCGCTGGATTGGAATATCCTAGTTCATGTAACAACCTAATGCAGGCTTGGAGATCTTGGATACCATTGTGCTTCTTCTTTAGACAACCATCTTTATGCCAACCCAGGCCTAACTCTCCTCCACCTCTGAGAATTAGAATAAAATCCTCTGAGAAACATTTCAGATTTTTAAAAAGGTAGCAACTACCTTCTAATATTGACATACCATAGAGTCTCACTTATCCAACAGAAACGGGCCGGCAGAACATTGGATAAGTGAATATGTTGGATAATAAGGAGAGATTAAGAAAAAGCCTAATAAACATCAAAATAGGTTATGATTTTACAAATTAAGCACCAAAACATCATGTTATACAACAAATTTGACAGAAAAAGTAGTTCATTACACATTAATGCTATGTAGTAATTACTGTATTTACTAATTTAGCACCAAAATATCACAATGCATTGAAAACATTGACTACAAAAACGTGCTGGATAATCCAGAACATTTGATAAGTGAGTGTTGGATAAGTGAGACTCTACTGTAACTTCCAACTGTCCTGACTGAGCATGGACAGTCCCAATTAATTCTCATTCATCCCATCTTTAACTGTCATGTCTCAATAAATTGCTGGACTGAACTGAACTGTCATGTCTCAATGCTATGGAATCCTGGGGTTTGTAGTTTTGTGAGGCACCAGGACTCTTTGGCAGAGGAGGTTAGAAACCTTTTAAAACTACAACTTTTGTACTTAGTTTATTTCAATTGCTGCAAACAGAATTGATGTTGTTGTTAATATTATTATCTATATCTCACTTTTTCTCTTTACAAAGGAGACTCAAAGTGGCTTCAAAGTACAAAAGTAATCTGCACTTAGTTTGTTCAGTAGGGTGAATACTAGAAGGAGGGGGCTGAAGCTTTCCCTTTGCAGTTGGCAATGTATTGCAGTATTGCTTTTATTGTTAGCCACTTTGCGTCTCTTTTTGAGAGGTAACTTGGGGTAGAAATAATAATAATCATCATCATCATCATCACCATCTCCCTATCTAGGGAAGACAGAATGGTCCCTCCCTGCTGTCCTTCCGGCAGCTGGCTTTTTTTTATTGTGTCAGAAGCTAGGGCTGTGGCGCAGGCTGGAGAGCAGCTGCAATCAATCACTGCAATGAATCACTCTGACCAGGAGGTCATGAGTTCGAGGCCCGCTCGGAGCCATGCTTGTCTTGTCTTTGTTCTATGTTAAAAGGCATTGAATGTTTGCCTATATGTGTAATGTGATCCACCCTGAGTCCCCTTCAGGGTGAGAAGGGCGGAATATAAATGCTGTAAATAAATAAATAAATAAACTTGAGAACATACTGCAAGTCGCTTCTGGTGTGAGAGAATTGGCAGTCTACAGAGATGTTGCTTTTAATATATTTGTTTAATGGTTTTATTGCTTTTGACTGTATTTTTAATATTTCTATGTTTAATTCTGTTTTAATGTTTGTTTGTATTTTTAGGTTTTAAATTATATACTGTGTTGCTTTTACTGTTAGCAGTTTTTGGTCTCGTTTTAGCGAGAGATAAAGCAGGGTAGAAATAATAATATCAATAATAATAATAATAATAATAATAATAATAGGCTCAGGCAACAGCAAACTACTGGAGCCTTGCCTAACTTATGTGCTTTTCCTCATTAATAGGTTTTGCTAAGTTAGCCAAATGCTGACGTTACTTGGTTACTGGTTGCTAGGGAATGTAAATGGGAAGATGTATCCGAATGTATCTTCTCCTATGAGCCTATGAGAACTTTAAGATCGTCTGGGGAGGCCCTGCTCTCAGTCCCACCTGCCTCGCAAGTGAAGCAGGTGGGGACGAGAGACAGGGCCTTCTCAGTTGTGGCTCCTCGGCTGTGGAATTCCCTCCCTAGTGACATCTGGCAGGCTCCATCCCTTCTGGGTTTTAGCAAGAAATTGAAGACCTGGCTATGTGTGCAGGCATTTAAAGAATAAGCTCTGATGGCTTCGACTTGGTCTGGTTCAAGTTTCAGCCGCCTTGAGTCCCTTTGGGTGAGAAAGGCGGGGTAAAAATGTTGTAAATAAATAAAATAAATAAATATGTGCAAGGTTTTTTGGATGAATGCTTTTAAGCACTTTATGTGTTCGATATTTTATATTGTTTTATTGTTATTGCTTAATTGCTTTTAATTGCTTTATGTTTATCATACTGTAGTGTTGTTTATTGGCATTGAATTTTGCCAGATTTGTAAGCCGCCTTGAGTCCCCTCGAGTGAGAAAGGCGAGATAGAAGTGATGTAAATAAATAAATGAATAAATGCTTCTGTGCTCATAGCTCTGAGTCCTTACTGACTCCCTAGAGTTTCAGTTTCAGTGTTGGATGTAATCAGTTGCAACTTGTTTTAGATTTGTGGCCATACTGGCTGGGAGTCAAAAAGTATCTACAGTCATCCTTCAGCATTTTCAGTCTTGATTTTTGATAACCTGATTATTCATGTATTTCATTAAAAATTTCTCTCCAGGAATCTCTAGATCCTGCAGTGTGATTCTATGTTCAGCTCACTGTGGAAGTTGACCACAGAGTTGTTCATCAAAGCCTATAAAGTGTTTTTTCAGGCCAAAAAAATGGCAGTTTCTTTATTCAAAATTTTGCACTTAATCCTAGTGAATGTGGAGGAATTAACTGTAGTTCATTATGGGAACAAAATGTTAATCAAAAGAGGCCTTTTGTACAATTCACTCTTGACTCCTCCTGCTGTTGTCATGTACTTTCAAGTCAACTATGAACACAAGTCATAGTTGACTTGAAATCACATAACATGGGGTTAACAGCATGATTTAGTCAGAGAAGATTTGCTGCTGCCATCTGCTAAAGTTGAGAAAGTATAATTTGTTCAAGGTCAACCAAAGGATTCCCGTATCTGAGCACGGATTAGAACCCTGGTTTCTTGGACCTCCACGTCTAATATCACTACATTACACGGGCTATGGCTCCTCTTATGGCCTTATATGTTAAGTCTCAAAGTGTGAACAATTTTTCTTAAGGCATTGGATAATTTCACGACTAACCGGAGATCTGAAGCTAGGGGCTTTCTGGTTCACGGTTCAGCCTCTTGGCTGTGAACTTGTACCAGCTCTCAGATGTATTCATCATTCTGCTCACTATCTGCTTCAGGTTTGTTAAAACTGCAGTGTTCTTGAACAGTTGCTGTCAGGGTTGACTGTTATTTTTAAACTGTTGTATGGTGAGTATCCCTTATCCAAAATGCTTGGGATCAGAGCTGTTTTGGATTTCAGATTTTCTTTTTCTTTTTTCTTTGATATTGGAATGCTCATATTTGCATATACGTACATATGAGATATCTTCAAAATTAGACCAATGTCTAAACATGGAATCCATTGAAGTTATGGGTACACAAGAATTGAAGGTAATTTTAAATAGTTTTGTGCATTGAACTATCAGAATTATTTAAATTCAAATAATTGTGTGTGTTGAACTATCAGAAACCAATGGCATCACTATCTCAGCCACCCATGTATTTTGGAATTCTGGATAAGGGATGTTTAATCTGTACACAGTACAATATTACAAGAGTTAAAGTTGTGTATGTGAAACAACGTTACTGGTATCAATATCCATAGCAGCAAGTGTACCTAAACTGTGGCCAGAGAATAAGATATATGATAATTACATTGAAGTAACTCTTTCTCACACACTTGTGCCCAAAGATTTTTGGTTTTGAAATACATCCTTTTTCTATGAAACAGTTCTTTGAACTCATGATTCACTTGGAACTGTGTGCAAGACATTGCTTTCCTGCCCCTCTTGTTGCTTGTTTATAGACATGTTCAGGAATATTTGGGGATATGGGAACGTGTGTACACACATCTATACCTCCCATAGCAGACCCAGTTTCCTAACTCTGTTCCAAATAAATGACTTACACCCCTTTGAACTCCTTTATCCTTTCTCTTTCCTGGAAGCACACTTTTAGCTCTTCCATACAGTATTGTATGCCAAAAATATTTCTGGTGTTCCACAAATTCTATCCATTATATTAAGAACATATTTGTTGAAGTGCTGTGTTTTTGGTAAATGTGTTAAAATGAAACCTTATTTGACAATTATTTTTTTGGCTCAAACTATAGGAGTTGGTTTAAAATAATCTCCAATTGTTTTCAAGAGTCAAAATGGTTTCCCAAAACTTAAGCTGGGTCTGTTAATTAGAAAAGCTGAATATTATGTGCAGACAGATGTGCAGTTACTCATATTTTAGAAACAACAGAAGTAACGGCTCTAAACTTACAGACAGAGCCACAACTCATATCAATTTAAGTTTTTGGATATAACCAGTTTCAACATTATACACAAGGAAGGGAGACAGATGTGTGAATAAGTTGAATTTCTGTCACAGCATGTGCGGTGGAACTTGATCTCTGGGGTCACATTTTGGGAGAGATCTGCTATAAATGCAGTAATTAAAAGTTGTCTAATTCACAGCAATGCCCTCTTCTATGTAGTATTTAAATCTGATATTGAAAAGGCTAATACAAAATAAATTCCCAATACATTGTGTATATTCTCCTTTTGAAACCAAGAAACACTGTACTAAGGAAAGGGTCTTAAGGACATGTACAGGAAATTAAATAACACTGAAACAAATAGGACTTTCAGATATCGGGCAGGATATCAATAATCTTTCTTCTATATATTTAAGTACATTTGTAAATTTCACCATTTCAACTAAACTTGAATTGGCTTCCTAAGAAACACGTTGTTTTAATTTTGCTGTCACAAATCTTGATTAACAATAATCCTTAAAAGCATGGTTTTACTGTATACAACCCTAATGTATTTTGAAAAATCGCAAGGTATAATTTTAATAAATAAAAATAATAAATAAATAGCATTTTAACTAATTATTCCAAAAAATTGTTTTGAACTATTTTTATCAACGCATTGATGATCTAGACCTGTATGTAAGAGCTGAAAATATTTGTGCTTCCAGGAAAGAGCCAGGGTAATTTAACCAGTAAAGTAGTTAAAGACCTCGATAAAAATTACAAGCGGTTCATTATTATATCACTGGCAAAATCCATAGATTTTCAAGAAATGTATGTTTCAGAGTTCCTTCTCTATGTAAATGGAAATAATCATACTGTGAATATAATGGGTGAATACCACTTTATTCCACATGACTAAAGGTAAAGCCTTGTTGAAAGACCTACAACCAGCATGATACAATAGACTTCAAAAAGTTTTAAAAATCAAATCCAATCATTATTGGTACCAAGTCAAAGAAGTGAAACTATGGCATTCTAATCTCATTAATTTAATTGTTTTATGCAGAGAACAGGCATATTAGTAGATTATTAGCAAATGGTATATGACAAACTAATAGTAAAACAGTAGCAAATATATATTTATGATGTAAGGGACCACTGAATGGAACTGCAAGCTTTATCCATAAAAAATAAAACTTTGTGAATTGGGTTCAGTCATTGCATGCATTACAAGTGACAAAACACGTAAGAAAATAATGCCATATACAGTACGAGGCTTACCTTACATGGCAGAATGCTAATATCCACCCATCATTGATTAACATGAGATTTTCTGCCTTAAAGCTCATGTTCAGGTCTATGCCATAAGCTCCATAGACATGAATCAGAAGTGGCCTCCTGCACAGCTCTATAGAACTGGCTGCATGAAAAACGGTAATTGGCACCCAAGTTCCATCCTGGAAATGAAGGAGTATTTTACATTAAAGGATGTTTCAAAGTTCACAAGGGACACGTGGGAACAAAAGCTTCAATTATACATTTTAAAGCATGTTTTTTCTTCTTATTACAGTAATTCCATGCCACTTTGACTGCACTAAAGCCCTCTCAAAAAATAAAACAGGAGATTGGCCTGCCACTGGGTTCGTTTACCAATGCGAAGCATAAAAACTCATTTAAATGCAACACCTGAGAAGGCTATACAACAAGAAAGCAACCGGCTCCTCCTGCACTCTCTAATGATAACCCATCTGCATTACGACCCAAGTAGTTTAGCACTTAAGTGCAGCAGCAAACCTTTAGTTATAAACTTAACATTTCTATGTATGTATATATTTAGTTTAAAGCCTGAAAGTTTCCTAGGAATTCTCTTTTGCATGAATAACACACTCATCAGGCCAGGGCGTGTTATTTTTTTTATTATTCTCTTGCTTCCATTTACTCAGCTTTCTTCCATTTATTTGCAATATATTATGGCTATATTAGTTCAGATTGAGTAGCCCATATTCAAAAGATTTGGGACCAATCTAGTTAGGATTTTATCAGATTTTGAAATACCTATATTTGCATATATGTGCATAATTAGATAGTGTATTTCATTGATTGTAAGACACACTCCTCCCGCCCACATATAAACATCCCTAAAAATGGGATGCATCTATAATAGCTTTTTTTCTGTTGATGGTACTGAAATGATGGTGTGTCTTGCAATTGATGGCATCTTAGAATTAAATAAATGTGGGTATCTTTGAGATCGGACACAAGTCTAAACAAGAAATTCAGTTATGTTTAAACACATAGCCTGAAGGTAATTTTATACAATATTTTAAATAATTTTGTGCATGAAAGGTGTCATTATCTCAGCCACCCATGTGGACAATTTTGGATTTCAGAATTCTGGATAATGGATACTCAACCTATACTTTTTGTATGAACATTTTCATAGTTACACATATATATTTGTTTTGGGATACTCTAGTGATCGTCCTGAAAAGTCTGTCTTATACAGTAGGACAAGACTAGTATTAATATAACAAAATGTCTTTCTGTGCCATGGGTTTTTTCTCTCATTAGAAGAAATAGAACCTTTCATTCAGCTTGCTCCAAATCAGAATTTGAAAAAGAAATGTGAAGCCCTCTGAACCCTTGCAGGGTTGCCTACTAACACTCTCTGATCTACTAAAGATGGCATCTTGAGGACTTTGTAAAGTGTCAGTCATTATTTCCCTTCTAAATGCTTTTTGAAAAGAGGGCGAGAGAACAGAGAGTCTTACCTTGCTCTTAGCTTCTAAGCGTATGGTGTGACAATTCACAGTAATTGGTGCCTCTTGTGTTGTATGCTCAACAAGGCGGTTGTCTGCCAGTGAATATGCAAAGCGTACTGGAGGTTGAACTGGGGAGATCAGCCAAAAACAGCAAGTGCTGGTGGTATGTTCAGGACGCGGCTCCAATTCAAATGAACAGGCCCAAGCAGGTAGCTGGGGAAAAAATCCAAACCAATATTATTATGCCCCTTATTTTTTTTTTCATTTTTGTTTTCTTCTGCAGAATATCTTCCATTGCCTGCTTTCCAATGAAAGGATTTGGACTTCAGGCTTAATTAACTTTGGCTTGTGCACCTGCCAGAAATTGCTTTTCTTTCTCCCTATAAACATAAAAAATACCAAGAGAAACAGTACAACAACAAGAACAATTTAGCTACCTTCCCCCTTTCTCTAAAAGCTACTGAATGAGGTTCAACATACGATGCAAATGGAAAACAAAATCCTGGTCGATTTTGAAAAAAAAAAAAGCAAACAAGATAAACAGCGCCAAATGCTCTTAAAATGCATTTTCCGTGGTTAAAAACAAGCCGCAATCAGGGTCAAACATGTTATCTGTTGAAAGAGTTTTATCTAGTATGGTTGTGAGTTATTAGGAAGTTTTTTAAAAATCTCTCTTGCTTCCCTTCTGTCTGCGCCTTCACTTTGTCTAACCTGAAACTCAGCCAAGGCAACGTCAGTTATTTCATGGAGGCCATGCCTTGGCTTTGGAGGCTCCGCCACTTACAATCCCTGCCTCTGACTCCGTTCCCAGCGCTAGCCATTGTGAAGAACAAAATCATTTTTTTGGCACAGCTACACTCAGAAACTCCGGGCTATTATGTTTTAAGTCTTAACACTCCTAGAAATGAAAGGAATCAAGATTCATTCTCTGAAAGCAGCAGGGTCTCTTACCCACTGCTTACTTTCTTTTAAGGAGTTCTGGTTAGTAGGTTGATAAAGGCTTTGGGAATTGTGGCAGTCAGAGTCAAAAAGCTTTACACAGAAAAATCGCACTCTGTGTAATTGATTAAAACCTGAAGAGGATCAATCTAAAAAGTCTAGAAACCCCTACAGAATGGGTACTATATTTAACTTGAATGGTACAATTAGGAAGCCGGTTGGAGAGCATATAAGTTTACCCTTTTATATTACAAGTATTCTAAGTGACATTTTAAAATATTTTCAGATAGCCGAGTTTTAAAGCAGGCACTATCCTGTTTTTTAAAAAGATATAATGCTTTTGCTTCTTGAGTTTTAAAGTATGAAATAAAATATGTCTAGATGTTGGGATAAGCTAAAGAAATGGGATCTCTTTAATTTATTCAAGTATACTGAGAGAAGTGAAAAATGTTAAATAAAAGTATTATTTATGTGGGATGCCTGAAATATTGTTATTGCTCACAAATTAAAATAACCAAGGTACAGCTAATATGTTCCATGTATACAAAAAAACCCCATGATTAATTTCATTTCTTTTCTCAAAATCCCTTGCTGTCATTGAATATTTGATGTGCTTGTGTGGAAAACAGTTGCGTTAACCATGACATTTTGCCAACAAAGACTATTAATTAAACTCTGCTTGCCCTGAAAGAATCCCATTAGATTTTTTTTATCGTGACAGAAGCAACTTGAGAACATACTGCAAGTCGCTTCTGGTGTGAGAGAATTGGCCGTCTAGAGAGATGTTGCCCAGCGGACGCCCAGACGTGTTAGCTGGGAAGCTTCTTTCATGTCCCCACAAGCTAGAGCTGACAAACGGGAGCTCACCTGTCTCGCGGATTTAAACCGGCAACCTTCAGGTCAGCATCCCAACCTTCAGGTTAAAAGTTCAACCGTCACATGGGTTTAACCCATTACCCCACCTTATCCCATAAGATGAGTGAGGACAAATCAAGCATCCCTTATCTGGAATTCCAGTATCTGAAATATT
The DNA here is from genome assembly GCF_035594765.1 of Anolis carolinensis. NCBI lineage: Eukaryota > Metazoa > Chordata > Lepidosauria > Squamata > Anolidae > Anolis > Anolis carolinensis. The sequence goes on along the minus strand of NC_085841.1, from coordinate 25,492,054 downwards.
CCAAATAGTTTCTCTTGGTTAAATGTATATGAGATGAAGAAATGGGAGAGGGCTCCCTGCAATACTGCTGGTAAGAGTCTTGAAGTTAAAAATGAGGTGTGTGTAGCTTCACCAAACCTCTTTTGGGGCATTAGGTAGGCATCTAGCGTACATTTCAGCTAGTACAGTGTATCTTTTGATTTGATCTTAGGCTGCAGTCTTCCAGTGGATATTAAGGTTCCAAGTTTCTATGCTGTGGCTAAACTGGGGTCAATGCCAGCATACTGTTTCTGTGATTCACGCAAAAGAGTGTGTAGCTGCAGAAACAGAGTAACTTGGTAAACCTGGCAACTATATCCACTGTATCCTTGGACATGCCATTACCACTCCATCATGGATCTGATGTTCTGATGATATAATGCATGCCACCCAACCAGGAAAAATACCATCCATGGCAATACCATGAATGATAGTATCACATAATCACATCTAAAACTCTTTAAAATCCATAATACCTAAGGTATAATAAATCTGTCTCAAATATGTTACCTTTAAAAAGAAGGGATTGATACCATGTATCTTTCAGTCCACATGGACCTTATGACACTCTCCTCAAAGGTTCACAAAAGCTTTCAGGCCATGTTGAGGGGCAATAAATTCAGAAAAGGAATCACAATCACTGTAATACTCAGCATTTTTCTTCCTCAGCTATCCCCCCAAATAAACAAAGGCTTTTTTATTTGTCTTTTTAACGTGAGAAACAAACTAGAAGTGCCATCATATCTATTTTGGAAGTAGTGGTATGGTGTAACCTGCCAGTGTATGTGGGTGTAAACAATTGGTGCACGTGGATGTGAAAAATGGCCACCATCCCCACTTCTGGTCAAAAGTCACAGATGATAGTCTTACTCTCAGAGGTCCTACGACATCCTGCTCAACTCTAATCAGCAGCATGAAACTTTGCTATTATTACAGTAGGCCCTCTAGATTAGCAGATTTCACTTTTATGGATTTGATCATTCCTTTTTGATTAATATTTTATCTCGAGGAACCTCTAGGTCCTCCAGTGCAACTCTATAGCCAACATCCATCAGACATCAACTATAGAGTTATGCTGGAGAACCTAGAGATTTGGAAAAAGAACACCCCTCTAAGCATTCATAGGTTCTCCAGAAAGATTCCATGGGAAGATCATCATAGATTTGTGCTAGAAAACCTAGAGTTTCCTACAGAAATGTTCTCTCAATAAATCTTTTTTGGGTTTTTGCTACTTTTATGGGGGCCCTGGACCCCTAACCCCAATAAATGTGGAGGGGTGACTGTACATGAAAAAAGTTTTAATTTCCACCTGCTGTTCATTCATAAATTAATCCTGAAAAACATGTTCTTAAAAAGTACTATTTATATTTAAATGTAAATATTTACCTTAATTCTGAAAACTGAGTTTGATACAAGAGAAATAACATCCAAATAGAGCTGGCCGGAGAACTTCAGAAAGGCAACGCAGTGGTCTTTGAACATCTCTAAATCAACCAGTTTTGCTTTTTCTTTTACTGTGTAAACGAACCGCCAGTTCTCCAAACCACATGAGTCAACTGGAGCCTTCATCAGCTTGAAAAAAAGAAAGCAGAATGGTCCCATATACTCATATTAAAACCCCCTAAATCACATGATATCAAAGCATGTCTAGATATCAGACATTGGTTTCTAACTACTAATGTACTATAGCAATAGGTAACATTTTCTATAGCTAGCTCGATATACTAAATAGAAATGAAAATGCTGGAAAGATAGCTGTGCTGCTCAGTTTCATGGCATCTGAACACAGAGAGGTGCTTTGCCCTAATTCTTATATTTAGAGGAAATAGGGAATTATACTCTTTTACATGTCCAACTTTTAGGGAAAAGAGGTGTTCAACAACAACAGAGTTGTTGTGTTGGGTGTACACAATGAAATAAGAAATAACCAAGTAACACATATATCCAGCTTCTACTCAAGTACTAGTCGTAAATCAAGAAAGTACCCAGCTGAGTAACACTTTATTTTTGTTTTCAGCTGTTTGCTGTATTTTCACTTCCCAGCAGGAAAGACAATAAAAAGATGAAATCGACTCCAGGAGGGCAGTAGAGCTAAGCAGTGGTAATGGGCAGAATTATATTCTAGAACAATGTATATCGTAGAAGTGAATTTAATGTTAACTCTGATAAATCAATGACTGAAAGTACCCTAAATTCTACTTTTTTAATGAAAAGGAGAGGAAAAACAGCACAAGCTCAGTTGAAGTGGAACATTGAAGTTATTGTTTCGAGATAATAAACCTCTATATTGAAAGCTCTGTCCTTACACCCGAAACTAGCATAAGGAGGGCAACCCAGGTAATGAATGCCTCTGTGTAGATTTGCTGCAAGAACAAAGTGAATTGTTGTTATGGGCTGTCAGGTGGACTCAGACTTATGGCAATCCTCTCTTAAGGTTTTCTTGGAAAGATGTATTTTGAGTAAGTTTGCTTTTGCCCTCCTGTGAGCTTGAGAGAATGTAACTTGCCCAAGGTCATCCAGTGGGTTTCCATGACTGAGCAGGGATAGAAACCCCATTTTCTTGGAGTCATAGGCCCCTTCTACACTGCCATATAAAATCCAGATTATCTGTTTTGAACTGGATTATATGGCAGTGTAAACTAAAATAGCCCAGTTCAAAGCAGAACATGTGGCTTATCTACTTTGATAATCTGGATTATATGACACTGTAGAAGGGGCCTTAGACCCTTTCTACACAGCTGAATAAAATCCACATTATCTGCTTTGAATTGGATTATATGGCATTGTACACTAAAATAATGAAGTTCAAATCAGCTAATGTGGATTTTTTGCTGTGATAAACTGGATCATCTGACAGTGTAGAAGAGGCCTTAGTCTAACATTCAGGACACTACTCCACAACAGTTCCTATAATAACCAATTATTGTTTTTAAAAACCAGTCAACTGACGGATTGGTCAATTTATCCATCAATCAATGAGGAAAAATGCATTTGCTAGCACACAACGAGAAGTATGCAAAGCTCTCACAGACCTGAATGAAATAAGATGCAAAGCTAATGAAATGGTGGACTGCTGCTTTATTGGTTGTGGTTGCTATTGTGTGACTTCGAGCTATTTCTGATTTATCATGGGGTTTTCTTGGCTGAGTGTGACTTGGCCAAAATTGCCCAGTGCGTTTAAATTAGTGGGGATTTCAACAATGGCCTCCAGGCTCATAGCCCAATGTTCGAAGACTGTTTTGTACTATCTATGCATGTTCAACACAATGCACATCTTGTTACAGCCTTTGATCATCTAGTCCTTTGAAAGAAATGAATGCTTTTAATAAATGAAGAGAACTTATATTTATAATAATAAAAATGGGAGAAAGTATGATTAATTTCTATGACTAATGGCTATACTTTGAGCTCAAATTCCACTGCACTGTAAGGATCATGTGATTCAGGCTAACATCTATTGTAATAAAGGAACATACAAAAAGCGCAGGAGAAACTACCAATAGTAGATCTACGAACCCATTCCCCTAACACCACCACAACCTCAGAATTAATTGTGTGTATGTATGTGAGAAATAGTATTCTATTCTACAACATTAAAATTTAAATTGGATTCAGCTTAGGCTATATTCCAATGGTTAGCTTTTTCCTTTAGATATATTACTGTTCTATTTTGTAGAACATATACCTAAAAGGCACGAATTATAAACTATTTATTTTACTTATATGGCATCTTTCTCCCAAAGCAAGGTTGAAGGCGGCTTACAAATAAAAACTATTGAGAGCCCTATAGGAATCACTTAGTTTTTAAATAGTGTCTTAATTATTAGTTGTATTCCATGCTTTTATTTTCATCCTTTCAGATCCAAGACCTTCTTCCATTAGTACAAGCAGCTGCAGAAATCATTGCAATAAACATTTAAGAAGCTCCTCTAAAAGGCAATGTAAAAGGTTTTGCAAATGATTTTCCATACAGTGGTGACTAACTTAATACAATATATCTGGATTTGTTTAGATATTGTTTGTATTCGTTCTACTAGTACCTGAACACAGCTTTCACTAGTGAATTTGCTTCTACTAAATGTCTCTTTCAAAACTAATCAGGTTATCATCTCTTACCTTGTATCCTATTGGGTCTCCAACTGTTGTAAGAATATACAACTCATTGTTTCTATGTTCAACATGGTAAATTATTCCTTCAGTCCGTTCTTGCACAAGAAGAGGAGTCTTCAAAGGATAGCAGCAGTCAACCAACCACACTTCGGAAGTAGATTTGCTATTACTGTTTATAGTCAGAAAGTGTTTATCTTTTGTGAGGTAGAGATCCACAAAATACCTGCAAGCATAGATCCTACGGTAAACTACATGTACTGATGTTTACAAAACCATTTTCACTCAGGAAAATGTCCCTCTAGATCAGTGGTTCTTAACCTGTGGGTCTCCAGATGTTTTGGCCTTCAACTCCCAGAAATCCTAACAGCTTGCAAACTGGATGGGATTTCTGGGAGTTGTAGGCCAAAACACCTGGGGACTCACAGGTCGAAAACCACTGCTCTAGAGCAATGTTTCCCAAACTCTAGTCTTCCAGGTGTTTTAGATTTTATCTCCCATTGGCCAAGGCAGCTGAGGCTTCTGGGAGTTGAAGTCCAAAATACCTAGAGGAGTAGAGTTTGGGAACCACTGCTCTAGGGCACTGCTTCTTAAATTTGGACCCCGACCCCAAATGGGGTCCTTAGCTTAATGTTGTGGTCATGAAAGCAGTAAACATTTTCTGAATGTCATCTGTTGGCTGTTGTAGACATTTACATGAATCTGTTGTGCAGTGTTTACAGCAAACTCTCCAGAAGATGCTTCAGCTGTACTTCATAAAGGAAAATTAGCCTGTTTAGCATGCCTTGCAAATGCCAATTTGTTACCAGTAAATAATTGATTTTATACCTCTTTTATACACCTATATACCTGGGATGACATAAACATTTCTTGGGCTTAAAAGGGTCATGAGTAGAAAAGTTTAAGAATTCCTGCTCTAGAGTCGTGGTTCTCAACTTGTGGGCCCCCAGATGTTTTGGCCTTCAACTCTCAGAAATCCTCAAAGCTGGTAAAGTGGCTGGGATTTCTGGGAGTTGTAGGCCAAAACACCTAGGGACCCACAGGTTGGGAATCACTGCTCTAGAGGATTAAAGACTCCTCCTAAACAATCTGGGAGGGAATGCTGAGAAGAGAAATGGATAAGTGTGATGTCTCATGGGCCATGTAGTCCCGTTCCTAGTACTATTGTGGCAGATGAAGAGGAAAACTTGGGTTTCCCACCGTTTCAGCCAGAATTGGAGCCCTTGCACCTGCAGGATGTTTGCCCTCAAGAAGTCAGCCAAACAAGCCTTGGGCAGAATTCTCCCCTGTTCTCTCGTAAGGATAATTATAATCGAGATAGAGGCGCTAGGGAGGCGAATCGCCGAAGCGCCAGAATCGCTGCCAGACAATTAGCTGATTAAGCCTGTTTCCCTTGGGAAATCTTAAGGAGTCATGCATCTGGACACAGTATGGGTTTCACTTCTTGTTCCCCAGGGAAAGTGTTCCTTGGCGGGGAAACAAGATCCTATATAGGTGTTTACCCGCAAGGAGATCCTTGCGGAGTCAATTCGTCAGCTTCAGGAGTGAGATCATGTGTGGACTACGCTACTCCAGTTCCTTGTTTCCAGGACCTTGCCACGGACCTTGTTCTAGTTCCAAGCCTGCCTTGTTCCCCGGACCTTGCCTCGGACCTCGTTCTTGCTTCTTGCTTTTTGTTGCCACGTATCAAGTCTTGTTTGCCAAGAATCTAGTTTGTTTTCCAGCCTTGTTGTCAAGCTCCATTGGACTAAAGGACCTTGTCATTTCCCCACACTTTGCTTGGCAAAGTGTGTGTTTCGGTTATTGGATTATAACTTTGGACTCTAATATCATATATTGGACATTATTTTCCTGGACTATATTTGACCTTCCCTGAAAGGTCTACTTCTGAACTATATTCTTCACCTGTTTTATTGACTTTATATATTCCTTTAATAAAGATATTAGATAGAATCTGGCCTCTGCGCATGGTTATTGGTGCTCTGTAGCCTGGGTCCTGACAATAAGACACATTTATTTCATCCACTTCCCTAGAGCAACTAATTGTAGCATCCAAGCCAATGAGCACAACATTCAATTCATGTAATCTTGATCAAACCCAATAAATAACCTATCTCTGAGAACACATTTTGTTCCTTAAGTGTGGATTTCAACATTCTACTCTAGACTGCATATCTCATGTCTTCCTATTTTATTTCTATACATCCTACCTTTTCCCTAATTAAGGAACATATGTGGCTCGTTCCCTTCCCTACTTTATCCTCAGAAAAATCATGTGAGGCATTTTAGGTTGAAAGAAATTGACCGGTCCAACGAGTCTCATGGCACAGTGGCAAAAGATGAGTGGAGTGGCAAAGGAGGAGACATTAAGTCTGTTTTAGGAGAACCTAAAATAAATGATGTTCCCTTCTATTCTCTTGGTGCTGTTTTGGGGGAAACTGCCAAAATTCTTAGCTGCCGCCACCACTTTCACAAGCAGACATCTAAAAAGGCCAGAAGAAGAACTGGAGAGGGGAGAGTAGAGGGGATTGGTGCTTATTTTATGTTCTAACAGAGTGGACTAAGCTCCCACCTTTTGCCTCTCTAGAGAAGGGAATATTTCCTTTATTAAAAGCAAGATTACTTGCATTGATCCATGGACAAGTTGATCAGTTTTTTGGGTTAATTTATTTCCTAAAAAAAAAAAAGACTTATACAAGAGTATAAACAGTACCCTGCTCGAGCAATTGTGAGTCTGGCAGCTAAGCTTAGAAGGATCAAGGAAAACTTAGGGGAATGCTAACCCGAAAGTCCCACTGCCTTGATCCCATGACTCTGCTACAACTCTAATACAACAGGCAGGCTTGACTGAAATGTCTTTTTATTTAAGGTGATTGCAACCCTCAATATATCGGACTGGTTTATACTTAATGACTGTCAGCAACTTGAACAAAGTAATTTCATCTGATGTTGTACAGTCATGAGGCTACTGAGTTAGAAAGATCTCTGGTTTGACCCACCGTAGCAATTTCAATGTTTGTCTGCATGAACCTTCTCTACTCTCTCACCAAAGGACACCCTGACCCAAAATTGACCTTGGCATTTCCAAACTTATCTATCCAAGCTTAAGTTGCTTTTAAAAAGAGCATGACAACAATATAGGATAACAGCAAGGTCTTTGACTAGAGTCCTCTATTGCTGCTTGTTCCTTTAAAACACATCCTTGATTAGTAGGGATTTGCTACGATTTGTTATTTTCATTTGCTTGGAAGGCAAATACACATTTATAAAACAGAAAACAGCTTGGACAGTATTTTTTTTATTAAGCATCACTTTTGTTTCTACTGGGATATGCTATCCTTAAAACTCAAAGCATTAAATTCAGACAAAGTGGTATACCTCAATCCAAGCAGCATTACATTTAAGCACTTTGGATAGCCTTAAACTCCACTGTTATCAGTTGGGCAAAGGTCAAACAAAACACCACATAAAACATACAGAATGTATAGCCAAATACTGAATCACTTTTTGCTTTGTTCAAAAATCTATGAGACTCTGTTATGGATTGGGTCTGGTTAAACAATTTGTGAAACTAGTTTTTATGCATAAATATATACCTGCTCAGGTGTTTAAAAAGAGAAACCCCTATTAAATTTATCACTAACAAATCCTCCTTATTTTAACCATCAGGTGGGACTGCAGGTGAATTTTCAGGTAGAAAGCACATGGGGGGAATGTTAAATTTTCACTGCCCTATACACTATATTCCCCATAGAGACTGGGGCCTCAGATTTACCCAAAGGAAATAGGAGATGTTCAGCTGCATGCTATATGCTTCATTTAGTGTATAGTTTGCCCCTTACATGGGATTTTTGCGGGGGTTTTATGGGGGTCAAAATTGCTTTTTTGGAACTACAACGTCCAGAACCTCAAATTCAAAATAGTCTCTATAGTAAACCAGTGATTTTCAAGGTTCTGCCATTAATACAGAATATCATATAAAGAAATCAGTTTTAAATTTTCAGTTACCTTGCATTTTGCTCCTTATAAACCAGCCTGGAACATTTTTTACTAAAATCAGACAAATACACATCATGACACTGAAGGTTCTTCTGGATGGTATAAAACAGAATGTCATGTGTAGCCCATTCTGGTGATGAAAAGGAAAGGTGATTTTTTTCCAATCATGTTAGGGAATCTAACATTTAGTAATGGGTCATGTGAAATGATCTGCACTTACTAAAGTACAAAAAAAAAATCAACGAAGGCACATAAAGCGCATTTGATCACATTCCAGTCACTGCTGTGAAGCAACAGATAAGATTATACAAACTTTACATTGTTCATGGTTAGCTTTTTTCTCTCCCCCCCCTCCCCCCCCCCCCCCGGTGAAACAGACATGCAGTAATTAATTTTTATATTGGATATCATACTTTTTAATTTTGATTGTGGCTCTTTGATTGTGGGTGCTACTCCAGCTTGCCAAACAAGGATTCCCCTAGGTATAACACAGCCAGGCATTGAAGCTGCAAGGCTATTCAGTGCAATTCAACCAGACCAACGAAGGATTAACCTTGGTAGAAGGCAGCCAGGCTTTGAAGCAGCGATACTACTCTGTACTATTGAAGCTGACCAACCAAAGATTCCACTAGATAGCAAGCAGCCAGTCTTTGAAGCAGCGAGGCTATTCATTGTAATTCTAGCAGCCTAAAAAAAAAAAACATTCCCCTAGAATGCAAGTACCCAGCCTCCCAGCCGGGCTGTGGCGCAGGCTGGAAAGCAAGCCAGCTGCAACAAATCACGCTGACCATGAGGGCCTGAGTTTGAGGCCAGCCCGTGCCTGCATCTTGTCTCTGTCTCTGTTCTATGTTATGGCATTGAATGTTTGCCTTTATGTGTGCAATGTGATCCGCCCTGAATCCCCTTCGGGGTGAGAAGGGTGGAATATAACTGCTGTAAATAAATAAATATTCCAGCTCACCAAAAAAGGATTCCCAAAAGAAGAAAACAGTCAGGCTTTGAGGCTGCAAGGCTATTCACTGCTATTCCACCTGGCCAACAAATGATTCCCATAAGCCACAGCAACGCGTGTCCAAGCACAGCTAGTATTACCCATAAAAATCAACGTTTTTTCCTGTCTACTTCCATCCCTGTTTGCCTTGCAATCCAGTGTACCATCAGATGTGGAAGGGGTTCACAACCCTTGAAGTCCAGTCTGGGGATTGCACCAGCGTAACAGTGGGAACAAGGGATTGTGTTCTCCCAATCCTACTTTAACCAGCTGAAGTCTACCACTGAATCCTGCCCCTGATATTTTCATGACAACTTGAAATACTGCATACAATATAGTTATAGGCACCTGCTAGCAAAAGTGGAAAAAAAAATTGCAAATAAAACAAACCTGCTACTTAACCTTGACAAATCTAGGCACCTCTAGGTCAAGGATGTCAAACTCATTTTCACCAAGGGCTACATTAGCCTTATGGTTGTCTTGAAAGGGCCATTTTTTAATTATAAGACTGTATATAAATGTAAGTACTCATTAACATAGTGTTAAATAACTTGGGACACCATATCACACACCATCTTCATTGCATTCTGGTTGGTGTTTCTCTTTTTATGTTAAGTTTGGGAAGAACTAACATTGTTAAGAGCCATTAAAAAGGGGGGATACAGTAGCTTCAGTGGAGCCATCACAATTGTTTGTCCTGTTAGAACGGACAAGATTGGTATGAGATCTTACACACTTTTCCTTAGAAGCAAGTTTCTCCAGAGTCCAGGGCCTATTCAGGAAATGAGGGAGGGAGAGAGGCAGGAAGGGAAAGCTGGCTCTTGCACTGGCTCCATTCAACCAGGCTCGTTTCTCTTCCTTTGCCTCCACTTTGGCAAAGCTATTGACCAAGGGGAGTGGGAGACTCCCACTTCACAGCACAAACTGACAAAGCAGGCCAAATTCAGCCCATGGGCCTTGTGTTTGGCACATGTGCTCTAGGTCATTCAGCATGACTCTATGGTTAACTTCTGCTGGACTGGCATTGGGGAACCCAGAGATTTCGAGAGAGGACATATTAATCCAATCCATAAATAAATCAACAAAAAAAAAAATCAAACCCGCAGGCGTGAAGGGCTAGCTGAGCTGTACCTTTAAGCTCTACAGAAGGGATGAGGCTAAGAACTGTGTCCTCAAGTATTCAGTGACAATACTAAAAACAGTTGCAAAACATGATATCTAGTCTCCACCCCAAGAATAACAGCTATCCTTTTGTAGATATATTAGTGCCTCTCTCTCCTGAACACTCCCTTTAACAGCAAGTCTTAATCTCATTTCACTGACTGGGAAGAATCCAAATTTATGCAATGGGCTGCGATCAGCACTGACTATTGTATATTTAACAGCAGATAGTGGGTTTCTATTACAGGGAAAAGCCTAAGAATGGTGACATAATCATAACAACAGATGCTAAATATGATTTTAGCTGTGTACATTTAGACATAGGCATCTTTTTTATCCAGAATTATATTACACAAGCTGAATGTTCCATGGTGATGAGTAAAAAACCGACTTCCATTTGATGTGATACACTACAATGCAAAAGAAGTTTATGATAGTTACTCACCAAAGCTGTACACATCTGGGATAATGCATTCAACGTTTGGTAGTGCATTTAGTTTTACAATGACACAAGCACATTCTTCAGAATTTGCACTTTTAATTCCAACAGCCAAATATTTGTGATCTGGAGAAATTCGGATGCGATGGATTAAGGAATCATGAAATGGTAGAGCCTCTGCACTAAGTAGTGGCTCACTGTTTTTTTCATCTATAATACGATAAAAAAGGATATGGCATCAACAGCACATTATGCATATGAAAACATAAACCCTAAAAGTCTACTAATATTCAACACAGTGGGTGGGAAATGCATGGTAGATGTTGTCAGACTTTAGCTCCCATCAATCACCACTCTTGACCATACTGCCTAAGGTCAATGGAAGTTGCAGCCCAGCAACATCTGGAAGACTATACATGTCCCACCCTCTTTTTTGGATGCCATAAGACCACTTGTTTTGCTGCAACCTAATCAAGTACCAGTTCAATTGAACATATTCACAATCAATTTGTGACTATATGCTTTTTTTTTAAATAACTGTCCTAACCTTCATGGAACAAAAACACGAAAACTGTTATAAATTTGTGTGTGTGTGTGTGTGTGTGTGTGTGTATATATATATATACACATACACACACACAGAGTAGCGTTCTGGTTATCAGAGTTAAATGTCTCGGATAGCCAGATCTCTTGGATAATAGGAAGGCCCGGCCCAGCGCCTTTACTGAAGGGAAGGGGAAATCTTTTCCTTCAGTAAAGGCCTGGCAGGGATTGGGGAAACGCGGCGCCCGCTGCTAAACCACAATGGGAGCCTTGTTCCCCCAAAGTCTAGTGCCTTTACTCAAGGGATGGTGAAACCCTTCCCTTCAGTAAAGGCCTGACGAGGGCTCGCCCCTTGGGAAGCACCCCGTGAGCACTGCTAGGCAGCAGCAGTCACAGGGTGCTTCCTCCTCCCTCTCCTTCTCCTTCTCTCGAACTCGAGAGAAGGGGTGAGCCGCGTATTATCCGAGGTGCCGCCGGGGGCGCTCCCCTCTCCCTCTCCTTCTCTTGAACTCGAAAAGGAGAGGGAGAGGGAGGGGTGCCCCCGGTGGCGCCTCAGATAATACGGATACTCGGTTAACCGGAGCTCGGTTAACCAGGGCTCTACTGTATATATATAGTTTGAATAATATTTGTGAGAGGTCTTTCAACTTTTTCAGAACTAACTCTGAATTCTCACACATATGCTACCCTCTGCTACTTAGCACTCATTTATTAGTTCTTCTTTCCCCCCGTTTACTTAATGTCCAGACGGTAGGAAATATCTCCTGTTCCTGTTATCACTCTGAGGCTTCATAAAAATGCCAAAACAGACATGGATATTATGAAGAGTGTTCTGGTTATTAATACCTGGTTATTACAAGCTTGAATTTTGAAAACTGACCTCTCATTTACAAGGGAGTGAAATTCATGAGGCAAGGGGATTTCACCTACTGCATCATCAAACTACAGGTGATCTCCTTCTTAGGTAAAAATAAGTGTTTGGATCCAGAGCATTGCAAACAGTCTTCATAGGATCATAGAGCTGGAAAGGGGTCCCATGGGCTATTGAGTGCAATGATCTATGGGATCCTTTGGCTCAATATAGGATCTTCAGCTTGAGTATCCCCAGAATGGCAGGGAATTAGACTAGATGGTCCTTGTAGTCTCTTACAACTCATATGATGCTTCTTAGATGAGGGAAGACCTCTCTAAGAATCTCTAGGTCTTATGATGAGAGACATTCATACCTATTTCTCCCACTTTTGAACGAAATATGCAGCCATTTTCTTCAAAGTAAACATACTCTCCAAGCTTAACCTGATCGAAATCAAAGTAGACATGAATACAACTTAAATTCACAAAATTAAGTCATCAGCAGTCAATATGCATCAAAATATATATGTTTTCAGAAGCACAAATGCAACAAATGGAACTTCCTTAAGTTTTGTGGAATGCACAAGGCACAAGAAACAAAAACATCATCACATTAGAGCAAACAAATAAGATCCATTATTGTGTCAACTATCAACATTATAAAGTAAAAAGCTCTAAGTACTCTTAAAATAATCAGATGTGGTCACATTCAGCCACAAAGGCATCTGGCAACATGACGGTCTTCTATGTTCTCCAACTGTCTTGATTTGGCAGGGATAGCCCTGATTAACCCTTTGTTATACCACTTCTTCAATTTTTCTCTCTTACTACCATGATTTCTATTATTATTATTATTATTATTATTATTATTATTATTATTATTATTATTATTATTATTATATCACACCCTTTTCACTCCAAAGGGAACTTTTTATCCTTGGCTTGTTGCAATTTCTGCAAATTTAATTCAAAAGTCAAAGTATCTTTATATAACTAGTGCTTTTAAAGATATAAATGTACAAGACTGCAACACATAAACTGACTCTTTCAGATATATTGTAAAACATTGTTTTAGTAGTAACTTGGAGAAATTTGAATGATGGGCCTGTATCTCAGACTTTTATATGAATCTTTATCAGTCAGGATGGGAAAGCTACTGAGAGACAAAGTATCGTAGTGGCAAAGACTGCACTCCTGTACCTGCTTACCTAGGAGTAATCTCCACTGAAAGGGATTTCTGAAAGAGATGCATAAGAATGCAGTGTGAGAGACTAGGACCCCTTCCACACAGCTGAATAAAATCCCACATTTTCTGCTCTGAACTGGGATATATGGTAGTGTGTACTCAGATAACCCAGTACAAAGTAAACATTGTGTAATTTTCTGCCTTGATTTTCTGGGTTATATAGCTGTGTAGAAGGGCCCTAAAGCCCCTTCTACACTGCCATATAATCCATATTATCAAAGCAGATAATCCACATTATCTGCTTTGAACTGGAATATATGAGTCTACATTGCCATATCCAGTTCAAAGCAGATAATCTGGATTTTATATGGCAATGTAGAAGGGGCCTAAGCAACAAACCCGGGTTTCTCCAGTTCAAATTCTACTTCCTCAATTATTAAGTGAGTTTAGGCAAATCATCCTCCCTCTAAGTCACAGTCTTTGCATACACAAAATGGAGGTAATAATGTTTTTTGTAACAAAGAAGAGGTTATGATACACTTGGAAGTGCTTTCAAGACTCTGAAGCGTTTTAGAGAAGTTAAACGTTATTATCAAATCAAGCCTTGTCAGATCAGCCTCCGAATACTGTTCAAATTATTTTTAGGATCAATTTAATGATAACAATCTAGGAAGTTATTAAGCTTTTATAATGCCATTGCATCTTTAATTAATGTCTGAATCTATTTTCTTCCTTACCACCAGGCTGTGCAAACTGGTTGAGTACTTCTCATAATGAGCTTCTAATCTTCGTTTAATTCTCTCTGTCAAATCTGTGTAATTTGCTGAACAAGCCTTCCAGTTTGCCTGTTCCGACTTCAGAAGATCCTGGTACAAAACAGGGCACAAAAATGTTAAGTACTAATGAGTACAGCATGTAATGTTTCTCCTGTAATGTGAAACCACATGAAGCAGAAGTGGCTTGTCTCCAATTTGGCCAAGAATATTCATCTATCATATGCTAGGCAGCCCCCCCCCCTTTTTATTATTATTAAAACTCCAATTAAAATGGCCAGTGACCAAAAAAAGGGAACATTTTCAAGCTCTATTAAGAACATTAACACTGTGGGTAGCTATTTATTTCATGGAAATGTTTAATTAGGATCAATTCTCTTGAATTAAAAGTACATTTTTCAGAGAAGTATTTCTGTCAGGATTCTAGCAGAGTGAAAAAGAGTTATTCCCCCACTTCTTGCATTTTCTATGGTTATAAGACTGTTCCGGCTGGATGTTTTTGTTGTTTATTCATTCAATCACTTCAGACGCTTTGTGACTTCATGGACCAGTCCACGCCAGAGCTTCCTGTCGGCCGTTGCCACCCCCAGCTCCTTCAAGGTCAAGCCAGTCCATTCAAGGATACCATCCATCCATCTTGCACGTGGTCGGCCCCTCTTCCTTTTCCCTTCCATTTTCCCCAGCATGATTATCTTCTCCAAGCTTTCCTGTATTCTCATTATGTGGCCAAAATACTTCATCTTTGCCTCTCATAGCCTTCCCTCCAGTGAGCAGCCGAGCATTACTTCCAGGATTTTCCCCCAGCACCAAAGTTCAAAAGCATCGATCTTCCTTCGCTCAGCCTTCCTTATGGTCCAGCTCTCGTAACCATAGGTTACTATGGGGAATACCATTGCTTTAACTATGCAGACCTTTGTTGCCAGTGTGATGTCTCTACTTTTCACTTTTTCATTCGGTAGCGTTTCCCTTTTTGGTACAGAGATATATCCATCCAGGCTGGATATATACTGCTATATAATGCAGTTTGAATCTGTATTATATGGTCAGGTAAACTCATATAATGCAGTTTAACTGCACTGAATTGCATTATATGGGTCTACACTGACCATATAATGCTGATTTAAACTGCATTATATGGCAGGATACATCCAGTCTGTGTCTTTCTTCTTCTTCTTGGTGTTGTTGTTGTTGTTATCTACCTACCTATCTATCTCTCTACCTACCGTATCTATGTTTATCATCTATATAAGTGGAAACTCTGATCAAGACTATTTATGGCCTTGCACAGCTTGTACAAAAGATCAAAGATAACGATTAATTCAATATGTGTTTGTAAGGTGTACCCTAAAGTAACTGCCTCAAGACAGCAGCAGCATCTGTCGCCAATAGAAGGGAATACATTCGATTTTTTCTTCATGTAGCTAAAGGAAAACAGTGCATCCTTCACCAACAGGGAGGAAAATACCATGAAACATTGTTTGCTGGGAGGAGATGCCCGGCTTTCCTTTCCACACCTGGAAACCACTGAACTCCAATGCTTTTTCAATATGGTGCTCACACAGTACTGTGAGTAGTCTAAGCCATGGGTGAACGGTGATAATGAAATTACATCCTGTTTGGGTTACTGTATCACAGGAGGCTGCCTTTCAAAATTGTCTGGAAACTTCAGTAGGTCTAAATTGCTGTGGCTGGGCTGCTGACCGCAGCTGGTTATAAGGGAGCATTAAAGCCAGTGGTTCTAACAGCTTCACTGGCTGCCAATGTATTTTAGTCACAATTCGAAGTTTGAGTTATGACCCATCAAGCCCTAAACAGCTTTGACCCAGACTACCTGAAAACTTTGTCTTTTCATATAAACCAGATCTTCAAGAGAGAGTTTTCTCTTGGTGCACACTTACACTGTAATAATAATAATAATAATAATAATAATAATAATAATAATAATCCCCCCCGCAGGTGCCACCTTGACGTGGTGGGGGGCTTAGCTGCTCCAATGATGACTGAGGGCTGTGCTGGCGGTAGTGTAACTACCGGCAGGTCCAACCAAGCCAGAGAGGCCTCAGCTGAGGAGCACAACCAAGAGCACCTAACCCATTAGCATTATGGAGAATCAAACCCAAACGAAGTCTATACTGGCTCGGTCGTCGCCCAGGATAAAAAGGACCGCGGTGGATGCTGCTGATTCTGGACATCCATCGACAAGTGGGCTACGGAATCATCAAAACCCAAATGAACAGTCACAGAAGCGGCAAAAATATACAATGCCAGAAAACCGCACAATTATGAAATGCTACTGCAAATCTGAACCTCAAAGGCGTTGCTACCAAAAAAGGATGTATCAACTGTGGAAACAAGAGTACCCTGACTCACAGATAACAGAACCCCGACTGGCTGACCAACGAAGATTCATAATCAGAAACAAAGTGTTCAGTGAAGTTGAACTCGAAGAAATCCAGAAAATTTGCAAAGTAGATTACCATCAGACCACAGCACAGACAGCAGCAGAGACTCCAGCAACACTTGGAATGGTGGAACAGATTGAACCAGAAGGAAGTGTGGAGCTTTTGCAAGAATTTGAAGAACCAGCACTTGAAACATCTGCTGAACCACCAGGAACCTTGACAGCAAGACAACAAGAGCTCAAGGATAAGATCATGGCTCATGCTGCAGCAAATGCAATAAGACAGCGGCTCCCAACTCTAAAAACAGTGCCCAAGAGACACCTGGCGCCTCTCATGAAAGATGTGAATGCAGTACTCTCCACTGTCCAAATAACATCAATTGAACAAACAAACCAGTTTGCCTACAGTGCAGCAGTGATAGTAACAGAAGAACTTGGGCTCCTACAACCAAGGCAGCCCCAAAGAAAATCGACTGGAAAACCAAAGTGGTAGAGTTGAAAATCAAGAAACTTAGATCAGATGCAAGTAACCTGAAAAATATGAAAGAGAGGAAACTGAAGAATGACAAAATCAAGCAATACCTGATCCGAAAGTACTGGCTGAACACCAGAAAAATTGAAGAAGCTTTGGAAATTGTGAAAGAACAAATTACACCAACAGCCAGAAAAATTGAAAGGTATGAAGCCAGAATCATCTAGTACAGACAAAATCAACTGTTTCAATCAGACCAAAGACGGTTCTACCAGAGTCTGAACCAAAAAACAGACACAGTAACCATAAAGCCAGAGAAAACTGCAACAACGAAGTTCTGGAAAGAGCTTTGGGAAAATAATAAGAACTGCAACAAAAACGCTGGGTGGATAAAGGAGTTTGAAGGAAAATTCTCACAGAACAAAATGGAAAAGATGGAAATAACAACTGAAATGATCAGCAAACGAGTGCAAAAAGTCAAGAACTGGACATCGCCTGGTAGTGATCAACTTCATGGATTTTGGCTCAAACATCTAATTAGTTTACATGGAAAAATGGCCCAACAATTCAATGAGATGCTGCAGAAAGGAAGTATCAGTGAATGGCTAACAACTGGAAGAACATACCTGATACAAAAGGATCCAGCAAAAGGAGCAGCACCAGGAAACTACAGGCCAATAACATGTCTGCCCACTATGTTTAAACTACTGACTGGCATCATAGCTGACAGAATTCAAGACTATCTTGAAGAAAAAAACATCTTGCCAGATGAACAGAAAGGCAACAAACGGAAAAGCAGGGGCACAAAAGACCAGTTATTGATTGACAAAATGATTCTGGAGAACTGTAAGAGCCGAAAAGCTAATCTTCACATGACGTGGATTGACTACAAAAAGGCCTTTGATGCACTCCCACACAGCTGGATCATCAAGTGCCTGGATGCCATCGGGATTTGTAAAACCGTTGGCACCTTCATTGAAAACATGATGGAGCACTGGAAAACTGAACTGTTTGTTGGAAATGAAAGCTATGGAGTTGTCAACATCAGGAGAGGAATTTTCCAGGGAGACTCATTGCCCCTCTGCTTTTCATTATCGCCATGATCCCTCTGTCAACAATCTTACAAAAAACAAATCTCGGCTATCAAACATCTAAGAATTCTCACAAAATTTCACATTTGATATACATGGATGACCTGAAGCTATATGGGAAAACGGAAACTGAAATCCAGTCTCTGACCAACACTGTCCGAATTTTTAGCACTGATATCAACATGGATTTTGGTTTGGACAAATGTTCGACAGTGGCATTGAAGAAGGGAAAAATCATTGAAAGTGAGGGCATCAATATGCCCAATGGCCAAACAATAAAGTGTCACCAGCCAGGGGCCTATAAATATCTGGGCATACTACAGCTGGACAACATCAAGCATGAACATGTGAAAACTGTGGTCAGCAAAGAATACACACAAAGGGTCAGAAAAATTCTCAAAAGCAAGCTCAATGGAGGTAACACCATCAAGGCCATAAACACCTGGGCCATACCTGTCATAAGATATACTGCTGGCATTATAAATTGGACACAGGCGGAACTGGACAATTTGGACAGAAAAACAAGAAAACTCATGACCATTCATCATTCCCTGCACCCTCGCAGTGATGTTGACCGGCTATATCTGCCTAGAAGATCAGGGGGCAGAGGACTCTTACAAGTAAAACAAGCAGTCAAAGAAGAAGAACATGCCCTGGCAGAATATGTCAAGCAAAGTGAAGAACCTGCTTTGATTGAAGTCAAAAATCAGAAACTCCTCAAAACACAGCAGACAAAAAACCAGTACAAGAAAACCGCACTACAAACTAGAGCTGACAGCTGGCACAACAAAACATTGCATGGAGAGTTCCTTGACAAAATTGAAGGAAAAGCTGATAAGGAGAAGACCTGGCTCTGGCTCACGAATGGGACACTGAAGAAGGAGACAGAAGGCCTGATCCTTGCAGCCCAGGAGCAAACCATCAGAACAAATGCAATTAAGGCCAAGATTGAAAAATCAGCTGATGACCCAAAATGCAGACTGTGCAAGGAAACCGACGAAACCATTGATCATATCCTCAGCTGCTGTAAGAAAATTGCACAGACAGACTACAAACAGAGGCACAACTATGTGGCCCAAATGATTCATTGGAACTTATGCCTCAAGTACCACCTCCCAGCAGCAAAGAACTGGTGGGATCACAAACCTGCAAAAGTATTGGAAAATGAGCACGCAAAGATACTATGGGACTTCCGAATCCAGACTGACAAAGTTCTGGAACACAACACACCAGACATCACAGTTGTGGAAAAGAACAAGGTTTGGATCATTGATGTTGCCATCCCAGGTGACAGTCGCATAGATGAAAAACAACAGGAAAAACTCAGCCGCTATCAGGACCTCAAGATTGAACTTCAAAGACTCTGGCAGAAACCAGTGCAGGTGGTCCCGGTGGTGATGGGCACACTGGGTGCCGTGCCAAAAGATCTCAGCCGGCATTTGGAAACAATAAACATTGACAAAATCACCATCTGCCAACTGCAAAAGGCCACCCTACTGGGATCTGCACACATCATCAGAAAATACATCACACAGTCCTAGACACTTGGGAAGTGTTCGACTTGTGGTTTTGCGAAACGAAATCCAGCATATCTATCTTGTTTGCTGTGCCATACAACGTCGTTGTGTTGATGATAATAATAATAATAATACTAAGCCGTTATCAGGACCTCAAAATCAAACTGCAAAGGCTTTGGCATAAAACAGTACAGGTGGTCCCAGTGGTAATCGGCACACTGGGTGCCATGCCAAAAGATCTCAGCTTGCATTTGGAAACAATAAACATTGACAAAATTAAGATCTGTCAACTGCAAAAAGCTACCTTACTGGGATCTGCAAGCATCATCCGAAAATACATCACAGTCCTAAATACTTGGGAAGTGTTCAACTTGTGATTTTGTGATATGAAATCCAGCATATATATCTCATTTGCTGTGTCATACTGTGTCTTTGTGTCAATAATAACAATAGCAGTAATAATAATAAAACTTTATCTTAATCCCACATTCTCTTCCCAAGGGGACTCAGGGCAGATTCCAAAAAAACCAAAAACAACAACAACAGCAAAAGGCAAACATTCAATGCCGAACACATTCATAAATATACAAAAACAAATTAATGAAATATCAAAAGAAAACAACTACAACAAGATTGAACAAAAATTAAATATAACATAACCTAAAACAATTAATTAAAAAATAACGTTTTTCATGTTTTTATTCAGTCCATGTTTTATTGATTTATTTAACTGATATCTTTTTATTGACTTGTTTTACTCGATGTGTTTCACTATGTCTGTTATGTTTGGGCTTGGCCCCATGTAAGCAGCCTCGAGTCCCTCCGGGGAGATGGTGGTGGGGTATAAAAATAAAGTTATTATTATTATTATTATTATTACCCTTCATTTTGTATAAAACATTAAGCATAAATTATATAAAACACACATAAACATCATTAAAATAGTTATTAAAATATTAAATGGCCAATAAATGCAGAATGAATGCTATGACATAGCATTAACTGCCATGGCTCAAAGCTATGGAATCCTGGGAGCTGTGGTTCAGCAAGGAACCAGTACTCTTTGGCAGAAAATACGAAATACCTTATAAAATTACAACTCCCACGATTGCATAGCATTGAGCCATTGCAGTTAAAGTGGAGACATACTGCATTCTACAGTGTAGGTGCACCCAATGCCCCATTACCCTCATTTGATGAGGACACAGTAGAGAACCTTCTTGGTGGCTACTCCTAGGCCACAGAACTTCCCGCAAGCCCCCATTATTCTCATTTTGCTGGAAATGACCTTTTCATTTAAGTAAGTTTTTTATCTTCTGGTTGGTGTAGAAGTATACTCGATGGGCAATGCTTCATTTTTAATATTTGTGGAATATATTCTTAACAATTTTAAATGATTTTTAAACTGAATTAGTTATTTAATGCTTTTCAAACTTTTTGTCCTATACAGTGATATCATACTTAAAAATTTAATTTGTTCTGTGACTGAAGTCTTTACTCAAAACACACTTATCTCAAAGCAAATTTACCATTAAAATGCTATTAATCTGTTCCATCACCTGAACCCTCTTTTTTGTTACACATTTTTAAATTTTATGTATTTATTGTGTCAGAAGCAAGTTGAGAACACAGTTATAATGTATAAAACCCACAAAGTTAAAACCTTGGCATTATACTAATTTCCTTTGACCAGAAGCTGGCCACTTCAAGTGCCTCTGTCGCTGTAAGAAGGTCCTCCATTGTGCAAGTGGCAGGGCTCAGACTGCATTGTAGTAAGTGGTCTGTGGTTTGTTTTTCTCCACACTCACATGTCATGGACTCCACTTTGTAGCCCCATTTCTTAAGGTTAGATCTGCAGCTCATGGTGCCAGAGCACAGTCTGTTCAGCGTCTTCCAAGTCACCCAGTCTTCTGTGTGCCCAAGAGGGGGTTTCTCATCTGGTATCAGCCATGGATCGAGGTTCTGAGTCTTAGCCTGCCACTTTTGAACTCTTGCTTGGTGAGGTTTTCAAAGGCTTTTTCTTGATTTAAGGCATTGGCTTGCTGGCCAATATCCGAACAGAGGATGGGCCGGGGATATCAACGCCTTGATCCTTTCATTACGGGCTGCTACTTCCTGATCTATGTCAGGTGGTGCAATACTGGCAAAACAGTATAATTTCTCCAGTGGTGTGGGGTGCAGACATCCTGTGATAATGTGGTGAGATGTGTTCCACACTGAACATGCGTATTCAGCAGCTGAGTAGCAAAGTGCAAGGGCAGATGTCTTCACTGTGTCTGGTTGTGATCCTCAGGTTGTGCCAGTTAGTTTTCGTACAATATTATTTCTAGCACCCACTTTTTACTTGATATTCAAGTAGTGCTTCTTGTAAGTCAGAGCATGGTCCAGAGCAACTCCTAGTTATTTTGGTGTGTCGCAATGCTTCAGTGGGATTCCTCCCAAGGTCATCTTCAAGCTTGAGATGCTTGTCTGTTCTTAAGATGAAAAGGACACGGCTGTATTTTAGATGGATTAGGAATCAGCTGGTAAAATTAGGAAGAGCACCTAAAGCACTGGTTCTCAACCTGGGGTCCCCAGATATTTTTGGCCTTCAACTCACAGAAATCTTAACAGCTGGTAAACTGGCTGGGATTTCTGGGAGTTGTAGGCCAAAAACATCTGGGGACCCCAGGTTGAGAACCACTGACCTAAAGCTTCAGAGAGCTTCTGTTTAACCATTTTGAAGCTCCTTGCTTCAGCGGTGATGACACGATTGTCAGCATAGATGAAAATCTCTGTCCCTTCTGGCTGTGGATAATCATTTGTGTAAATGTTTTTAAATAAGAAAATGCACTTTATAAATGTACTTATAAATAACAAATAATGTATAAATGCACATTCACATGCAAAAAAAAAAGATCAACTTTAAAGTGGTAGAAGCACAAAGTTGTGGCAAAGAAGCAAACAGCAAAAATGTGAAGAGGCAGAAGCATCATTTTCTTCATACTGTACTCATTCCAGCCTCCCTCCCTCTCTGGAGAACAAGCCCTATGAGGAGCGGCTTAAAGAGCTGGGCATGTTTAGCCTGCAGAAGAGAAGGCTGAGAGGAGACATGATAGCCATGTACAAATACGTGAAGGGAAGTCATAGGGAAGAGGGAGCAAGCTTGTTTTCTGCTGCCCTGCAGACTAGGACACGGAACAATGGCTTCAAACTACAGGAAAGGAGATTCCACCTGAACATCAGGAAGAACTTCCTCACTGTGAGAGCTGTTCGACAGTGGAACTCTCTCCCCGGGGCCGTGGTGGAGGCTCCTTCCTTGGAGGCTTTTAAGCAGAGGCTGGATGGCCATCTGTCGGGGGTGCTTTGAATGCGATTTCCTGCTTCTTAGCAGGGGGTTGGACTAGATGGCCCATGTGGTCTCTTCCAACTCTACTATTCTATGATTCTATGATTCTTGCTCTCTCCCCCTCCCACTCTTCTTGAGGCCAAATATACCAGGAATAAAAGCCACACAAAATGAACTAAGGGAAAGTTCCTCAAAGCAGACAAGTGCAAAGCAGACAGCAATCTCTGATCGCGGACAAGAGCAAGAGGCACGGAGGCTGCTCCCTTGAAATCCAAATGTCTTGTACTTGCGCACTAGAGCTCCCTTTAGAACTAGCTCTTGACTCAAATCGCTGCTCTTAAGTCGAAGTGAAAACCGGGTTGAGTGACACTTTTAAAATACTTTTAAGTTGTGATGATGTTAAGTAGAGGTTCCACTGTACATTGTTCTAGCTATTTGATTTTAATTTATGATGTAAGCTGCTTTGAACTACCTATGGGGGGAAGGCAAGATAGAACATTAATGAAATAAATAAAGTAATAAATTATGTGCAAGTATAGCTATAAGTATATGACATCACCGGTTTGTAATTTCTAGGTGTAGCCAACCAACCCAGGAAGCCCTGTCCAATTTATTAAGAGTTTTGGTACAGCATGGCAACTGTAATGGGCATGACTTGATTCACTATTGTTTGCTATCAAACTCCACACCAAATATATGATGCAATGATAACATGACTAAGGAGAGTGTATCAAGATGCTGCAATGGTACCAAAATCCTTGAAACATAATACTAAGTGCCTGGCATTGTATTGCCTTCTCATCACTCACAAACTGATCTAATGTTAGTTCTTAGATTAGGCATGAATATATGTGTTAATTTATCTCAAGAAGAACCTAAATCCTTTCTTGAAAGCATCATAATGCATTCCTATTATTTTTTGCTGGTTTTTTTTTATAAAATGCAGAAACAGTTTACAATAAAAACAAGACACAATCAAAATAATTGATAACAATGTACTGATAAAAAATAAGTTACAGGGGTGAGACAATGGGAAGTAAGAAAATCTACCCCAGTGGAAGGAAAAATCACTCCTGAAAGAGTTGTTATGCGGGAAAGGTGTCTCTACTGAAGCTTCCTCGCCAATCCTTGTTTTCACAACAAGCCGATTTGTCCAATATCCAATAATCACAGGGACAGAAAATGAGGTGAAAACTTTTGAATAGGGACGCCGACAGCAAAACCCTATGCTATCCAAAGCTTATACACACACCCACACACACACACACACACACACATATATATGGCTGGAGTTACACTTAAAGACTGTACCTGTTCTGACTTGCTTACAAATTCAACTAAAGAACAAACCCACAGAGCCTATCTTGTTCGTAACTTGGGGACCGCCTGCACTTTATTAAAGCATGCCTTTGCCTGTAATCCTGTAATCCTACATGTTCCCATCATAATTCCATAGGGTTTACTCAGAAAATTATGTAAGGGTCTGTCAAAACCTATATATTGCAGTATGAATTAGATTTGGTTTCTACAGGGCTTAAAAGATGCCTAATATGGAATTGTAAATATACCGCTAATGATTATCTTCTTCTGGAGCCTGTTACTTAAACTTCTAGTTAGTAATTAGATTTATAAAGGAATTGTTACATTTGGGACAAAAGTAATTAAATGTTCAGCCAGAACAGAAAGTGAAGGCTTTAACAGTTTCATAATCTTACAAACGTTAGTGAAAACACACTTTCAGTATTACTGAACTGCTAGGTTCAGTGTCTCACTGATATTTGAAAGACTGTAGCATTATTTTATTGTGCAAGGATTAGGATGGTTACTGACTTGAAATATTTATTTAAACAGATTTACCTTATAGGAAAAGAATCTCCTGGGCTGAATGCCTCCTTGGAAACCAGGAACAATATAAGTATTTCTAAAGCACTTTGGAAACCAACACACTTGTAGCTCTCTTTGACAAAAAGGTCTTTGAACTAGAGAGAGGAAACATTTGGGACAGTTGTTGAAGGGACTAATACTGGGCTTCAGAACACGAAGAAAATATTTCGTTCTAAAATGCATGATGACAAAATATTCATTTTCCTTGATTGTTGATTCTTATTTCCATGTTTCGATGAGTTCAAGGCGGTGTCAGGCACAATTCACACAGATACCACAACATAGTAGAAACTGAGTGTATGTTTTCTTTTACTGCAGCCATTCAGTCTTCAAATCCCAGGAATCAGAGTGGAACTGGTGGGACAAAAGAACACAATGGCAAAGAAACTAGAAGCATATTTGAAATTTCTATATTGTTTATTAAGCTGGGCTAATCTTTTTTGTGTTGCTCTTAGAGAGGGGACACTGCAATCCTTTGACTTGGCAAGGTCATATGACCTGAAGAAGCAATGAGAGTATACCCTCCAACTATTTCAGTTTGACAGGCACGGGAAAGGGAAAAAATAAGAGCAATGCCACAAAATAGGAGTGCAGAGTCAGTGCTCTGTTTTGCAATGAAATTTTCCTTCAATCCCCAAATTTCTAATATGGCAGAGACACTAAATATTGTTCACACCTATTTGTTTGTTTGCATTCTTTTGGTACCTTTGCATCGGAGGCCAAAACTTAAGCTACTACATTGTAAGGACTGAGTGAAAAGGGGGAAGGAGGGTCTAGGAGATGGATGCCCTCATTTTTGGTCCCCTTGTAGCTATGTTCCTCCTCAATCAATCTCAACTTATATATAAATATGGAACTGCTACTCATCCAAACACAGTGGGCTTTTGGTATCCGCTGAGATTTGGTTGCAGGACCCCTATGGATATCACAGCGTCCAGCCTATTATCCATTATCACAGTGGTTCTCAACCTGTGGGTCACAAGATATTTTTGGCCTTCAACTCCCAACAATCCTAACAACTGGTAAACTGGCTGCGATTTCTGGGAGTTGTAGTCCAAAAACATCTGGGGACTTCAGGTTGAGAACCACTACATTATTAGAATATCCATATTCTAAGCACTCAAATACCCCCAGGGCAGTAGGAAAGCAGATGAGATTAAAACTATGGTCACAAAGTGGGACTGAACCTAAAAAAAAACCCCTGTGAGTTAATTCTGCTTTATTATACCACATCTCTCCATATCTGACTCATTACAGTTCCAGAGGCCCCAAAGGGGAATAGGGAAATGTCACCCTCCAGGACAGTAATGACCAAATCACTTTTATTTACATAATGTCAGCATATTCTGTTCTTTTCATATTGCAGAGATGATAACTTATCTTTTAATGAAACCAAAGAACTACACAAATTACAAACTAAAAACAAAACGTATCACCACAACAAGGAATTCAACCAGTTCTTCTCACAAGCAAGATGACACCCAAAAAATTCACATCCACATATGTAATTTAATGTTAAATAGGCTTTTCCTTAATCCCTCCTTATTATCCAACATTTTCACTTATCCAACATTCTGCCGTCCCGTTTATGTTGGATAAGCATGACTCTACTGTAATAATAATAGTAACAACAACGATGATGTTTGAATCTGTGGATACAAGGGGCTAAATGTACATTGTGGAAACACACACATTCATATTATGTCATTTATTGTAGATTATTCGTTCAATCACTTCAGACTCTTCATGACCTCATGGACCAACCCATGTCAGAGCTTCCTGTCGGCCGTCGCCTTCAATTATGTTATATAATCAACGGTAATGTAGTGCTGTTTATTATGTCACAAGCAGACAAACCTAAAGTAGCAACACATTTATGTGCATGAAATGTCTAACCTAATGAATGGAGTGACTATGTTAGGTGAACATAGCATTGAATGATGCCTCCCCACAAGGGTCTTTCTCCAGGGGCAAACCAAGAATGGGCAACTTGGAAGTCCCTGAACAGACTCAGAAGTGGAGTTGGAAGATCAAGACAACCTGGCAAAATGGCATGATCTAGACGAATCTTCCACCTTATCTGACTGTGGAGCAGAACAAACAACTCCGCATATGTATGCTTGCCCACAATGCCCTGCCTCATGCACAGAACTGTTTAAAACTACAGACAATGCGATAGCTGTTACCCATTTTTGGTCTAAAATTATTTAAACGCATGTGCTCCCTCAATTTTTAATCAGTATTATACTTATTTATGCAATGCTTTTGACACGAAATAAATAAATGGGAGTTACTGTATTTCTATCTAATGAAATAATGAATCTTTTGGACTTGGTGACTAATAAGAGTTTTTAATCAAGAAGTCAAGTCATGAAAATGGTCATTAAAACTTTTCTCACAGATTTAGTACAGCTTTCTTTCTCCGAAAACAGTTCTCTAGCTGTCTGTATTCTGAAGTAGGATCCGTTGAGGTCAATAGGGTTTATTCCCAGAGAAGTGCATTCGGGATTATAACCACAAGATTATTTACAGAGGCACATTAATCTAGGGGTGCATCTACAAATTGTCAATATCCGCTGGATAATGGAGGAAGCCAGGGAGTTTCAGAAAAACATCTACTTCTGCTTTATTGACTATTCTAAAGCCTTCGACTGTGTGGATCATAACAAACTATGGCATGTTCTTGGTGGTATGGGGATACCAAGTCACCTTGTCTGTCTCCTGAGAAATCTGTATAAAGACCAAGTAGCCACAGTAAGAACAGATCACGGAACAACAGACTGGTTCAAGATTGGGAAAGGAGTGTGGCAGGGCTGCATACTTTCACCCTCCCTATTCAACTTGTACACAGAACACATCATGCGGGACTTGAGGAATCCAAGGCCGGAGTTAAAATTGCTGGAAGAAACATTAACCACCTTAGTTATGCAGATGATACCACTCTGATGGCCGAAAGCAAGGAGGAGCTGAGGAGCCTTATCACCAAGGTGAAAGAAGAAAGTGCAAAAGCTGGGTTGCAGTTAAACGTCAAAAAAACCAAGATCATGGCAACTACACCTATTGATAAATGGCAAATAGAGGGAGGAAACATGGAGGCAGTGACAGACTTTATATTTCTAGGTGCAAAGATCACTGCAGATGCAGACTGCAGCCAGGAAATCAGAAGACGTTTATTTCTTGGGAGGAGAGCAATGGCCAACCTTGACAAAATAGTGAAGAGCAGAGAAATCATACTTGCAATGAAGATCCGCATAGTCAAAGCAATGGTATTCCCCATAGTAACCTATGGATGCGAGAGCTGGACCATAAGGGAGGCTGAGCAAAGGAAGAGAGACGCTTTTGAACTCTGGTGCTGGAGGAAAATCCTGAGAGTGCCTTGGACCGCAAGAAGATCCAACCAGTCCATCCTCCAGGAAATAATGCCCGGCTGCTCATTGGAGGGAAGGATATTAGAGGCAAAGCTGAAGTATTTTGGCCACATCATGAGGAGACAGGAAAGCTCGGAAAAGATCATGATGCTGGGGAAAATGGAAGGAAAAAGAAAGAGAGACCGACCAAGGGTGAGATGGATGGATGGTATCCTTGAAGTGACTGGGTTGACCTTGAAGGAATTGGGGGCGGTGACGGCCGACAGGGAGCTCTAGAGTGGACTGGTCCATGAGGTCACGAAGAGTCGGAGACGACTAAATGACTAAGCAGCAGCATCTACATCAGGCATGGGCAAACTTGGGCCCTCCAGGTGTTTTGGACTTCAACTCCCACCATTGCTAACAGCCTCAGGCCCCTTCCTTTCTTAAGGATGCTGGGGGAGGGGGGAGGAAAGGGCCTGGGGCTGTTAGGAATGGTGGGAGTTGAAGTCCAAAACAGCTGGAGGGCCAAATTTGCCCACTCCTGATCCACACTGTAGAATTAATGCTGTTTGATATACCACTTTAACTGCCATGCCCCAATGCTTTGGAATCCATGGAAGTTGTAGTTTAGCCCCTCTCTTTCAAAGAGTGCTGGTGACCCACCATACTGCAATTCCCAGAATCTCATAGCACTGAACCACAGCAGTTAAAGTGGATTAAAACTGCATCAATTTTACAGTGATGATGCACCATAGGAGCAAACCATGTGCAATGCAATGGCACTGAAGTCTGGGGATGGTTACCATTAGCGCCAAAACCTACATTGGCAATAGTTACTTTGTAAACATTTCCAATGCTGATCACTTTCAATAAACAATGGCATTAATCTCCTACGCATCCCACGGAGCACCGGGATCCACTATTTACCTTTTGCTTTCCCTGTAAGTCGAAACATAACAAACCCGAGTCTCAGCAAATGCGGCTGAAGCTGAACATGTTGAGCCCTAACATGCAGCAACATGGCCAGTCGGGCAATAATGATGTCATGCCTGGGCGACGAAAGCTTTCCGCTGCCCTCAAGGCGTACGCTTGCTATGGACGCCCACAACAAAGATGGCAGCGACAGCCGGTTATCCAAAGTCATCGGCTTGCCCAAAAGGAAGATGGAGGCCGACCTCTATAGCTCTCCGCGTTCTTTCTGCTGCCCGTACTTATGATGCCGACACGTCCGAGCCTATAGTCGCCATCTTGGTTTAGGGCACCAGACGCTGAGCGTGACGTCTTGTTTATCTCCAAAAAAGCCCCGCCTCCTTGAAGTTTAGTTCAAAACTTTTCGGGTGATTTAACGCGACATTTACCCCTTTCATTGACTTTTTTTTAGATGGAAAGATTATTATTATTATTATTATTATTATTATTATTATTATTATTATTATGAGGATAAAGAAGATTAATCTCGCTGTGCCTTTTTAATGCAGAAAGTCAATGATATTTCTTCATAATTTGTAATATTTGCATATACATGAGATATCTTGGTGGTGGGACTCAAGTCTAAACATGAAATTTATTTATACTTCATATACATATACACACAGACACACACACATAGATAGATATAATACTGGAATGATTTTGTGTATGGAATAAAGTTTGTAAACGTCGAAACATCAAAAAAGCAAAGGTATCACTGTCTTAGCCACTCATAAGGACAATTTCAGATTATTTAGATCTGAGAAATAAATGTAGTCTAGCTCTCTCAGTATAACAGGCAAAATATTTCCTGTTTTTAATTAAATGAATCACATTTAGTAGACCCCAACCACTGTATTTTTAATTTTTTTAAAAAAATTTTTTGGTTTAGTCTCATATAATAAAGATTAGAGAACTCTTATCTGTAGAAGTATTTAGCAGCATGAAAAACAACTGAACCAAATAAAAACTCTAATCCAGGGCAGTGGTTCCCAAACCCCAGGGTTCAGTGATACATATTTAAAATCAAATTTAAAACGGATTTAAAACTAAAACCACATGAGGCCAACTATTTAATTTACAGTCTTCGTAATAGCTACTACATATATTTGTACTACAACTTGTCATCAGGTAGGTAGTTTCCTGGCTTCACATCTCAACATTTTATTTGCCATCAGAACAAGACTCGATTCTTTACATTGATTCCTTATTTCTTTTACATTTTTAATAGGTGTATTTGTGGTATTTTTACAATGTTTATGTGTTTTAATTATTCCGTAACCTGCATCGAGCCACGAGGAAAGGCAGGTATGAAATATAATAATAATAATAATAATAATAATAATAATAATAATAATAATAATAATAATAATAATAATAGAAAGTGAGGAAAAATCTTCTGAATAGGGGCACAGACTGAAAAGAAACACCACAGGGTGTTAACTCTTCCCTATGCTATCCAAAGTGTGTATGTGTGTGTGGTATATATGTATATGTGTACATGTATATATGTGTGTGTGTGTGTGTGTGTGTGTGTATATATATATAGTTCAGTTGCATTATGGTGTTTTTTCCCCTCAATAAAATAGTATTAAAATTAATAAATGTATTGATTTTAAAAACAGTAATAATAGAAAGCGAGGAGCAATCTTCTGACAGCAAAATGAACACAACAGGGGTGTTAACCCCTATGCTATCCAAAGCTTATACATACACACACACACACACACATATGTGTTAAAGAGCTGAGCTGCTGAACTTGCAGACCGAAAGGTCCCAGGTTCAAATCCCGGGAGCGGAATGAGAGCCCGCTGTTAGCTCAAGCTTCTGCCAACCTAGCAGTTCGAAAACATGCCAATGTGAGTAGATCAATAGGTACCACTCCGGCAGGAAGGTAACGGCACTCCATGCAGTCATGCCGGCCACATGACCTGGAGGTGTCTACGGACAACGCCGGCTCTTTGGCTTAGAAATGGAGATGAGCACCAACCCCCAGTTGGTCACGACTGGACTTACCGTCAGGGGAAAACCTTTACCTTACCCTATATATATATATATATATATGTATATATACACACACACACACACACACACACACACAACTTTTTACTCTCTCTCTCTCTCTATATATATATATAAACAACATTCTTTTACTAGTATATATATTACTGCATAAAATATATTATAATACTCTCTCTCTCTCTCTCTCTCTCTCTCTATATATATATATATATATATATATAATACAGTAGAGTCTCACTTATCCAAGCCTTGCTTATCCAAGCCTCTGGATTATCCAAGCCATTTTTGTAGTCAATGTTTTCAATATATCGTGATATTTTGGTGCTAAATTCGTAAATACAGTAATTACAACATAACATTACTGCGTATTGAACTACTTTTTCTGTCAAATTTGTTGTCTAACATGATGTTTTGGTGCTTCATTTGTAAAATCATAACCTAATTTGATGTTTAATAGGCTTTTCCTTAATGCCTCCTTATTATCCAACATATTCGCTTATCCAAGCTTCCGCCGGGCCGTTTAGCTTGGATAAGTGAGACTCTACTGTATTTGTATTAATACATAATACTAATATACTGTATATATATATATATGCATATGCTTTGGATATTTTAATATTTTTACGGAAGGAAAAAACACCATATATATATATATATATATAATGGTGTTTTTTCCTTTTAGTAAAAATTAGTATTAAAATTAATAAAAAAATAAACAGATTAAAACAACAGCAAGAAGGCAATCAAAGTGGCATGTAAGAACAGCCTGATATAGGCCACAACCTAGCCCTCAAGCCTACTGCGGCTTCCAGTTGCCATGGCAACCTCCAATGGAATTATGGGACTTGCAGTTCAGGGCGGAGCCCTCCGAACCCTTAGCCGGAGGACTCTTGGGCCTCACTGAACTACAAGTCCCAGAATGCCTCCGTACGTTCATAGCGCCATACCAGTCTATCAAGCGCCTAGGTCTCGATTCCAGGTCCTGTCTCCTCACAAGTCACTCTTGCGAGAGGCGCTGAGGAAGAAAATAGCTTTCCTTGAGCCTCAGAGCGCTTCTCGCTTCTCTCTTCCTCTTTAGCTCTATTTTGATTTGATTCTTGGCGCGCTCGTGCAAGTTCGTGGCTCAGGCGGAGGAAGGAGCGCCCTCAGCATGACTGCAGAGCCAGCCCCGAGCAGCCTTTCCCCTTCTTCGCCTGGCAGGGCGGCCAGAGCCAAAGCCCGGTGGAAGCTGCTCAGACAGGTAGTATTCCGCCCATTTTGTGTGTGAACAAGTTCTCCAGCAGTTTCATTCTACGCCAGGCCTGGGCAAACTTGGTTCCTCCAGGGGTTTTGGATTTCAACTCCCACAATTCCTACCAGCCTATGGCTGGTAGGAATTGTGGGAGTTGAAGTCCAAAACCCCTGGAGGGACCAAGTTTGCCCAGGCCTGGTGTAGATGTTGTATTTTGTACCTTTGAGATTGGGTGGGTAAAAAACAAAAATTATTATCATTGCCTTCGTAATAATATATTATTATATCCTATTGCAGCTTGTATTAAATACGTAGCTTTTCCCATAGATTGCATCAACATTAACACAGTTTGACACCGCTCGAACTGCCATGGCTCACTGCTGAGATTTGTAGTTCGGTGAGGCGCCAGGACTCTTTGGTGGAGAAAGCTAAAAACGTCATAAAACAACTCTCATGATCCCGTAGCATTGAGCCATGGCTATTATTTGCTTTATTTATTATTTCCTGCAGTATTACCCTGCTCAATCTCAACTCCAAAGGGCTTCCAAATTGGCAACAGTTCAACGCCACAATAAACATAAAGATACAAATACAATATACATTATACAGTAAAATAAATAAATCCTAAAATCATAACAGTCAATACATTAAATAAACTGTTAAAAGCACAAAGACCCAAAATAATAATCCAGGAGCCATTCTAATCATATTTCAATGACTACATATCTCCATGCGGTCATGCCGGCCACATGACCTTGGAGGTGTCTACGGATAACGCCGGCTCTTCGGCTTAGAAATGGAGATGAGCACCAACCCCCGGAGTCACACACTAGACTTAATGTCAGGGGAAAACCTTTACCTTTACTCATAGCCGCCTAATGCACTGTCCTACTTTCCAAACGCTTAGTTCAACATTCAGGTTTCAAGTTTCTTAAGGCCAGGAGGGAAGGGGCCGATCTAATTTCACTGTGACAAACGATAGCAAAACATATGACAATAAAACAAAGCACATGAGAAGCAAAAAAACAACAATTTACACAATGTCAATAAAAACAGGGTAAAAGCCATGTCTATATTTCATTCCATATTTCATAAAGCCGGGTCTTATTGTGGTGTCAAACTGTGTTAATTGAAGGGCGGAGATTCCCCCATAGATAAAAGACATAGATAAAACCATAAAACCATGAAAGCACATATAGAAGAATGCTTATTAATAATAACAATATCCTGCTTTTCTATTTTAAATAAGACATAGTTCTCTTCTACACAGCTATATAAAATCCATAGCATCTGCTTTGAACTGAATTATCTGGCAGTGTGAATTCGGGGCCCTTCCAGGCCCCTTCCACACAGCTGAATAAAATCCCATTTTATCTGCTTTGAACTGGGATATATGGCAGTGTGGACTTAAGACCCTTCCACACAGCCATATAACTCAGGAATATTAAGGCAGAAAATCCCACAATATCTGCTTTGAACTGGAATATCTGAGTCCACACTGCCATGTATTCCCGTTCAAAGCAGAAAATGTGGGATTTTATTTAGCTGTGTGGAACGGGCCTCAGATATTCCAGTTCAAAGCAGATAATGTGGGTTATTCTGCCTTGATATTCTGGATTATGGCTGTGTGGATGGGCCCTCAGACAGGCCCTATATCCCAAGATCTGATCCCAGGTTTTCTTTTTTCTCCAGATTATCTGGCAGTGTGAACTCAGGTCCCTTCCACACAGTCATATAACCCAGAATGTCAAGGCAGAAAATCAATATCTATTTTGATATTCTGGATTATATGGTAGTTCAGAAGGGCCCGTAGATATAATAGGGAATGATGCACCTACCTGTCTTTAGGATTGAGCCAAATTTAATGGAGCTCCAGTGACTGTTCTCTGTCTCTTTCTCTCCCTATATATTACAATTTGTTTGTTTATTTAATTTATATGCTGCCTTTCTCCCAGAATGGGACTTATTCCGACAGCAATAAAATAAAAACATTTACCATACAATTTAAAAATAAACCATAGAATTGTTATGGAGGACGTAGAGTCCTGGATAGATGTTCTCTCAAGTAAAAAAATAAGGTTTTTTTAAAAAAAATTAATGTTATTTCAACTATCATGGCAGCCCTGCACCCCTCACCTCAGCGAATGAGGAGGGCCTATTTCAGTTGAATAGGAATTCAATTTTAGATTTCCTCTTAATCAAATTATCTATCCACTTCGTCACATTGGTTCCATAGAGTGCTAAGTTTAAATCGAAATCACCAGCCTGCAATGAAAAAACATTTTTCGCTATTATAGCTGTTTTTAAATATACTGAATTCAATGCACACAATAAAAATATCATACCGCACTCAGTTCTTTCATACATTTAATTAGTAATTGCAAAACTAATTTAGCTCAGCCACATCTTACAACATAGGCCCCTTCCCCACAGCTGAATAAATCCCACATTTTCTGTTTTGAACTGGAATATATGGCAGTGTGGACTCAGATAACCCAGTTCAAAGCAGATATTGTGGGATTTTCTGCCTTGGTATTCTGGGTTATATGGCTGTATGCAAAGGCCCATAGGCATGCCAAAGCAAGTTGTGAAAAAAATGTATTCGAGGAAGTAAATTTCAAGTCATTTTTGGATTTACAATGTCAAATTGCTATAGAACTGGTATTAGCTGTACCCGGCCATGCATTGCTGTGGCCCAGTCTGGTTCAATGGGAAAGAAAAGATAGAGAAAAAGTAGGCTTCAGATATATGTGAGTTCACAATGCTTGTGGGTAGTCAATATTTGTGGTGGAGATTGTCTGTTTTGGCAACTCTGGAGCATGGGACATATTATCCATGTGATAAGCAGCTCATGTTCTGATATTAACCACAGAATTCTAAAGATTGCCTGTGAGTGTAAACATAGATAGATGGATGGATGGATATAGATCTCTTTATTTCTCTGACCTCCCCTTGGGGAGAATGACAGGGGCGTGGCTTCATCATTGGCCATGCCCCTTTTTTATTTTCCTGCTGGGAGAGGCCATAGGCCCCTCCCAGGGAGCAACCCTAGTGCCTCCTCCTCCCTATTATTGAAAATCTGGCTACCAGTATTAAAATACTCTAAAATCAGGACAGTAAATAAAGAACACCACTCAGAAAACAGAAGAATTCCAGACATGAAACAATCAGGGTTAGCTAACACCTCCCAACAAAGGATTCCCCCAGGCAGAAAGAAGCCAGGCTTTGAAGCTGCAAGGCTATTCAATGCTAATCAAGCTGGCCAATTACAACATTCACACTTGCTTCAAGCAGAAAAGAGTTCTTTCTCCCACCCTGGACCTTCCACAGATATATAAAGAAAAGCCTCCCAAAGGATGGTAAATCATCAGGGCGTCCCCTGGGTAACATCCTTGCAGATGGCCAATTCTCTCACAAAAGAAGTGACTTGCAGTTTGTCAAGTTGCTCCTGACACAGAAAAAAACACAATAAAAATATAATTATAATAATATAATGTACTGCAGGATGCCCCACAACAACATTTTTTTTTGCAGATTAATAAACCTTTTTTCATGTTTTTATGATAGAACTCTAGGAAATAATACCATTGACAAACCTAGGAGCAAAAATCATAGTGTTATATAGTGTAAAATATTATAATATTATCTATATATATAAAA
Source organism: Anolis carolinensis (assembly GCF_035594765.1). Classification (NCBI taxonomy): domain Eukaryota; kingdom Metazoa; phylum Chordata; class Lepidosauria; order Squamata; family Anolidae; genus Anolis; species Anolis carolinensis. The sequence goes on along the minus strand of NC_085841.1, from coordinate 25,456,060 downwards.
GAGTGATGGCATCACGGCGACCCACAAAACAACAAAACTACAGGCCCCCCAACCTCGAAATTTGACAACACAACCCATCATCCACGCCTCTAGGTTGATACAACAAAAAGCAAAGAAAAATAAAGTCAAAATTAGAGGGAGAGAAATAATTGTTTTTATCCAATTGCTGCCACTTAGAAGGCTCTAAGCTCTGCCCACTTGGTCTCCTAGCAACCCACTCAGCCCAGTGTTAATAAAAGAATAAAAAATAAAATAAATACAAATAATACAATAAAAAACTAATACAATAAATACTATAATAACAAAATAACTAAAAATAATACAACAAAATAATAAAATATAATAAATAAAAAAGATAAGTTACAATAAAATTAATTAAAAAATACAAATAACGTCAAATAAAAATTCCACAACAACTTTTAACCAATACCACCACCACTTTGCCACAGCAACGCGTGGCTGGGCACAGCTAGTAATAATATATAATAGTAATGTAATACAATTATAATAACATAATTGTACTATAATACAGTTAAATAAAAATATAAGATAATAAATATAATAACATTTAATATTAATGTAATTCAATTATAATAATATAATAAGTAGTGGTATCTCTCGCTCACCTTGCTGGGGGTCATGAAAAGGATTTTCACTCTCAGTATCCCTCCTTTCTGTGGCTAGGCCACAGAGCCTCGGCTTCGCATAACTTGCCAAGCCAAACTGAGTGGCGAGGAGGCAGGCCTAGCCATCCCTTGCGGTCCCAACCATGCTGATTGCTAAAGGGAGGAAACTGTTTGGCTGTTGGTAGCGCCATTGCTAAGGGGAGGAGTTGTCTGGTAGGGTTGCTAAGGTAGATGGAGACTGCTTGGCCGTTGCTAAGAGGAGGAGCCGTCTGCTATGATGGTAGCTAAGGGAGGAGGAGATTGATTGGCCGTTATAAAAGGGCATGGTTTTACCTGTTTCAGGTGTGACAGGTTTGTGATAGTAGGTATTTGAATACTTTAAAACATTCACCAGTTCAAATGCTACATTGTCTCCAAATTTCGTAGCAATCGGTGAAGTAGTTTGGGAGATATGAAGTCCCCACAAATGGACATTACATTTTTATTTATATAGATATATTAATTTTTTATGACTTTCAGTTTTTGCAGGCTTGCATATTAGTTCTACTTAAGGCAGAATGAATGAATTAGTGGGATTTATATAAGTAACATTTTGAGTGACAGGTCCTGTTGACTCAATAAAAGCACTGAAAGTAACAATTGGATATGGACTATAGTTTGTTGAAGTGCGGTAGTATTGCTCTTTTCATAATCTTGCTATTTTCATTATGGAATAACTTGCTTTAGACCCCTTCCACACAGCTGAATAAAATCCCACATTTTTTTTGCTTTGAACTGGAATGTATGGCAGTGTGGACTCAGATAACCCACTTCAAAGAAGATATTGTGGGATTTTCTACCTTGATGTTCTGGACTATAGGGCTATATTGAGGGGTCCTCAGTTCAAAGCAGATATTGTGTGATTTGCTGCCTTGATTTTCTGGGTTACATGGCTGTGTGGAAGGGCCCTGAGTCTTGTGTTGTGGATGCAGCATGGGTTGCTGTAAATCCTTTGAGCTAAATGCCATGTACTTTTATTCTGTAGTGTCTTTTGAGCCATATTGCTAGTTCCTAAATTTAATTGTACTTAATGCAATTGTACTGTACTAGTCTAAAGTTTAGGAACTATTGTGCCTAAGTAAAATGAAACATAGGGCCCTTCCACACAGCCCTAGATACCAGAATATCAAGGCAGAAAATCCCACAATATCTGCTTTGAATTGGGTTATCTGAGTCCACACTCAGATAATGTGGGATTTTCTGCCTTGATATTATGGGATATAGGGATGTGTGGAAGGGCCCATAGTTATTTGCCATCTTTTAAACTGCATGATGAGGAAAATGGCTAGTGCTTCTGAAAAGGGATCATATTATGTTAGTAATCCTGCAGCTTTAGCTATATGAAGAAAAAACTCAAGTAAAAACTTCTTAAGCTATCTGATGTGGTAAACTGATATTTCCCCCCACTGTGCGAAGAACTGACATTATGCTTGTGTCCATTAGCTAAAACTGGCAACTTGCCATGGACAGGTAGCCCATAGACTGGCATTGGTCCATCGGCAATCACTTTGGGCCCTTCCACACAGCCATATAACCCAGAATATCAAGGCAGAATAACCCACAATACCTGCTTTGAACTGGGTTATCTGAGTCCATACTGCCATATATTCTAGTTCAAAGCAGATAATGTAGGATTTTGTTCAGCTGTGTGGAAGGGGCCATTGATAGCAAGCCTCTGTATTAGTTTTCCTCTGACAAGTTTTTGGAAATTATAGCCAGTGAAAAATCTAGTAGTCAATTATTGTCAGGACTATACTATAGAATGTTGAATTGACGGCAGTGACTTCCATTTTTTTGAGCTTAATTCAAGTTGTTTTTTTTAAAAATAAAGCTCTAAATGTATCAACAGTACTGAATGAACTGCCGTAGTAGGATCCCCCGGTGGCACAATGGATTAAACTCTTGTGTTGACAGGACTGCTGACTTGAAGATTGGGTTGCTGGCCTGAATTTTTGCCGGTTTGAATCTGAGGAGAGCGCGAATGAGCTCCCTCTGTCAACTCCAGCTCCCCATGCAGGGACACGAGAGAAGCTTCCCACAAGGATGGCAAAAGCATCAAACATCCAGGTGTCCCCTGGGCAACATCCTTGCAGACAGCTAGACTTGCAGTTGCTCCTGACACACACATACACGCAAAAGCCTGCAGTGGTTTCCCGTTTTTTCAAAAGCCTAATTAAAGGCGTTAGTTTTAGTGTAAAGCTCTAACTGGGTTGTGGAGAAGGCATTTGAAAGACCACCTTTTGAAAGACTTTCCACCATTGAGTACATTAGACAGATACGTTTTTGTAACAATACTCCAGTTACAGATGTTATTTCAAACAGTTGCTGGCAGATAGGTTGTTGATAACAGGGTGACTTGAAGGTCTTCCATTCATAGGGTTGCCATAACTCAAAGTTGACTTGATGGCAATTAACAACAACATTAAAAAAAAAAACTCACTAGAACATACATCTGGAAAATGCTATAGGATTGTCACTAATGTACACATAATGTATTCAAATGTGAACAGAGATGTTGAGGTGCATGCAACTGGCTTAAGAATAATAGCTTAGCACCTGAAAAGATTTAAATAACAAGAATGTATAAATAGTGAATGCTCATTTTGTTAATATGATCAAACTTTAAATCCTTGATTTTGATAGTACAAGATCAAGGATATAAAATCTTGTCAATAAAAGGATTGACTATGAGAGTGAAGATGTTTTATCAAGCACCACAGTATTTCTAGGTTTATAGTGTGCATCCTGAATGTCTGCTGGTTGTTGATATAGACCAGATTTGACCCAGATTTGTTGTGTCTTCTTGCTTTGTGTACACTATGCATAAGTGTATTACAGCAAATACTGGTAATATTGCTGTTTGATTGTTGGAGTCTTCAGAACACACTACAATAGCTTTCCTGAGATTTGACATGATAAGCAGTTATTGTAGCATTTTTCATCCTCGGTTTCTTTTTCTTTCCTGTACAGCTTGTAGCAGTGAAGGTACTTTTGCATGTTTTTTTAAAAAAAAATACACACTAGTTGGACTGCTACCCATTCTCAATCCATATCTTCATACACATGTCCATATGTATCAATTTCATTCTTTTGCTTGATTCCCACTCCAGTCTAAAGCATCTTTCCCCAACTTGATGTCTTCAAGATACTTTGGATTTACAATTCCTATCCATTCCACATATAAGATATAGGAATGACCATGAATTGTAGTCTGGTACTTCTGGAGGGCATCAGGTTAGGGAAATCTGTGGGACAAACTGTCATCCTCACAGTGCTCACCATATAGTATGTAAAGGTGCCAAGTCTTTCATTCTCATCTGGTTTGAGCTGTCAGAAGCTGCCTTCAGTCCAGATGAGGCTATTGTTTGCTTACAGCCTTATATATAGCACACTGCAGTATTCGAACAGGGACTTTATTAATTCATGAACTACAGTGACCAGGTTATCATTGTCCAGAAAAGACTTTAGGTTATAGGCCACAGAAATACCAGATAATGGAATCTACCTGGGCCTCCATTTGGATCCAGGAACAGTCTCAAGCTAATTATCTGGTCCTGCATCCCATCCAAGACAATTCACCCAGTTTCCAAATACAGTAGAAACTCAGTTATCCAACTTCCGCTCATCCGACACTCCATATTATCCAATGCCCTGGGGCCACCCTCCCTTTCTCGCTCGCTCCCCTGCCCTCCCGGCCAGCTGGGTCCTGGTTCTGCACCAAGCAAGGGAGGGCGGACAGCAAAGGCAGCAGCAGATGCAGAAGTAAGAGCCTGGCATCCCCTTCCTGCCTTCTCTGGACTCTAGCTCCCTACTCCGCTCATTCCAGTGGCAAAGGCAGCAGCAGCGGCCACCTTTGCCACCCCCCTTGCTTGCTCACTCACTCACTGGGTCGGCTCCTGGTTATGCTGCCACTGCTGGGACCCAGCCTGGTGAGTGAGTGAGAGAACGAGGGAGGGCAGGGGAGTGAGTGAGAAAGTGAGGGTGGTTGGCAAAGGCGGCAGCAGCGGCAAAAGCAAGAGGCTGGAAGAAGCAGTAGAGTGTTGTTGTATGTCTTTCGGGCTGTGTGGCCATGTTCCAGAAGTATTCTCTCCTGACGTTTCACCCACATCTATGGCAGGCATCCTCAGAGGTTGTGAGGTATGGATAAACTAAGTAAGGAAAGGAAAGAATATATATCTGTGTAAAGTCCAAGGTGTGGCAAATTTCTATATGGAATACTTTGAAAAACAGGCCCTAGAAACAGCACCAAAAAAGCCAACTGTTTGGTTCAGATACGTAGATGACACCTTCACAATCTGGAGCCATGGAGAGGAAGAACTCAGCAAGTTCCTGGACCATCTTAACAGCATCCACCCAAACATCCAATTCACCATGGAAAAAGAAAAGGAAGGAAAACTGCCATTTCTAGATGTTCTGGTCATTCGCAAACCCAATCAACAATTGGGCCACACAGTTTACAGAAAACCTACACACACAGATAGATACCTTCATAAAAACTCCAACCATCACCCAAGTCAAAAAAGGAGCACAATCAAAGCCCTGACAGACCGTGCACAAAGAATCTGCGAACCTCACCTCCTCCAAGGTGAACTCAACCACCTAAACTGGGCTCTACAGGCCAATGGATACTCCACCACAGACATCAGAAGAGCTGCGAGGCCAAGAACAAGCCATGAGAGTCAAGACAAAGATCCACCCAGAGGAAAGGTGTTCTTACCATACATCAAGGTGACCGCATAGGCATAGGCAAATTGATGAAGAAGCACAACCTACAAACTATCTACAGGCCCACAAAGAAAATCCAACAAATGCTACTGTCAGCGAAGGACAAGAGGGATCCTCTCTCTTCTGCAGGAGTCTACCGGATACCATGCAGCTGTGGACAAGTCTACATAGGGACCACCAAATGCAGCGCCCAAACAAGAGTCAAAGAACATGAAAGGCACTGCAGACTAATTCAGCCAGAGAAATCAGCCATAGCAGAGCATTTGATGAACCAGCCTGGACACAAGATACTATTTGAGAACACAAAAATGCTGGACCATTCCAACAACTATCATGTCAGACTACACAGAGAAGTCATTGAAATCCACAAGCATGTGGACAACTTTAACAGAAAGGAAGAAACCATGAAAATGAACAAAATCTGGCTACCAGTATTACAAAACTCCAAAATCAAAACAGTAGATGGGAACCAACACAATGAAGGCTTGACTGAACAAAGGATGCCCCCAGGCAAGGGACAAAACATCTCCAATGCTAATTAGGGTGATTAACTGAAACATTAATGCTGGCTCCCAGTGACAAAGGACTCTTGCCACACCTTGGACTTTACACAGATATATATTCTTTCCTTTCCTTACTTAGTTTATCCATACGTTACAACCTCTGAGGATGCCTGCCATAGATGTGGGCGAAACGTCAGGAGAGAATACTTCTGGAACATGGCCACACAGCCCGAAAGACATACAACAACCTTGTGATCCCGGCCATGAAAGCCTTCGACAACACATTAAGCAGTAGAGTCTTATACAGTAAGACTTAAGAGCCAGGCTCCTGCTGCTGCCTTTACTGCCCTCCCTCGCTTGTTTACTCACTCATCTGGCCGGGTCTTAGCGACAAAGGCAGCGGCGGCAGAACCAGGACCCGGCCCGGTGAGTGAGCAGACGAGCAAGGGAGGGCGGCAAAGGCGGCGGCTGCTGCTGCCGCCTTTGCCGCTGGGACAACCAGGGTAGGGAACTGAGGCCTAGAGGAGGCAGAAAGGGGAGGCCAGCAAATGAGAGATCCCTCCCTATTTTCCAACATTTTCACTTATCCAACATTCTGCCCGCCCGTTTATGTCAGATACCCGAGACTCTACTGTATAAGAATTACCCGCACACAGTTCTCATCTTTTGTGGAGTCAATTCTTCCAGCCCAGATTCCAAGCACAACCTCAAATGACTTATATGACGAGTAGAGCTGGATGTTAGGGACATCCATGACTTCACTAATGGCTTCATGTAAATATTACATAACATGGAGATAATATGGAGAGTACCAGGCTGGGAAAATCTATGGGATAGAAAGACTATGGCATCACACAGCTAAATAGTCATGTGAGGCATAAATCTCATCAGTCAGCCTATTCTGGATCTTACCAGTTAAGGTGGGAAAGGCTAAAGCTTATATATGCGGTATATAAAATAAATAAATAAATAAATAAATAAATAAATAAATAAATAAATATGGTGAGTGAGTGAGTCAAGTCTCTTGCCCCCATCATCAGGTCACCGGAACTGAAACTTAAGTAGATAGAACACTTTCCCAGATACTGAGATATCTATAGAATCTGGTTCTGAGCAAATATTAATCACTTTATCCTTTATATACCCACAAAACTGGAGACCCCAGTGGCACAATGGGTTTAACCCTTGTGCTGGCAGGACTTCTGACCAATAGGTCAGCGGTTCGAATCTGGGGAGAGCAGGTGAGCGCCCTCTGTCAGCTCCAGCTCCCCATGTGGGGACATGAGAGAAGCCTCCCACAAGGATGGTAAAACATCAAACATCCGGGCATCCCCTGGGCAGTGTCCTTGCAGACAGCCAATTTCCTCACACCAGAAAAGATTTGTAGTTTCCTTTATTTATTTATTTATTTATTTATTTATTTATTTATTTATATATTGCTCTTCTCCCCCAGGAGGACTCAGAGTAGTCTTACACAATGGCAGAATTAAATGCCACATATAGTACAACATGTAGTAAAACCAAACATAAAGCACAATTAAAAACCGGTATCCAAATCAAATTAAAACAATTAAAACCAAGAGAGGCAGTTTCAAGACAAAGTCAGAGCCAGTCCGTGTTCGACTTAATATTCATTCACAGAATCCGTCAAGTCATATCAACTCATATCTTAGGCTGGGCCAAAAGCTTGGTCCCACAGCCAGGCTTCCTAAAAGACATGAGTGAGGGGGCTTCCCTAATCTCCCTTGGCCGTGGAGCCACCACTGAAAAAGCCCTGGTTCTTGTCCCCGCGAACCACACCTGTGTCAGCAGTGGGACCGAGAGCAGGGCCTCACTCTGCGGGACGGCCCGTAGAGGGAGATAGGTTCTGAGAGGTAAGTTGGACCAGAGCCGTTGGCCTGACACACACAAAAAACCTACAAGAAGCATTAGTTATATTTTATCCAATTTAATTTCACAGTCATTCCACCATTTTTATTTGTTCTGGATGTTTGAATGGAACATGATTTATTTTGCATGCAAACCCTCCTTTGGATATGGTGCATTTGTATATCACACAATGGAATTCGAATGGGTCAGAAAATGCTTCATAGCTTACAGAGTGCAAATTTTAAAAAATAATTTGGGGTGGGAGTCATGTTACCATCCAGATATTGTTTTGCTGTAATTCCTAGCATTCTAAACCATTGGTTTCGTTGGCTAGGGTTGTTGGCATTTGCTGTCCAACAACATCAGCAGGGCCATGATTCCCATGCCCCTCCAGGGCATGAGGGTTGTCTTCCAGTTTGGGGGATGGGTCACTCTGGTTCAATCTGCTCTACACTCTTTTCAGAGTATTAATATTATAACTATATTGTATCAACATTTCAAGAAATTAGACACAGAAAATGTCCATATTACTTCTATTGTACTTTTTTCTCTAATGAGATGATGAATTGGGATTATATTTTCTCCTGTCTATTTTTTATGGGTTTGAAAGTTTAAAATTCTTTGAAGACACCTTTTAAATAACTTCATTTTAAAGAAGAGGGCTTATATGCAGTATTTGCTATCTTCCCTTGAATTCACAAAACATAAAGATAGATCAGTTACAGCACTGTTGCCGTTAGGTGTAAATGTTTAGAAACAAAATGCATAAGTTAAAACATGAATCTTGTGCATGGATTCTAATGAGGTTAGGTATGTCCAACTCTGCAAATGATTGGGGTATTAAAGACTGAAGCTGAATCCCCATCCTACATTTTATACTTACATCTCTATGTACTTAAGTGGCTTTAGTGGCTTCTGCAGGTCTTATTCAATAATGGTAGAGATGGTAAACATTTTAGTGCAAACATATAGTGCAACCAGATCCAATGCAAAATTATGACTGGACTTTTTGTTCACTGAACTATTTAAAAGGATGCTGATACTTGTGTTTGGAAATGAAATTTATTTTTTACTGTTTCCGAAGGAATAAGGATAGATGAGTTGAAGCATAACACTATTTTTTAAAAATGCTAGAAGTTTTTATGCATTGAATTATTTGATACATCGAATTCGGGAAGGCCGGACAAAATCAAGTTTCATGTGTCGTTTTGTATCCATCCCATACAGTCAAGTGAAATACTTTTTAGCTGAATGTTGATTATTTATTCATTTTCTACAGTTGGAATTATTTAAGAATGTAGGTTATACCTTTGTGAATCAGCTTCTTTCCTTCCTTGCTTCCTTGTTTTCCCCAGTTTCTCTGTTTCCTTAGTGACCATTCTCATTTACTTTTCTGGATCATGTGCTTGTTATATTGGTCCCTGGGGCACATTCATTTAGAATGGCTGTATAAGGTAAGTTAGTGATCCTTGAAGTTCACTTAGAGGGCATAATGTAAACAGAGAAGACTGTCTTTCAACCTTTTCAAAGTATTCTCAGCCATTCTTGAATAGGTTTGTCACCTTTTTCTTTTGGCCTAGTTTCTAAAATAGCTAAACAGTATGCACCACAGCATTTAGAAAAACTAGATATAGACATGATTCCAGGACATTATTGAAATAGATGTGGAATATTAATGACTCTTCATACAGTTTATTTGTGTATAATACTAGGTCAAGTTATTATCTCCTGTGTCCTGCAGAATTTTGGATTAAAAAGCTTTCGGTAACAAAAACTTGATTGATGCTATTACTGTAATAGATGGGCAGAAGAATTTTTATGATCCTGTTAAAATGGTCATGAATTAGTAGATGATGCTTTTCATGTTAATGAAGTAATGAATCTGTTTTATGTTTTGATCTGAATTTTAATAGAACCGTGCATGGTTGTGGACCCCATCTCCCAAATAGGTTCAGCATTTTGGAGAGCTTCTTTAAGGTCAGAACAAAACTCAGAATGGATTCAACACTCTGCTGGCATGAAAGCTGTTAGTCCCCACATTGCTAGGAGGATCTAGAAATTGATAAGGAAATGTTTAAATTAGCAAGGTTCCAGAGCAGACTAAGGGTGTGTGTATGCTGTAGAATTAATGCAATTTGACACCACTTTTAACTGCCTTAGCTCAATGTTATGGAGTCATAGGAGTTCTGGTTTTATAAGGCCTTTGGCCTTCTCTGCCAAAGAGTATTGGTGCCTCACTAAACTACAAATCCCAGGATGCCTGGCTTGACAGCAGTACGTGTGAAAAAGATCTTGGAGTCATCGTGGACAACAAGTTAACCATGAGCCAACAATGTGATGCGGCTTCTACAAAAGCCAACGGGATTTTGGCCTGCATCAATAGGAGTATAGTGTCTAGATCCAGGGAAGTCATGCTACCCCTCTATTCTGCCTTGGTCAGACCACACATGGAATACTGGTCCAATTCTGGGCACCGCAATTGAAGGGAGATGTTGACAAGCTGGAATGTGTCCAGAGGAGGGCGACTAAAATGATCAAGGGTCTGGAGAACAAGCCCTATGAGGAGTGGCTTAAAGAGCTGGGCATGTTTAGCCTGCAGAAGAGAAGTCTGAGAGGAGACATGATAGCCATGTATAAATATGTGAGGGGAAGTCATAGGGAGGAGGGAGCAAGCTTGTTTTCTGCTGCCCTGGAGACTAGGACATGGAACAATGGCTTCAAACTACAGGAAAGGAGATTTCACTTGAACATCAGGAAGAACTTCCTCACTGTGAGAGCTGTTCGGCAGTGGAACTCTCTGTCCCGGAGTGTGGTGGAGACTCCTTCTTTGAGGCTTTTGAGCAGAGGCTGGATGACCATCTGTCGGGGGTGCTTTGAATGCGATTTCCTGCTTTTTGGCGGGGGGTTGGACTGGATGGCCCGTGAGGTCTCTTCCAACTCTACTATTCTATGATTCTAGGATTTCATAGCATAGATCCATGGCAGTTAATGTGGTGTCAAACTACATTAATTCTGCAATGCAGATGCAGTCTGGGATATTTATGTCAGATTTTGAATATCCTAATAACCAAATAGGCATTGATATACCAACTCTGATTTTCCTTCTTGTAGGGACAAATGGCAAGGCTCAGATTTATTTATTTCATTTAGCTGCCTCCTTTCTCTCAAAGAGAGATGCTTATGAGACAAGCCAACTGGGGGTGCCTTATGCCTGCAAAGAGTTCAGACTTCTCAAACCAGCCAACAACAGACACAAAATAATTCTTTTACCAGATCAGGCCAGGAAGGCAGACTTACCATCCCAATTGTTCTCTGGACCTTGACGTTAGGACAGCTGCTCATCAAGCCTGGTGATTTGCGCCAGAGAAGAAAGGTTTGAGTTTTGATGGAAATACCACTTACTCCTCATGGATGATATGCATATGACTATATGCAACTTTTCTCCAAGGAAAGATACTTTTGAGATGCATTATTTAATTATGCTATTACCATTATTATATAGGCACAAGAGTTAAGTGAGAAGAGGTGGTCAAAGGGAGTGTGGGAGTACACAAAACAGTTTTTCGGTTCCGCATTAATAATAATAATAATAATAATAATAATAATCCCCCCCGCAGGTGCCACCTTGACGTGGTGGGGGGGGCTTAGCTGCTCCAATGATGACTGAGGGCTGTGCTGGCGGTAGTGTAACTACCGGCAGGTCCAACCAAGCCAGAGAGGCCTCAGCAGAGGAGCACAACCAAGAGCACCTAACCCATTAGCATTATGGAGAATCAAACCCAAACGAAGTCTATACTGGCTCGGTCGTCGCCCAGGATAAAAAGGACCGCGGTGGGTGCTGCTGATTCTGGACATCCATCGACAAGTGGGCTACGGAATCATCAAAACCCAAATGAACAGTCACAGAAGCGGCAAAAATATACAATGCCAGAAAACCGCACAATTATGAAATGCTACTACAAATCTGAACCTCAAAGGCGTTGCTACCAAAAAAGGATGCATCAACTGTGGAAACAAGAGTACCCTGACTCACAGATAACAGAACCCCGACTGGCTGACCAACGAAGATTCATAATCAGAAACAAAGTGTTCAGTGAAGTTGAACTCGAAGAAATCCAGAAAATTTGCAAAGTAGATTACCATCAGACCACAGCACAGACAGCAGCAGAGACTCCAGCAACACTTGGAATGGTGGAACAGATTGAACCAGAAGGAAGTGTGGAGCTTTTGCAAGAATTTGAAGAACCAGCACTTGAAACATCTGCTGAACCACCAGGAACCTTGACAGCAAGACAACAAGAGCTCAAGGATAAGATCATGGCTCATGCTGCAGCAAATGCAATAAGACAGCGGCTCCCAACTCTAAAAACAGTGCCCAAGAGACACCTGACGCCTCTCATGAAAGATGTGAATGCAGTACTCTCCACTGTCCAAATAACATCAATTGAACAAACAAACCAGTTTGCCTACAGTGCAGCAGTGATAGTAACAGAAGAACTTGGGCTCCTACAACCAAGGCAGCCCCAAAGAAAATCGACTGGAAAACCAAAGTGGAAGGTCAGGCTAGAGTTGAAAATCAAGAAACTTAGACCAGATGCAAGTAACCTGAAAAATATGAAAGAGAGGAAACTGAAGAATGACAAAATCAAGCAATACCTGATCCGAAAGTACTGGCTGAACACCAGAAAAATTGAAGAAGCTTTGGAAATCGTGAAAGAACAAATTACAGCAACAGCCAGAAAAATTGAAAGGTATGAAGCCAGAATCATCTAGTACAGACAAAATCAACTGTTTCAATCAGACCAAAGACGGTTCTACCAGAGTCTGAACCAAACAACAGACACAGTAACCATAAAGCCAGAGAAAACTGCAACAACAAAGTTCTGGAAAGAACTTTGGGAAAATAATAAAAACTACAACAAAAACGCTGGGTGGATAAAGGAGTTTGAAGGAAAATTCTCACAGAACAAAATGGAACTGATGGAAATAACAACTGAAATGATCAGCAAACGAGTGCAAAAAGTCAAGAACTGGACATCGCCTGGTAGTGATCAACTTCATGGATTTTGGCTCAAACATCTGATTAGTTTACATGGAAAAATGGCCCAACAATTCAATGAGATGCTGCAGAAAGGAAGTATCAGTGAATGGCTAACAACTGGAAGAACATACCTGATACAAAAGGATCCAGCAAAAGGAGCAGCACCAGGAAACTACAGGCCAAAAACGTGTCTGCCCACTATGTTTAAACTACTGACTGGCATCATAGCTGACAGAATTCAAGACTATCTTGAAGAAAAAAACATCTTGCCAGATGAACAGAAAGGCAACAAACGGAAAAGCAGGGGCACAAAAGACCAGTTATTGATTGACAAAATGATTCTGGAGAACTGTAAGAGCCAAAAAGCTAATCTTCACATGACGTGGATTGACTACAAAAAGGCCTTTGACTCACTCCCACACAGCTGGATCATCAAGTGCCTGGACGCCATCGGGATTTGTAAAACAGTTGGCACCTTCATTGAAAACATGATGGATGTGATGACTCATGGGCCTTGTAGTCCTGCTTATGACACTGTAATGCCTGATGATGAAGAAAACTTGGGTTTTTTACCTTCCCAGTCTGAACTGGAATCTTCCCAGCCAGATCCTTCCCAGGCAGATCTGGGAACCTTGCACCTGCAAGAGAGTTGTGACCCAGAAGTATGTCAAACAAATCCGGAGCCCACTTCTCCTGTGTTCTCCCGCCATGAGTTTTGTAAACAACAGAGAAGTTTGGAAGCTGCTTCGCGCAGGAGTGCGAGGATAGCAGCCAAGAATTCAGCCAATTAAGTCTGCTTTTTCGTGAGAATCCTTAAGGAGGCAAACATCTGGTCTCAAAGATTAGCTTTCGTTTCTGGTTCCCAGAGAACTGCTTCGGCGGGAAAGTTAGACTCTATATAGGTGATTTACCCGCGAAGTAACTTCGCGGAGTCAATTCGTCAACCTCCGGAGCGAGTTGTGTCTGGACAGCGCGCTCCGTTTCAAGCCTCGCTCCTGCTCAAGCCTTGCCCTGCTTTCCAGCCTTCGCTCCTGTTTCTGCCTTTGATTACCTACGGACCTTGCTTGTTTCCCAGGACTAAACATTGCCTTGTATCACGGATTTTACCAAGTTTTTCCACGGACCTTGTTCTTGTTCCTTGTTACCTTGTTCCACGTTTTAAGCCTTGTTTCAAGTATCAAGTTATTTCCTAGCCTTGCTCAAGTTTATGGACTAAAGGACCTTGTCATCTCCCCTCACTTTGCCTGGCAAAGTGAGTGTTTCGGTTATTGGATTACAACTTTGAACCTTAATATTTCATATTAGACATCGCTTTTTTGGACTAATTTAGACCTTTCCTGAAAGGTCTGCTTTTGGACTATTTCATATACTTGCTTTTATTAACTTTATATATTCCTTCAATAAAGATATTAGATAGATTCTGGCCTCTGTGTTTGGTTATTGGTGCCTTTGCAGCCTGGGTCCTGACAGTTTGACTCCGCCACCCATAAGCACCAATTAACCAAGGCCAGAATGTCGACCGGAGCCGCGCCGGCTGGGCAGCCGCTCAGCTACACCATCAGCAAAGATGAAGTGGATCGCATCCGTGACAGACTCAACGCGCAGGATGGAGAAATAAAAGGATTGAGGGAGCGCGGAGTCCGCCTCCCGGCCATGGCGTTGCCAACTAAGTTTTCTGGAGAAGCTTCCAAGGTCCAAGTTTTCCGCCGCCAGTGCCAGGCTTACCTAGAGGCCCGTGCCGCCGAGTTTCCCCAAGAAGACATCAAGGTGGCGTGGGTTTACAGCCTTCTAGACGGACCAGCGGCCAGCTGGGCGACGGCCCTATTCGATCAAGCCTCTTCCCACCTAAGAACAGCGCAACGCTTCTTGGATCACCTTAAGGAGACCTGGGGAATCGAGGACAATTTGGAGGCAGCCGGCCATAAACTCCGGCGCCTCTTTCAAGGAGACAGACCCATGTCTCAGTACATAGCTGAGTTCCGAGTGCTGGCCCACAGCACCGGCTGGAACGATGTAGCCCTCAGGGGACAATTTCGGGAGGGTCTCAACATTGAAATGCTGGAAGAAATCTCCAAGGTGGACCCTCCCCAGTCCCTCGAAGCACTCATTGACCAATGTTTACGGGCTGAAGTCTTGATTGCCAACAGGAAACAATGGGTACGTGGTCAGAGCGGTAGAGCTGGGGCAAAACCCCCCGCTCCCGCCAGCGTCCAGCCGCGTCCAGTGTGGAGACCCCCACCACCAGCCCCATACCCCAGAGGGAGCGAGGAGGTGCCGATGCAGTTGGGCAACGTGCGACCCAGGTTAGATGCCGCCGAGAAGGCCCGTCGCCAACGCTTAAATCTCTGCTGGTATTGCGGAAATGGGGGCCACTTCGCCAGAGAGTGTCCAGCCAAAGGGAAGCCCGCCGCCCGTCTTGCGGCGGCGTCCTCCACGGAGACGAAGGCGTCTGAGGCGGCTGGCACACAGCCGGCGGGGGAAGCCAACGACCGGGCGTAGAGAGGCTCGCCAACCCGGTCAGGAAACCCATTCAAGAGCCGCCAACCGGAGTCCTGTTCCTTCTAGTGGTCACCTTGTGGTCAGCAAAAAGGGGACCCGTCATGATCCACGCCATGATAGACTCCGGAGCCACCAACAACTTCATTGACAGAGAGTATGCCGACTCTCTGGGATTACAATATCATGACTTCAAGAATGCCCGTGTGGTGCAAGCCATAGACGGCCGCCCCCTCAAGACGGGGCCCGTAAGCCAGTGGTCAGAACCCACCAGGATGTGGATAAGGGAACATATGGAAGAGATTTCTTTCTTTGTTACCGAGGTTCCCCATTTCCCTGTGATTTTGGGAATCCCGTGGCTGACTCTCCACGACCCAAGCATCTCCTGGTCCAACAGAGAACTACAGTTTGCTTCAAAGTACTGCCAAAACCATTGCCTCGTAGCCAAGGTCTGCCATGCCACAGAGACCGAGCCCATCATCACCCTGCCCAAGAAGTACTCCGAGTATTGGGATGTATTCAATGAAAAAGAAGCCGAGAAATTACCCCCACATAGACCTTATGACTGTGCCATTGACTTGGTGGAGGGGGCCCCGATCCCGCGAGGGCACCTATACTCCCTGACTGAACCGGAGCAAGAAGCTCTCAGGGAATTCATAGAGACAAACCTTCGCAAGGGATTCATCAGACCCTCTCAATCCCCAGCCGCCTCCCCAGTGATGTTTGTGAAGAAGAAGTCAGGGGAATTACGCTTGGTGGTGGACTATAGAGCATTGAACAATATCACCAAGCGGAACAGTTATCCCCTGCCCTTAATCTCGGATCTACTGGACCGACTTCGAGGAGCCAAGGTCTACACCAAGCTGGATCTTCGAGGGGCTTATAATCTAGTTCGCATCAGAGAAGGGGACGAGTGGAAGACTGCCTTTCAGACTAAATTCGGATTATTCGAGTCCCGAGTTATGAATTATGGATTATGCGGAGCCCCCGCAACGTTCCAGCATTTTGTCAATGATATTTTTCAGGACTATCTAGATCGGTTCTTGATAATCTACCTGGACGATTTTTTGGTGTTTTCTAGATCACAATCAGAACATGAGAACCACGTCAAAATGGTGTTACAACGTTTGCGAGATCATGGACTTTATGCCAAGTTGGAAAAATGCGCTTTCGATCTACAAGAGGTAGATTTCCTTGGTTACCGTATCTCGCCTCTAGGGCTCTCCATGGATCCAGCCAAGGTTTCAGCAGTATTGGAATGGCGGGCGCCAACTAACAAGAAAGAGGTGCAGCGTTTCTTGGGGTTCGCGAACTATTACCGCAAGTTCATTCCAGATTTTGCCCGCTGGTCTGACCCAATCACTAGCTGCATCCGTGGAAAACAGCCCTTCCGCTGGACTGATCAAGCAGAGAAAGGGTTCCAGCAACTAAAGAAATTATTCACGTCCCAACCAATTCTACAGCACCCAGATCCTGGAACCCCTTTTGTTGTGCAAGCGGACGCCTCGGATGTGGCAATTGGGGCTGTACTCTTACAACCGGTGGGAGACCACCTTCATCCCTGTGCCTTTTACTCCCGTCAACTAACCACACCAGAGAGAAATTACACCATTTGGGAAAAGGAACTACTGGCCATAAAGGCAGCCTTTGAAACTTGGAGACATTGGCTAGAAGGGGCCAAATTTCCCATTGAAGTCCACACTGATCATCGAAATCTAGAACATCTAAGAACTGCCCGCAAACTAAATCAGAGGCAACAACGTTGGGCTTTATTCTTTGAACGTTTCAACTTCCAGATCCATTATGTGACCCCAGCCCAAACCAAGCAAGCAGACGCCCTGTCACGTAAACCGGAATACGCTGCAGGACGCAAGGAGACCTTTGAATCCCAACTACTACAACCCGAGAACTTTGCCACGCTCACAGTGGGGAACACCAAATCCACTCCCATTGGTTCAACTTCCTCTACTCCAGGACCCATCTGTGCTCAAGAAATCAGGGCTAGTCAGCAAGCAGATGCCTGGGCGCAGGACCAACTTCGTCAAGGTCTGCATTTTCCCTTTTCGCTTAAAGATGGACTGCTTTGCTATAGAAATCATGTTTATATCCCACCCGGACCGGGCAGGGAAAAAGCGCTTCGTCTGTGTCATGACTGCAAACCAGCAGGGCATTTCGGACTATTTAAAACCATGCATCTGATCCTAAGGGATTTTTGGTGGCCCAAGATCCGCAAAGATGTGGAAAAATATGTCAACACCTGCCCAGTATGCCAGCGCTCCAAGATAAGAAGGGAGAAACCCTCAGGGCTTCTACATCCCCTTCCTACCCCATCTCGCCCATGGGAAATAATTTCTGCGGATTTCATCACTGACCTACCACCTTCCTGTGGATTCACCACGATCCTAGTGGTGGTGGACCTTTTCACCAAGTTAGCCCATTTCATACCCTGTGAAGGTCTCCCCACGGCCAAAGAGACTGCAGATCTATTCCTTCAACATGTTTTCAGACTACATGGATTGCCCAAGAGTTTAGTCACAGACCGTGGATCTCAATTCACCTCTCGTTTTTGGAAGGCACTACAAAAACTATTGGGCATAGACTCTCGCTTATCTTCAGCTCATCATCCTCAAACAGATGGGCAAACGGAGCGCACCAATGCCACCTTGGAGCAGTATCTTCGCTGTTATGTAAACTACCAACAGGACAATTGGGCTTCTCTGTTACCACTGTCAGAGTTTGCTTATAACAATGGAGTTCAAGCTTCTACAAAAGAAACGCCGTTCTTTGCAAACTACGGCTTCCACCCACGTTTCTTTCCCCCTGTCATTGAAACTTCAGAAGTTCCCGCAGCAGAGGATTGGCTGCAGGAACTCACAGCGGTACAACAACTTTTGCTCCAGCAACTGGACCAAGCCAAGGAGGACTATAAACGCCACGCTGACAAACATCGCCAGCCGGGCCCCGAAATCAAGGTAGGAGATCGGGTTTTCCTGTCCACTCGCTTTCTGCCCTCCCACCGCCCTTGCCGGAAGTTAGATGCCCGTTTCATTGGCCCTTATCCAGTGGTGGCGCAATTAAACCCCGTGACTTTCAAACTCCAACTTCCGCGTTCAATGCGCATCCACCCAGTGTTTCACCGTTCCCTGCTCCTTCCGGCGGATGGTGTGCGTCCTGATACAGACCAACCGGCTCCCCCTCCTGTTTTGATGAATGGGGAGGAGGAGTTCGAGGTTGAGGACATTTTAGATTCTCGCTTTCACCGCCGCCGCCTGCAATATCTCATTGACTGGGTGGGTTTTGGCCCTGAGGAGCGCTCTTGGGAAGACGCCTCCACAGTTCACGCTCCTGATCTAACCCGTCGCTTTCATCAGACCTATCCCACCAAACCGCGGCCTCGCGCTTCGGGGAGAGAGTCCCAACTTGGGAGGGGCCCTGAGGAGGGGGATAGTGTGATGACTCATGGGCCTTGTAGTCCTGCTTATGACACTGTAATGCCTGATGATGAAGAAAACTTGGGTTTTTTACCTTCCCAGTCTGAACTGGAATCTTCCCAGCCAGATCCTTCCCAGGCAGATCTGGGAACCTTGCACCTGCAAGAGAGTTGTGACCCAGAAGTATGTCAAACAAATCCGGAGCCCACTTCTCCTGTGTTCTCCCGCCATGAGTTTTGTAAACAACAGAGAAGTTTGGAAGCTGCTTCGCGCAGGAGTGCGAGGATAGCAGCCAAGAATTCAGCCAATTAAGTCTGCTTTTTCGTGAGAATCCTTAAGGAGGCAAACATCTGGTCTCAAAGATTAGCTTTCGTTTCTGGTTCCCAGAGAACTGCTTCGGCGGGAAAGTTAGACTCTATATAGGTGATTTACCCGCGAAGTAACTTCGCGGAGTCAATTCGTCAACCTCCGGAGCGAGTTGTGTCTGGACAGCGCGCTCCGTTTCAAGCCTCGCTCCTGCTCAAGCCTTGCCCTGCTTTCCAGCCTTCGCTCCTGTTTCTGCCTTTGATTACCTACGGACCTTGCTTGTTTCCCAGGACTAAACATTGCCTTGTATCACGGATTTTACCAAGTTTTTCCACGGACCTTGTTCTTGTTCCTTGTTACCTTGTTCCACGTTTTAAGCCTTGTTTCAAGTATCAAGTTATTTCCTAGCCTTGCTCAAGTTTATGGACTAAAGGACCTTGTCATCTCCCCTCACTTTGCCTGGCAAAGTGAGTGTTTCGGTTATTGGATTACAACTTTGAACCTTAATATTTCATATTAGACATCGCTTTTTTGGACTAATTTAGACCTTTCCTGAAAGGTCTGCTTTTGGACTATTTCATATACTTGCTTTTATTAACTTTATATATTCCTTCAATAAAGATATTAGATAGATTCTGGCCTCTGTGTTTGGTTATTGGTGCCTTTGCAGCCTGGGTCCTGACAATGGAGCACTGGAAAACTGAACTGTTTGTTGGAAATGAAAGCTATGGACTTGTCAATATCAGGAGAGGAATTTTCCAGGGAGATTAATTGTCCCCTCTGCTTTTCATTATTGCCATGATCCCTCTGTCAACAATCTTACAAAAAAACAAATCTCGGCTATCAAATATCTAAGAATTCTCACAAAATTTCACATTTGATGTACATGGATGACCTGAAGCTATATGGGAAAACGGAAACTGAAATCCAGTCTCTGACCAACACTGTCCGAATTTTTAGCACTGATATCAACATGGAGTTTGGTTTGGACAAATGTTCGACAGTGGCATTGAAGAAGGGAAAAATCATTGAAAGTGAGGGCATAAATATACCCAATGGCCAAACAATAAAGTCTCACCAGCCAGAGGCCTATAAATATCTGGGCATACTATAGCTGGACAACATCAAGCATGAACATGTGAAAACTGTGGTCAGTAAAGAATACACACAAAGGGTCAGAAAAATTCTCAAAAGCAAGCTCAATGGAGGCAACACCATCAAGGCCATAAACACCTGGGCCATACCTGTCATAAGATATACTGCTGGCATTATAAATTGGACACAGGTGGAACTGGACAATTTGGACAGAAAAACAAGAAAACTCATGACCATTCATCATTCACTGCACCCTCGCAGTGATGTTGACCGGCTATATCTGCCTAGAAGATCAGGGGGCAGAGGACTCTTACAAGTAAAGCAAGCAGTCAAAGAAGAAGAACATGCCCTGGCAGAATATGTCAAGCAAAGTGAAGAACCTGCTTTGATTGAAGTCAAAAATCAGAAACTCCTCAAAACACAGCAGACAAAAAACCAGTACAAGAAAACCGCACTACAAACTAGAGCTGACAGCTGGCACAACAAAACACTGCATGGAAAGTTCCTTGACAAAATTGAAGGAAAAGCTGATAAGGAGAAGACCTGGCTCTGGCTCACGAATGGGACCCTGAAGAAGGAGACAGAAGGCCTGATCCTTGCAGCCCAGGAGCAAGCCATCAGAACAAATGCAATTAAGGCCAAGATCAAAAAATCAGCTGATGACCCAAAATGCAGACTGTGCAAGGAAACCGACGAAACCATTGATCATATCCTCAGCTGCTGTAAGAAAATCGCACAGACAGACTACAAACAGAGGCACAACTATGTGGCCCAAATGATTCATTGGAACTTATGCCTCAAGTACCACCTCCCAGCAGCAAAGAACTGGTGGGATCACAAACCTGCAAAAGTATTGGAAAATGAGCACGCAAAGATACTATGGGACTTCCGAATCCAGACTGACAAAGTTCTGGAACACAACACACCAGACATCACAGTTGTGGAAAAGAACAAGGTTTGGATCATTGATGTTGCCATCCCAGGTGACAGTCGCATAGATGAAAAACAACAGGAAAAACTCAGCCGCTATCAGGACCTCAAGATTGAACTTCAAAGACTCTGGCAGAAACCAGTACAGGTGGTCCCGGTGGTGATGGGCACACTGGGTGCTGTGCCAAAAGATCTCAGCATTTGGAAACAATAGACATTGACAAAATCACCATCTGCCAACTGCAAAAGGCCACCCTACTGGGATCTGCACACATCATCAAAAAATACATCACTCAGTCCTAGACACTTGGGAAGTGTTCGACTTGTGGTTTTGCGAAACGAAATCCAGCATATCTATCTTGTTTGCTGTGCCATACAACGTTGTTGTGTTGATAATAATAATAATAATAATAATAATAATCGCACAGACAGACTACAAGCAGAGGCATAACACCGTTGCTCAGATGATTCATTAGAACTTGTGCCACAAATACCATCTGCCTGCAACAAAGAACTGGTGGGATCACAAGCCGGAAAAAGTTACAGAGAATGAACATGTCAAGCTACTCTGGGACTTCCGAATTCAGACAGAGTTTTGGAGCACAATACTCCTGACCTCATGATTGTGTTAAAAGACAAAGTATAGATTGTCGATGTTGCAATCCCAGGGGACAGCAGGATTGAGGAGAAACAACTGGAAAAGCTGACACGATATGAAGATTTAAAGATCAAACTGCAGACTTTGGCACAAGCCAGACAAGGTGGTCCCAGTGGTGATTGGCACACTGGGTGTAGTGCCTAAAGGCCTTGGCCTGCACTTAAACACAATCAGCGCTGACAAAATTACCATCTGCCAGTTGCAGAAGGCCACCTTACTGGGATCTGCTCGCATTATTTGCCGATACATCACACAGTCCTAGACACTTATTTATTTATTTATTTATTTATTTTATTACAATATTTATATCCCGCCCTTCTCACCCAACAGGGGACTCAGGGCGGCTTACAATAAAACGCATATATAAAAATTATACAGTGCAATATAAATCAGTTAAAATATTATTAACTTACATCAATATTCATAAAACACATTATAAAATACAGGTAGGCGTGTTCAGTTCAAAAAACTGGGTCTGTCTATTGAGTTCAGCGTACATGATAATAATTAACGCTGTCAATTATTATTCAAAAGCCTGGCCCCATAACCAAGTTTTAACCTTCCTACGGAAGGATAGGAGGGAGGGAGCCTGCCTGACTTCAATGGGGAGGGCGCTCCATAGGCGGGGAGCCACTACTGAAAAAGATCTGTCTCTCGTCCCCGCCAGCTGCACCTGTGAGGCTGACGGGACCGTGAGCAGGGCCTCATCTGATCTTAAGCTTCGAGGTGGGTCATAGCGGGAGACACGTTCGGACAGATAAGCTGGGAAACTTGGGAAGTGTCCGACGTGTGGTCAAATTCAACAGCCAGCAGAATGTCTGCTGTGGACTCATCTTGTTGTGTTTCAAATAATAATAATAATAATAATAATAATAATAATAATAATAATAATAATAATAATCGGGATTTGTAAAAACATTGGCACCTTCATTGAAAACATGATGGAGCACTGGAAAACTGAACTGTTTGTTGGAAATGAAAGCTATGGACTTGTCAACATCAGAAGAGGAATTTTCCAGGGAGATTCATTGTCCCCTGTGCTTTTCATTATTGCCATGATCCCTCTGTCAACAATCTTACAAAAAAGAAATCTCGGCTATCAAACATCTAAGAAATCTCACAAAATTTCACATCTGATGTACATGGATGACCTGAAGCTGTATGGGAAAACGAAAACTGAAATCCAGTCTCTGACCAACACTGTTCGAATTTTTAGCACTGATATCAGCATGGAGTTAGGTTTGGACAAATGTTCGACAGTGGCATTGAAGAAGGGAAAAATAATTGAAAGTGAGGACATAAATATGCCTAATGGCAAAACAATAAAGTGTCATCAGCCAGAGGTCTATAAATATTTGGGCATATTACAGCTGAACAACATCAAGCATGAACATGTGAAAACTGTGGTCAGCAAAGAATACACACAAAGGGTCAGAAAAATTCTCAAAAGCAAGCTCAATGGCGGCAACACCATCAAGGCCATAAACACCTGGGCCATACCTGTCATAAGATATACTGCTGGCATCATAAACTGGACACAGGTGGAACTGGACAATTTGGACAGAAAAACAAGAAAACTCATGACCATCCATCATTCACTTCACCCTTGCAGTGATGTTGACCAGCTATATCTGCCTAGAAGATCAGGGGGCAGAGGACTCTTCCAAGTAAAACAAGCAGTCAAAGAAGAAGAACATGCCCTGGCAGAATATGTAAAGCAAAGTGAAGAACCTGCTTTGATTGAAGTCAAAAATCAGAAACTCCTCAAAGCACAGCAGACAAAGAATCAGTGCTAGAAAACCGCACTACAAACTAGAGCTGACAGCTGGCACAACAAAACATTGCATGGAGAGTTCCTTGACAAAATTGAAGGAAAAACTGATAAGGAGAAGACCTGGCTCTGGCTCACAAATGGGACCCTGAAGAAGGAGACAGAAGGCCTGATCCTTGCAGCCCAGGAGCAAACCATCAGAACAAATGCAATTAAGGCCAAGATCAAAAAATCAGCTGATGACCCAAAATGCAGACTGTGCAAGGAAACCGACAAAACCATTGATCATATCCTCAGCTGTTGTAAGAAAATCGCACAGACAGACTACAAACAGAGGCACAACTATGTGGCCCAAATGATCCATTGGAACTTATGCCTCAAGTACCACCTGCCAACAGCAAAGAACTGGTGGGATCACAAACCTGCAAAAGTTTGGAAAATGAGCACGCAAAGATACTGTGGGACTTCCGAATCCAGACTGACAAAGTTCTGGAACACAACACACCAGACATCACAGTTGTGGAAAAGAAAAAGGTTTGGATCATTGATGTCGCCATCCTAGGTGACAGTCGCATTGACGAAAAACAACAGGAAATACTCAACCGCTATCAGGACCTCAAGATTGAACTGCAAAGACTCTGGCAGAAATCAGTGCAGGTGGTCCCGGTGGTGATTGGCACACTGGGTGCCGTGCCAAAAGATCTCAACCGGCATTTGGAAACAATAGACATTGACAAAATTACGATCTGTCAACTGCAAAAGGCCATCCTACTGGGATCTGCGCGAATCATCCAAAAATACATCACACAGTCCTAAATGCTTGGGAAGTGTTCGACTTGTGATTTTGTGATATGAAATCCAGCATGTCTATCTTGTTTGCTGTGTCATACAATAAAATAATAATAATAATGATAACAATAATAATGATCATCATAACTTTATTTATATCCTGCCCAATCTCCCAAAAGAGACTTGGGGCGACTTACAAGGCTACAACAGTGCAAACAGAACATATAACATGTGCAACAAAAACGAAATTAGACCTAATCAATAAAAATAACATCAAAAACATAAGATAATAGCATACAGAGAATTGACATAAGACAGCTCAATCAAAATAAGTAGCCGGTAAAAGCACAGTAATTAAATTAAAAGCGGAATACACAATCCAAGTTTTATGTCCCCTGCCACAACCGAATTAAAACGTCAGAATTAAAATGCTAGGGTAAGATGGTGTAACTAACCTTTGTTGAAGGCTTACTTAAATAGTCCATGAGATAGAAACCATTGAACACAATTTATGTAAGATAGCAGTGTACCCAATGGACTGGAAGTACAGGAAAGGGGATTCCAACTAAATTTTAGGGGAAATCCTGGCTGTAAGCACTCTTTAGCAGTAGAAGGGTCTTCCTCAAATGGTGGCGGCCTCTCTTTTGTTGGAGGTTTATAAAACAGAAGACAGATTGCCACCTTTCAAGAGTACTTTAGCAGTAGGTTCCTGCACTCTTCAGCTCCCTCTGAAAAGATAGAATTGTGGGGGCTTGTCTGATTTCCCTGGTTACATTGAAAAGGCCTATGAAAACCCAAATTTTTCCTATCTATAAAGAAGCTTGAAAGGAATGTTTCTGAGCATAGTGTGTGTATATGCACACGTGTATGTATGTGTATGGAGGTCAATCTATTTATCATTTACCACATGATTTCCATAATGGGGAAATATTTTGCACAATACAAACATAGGTGCCTGCATTTGGAGAACTAGAATATGGTAATCCTGAAATAGAGAAAAAGAGAAGTCTGGTGGCTGGTAGAAGTGAGAAGGTTAGATAGAAGAGGGGAAGGAAAAAAGAGTGCCAGGATGGAGGGGAGGAGAAACCAGCCACAAAGAAAAAGTGTTGAAGCAGAAAAAGAGGACAGAAGGAGGAAAAAATAATGAGGACGCAGAAGAGTAATAGTTTTTGAAGCTTATACAGGATGTACACCAGAGTAAAAATCCACTGAGGGAGCAGAAGAAAAAGGTGGAAAAGAGAGAAATTAAATCAGGAGGGAATGGACAGTGGGTTCTGAATCCAGATAAAACTGGGCACTCTTGCTACTGTTTAGTTTCAGCAGTTTTGGTAGTGCAATTTGTTCCAGTGAAGGAGACAGAATCTAGGCCTGGCAGATAATGAGATGTCAGCTAACCTGATTACTCTTTTATGTCTTCCTTGCCATCTTTCTCTGTCTGCCAGTTTCCTCCCACAATATTGCTTGAACTGACAGAGTTATGACAATATAACTATGCCATTGTCAATTCTCTGTGATTTCTCCACTGTGCTATCATAACTTTGAACTGTGTGGTTGAATGCCTGTAAAATACTTAGCAGCTAGCAGTCCTATCCTTGTCCTGCTAATATGAACATGAACATAATCGTAGTGTAACACTTTTAATTTTTCTGGGATTTTGACAATTGATACCATGAATTAATTTTTAATGACCTCACTTAATGATTTACCAAATAAGAGCAAGTGGTTTTAGTTCTTTTCTCTGGGGAACTAAAAAAATAACAAGAACTTCAGCAAGAAATGCTGCAACTTGTCAAAACATTTGACCTATCTGGAGGAGCCTAAAGGTTCTTCTGCTTAAAGAGCTTCCAAAACATCTAGATCTCATAACTGAGTCAACCACCACCATCTTATTGTGTACCTTGGATCACAGAGTTGAAAGATGTTTCAATGCCATCTAGTTCAATCTTTGCCAGTGCATGAACCTACTGCTAAAGTACCCCTGAAAGGTGGCAATCTGTTTTCTGTTTTAAAAACTCCAACAAAAGGGAGGCCGCCACCATTTGAGGAAGACCATTCTACTGTCAAGGAATACTTACAGCCAGGATTTCCCCCAATATTTGGTTGGAATCTCCTTTGGGTACTCTGCTATCTTGCATAAATTGTGTTCAACGGTTTCTATCTGATGGATTACAAAAGTATAACGAGGAATAAAAGGGAAGCTGATCCATTATGTTTATTTATTTATTTAATTTATTTATATCCCACCCTTCTCATCCCAAAGGGGACTCATGGCGGCTTAGAACAAAGGCACAATTCGATGCCTTGAACACATATCAACATATGTTGCAGTCATTTATGACAAACATTGTGTCTGAGAAATAGTTGGAGGTGATATAGATATGGGAATCCTCTCCAGGTGGGAGAGGATATTATTATTATCATCATCATCATAATCATCATCTTATACCCTGCCTTCCTTCCCACAGGGACTCAAGATGACTAACAGTCATACACTTTGATCAATTGAAAACAAACCAAATACAAAAATAAAAACCAATTAAACAGTATTGTGTGTGTTAGGTTAAAATACAGTTAAAGTACAATAAATACAATAAAATACATTTTCTCCACTAGGTATAATTCATCATGAATTGCAGCCAGGTTTTTATTAGATGAAAGCCTCCAACTAAGCTTGTTACAGTTGTCTGGCATTAAGGTTGCTGCTTTGTGTCTTCTAGTTGTTTCTGATTTATGGTGATCCTCAGGTGACTCAGGATTTTCTTACCAAGATTTGTCCAGAAATTGTTTGTCTTTTCCTTCTTCTGAAACTGATAGAGTGTGATTTTTCCAATGTCACCTAGTGAATTTTTATGGCCAAGTATGGATTTGAATTCTGGTCTCCCAGGGGCTTGGCCCAATACTCAAACTACGTACTACAGTAGACTGATTCTCAATATCAAGTTTATAAGTACATAAACAATACTCATCAGATCATGGTTTCCCTGGTCTGTGATTTTTCAGTTTGTTGTATGCATTACAGTTCTGTTCTAAGTTGTTACATTTGAATGCCATTTTTATTATTCAAGGTTCTGAAAGAAAAACACTTGGAGAATGTCCACCTTCAGCAAGTATCAGTAAGGAGATTTGCTTCGTTCAATCTTTTCTCAAGCATGAAAGAGGACAGAAAGCTAGCTGAAGAGGATGATGAAACTTGGGTTCGATACAAAAGCATCTCTTTTCCTGAGTATAGTATATCTTTAAGGTAAGGTTTATTGTGGTTCTAAAAATGCTTTCTGTGCCTGATGTATGTTGCTACTGGATTCCATTTTTTCCAGTTTTGCTGTAAATACCTTAATTTAAAGTAGTTACTGGATCTGTTCTGGTCTTGACAGGTTTCCAGGAAAGAAACAAGCAAGTGTACCCAACAAATGTAGGTAGTGCCACTGCTTGCACTTTGAAAAAAACGGGCTGATCTCCCACATCATATGGCCTGGAAATCACTGGCTTAAGGAACTGAGTCCCATGCTAAGATTTGATAAATTTACTGTAAAACCTAGATTTAGTGTTTAATTTGATGTGCATTTATATATGGCCCTCAAATGTTGATAATATAGTTGAATTTATCCTTTACATTTATATTAGGTTTGAAGCTGAACTAAAAACAAAACAAATTTAAATACTATTGTATGAAAAATGTATGTGAAGCTCATGCTTTCTTAGGAATAATTCCTATGATATTTGATGGTTCTTAAAGTCCCAGGTTAGTGTGTGTAGAATTAGTCTAAATTGTTTTGATATTTCAGAATAGTTTTCTTAGCATTTATGTTGTTTCGGGTTTCACACAGGGAGTAAATCGGGATTTGATAGTGGTTGGGAAAGGGATAGACTACCACATGGAAGACACTAGGGTAGGGGTGTCAAACTTGTTTTCATGGAGGGTCACACCAGTCTTATGGTTACCTTCAAAAAGCCATTGAATCCATGGATGGGGAATCTGTGGATACAGAGGGCCAACTATCTTCTTCTTCTTCTTCTTCTTCTTCTTCTTCTTCTTCTTTTTTTTTTACATAGTTTAGTTTTTCCCCCAGTTTGAGTCCCCAGATATTATTGAACTGCAACTCCCATTGCTTTTGATGATCCTCCATGCAGACTGGAAATAATGGGATTTGCAACCCAACAGCATTGTGGCTCTGAGGTTGGGGAAAAGGTTAAAAACAGACATCATATCCATAAGTTTTGTATCTAAACCTCACTATCTGGACATGATGTCTAAGGGTGAGAAATATTAGAGTTGCAGTCCAGTATTTGGAGAGCTACATAAAATGACATGGAGGGACAGATTTGAAACGTAGGCCTTGGGTTTGACACGTGCACTAGGGCTATCATTATTTATTCATTGCTTTCGTTGAAAACTTAGAGCGTGTGACTTTCTCAAGGTTTCACAATGGGTTTCCATATCTTAGTAGGGGTTTGAACCCCCAGTTGTTGAATTCCTAGTGCAACATGCAAACTACCACATCACACTGAATTCCTTTATTGAAAATGTGCCTGAGTACATTTGCTGGTCAAATCGAGCAACGTTTCCTGTATGGATGATCTGAGCTTTCTGTGGAATCCCACTGAAATCTCTCATGCAGCAGTCACTGGCAAAAAGCTGCTACAGAATCCTGCAGAAACCGTTACAAGATTTTGAAAGTTTCAGCGAAGCAATGTGATAAGTTTCCAAAGTTAGATTAATTACTTTCTATCTATCCTTTATTTGATTTCACACATTTCTGAAGCTGCCGATTCCTAGTAGGATGGCAGTAATTTAAAAATCTTGAAGATTATATTTTTTCTGAAGTCCTTGCTGAAGATGTTAAGTTTTACATTTCTTGCCTAGATGAGTGTTCTGGAGGATCTCACTTGTGGAGTTCTCACAGTATAGGAATAATTGAACTGCATTGATTTTTTAGTGGATGAAGACATGCATAAGAAATGTTAATTGGCAGTGACTTATTAATTATGCAAGGCTTTTTGAAATCACAAATATTTTAGTTATAAAACTACATACATGGAAGTATGTCTTCATACTAAATAAACTATAGCAGAAAGTGTTATTTTTCTCAACTTTTTCTAATTTAACATTATGTTATATTGGGCAAGTCTTTTAAGAAAAAGCAGCCAAATTTTGGAGCAAATAAAATACTATTGTATTTTTATTGTACAAACTTTTGTGGATCACTTAATCATTTATACAGTAACACATTGCTTAAGGGAAAAAGCCCTAGCTTTTTGGGAAAGTAAAATATGAAGAACATAGATAAGAATACCAATTTTCTCTGGATATAATAATGATTTTTAAAAGGTTAACTGAATTGTTCTTTCCCCTTTGGGCAAAAATGGATCAGTAATGGTGAAAAATAATGGTTTGCTAATGGACCCACCCAAATTTGGACATGTTTTCTTGAACATTTATTCATTGGACAGAATTGTAGATGAATTAAACCTCCAACCCATATTTTAATTATTTGAATATATATGCCATCTTTCTTAGAGCTTCTGACAGGTTTGTAATAGTAATTCCCCAATTTGTGACTAGTTCCTTTTTTATAATGTTAAAAATGGTAAAATGATCCTTGGGTTTTATCTACAAATTAGATTAAGGCAACTTTTGAATTACCCCATATCCCAAGATTGTTTGCAAGAAAGCCCATTTAGCATCCTATGGCTGACAGGTATTATCTTGACAGGGCTAAATATTGTATAAAGTTCACAAGGTTGTCTGTGGCTCATGGCAAAAAGTCTAAAGGCCAAGCTGTATCCATTCAAGGACTATCAACATGGATCAAATTGTGTATTCAGATATGCTATGAACCAAGCTAGAGTTGCTGTACTAGAGGGCTTGGAGACCATTTTGCAAGGCGAGCGACATATTTTATTTAGCGTGCTGATTGTCATGACCTTCCAAACATCTAAGTTGAGGGTTAGAACTGAGAGAATGATGATACACAGACTTAAGATTAAGTCCAAATTAGAAACTCAGTAACTAATAACACTATTTTGTAGATTATTTTCCTCCTCAATACTTCTTCAAAATTCTGAAAATTTAACAACTATATCAAATGAAAACAAGTTTTACTCATTCCAGATTGTCGCAAAATAGAGATTCCGTATATATTATATGTATTCAGGCAATCATATCGGAAAACCTCTCCCTTGCTCTAGCCCTTCAGCTTTCTATGTCTGCATGAACTAAATTTCTGTCACTTCTGCATGGTATTTTCCTTTAGTTGTTCTGTTTGGAGCTCTGTCCTTGGGCTCTTCTTTGAATTTCATGAAATTTTGTTGCTTGAATGTAACTAAAAATTATCAGGGCTGGGTAGGCCTATCAGAAGAAATAGGTCTTTAGATGGTTATTAAATTCTGACAGCTCATTTAGCTGTTGGAGCTCTTCCAGCAGGTTGTTCTACAGTCTTAGGGTGGCCCATGAGAAGGTCCTCTGTGTGACAGTCGCACACATAACTCCAGTCTGGGTTATGGCAGACTGGAGTAGCCACCCCCCAGAGGACCTAAGTGTTCGGGGCGGATTGTGCAGGAGAACGTGATCCTGTAGTTAACCTGGACCCAAACCATGTGGGGGTTTAAAGGTCAAAACCAACAGCATGGGCTTTGCCCAGAGACTAATTGGTAGCCAGTGGAGTGAATTTAGTATAGGTGTAATGTTCTCACTCCTGGATCTTTTTGTAATCAATCTGTCTGTTGTATTTTGAACCTTGGTACAAAGGTAGTCCAATGTAAAGTTCATTGCAGAAGTCCAACTTTTAGGTTACCAGTGCATGCACTACTATCTTTAGGTTTGAAGTGTGGAAAAGTATGTGTATGATACAGACAAAGTGAGGACAAATTTTGCTTCCTTTACAATTTTAATGTACCAAACAGATTTTTGATGCTGATCACGTAAATAACTTCAAAATTGTCAGACCAAAATTGAGAAATCGCCAATTTTGTTTTACAATTATTGCGAAATTATGAAACATTTTCTTTCTCAACAGTAATTTGCATATATTTTTTTAGATTGCTCATGTTTTTGACAGCTATAACCAACATTATGTAACATGTAACAGAGACTCAGTCTGTTAAAATACTATAAAATACTTTTCTGATTATGTAGAAACTTGCTTGGGCATGCCAGAGGCATAGACACTAGAGGTTGAGGAGGTAGGCGATTATGGTGATCAGATGCAGATGGAAGCTGATGCAGATCATGACTTTCTTGAAGAATTAGACTGCTATTTTGAAGAAATGTTCCATAGATTTAATGGTCTTAATTATTCAGAAACCAACACACTAACAGTAGAATATGAAAAGAAAGCAACCCTGCTTTTAGAAGACATCAGTAAAGATCACACTTTACAAACCGGATTGACAGAAATTGAAAGAACATGCAAAGAGCTTTACACACAGATTAAAGATTTCAAAATTAAGAAATTTAACCGGGATAAAGGAGATTATGACAGTAATAAAGTGTATTCATGGACATCCCATCCACATTATTCAACATCATCTAGAAGACAAGTGAGATTTGAGAAAAAAAACCCCACCTATTCGTCTACTTCAGATGAAGACCTTGACATAACTACAGACAGGTCTACTATCTCAACCAATTTGATGTTACCTCGGGGATCCAATAGAACAAAAACCAGACACCAACCACATCATTTTCAAAAAAATTAACACACACACTACCCAACTTAGTAGTCAATTTATCCAACTATCCCTTATCTCCACAAAAGGCTGATATAGTCAGTAAAGGGTTAATTTTTATACCCACACCTAAATTCAACTTATTTCAGACAAGAATAGAACTGTTTAAACTTTTTAGAACCATAAGATTTAGAGATTTATTTGGAACCAAGGGAGATTTAAAATTCAAGACTCAATTTAAACCTAAAAGCATTTTTTTCCACACACGGATAATATAATCATCAGGACATTTGAAAAGGTGGTTTGAAAGAGACATAGTTAGATTGTCCTGGACCAAAATTTACACACATTCCAATATGTCAACAGAAATAAATACTATAAAAAGACTAGCCAATGTGAAAGGATACATCTAGAAAAAGGCAAACAAAGGAGGGGCAATAGTTCTATTAAATGAAACTGATTATATAAAAGAGATAGAGACACACCTAGGAGACACTTCTTTCTATAAACCTATACCTAAGGATCCTACAGACAAAATACGTTTCTTAATCCGAACAGTATGTACAGAAGGACTTACTTTAGCATACATGTCGGATCAGCAATTTGAATTTCTTCAAAACAAGAATCCCAGAACTTCAGTGTTTTCTGTTCTACCCAAAATACACAAAGGAATCACACCTCCCCCAGGGAAACCAATTATATCCAGCTCTTCCTCCATCCTGGAACCCCTAGCGCAGTTTTTGAACTATTACCCTGTTTCCCCGAAAATAAGACAGGGTCTTATATTAATTTTTGCTCCCAAAGATGCACTAGGTCTTATTTTCAGGGGATGTCTTATTTTTGCATGAAGAAGAATTCACATTTATTGTTGAACAAAATGAACATTATATACTGTAAAATAGTTGTCATCACAAACCAGCATAACCAGACAAACTGTGAATCCTATCAAGAATTTCTTGTTACTACCATTAATTACATGTACAACAATCTATGGTACCTCTTGCAGTTTAGGTTTCACAAGGTTTCCACACTGATTTCTCTCTATTCTAGTTTCAATGTAGTCATGAATGATGAATAATATAATATAATAATAATAATAATAATAATAGTAATAATAATATGACAATATAATAGAATAATAATATAATGATATAAAATTTAATGGGATAATATAATAATAGGATATAATAATAATAACAGAATATGATGATAATATGGTATTAATAGGATAATATAATAATGGGATATAATAATAACAGAATATTATAATAATATAATTATAATATGATAATATAATAGAATAATAGAATAGAATATGATATGAAATATATTAATAGGATAATATAAAATGGAATATAATAATAACAGAATAATATAATAATAATATGAAAATATAATAGAATAATATAATGATATAATAATAGAAAAATATAGTATAATGATATAAAATATATTAATAGGATAATATAATAATGGGATATAGTAATAATAACAGAATATGATGATTATAATATGGTAATAGAATAATAGTATAAAATAATACGTTTCATGGCATAGGAATAAGAATGGGAGGAGAATCCTTTTGCCTTTAAGAAGCAGAAAGAGCAGAGTGGAAAGGGTGTTCAAGCCCTCCTTCCCTCGCCCTGGCACCAGGAGCCAATCAGAAGCCTCTGGTGCGAAGGGGGTGTGGCCAGGACGGAGCCCTGTCTTGGAAGGAAGAAACGGCAGCACAGCGGCAGCGAGGAAAAGTGCTTCGAGCCGCGTATATGCATTGGCGGCTGGGGGAGAGGCGGGAGGCAAGGCAAGCCACAGAAAGACAGAAAGCAAGCACTCCAGTGCGTATGAGTGCTGTTTCTGCTGCAGGAGCCATGCTTCCCAATGGAACTCTCCTGCAGCCTGGAAGGTCCCATTCTTAGTTGCTAGGTCTTACTTTCAGGGGACAATCCCCCCAAACCCCTACTAGGTCTTATTTTTTGGGGAGGTCTTATTTTAGGGGAATTTATTTATTGGTATTTACAATCATTTGTACCCCTTTCACAGTCTTATATTAAGGATACTAAACATTTTATAAAGCTCATAGAAGACCACAATCCATCTTAATGACACTTGATATAACATCATTGTATACTAACATACCATTAGATCAATCTAGAACAATAATTTTGGAATTACTAAACACACGTGAATCCCAAACACCACCTTCCCATTTTCTAATGGATCTGCTAAATATTGTCCTGGAATATAATTTTTTCAGATTTAAAATCCAGTATTATATACAGATTTTTGGTGTCACAATGGGAGGTCTTGGCCCCTTCAGTGGTAAATCTCTATCTCCAATTTGGAAAAAAACCTGCATTCCAAATGATACAAAAAACAATTTTTATCAGATATAATATACTATGGCAGATTTATTGATGATATATTTTTAATGTGTAAATCAGAAGAATCCGCAATCCTCTTTAGTACTTGGCTAAACACAATACATGATAATATCAAATTCACTGGTAATCACAGCCATACAAATAATTTTTTTTAGATGTTATGATATATAAGAAAGGGAATAGGCTGGGAATTAAAAACTTTAGAAAACCCATGGATAAAAATTCAGTTATGCATTATAACAGATACCACTACCACAGGTTAAAAACTAACTTTCTCTATGCCAAACTTATGAGATTAAAACGAAACACCACTGCCCCCGAGGACTTCATACCAGAGATTAATATGTTTAAGCAACAATTCAGAGAAAGAGGGTACCCTACAAAAATAATCAATACTGCCTTTAAAAAGTCAAGTCCACTGATAGAAATGACTTACTGAATGATATAGTGAGAAAATCTAATGATGGTATCATATGGCCACTCACTTTAACCCCATATTCTCCACACATCAATAAAATAATTAGAAAACACTGGCACCTGGTTAGTGATACTCCAGGATGCAAACATATACCTACGACAGCCAACAGACGAACAAAAAATGTCAGAGATATGATGATCAGATCTGATTTCAAAACCCCCCTATAGTATTAGCAAATCTAATCTCAGAGGCCACCTGAGTTGCAGGCATTGTGCATGTTGCACTCAGTCCCTTAAAGTAAAACAGTTCTCACACCCCACGATGCAACTCAACATACAACTTCATTTTTCACTAACTGTAATACAGAGAAAGTGATTTATGTAATATAGTGTCCCTGTTCACTGCTTTATGTAGGTATGACCTCCAGATCTTTAAAAACCAGAATCCTAGAACATAGATCTCGCATTAGAAACAAAGCAGCAGACTCCATTATTTATTCTCATTTCAATGAGAAATCCCCCCCATACACCAGTTTCAGATTTTGCGCTCTAGAGAAGATTTAAAAAGAACTTTACTTCAGAGAGAGCCCTTTTGGCTATTCAAGTTACATAACGTTTCCCCAGATGAGTTAAATGATAGATTAGATCTCTCTTTTTTCTTGTAATCGACATGTATCTTTATAAGGGAGGCTCCTCCATGAGTTCTTTGCTTGCCTCTGAAAAACCTGCAGACCTAGAGCTTTTGAAAGTCCTTGAGCAGAACCGATTATCCCTCAGGAGAAAGTAAGTGTTTTAATTCCACATAATGATTATTGCTACAGTAACTGGGTGCTGCTTTAGCATATCTATTTTTGTTGTCCTTTTGAATCTAGTTTGTAAATTCCTATGAAGATATCAACTTAAACTGATGAAGTAGCAACCTGAGAAAGGGAGTTTTCCTGAAACAAGGTAGTAATACCGGGAGCCTAGTAAGCCTTGTAGTTGCTATCATCACGCACATCAAAAGAAATTCTACTGTTGCTGTCATCAGGTACTTGTTAAGAATTCCTACAACTACTAGTATCTACATGGGACTGAACTTTATTGACTTAATAACGTACAGAAGAAACTTAGTCTGAACTTTAGTTTAAGAACATTCTTAAGAAGAAATAACGAGGAACTGTTGAGAACTCATAGGATTTTTTGAATGAGAACTTATTGTTTAATGTCTATTGTGGATGTTTTTCTTGTTTGAAATACTGATATTGATATGTATTTTGCCCATGGTACTGATACTAATAATAATCTTACTGTACATATTATATGCATTGTATAAATCAGTGTCATAATTGATTTAATTACAGAACAACTTAACACTTATATAGAGATCATGACTTTGTGCCATCAGCATTCAGTGATCCTCATTAATATCTCTGGCATAGCTGAACGATTTGGTCAGAGATTTGGGTTTATCAAAGAGTCAGGCAGAGATGTTTGGATCTCAAAATTTCTCCACTGTGATGAAATTTGACAAAATATTTTAGCCGAGCTGACAGTGTGACCTTCTGCTGTGACATCAGTTGATTGTTTTGTGCTCACAGATGTAATCATGATCCAACAGAATGGTGTTTATTGACTCCTCAATCATAGAGTCATAGAACAATAGAGTTGGAAGAGACCACATGGGCCATCTAATCCAACCCCTTGCCATGCAGGAAAAGCACAAAGTACTCCTGACAGATTCTTACATTTGAAGGCGGTTTTGCGGCACAACAGCATTATCTACCCTTCTACACCTGTGAAACATGCTGTTCATATGAAAGAATCAGATAAGAACATGCAACTTCTGCTGAACGGCCATCAATACTCGAAACACAACTAGAATTTGTGTGGTGTTCTTAAGGTAGTTGCAGTTCTACTGGGTCTGCAGCTTGGTTACACTAATTATTGCTGTTTCCTTTGCGGGTTGGATAGTCATGCAAGAGACTTGCATTATTTCAGAAAAGACTGGCCTCCTTCAATAAATTGGTTCTAGGGCAGAAGAATGTTGTACGTGACACACTGGTTGATCCAAAGCAGATATTTCTTCCATCTTTACACATCAAATTCGGGCTAGTGAGAAATTGTGTTAAGTCAATGAACAAGCAAAATGAAGCCTTAATTTATTTGCGGCAGATGTTTCCCTGTATAAGTGATGCAAAGATAAAGAAGGTGTTTTCATTGGCCCACAAATCCAAGATGTGATGAAGGACAGCAAAGCATCTGACAGTGATTACAAATGAAAATCTACAGCAAAACATTCTTAGTTTTGTTTCCTGATGACACCATTACTGTCATAGTATATGCTGCTCTAGACATACAGCAGTGCTTAGACTGAGGTTTTTAACTTCAAATATATTTTAATGGATTTTAACTGAATTTTAATACTGTTTATATTTTATTCTGTTGAAATGTTTACATATTTGCATATTTTAAATTGTATGCTAATGTTTTAATGCTAAGGGGTATAAACAACAACAACAACAAATTTCCTTTTCTGGAAAACTGTACGTGATACAGACATAAGAAATACATAGTTGTGTTCAGCATGATGTAAAAATCTACTTGGTTCACCCAAAATTGTGGTGGAAACAAAACATTCAGTTATCATTAAATAGAGCTTGACACCTCCATCCCCACTCTAGCAAGAGGAGTAATATAAATTTATTATATATTGTATATATGCTTTGCAATATAAAATATGTTATTGTGTTTAATGGATGATGACCCCACTTTCCCCGTCACAAAATATTGTCTTTATTTGGAATTTTATATATTAAATCTTAATATATTTCAATATTATTTTCCAATGATAAATTATTGTTACTGCTAATTATAATTTTTTATATTTTGGTACTGGATAAAATAGAATTAAAATGAGTACACATTTCCCATAGGTTATTATCCAGAAGCCATGTATGCTGGCATAAGGAAACTGTCAAGAGTCAGACGCCAGTTATCAAACAAAACAGAGTTTATTCAGAAGATAAGCCCAAAAGTAACATAAACACAGAGGGTATCCTTGAAACACTTCACTTATCAGTGTTTCAAGAGTAGTTCGGACAAAAATATAACTCAAAAACAAGCCAAGCTATTTTTCCACACTGGCATTCAATAAAAACTAAAAGACGCTTCAGTTCAGCTTTAGAGAACAAATTGAGTTGACTGCTAGAAAATATGCAAAATAAACAAAGACTTGAAACCTTCCAGAAGCTGCAAAGTATAACTGAAAGTGCAAAAGCCTCTTTTGGCTCCAAACAGTTTCTGAAACAGCCAGCCGGCTCTGCGGATTTAAAGGGACAGTTCCCAAAAGAAAAAAACACCAAACTGGTTTGAAAACAAAGCAAACTAGAAGTGCAGTAAACTGCTTCCACGGTGCAGATAAAGCCGAGAGCTTCAAAGGGATGATGAATAGCCGTCGTCAGGAGAATCCAAGGTCAGGTCAGGAGGCAGCAACAAATTCCGAAGGGCAAACCAGTAGTCAGAAGCCGGGAGTAGTCGTCAGTCAGAGGGCGAAGACAGAAGCCAGGTCAAATTCCAGTCCAGGGTCCGAAGAGGGTCATCCAAACCAGGTCCACGAAAAGGCACAAAGAGCCAAGCAACGATGGTATCAGCAGATCCGAATCACAGTCCAAGTCCAGTCTTCACGAAGGCACAGAGATCCCAATGGCGCCTCAGCAACACCTTGCCACATGCAAAGTGCAGTGGCCAAACATTCCCATTTTATTCCCCTTTCTCTTGGGTGACCAAACACTCACACCCAAACACCAGGTGTCCCAAATCTACTCAGAGTCCGAACTCCACACAGCTAGGGCTCGTGAATCAGGAGTGCCTAACAGTTCGTCGGAGTCCCAATCATCCTGCCCACACTTAGCCCCATGAACACTTAAAGAACCATCCTCCCTTCTCCAAGCATCCCAAGTGGGATCAGCTCCTGCAGAAACCCCAGGTTCAGCAGTATCCATAGGCCCCAAATCCCCAGACATCTCCGGTGGCTGTGCCCATTCAGTGCCCACTTCCCCAGCCACCACCTGTTCCTCAGCATCCATTTCCCCAAACTCCCCATCTGAATCTTCCTCAGAAGATCCCCCATTAAGCTCTCTAAGTCGCTTCCTGCGCAACTCCTCCAGTGAACCCTCATCACGAGGGTTTTTTCTTCCTCTTCGAATCCCATCACCATCAACCATAATCCCCGAAGACGCAGTCACAACAGAAACAGAAGAGGAACAAAAACTGATACTCGAGGAGAGGGAAATAAAAGCATGACTGTGTCATGGGAAAACAAGATTTGCTTTAAAAATAATTATATAACTATTCCGGATGTTTAGTTTTCCTTTTCTTTTCTACAATTCTAATTATTCTGAGAAAAACCCTACAATTTGTACAAGCTGAGTCAGAAATTAAACACAGTGTGACGTCTGAATCTGTGGGGAATGCGTTCCTGAACCTACCATAGAAACAGGAAACATAAATAATAATGAAATTCTGTCGGAAGCTACCATAGTAGAGTCACCTAGAGGCCCTAGAAAATTCCTAGAGAGGATATATTTTGTCAGATGTGGATTGGTAAAACTGCGGGTACTAGTCCTGAAGGTATGGAGATTATACTGTATCTAATTAACATGATACTTTAAAAAATTGGATGCCTTTTCAGGATTGCCTTTGGGTGCATTTTCTGGGAAGGGGTGGAGATCATGATTGTCTCAAGTAGAAAGATAAAGATACGTAGCAGGCATGTTTCAGTTATCAGTAACAATCAAGCTGGAGTCAAGGAACTTTATTTAAACAACTCTTCAGGCAACTCCTAACAATCTCTTTCCCTCCACCTCAGTCTCATTAGTGACAAGTGCGCATCCTTTACCTGATTTCTTCCCTCTATGTTACCAGGTTTTTCTTCTTGCCTGCTGTATTCATCTTTCTACTTGGTTCAAATTGTTGCTTTATATACTAGTGGTTTTATTTTATATTGTACTGTGTGTTTATTTTATGCGTTGTTTTATAGATTCATAGAATAATAAGAGTTGGAAGAGACCTCATGGGCCATCCAGTCCAACCCCCTGCCAAGAAGCAGGAAAATCACATTCAAAGCACCCCCGGCAGATGGCCATCCAGCCTCTGCTTAAAAACATCCAAAGAAGGAGCCTCCACCACAGTCTGGGGGAGAGAGTTTCACTGCTGAACAGCTCTCACAGTGAAGAAGTTCTTCCTAATGTTCAGGTGGAATCTCCTTTCCTGTAGTTTAAAGCCATTGTTCCACGTCCTAGTCTGCAGGGCAGCAGCAAACAAGCTTGCTCCTTCCTCCCTATGACTTCGCCTCACATACTTATACATGGCACCTTGTGCCATATGTAAGCCACCCCGAGTACCTTCAGGGAGATGGAGGCAGGGTACAAAAATAAAGTAGTAGTAGTAGTAGTAGTAGTAGTTGTTGTTGTTGTTGTTGTTGTTATTATTATTATTATTATAGTTCCCCATACATTGATACATTTCATGCCACATTTTATGAAAAATGTTCCCTCGATAATGTGCCCCCAAATGGCATTATTTGCCTATAACCCTTTATGCCCCTTGTTTTGTCCCAATATAGCATTTTAAAGGGAGTGCAATTGGGGGGGGGGGGGGGAGCTACATGAGTCCAGTGGGTAGAACTGGGTCCAGGAATACATTACGTCAAAGTAATGCTTTGCAACATAGTTCCTCAGTGGATTAATTGTGGACCATGAATACATTATATCATAGTACAAGTTGTTTTATGATAGCATTTTCAGTGTTCCTTTTTGTTTACCTTTTGGAAAAGACAAATTGGCAGCCTGAAGGTGATACAGTTATCTTTACTTGTGTAAAAAAAGATGTATGAGTCTAGGCTTTATCATCCCTACATGACAAGCTGAATCCTTTTGCACATGTATTAACAGCATGGAAAGCCTGCTCTATTTTGCATCTGCTTAACTTAGAGAGAGAAAGGGGGAAATGGACATTCACTGTAAAATATTCTTTGTGTCTCATATTGCAGCTGGAGATGTATAGCTTTTCTCTGTTCAGAAATAAGTCAATTCGAGTTCAATGGAAAGTATTCCGAGATAAGTGTGAGCAGGATTGCGGTCTAAATGGACCTGAAAAGAACTGAAGGCTATCGCCTTAAATGAAGCATTGCATTTATACAGCAGTGAAAAACCAAGGTTTTTTTTCTTTAATAAGACTAACTTTGAATATGTGAACATGGTATCTTATATTTAAACTCTAGGTTTTTTATTAATAAATTTAATAGGTTTGATCTTGCTCTTATTTACTGATTTACAGTAAAATTGATGTCTGATTTTAGACAGGAGAAATTGTGTTGTCGAGGAGAAATTATTTCAGTTAATCAAGAAGAATGGGCTGAATTGTTTTAAAGAATTTTAGCTAAAAGTATTTTAAAAATCATTTAAAATTATTTTGGTACTTCAGTAATTTTTAAAAGTTCTTTTTATATGTTGTTGTTGTTGTTTTCCCTTAAGTGGTTTTAAGTTACAATGACCCTAAGGTGAACCTGTCACAGGATTTTCTTGGCTGTCCATGGCTGAGTGGGGATTAGGGCCTAGTCTCCAGAGTCATAGTCAATGCCCAAGCCACTGCACCATACAAAAATATTTTTAAATATTTTTTTTTTGTAAGCTGGTTTGATTCCCAATTTTGGGAGAGAGGTAGCATATAAATATCACCACCAGCAGCATCTTGGTCAGAAAAACTGTGGTGCATGTATGTGCCCTTAGAAGAAGCACTGTATTGGTTGTTGAAACAAAATGCTTTGTTGTTTTTAATATTTACAATGCAAAATGTTTTCCAGATTAAAAAATAGTAAAATGATGAGAACTGGCTAGACTCTCTGAGTTGTATCTAGGGGTTTGGAAAGGAGAACTGACCTTCAAAATCATCATTTGTAAGAGAAATAAGATTTCCAGAAATGTTTAATCTTGAGTGCCTTTAAGATGACTTTTTACAGTACTGTTATAGAGTTTCTTGTCAAGATTTTAGAAGTTTGTCATTGTCTTTCTATGAGGCTGAAAGAATGTAACTTGTTTAAGGTCACCTTGTGGGTTTTCATGTCAATTGGGGATTTAAATCTGTTGCTTGCATCCTAGTACTCAGACTACCATGCACATTCTTGCATTACAGTACATGAGAGTTTCTTTTTTCCTTCCATGATAACGAACAGAATATTTGAGAAGACAGAAATATGTGCATTTCTTAAATTCTCATCAGAAAAAAATACTTTATTGTTTTAGGACACAATCTCATAAATTTTTACCCAGTATATTTGGCTAATGATTTTTCTCTCCCTCTAGTGTCGATAGTGCTACAAGATCTTGATGGAAGCATTATGATGTAAAATAAGGCATTAAATACAAGGCAACAAAATTAACATAATTTTAGTTGTGTGGTTGTAATTATGATTTTCTCTTCTAGATGGAACAATGGACAATTAAATGTTGAAGATGTTCTGGCAAGTTTTGACAACACAGGGAACGTTTGTAAGTAAATTTTCTTAATTATTATTGTGTTTCTATAGTGTAAATCCTGATAATAAACCATTGTCAGTAGACTCTCAGTTAACCAGAACTCAAGCAACTTGAAGGCTCAAGTAACCGGCAAAAATTGAAGAAATAATATTTTAAATAATAATTAAAATAAAATAAAATTTTAGCAAACCATTTGTTTTTATTTGTCTTTGTTTGCTTTTAATTGCTGTATTTAAATATTAATATCAAGTCAATACAGAGCTTATGGTATGGAATAGTATGGGGTATAGTATTACCCTATTTCCCCTAAAATAAGACATCCCCAGAAAATAAGACCTAGTAGAGGTTTTGCTGAATTGCTAAATATAAGCCCCCCCCCCCCCCCCCCGAAAGTATGACCTAGCAAAGTTTTTGTTTGGAAGCATGCCTGCCGAACAGAACACCAGAGCATGCAGGATCAGTAAATGTACGTACTATAAAGTGTTGTACATGGAAATATTGGTAGTAACAAGAAATTCTTGATAGGATTCACAGTTTGTCTGTTTATGCTGGTTTGTGATGACAACTACTGTACAGTATATAATAAATGTTCATTTTTTTGTTCAACAATAAATGTGAATTCTTCTTCATGGAAAAATAAAACATCCCCTGAAAATAAGACCTAGAGCATCTTTGGGAGCAAAAATTAATATAAGACACTGTCTTATTTTCGGGGAAACACGGTACTTAGGCCTATTTTTAATAGTAACTCTCAAGCAATCAGAAGCTACCTTTATCCAGCATCTACCAATCCCCATGGGTGCTGGTTAACTGCAAGTTTACTTTATTTAGGTACATTGACAATGAACAATGTATTGGTATGGGTCATTTTCCATTTGAATCATTTAACTTCTACCAATTGTGTATCCCTTATATTAAATGTTTGGGACTAGAACTGTTTTAGATTTAGACCCCCTCCCCCCCCAGATATTGGAATATTTGCATATACGTAATGAGATATCTTGGAGATAGGACCAAAGTATAAACATTGAATTTATTTATATTTCATATACACATTATACATATTTTAATAATTTTGTGCATGAAACAAAGTTTGTGTACATTGAAATATCAGAATGCAAAGATGTTATTACTATCAATGTGGACAATTTTGGATTTTGAAGCATTTCAGATTTTGGAATTCTGGCAGTAGAGACTCTGGTAGCAAGATTCTCTATACTGTCTTAGTCATAGTAAAAAAAAGCATTAATGATTTCTTCTGAAAACAGTAACGTGAAATCATTCTTCTCAAACATAACAGACATAAAAAAATCTCACTTTTTATTTTCTATGAACTTGAAGGCTGAGTAAATGTGTGAATGTTGCAGGTATATGATCTGGATATTAAATGGTATTACAAGCAAAATATGACATGTGTCTGATTTATTATTGGACAGAAGACTATTAGCATAATAGCATGGTTAGGAGTAGGGTGCCTTTTGAGTTCCCATAGTTTCAGAACTTGTTCAAGATAATGTTTACATGGCAACATTATAAATAAAAAATGTGTGTTAGTATGAAAGAAGCCAAAATACTGTGTTGAAATAATACATCCAGATTCCACAGTTTTTCAGATTGCCTTGGATAAATTTGTTTCTGTTAAGCAATGGTTTTATTTCTGTAGTTTTTCATAGAAAAGCAGAACAAAAATTTTACAAATCTGTAGATCTGTCAGGCCAAAAAAAGGAGCTAGCATTTTTCTTCCATTAGAAGCAAAATTAAACTGTTGTTAAATACTACTGATTCATATCTAAAAACAGCTCTTTGTTTCTTATGAACCTGAAGTTACACTTCATTACACACTGACATTTCAGGAGCAGAAAAATGTCAGTTTCACAAACTAACTTTTGACCTCAAAATGCCAACAAGAACAACAGAATCTAAAGGATAGGTAATTATGTAGGAAAAATGCTCTGTACAATTCAGCCTCAACTTGGAAGCTTTCATCTTGTTAGAATGCCTCGGGCTTTATTATGACGCTAGTCCAAAGAAAGCTTAGAAAATGTGTTCTTGAAGTACTGCCAGGTAGGAGAAATAATTCACAAATTTACAGGAGAAAGGAGTTCCATGAGATTTACTTGTTGCTAAGGGACTAATACCAAGATTGAGGAAAGAGAGTCTAAGGTAGGTAAGTAGGTGGGTGTAGGTGTGATTGCTGATGTCAGTGGAATATGTAACTGTCGAAAGTAAAACTGCAGAAAGTAAAAGCACTGAGGATTAAAATGGCAAACCTTGTGATTACTGCAAATGTATTTCAATTCAAAGGGTAATTCTTTTGCCAATTCCAGTGGTCATTTGTGCAATGCTTTTATGCTG
Organism: Anolis carolinensis; assembly: GCF_035594765.1. Classification (NCBI taxonomy): domain Eukaryota; kingdom Metazoa; phylum Chordata; class Lepidosauria; order Squamata; family Anolidae; genus Anolis; species Anolis carolinensis. Next base: position 25,411,446 of record NC_085841.1, on the reverse strand, counting down.
CTTTAGGATTTAAATGTTTTGCTAGAGGAGACCAAATGATCTGCCCTCAGTCCCTATGAATGGGGCCTTGATATGGAGACCATTAATGGTAAGGTTCTAAAATAGTGAGTAGGTGTGTGGGGTGCACATGTGATACATTTTGGGCCTTGCTTACAAAGTTTATATCATGATAAAAGCAATAACATTAACTTAACAACAAAAAGTTGGTACTGATGGTGCTTAAATCTCTACATACCTCTACTGAAGTAATTTTATTTATAAATATTCTCTTTCAAAATCAGTTATTTTAATGAGGTACAGTGCATGTTTTATCTATCTCATCTGAACAGATTGGAGAACTAACTAGCATCGCTAAATATTAATTCAGAAGAAGATGTTGCCACTAGCTGGCAGCATTATATTAAATATGAATAAACTTCTTTTACACAGTGCTTGTAACATTTACCAGCAATTGTTTGGTGTATGTGAGTAAACCTGTGAAAGATTATTAAACTGAATAAATTTTCATCTCTAGTAGAGGGAGAACTAATCAAAATGGGCTCTTTGGGTATAAACTCTGAAAGTGTTTGTTCTGAGGGTTTTCCTCTTAGAAATCTATACTGGAAAAGATAATTTCTAGGGAGTACATAATTGTTTTGAAACAGAACCCGGAAGTTAAAATCTTTCCAGCTTCTTTGAAACATATTTTTAAACAATGATTTTACTTTCATAATTTGGCTTCCTTGTAAATAGCAGAGACATAAGATTTGCAGGCACACAGGTGCATTGGATACATGTGCACATACACTCTGTTAAAGCAGCTTATATATAAAAACTAAAAATGTTACATTAAGTTTGTGTGTAGTAACAGATAAACAATTTCTGTTGTACTAAGTGGTTAATTGCTACAGCCTCTATTGTAATGGTTTTAGTGGCAGTTTTCTAAGGACTGAATTGTTCATTCATAAGTTACTTGTGAAATAGGGCTGTCTCATTAACATCAGTTATATGGACACCCTGATAGCTCAAGGTATAAATATTAGAGTATATAACTGGCTGAAGCTCTTATGAGAAACTGGAGAGTATCTGCAACAGATGGATTCAAAACAGGGATGACCAGTGCGATGTAGTGGTTTGAGCATTGGGCTACAACTCTGGAGCCTAGTGCTTGAATCCTTGCTCAACCATGAAAATCTATTGGGTGATCCTAGGTAGATCATATTCAGCCTCAACCTCAAAGGAAGGCTCTGAATTAATTTTGCCAGGAAAGCCCCATAATAAATTCACCCTTAGGGTCACCATAAGTTGGGCATGACTTGAGGACACACAACAACAACAACAACAACAAGAACAACAACAACAACGTGTTTGTGTAAGAGAGAGAGAGAGAGAGATAGGAGGAAAACTAGAGGGAGAGAGAGAAAAATTGACATCTTTCCTCTTTTTTAGTATGCAACTAAACAGTAGGATCCCATCTTTCTACCATGTTAAATTCTTGGTGAATGTGATACACGAAGACTTGGTTTCTGTCCGTGATATGTGAAAGAATTGACCATGGTAATCTTTATGCTTGACAAGTCCAGTTTAGTAGCCCTGCCATCTATATATCTTTAAAATTAGCCTGGTAATTATGTTGCCCAGCTGCTCTCCCTCCCTCCCTCCCTCCCTCCCTCCCTCTCTCCCCCCCCCCCCCCTCTCTCTCTTTAAAAAAAAGCTTGGCTTTAGTGTTTAAACAAAGGGCAATTTGGAATGTGCACATGCTCAAGTGACTCAATGTATGCAAACTACCTATGACTATCTGTAATAAAGAAAATGCATTTGTATGCCTTCTAGAAGAAGTAGTAGACATTAGTGTGGTCCTAATCTGCCCTTAGTAGTTCTGACTTGTAATGGTTCAGGTGTTCAAGTAATCCATAACTTTGTTGAAGTGCTATGGTTTAGCCAAAGGAGGCCATCCTGCCATTTTTAATATCGCTGCACACAATATAAAAAATGTTAATAACATTAGCAGAATCAGAAATGCTGATTGTTCAGGAAAAAGATAAGTAATATTCCTTATTGCTGAGGTTGCAGAAAGAGTAGCAGGCTGTTTATGTGCACGTGAGTGTGTTTCTTCCTGATTCTTCTTGTCTGAATATAGTGTCTACATTTATATGATAACTGACAAATACATGATTTCAGTGTGTATTATATACTAGGACAAAGTTATCATAATAATAGTACCTGCTATTTATATGGCACTTTTTAATGTCATATACACCACACACATGTTTTTCTTTACAACAATCCTGGAAATTGGTCAGTATTGTTATCCTCAAGTCAATTGTAGGACTGAAGTGGGGAGAGAATAGTTTTTTTCTTAGCAAATTGTTTGCTCAAGTGAGGCCTGATTTTTAGCTTAGTTCTATACTGTTCTGTACATGTTTGGTGTTCTTGTGACAGCTATTAATAATTATATCTGGTGTCCTACATAATAGAGAGACCTTCTTTTTGTGTGCAAAGAGTTCCTTTTAGCAGTAGGTGCAAGGTAAGATAGAATGTGGATAATATAAAGAGAGGAGGAGCAAGAACACAGTGAGGCATATTGAAGTATTTGTATTAAATGCTGAGAACAGGACAGGGAAGCATTCTTAACCATGTTTGCCAAAAAGTTCTATAAGTTACTAAAAGAGAGTTATTATGTGCCTTTGAGTCATTTCTGACTTATGGCAACCCTATGGCAATCCTATCATGCAATTTTTTTTGGCAAGATTTGTTCAAAGGTGGCCTTTCTTTGCCTTCCTCTGATGCTGAGAGAGTGTGACTTGCCCAAGGTAGGTTTCCATGGTTGAGTAGGAATTTGAACTCTGATCTCCCAGAATCATAGTCCAATTCTCTAACCATGCTGGGTCTCCAATTAGGGTAAACCCCATTAATCTTGTTGAAATTTACTTCTGAGTACACACAGTAAGTTGTACTTAATCTCCAGTCAGTATGGCTATATTGCAGTTTGGGTTTTCTCTCTCTGCAGTGTAACATTTAAAAATTAAAATTCTTATGACACTAAAAAAACCAAAAACATAGTTTTAATATAAACAATGAGTTTGACTGAAAAAATAATGATTCTCAAATAAAAGAAACAGCAGGGGGCGCTACGGTTTCAGAACTGTTGGTGCCTTTACATTGTTTCAGCAAGTTGCGATTGCAGACTTTGTAGGAATCCTGTTAAAGGGCTAAAAGTGTGTTTGTGCTGTGGTAGCGATAATTATGGTACAATACACTACTACACAACATATGGTAATGAGACTATACCGCATGTAAATTTATCAGGATCATGTTTGATGGTTAGTGTCATATGTGTCATATGTGATTAACTTAAAATAATGTTTTTGTTTGTATTTTAAAATCTATTGAACAATGGGACAATGCTGTGCCATGAGCAATTTGACAAATTGCCACAGAAGTATATGTTCTTGTTAGATTTCTGAATATCTAGCTGAAAGTTGTCACTGTTGTTAAATTCCCAACGAAAATTGTCCCTCAATACTTTATAATCATTAGGTGAAGTAGCATTTTTCAAGCTGGCTTTAAGAAAAGATTCAACATACAGTATATATTACCTTTATTTGCAATTGGTATTGGGCAACTGAAAGATCACAAATATATATAAATATATAGATAAAGGTGTCCACCTGATCTAGATTGAGATATTGCTTTGGCAGTGTCATTTTCCTTTTTCCTTTTTTTCCTTCCCCTCTTAGGTTTTGGTACACATAGTATTTTGTAGATGTTTAGATCTACTTAAGAGAAAGGGATAATAATTAACTGAGTATATTCTGGAGCAGATCCCCCCAGAACACAGAAAGACTACAGTTTTCAGTAAATTTTAATTACTATGGATAGTTACTAATAGGTCATTTTTGTCTTTTCACATATTTTGAACACTCACAGAGAGACATATGCTCTAATATATATATTTTAAAAATCAGTTTCATTTTATATTTATTCTGTTCCCCAATAATTTTATTTGCTAATGTGAAAATGGAGCTCTTTCCTGCACCTGTCTTCCTCTATATCAATCAGCTGAGTAAAGGTTGATTTCTCTCTTCCTCTTAACCCACCCACCCCCTTTCCTCTGGGTTGAAATGTGAAGTTCTGCTCAGAGGCTACAGGTTTCTTCATAGGTCTCACTGGATGGCTTAGAGATACCTGAGCTGCTCCATGGACCGGGATTGTAGCAGCTACTGATCTATCACGCCTGGAAGGAGATGCCATCAAGCTACCTAGGGAAAAGGATAGGATGACATCCTTTAACAGCAAGGGAAGCACACACTGTTCCTGCATTTCATGTAACATGTCACTCAGTTAGAGGTTGTGGTAACAAGGGAGTGATCCACATTCTGCAAGCACTGCTTGACAATCTTCTGCTTCTGCTTTCAAGAGGTGAGAGGGGTGCTTCTTGTTTACTCTTTCTAGACAAAGCATTACATACTTTACTAATGACTGGTTTTTCTATATTTTCCTTTTGTTTCTTTTATATTGTGTTTTGGAAAGCACTAAGTGCAGTTCAAATTCTTAGTGTAAATTGTTGGAGAACAATTGGATGTAGATAAGGTATGAATAGGGGGGAAACAAAGACAGGGTATTCATCCTGTATACAGTTTACTATATATTCAGTAGGGATGGTAAATCTTGATTTCTTCAAGTCTCAAAAAATGCTGAGAACAATGGAACAGTTGTTTGTCCCATAGGTTTGAAACACTTGGTATCCCCTCCCCCCAGTTTTCTGAAAGCAGCTTCACCCGAGAATTACACAACCTACCCTAAAGATGGCATAGCTTTGATATAAAAAGGACTGTTTTCAGACAGTCATGTGCATTTTGTGAAATATTCCTTTTTTAATAACATAGTAAACAGCGATGTTACAGAGCCAAAACGCGAAAATCAGCAGTGTTGCACAACAGAACCATGTGGCTGTTGTGCATCATTGGCCATTCTGCACAATTATACAGCAGTGATACACTACAATTAGCTGTGTACTTTTGTTGTATAATATTGCTGTATTTTATGTAGAACACAGAAGTGTTTCACAACAAAATGTTAAGACTATGAAACAGGTTTTTGCCAAAATGTGGAAATGGTTTTTTGCCAAAATGTGGAAATTAGAAAAGATACCAGATAAAGGACTTTGGTTAAATAAAGTAATGGAGATAACGGACATGGACAGACATACTTATTTAAAAAGAATACAGGCAGAGGAGTAAAAATGACTGACGGGTCAATATTTGAGGACTATATCAAGTTGAATGATCAAATATAAGAAGAAGAGAGGACGCCTAAAGAAGACAAAGGGGAAAGAAAGCTTACCCAACTCAAAAAAATACTAAGAAACTAGAACAGAAGGAAGAAGAATGGAAGTCAACATGTACACATTTTATATTTCCCTTTTTACACCTTCTTTCTTCTTTTTTCTCTTTTCGCCCCTCTATCCTATATATCAAAATATTGTTCTCACACTTTCATTGTATAGATTACTGGAAACATTAATAATCATATTTTTAAAAAATTGAAAAAAGACTATGAAACAGGTTATATTCTCATTCAACATCATCAATGGAACCACCCAAATGTAAAGGAGGAACTGAGACAATGGAGTCAGATCTGAGAATAATCCTTGCTTATATTAGAATTTCCTGTGAGTGAAAACAACTCCTTCCCCCAAACCACTTTCTGCTCTAGTTTTCAAAAATTGTTGTGTACTCTGGAGATTTGTCACAAATAGACTGGGACAAATTCCAATGCATTCAGATACAATTCTCACCAAATCGGAGCCTTTTTTAAGGCAGTTGGAATGAGAATCTCCAGTTAAGTCTGGGAAAGGCTTTCAGGATGTTCTGCTGAATATCTGCTGGCATAACAAAGATAGCACTGAGACAAAGTAAGGCAGTTACTTATGTTCAATTGACACTCTAAAAGGGTGCATTTCTGTACTTGGTCTGTCCTTTTATAGAAGGGGAAAAGGTTACAGGGGTGGGATTGTGTTAAGCCCTTCCATTGGCTTGTTTTAGACTAACTGCTGCTTTACTCCTCCCTTTAAGAACTGTTTCCTGCAATGTTTACTCCAATTGATCTCGTAATCCTAGACGTGATAGCATTTGCATTACATCTTCTTGTTTGCTGTAAATTATGATTTTGATTGAAATCAGTGCATTAAGGACTATATAAAAACTTATCAAAACATAGAGAAGAGATTCAATTTACTGCTAGTTAAATACCCTTTTTTGACTAGAAAGTTTTGACACAGTTATTGATGGTATATAGAGCAGGGTGTCTGAATCTATATTATGTGATAGACTGGCAATTTTGTCCCCAATATGTCAGAGGGCATTATCATATTTTTATCATATTACTGTTATATGACCTCTTATTGTTAATAGTTTTCTGGAATTTCACTGAATTAGTTATGAAAAGGTTGCAGACTGGCACCAGTTTACAGACCACCACTTTCAGCAGTGCTAATATAGATAAGGCTGTAAGATGTGCCTAAGAAAACACTCTTGTTTATCATCATCATCATCATCATCATTTAATTACTTATTAATCACCCTCCATCCACGATGCTCTAGGCGATTTACAAGATAAAATTGTAAAGGATAAAAATACATACATAAAAATATTAATAAAATTAACATAGATTAAAAGCTCTAGTAAAGAGCCAGGTCTTGAGTGCTAGGGTAAAAGGCCCAAACTCACGCATGGCTCTCATGTAGGGCGGCAAGGCATTCCATAAGGCAGGGGCAGAAATAGAAAAAGCTCTGCGCCTGGTCCTTTCCAAGTGCACTTCTCTAGGGCCCGGTACATAAAGTAAGTCTTGTTGGGATGGTCGTTGCGACCTCCGATGATGGGAGAAGGAGAGACGGTCCCTAAGGTACGATGGGCCCTGGCCGTAAAGAGTTTTAAAGGTCAGAACTAGCATCTTATATAGACCACGGTAATCAGTTGGAAGCCAATGCAGATGCTGCAGCACTGGTGTTATGTGGCATTTCATGGGTGTTCTTGTGAGTAGCCTGGCTGCCGCATTCTGAACAATACGGAGCTTTCGGGTCGTGGACATCAGAAGGCCAACATACAGGGCATTGCAATAGTCCAGCCTAGATGTGACCGTGGCATGGATGACTGTTGCCAGCGCCTCATCAGATAGATAGGTTGCCAGTTGCCTCGCTTGTCGTAGGTGGAAAAAGGCCTGTTTGCTGGCAGCAGCGACTTGAGCTTCCATTGTCAGCTGCGAATCTAAAACGACACCCAGGCTCTTAGTTGTAGGCGAAGGAGATAGGGCAGCACCATCGAAGGTGGGTAGCAAATGGGTCAGACCAGTCGAGTGGCCATGCCAAAGAATCTCGGTCTTCGCCGGGTTCACCTTCAGTCTACTAGCACGTAGCCAGTTCGACAGAGCCTCCAGACATAAGGTGAAATTGTCTGGTATTGACATTGCTCCAGGCTCCAAGCGCAGAAGGAGTTGGGTGTCGTCCGCGTATTGATAGCAGTCTAGGCCGAAACTCCGAACCAAACTAGCAAGGGGTCTAACGTAGATGTTGAAGAGAAGCGGGGAGAGAATTGCACCTTGGGGTACCCCACATAGGAGGGGAGATCTGTCAGAGACTTGATCCATATACTCCACGCATTGGCTCCGGTTTCGCAGAAATGAGTTGAACCAATTGAGGGCCTGACCGCGAACTCCGGACATGGCGAGACGGTGAATCATTAAATCGTAGTCAACGGTGTCAAACGCTGCTGTAAGGTCGAGAAGTACCAGTAGCGCTGATCCGCCGCTATCAGACTGGCGACGAAGTTCATCTGTAATGGCAACCAGGACTGTCTCCGTCCCATGGCCAGGGCGGAAGCCTGACTGGAAAGGGTCCAGGCCGGCTGTGTCATCCAGAAATTGTTGCAATTGTCCCAGTACAGCCCGCTCTATCATCTTACCCAAGAATGGGAGGTTGGAGACAGGGCGATAGTTGGCAAGGGTCATGGGATCCAAGCTAGGCTTCTTTAGCAAGGGACGAACCCTTGCCTCTTTTAGGTTGTCCGGGAAGACCCCCTGTTCAAGAGAGCCATTGATTATATTACTCAACGGATCGAGTAGACCTTCCAGGCAGCTCTTCACCAACCAAGAGGGGCACGGATCAAGGGAACAGGTGGTTGGTTTTGCAACAGCCAGGATTCTAGCGACATCTTCCCTGTCAAGCGGAGTAAATCGGTGAAAGATAGACCCACTAAGCGGCCACAAAGTCTCAAGCTCACTCAAGGTATCAATTATGAATTTATTTATGAATGTGCTTCTACATTTTCCTTTGGCCCACAAAGGAAATAACACAACAGTTGTTGCTGTTGTTTTACAATGATTCTGCCTTGGTCAGACCACACCTGGAATACTGTGTCCAGTTCTGGGCACCACAATTGAAGGGAGATGTTGACAAGCTGGAAAGTGTCCAGAGGAGGGCTACTAAAATTATCTAGGGTCTGGAGAACCCTAGATCCTACGAGGAGGAGCTTAAAGAGCTGGGCATGTTTAGCCTGCAGAAGAGAAGGCCGAGAGGAGACATGATGGCCATGTATAAATATGTGAGGGGAGACTAGGACACGGAACAATGGCTTCAAACTACAGGAAAGGAGATTTCACCTGAACATTAGGAAGAACTTCCTCACTGTGACAGCTATTCAGCAGTGGAACTCTCTGCCCTGGAGTGTGGTGGAGGCTCCTTCTTTGGAGGCTTTTAAGCAGAGACTGGATGGCCATATGTCAGGGGTGCTTTGAATGTGATTTCCTGCTTCTTGGCAGGGGATTGGATTGGATGGCCCACAGGTCTCTTCCAATTCTAGGATTCTATGATCCCTATGTAACTGTCATGGCAATATTCCATGGAAACATATTCAGTGCAGTTAGGGAGAACTAAGTAGCAATGTTTCATCAGCCTACAAATCCAAGCATTGCATAGGACTCAGCCAGGGTAGTTAGATGGGAAATCACAGTTCTATAATGGTACTGCTCCATTATTAAGGCAGAGGCCACCAGGGGGCATTAGAGAGAAAAGGGTAGTAAATTTTACAGCGGGAGGGGGGGGGGGAGAGAGTTGGAGGAGGAAAACCATTTTCCTGTTTTCGCTGGTTATGTCCCCTACCCTCTTCCCATATCATAAATGGGAGTTGTTTTCATGATGGGGACATGGGTGGGAGGAATTACAGGAAGACAGGAGAAAATGGTTTTCCTCCTTCAACCCACCCTTCACCCCCAGAAAATGGACTCTCTTTCTCTCTCTAACGCCCCCTAGTGGCCTCAGTCCAGATAATGTAACAGTACTGTTATAATTCTACAACATGAAAGGGTCTCTGGAAGATTCTCACTTTGAAGTAGGATATGTTGGTATTTACAAAGGGGAAAATATCCCATTTCTGTTGTACATAGAACTAAAATTGTGTGCTCTGTCACTATTGTATTTGGAAGGATTTAAGTGACATGTTTGTGATTAATAAAGACTTATTTGCGTATTTGCATATATATTAAATTCCCTTAGTTGTACCTAAGTTGTTATCATCATGAAAGTACAGTAGAGTCTCACTTATCCAAGCTAAACGGGCCAGCAGAAGCTTGGATAAGCGAATATCGTGGATAATAAGGAGGGATTAAGGAAAAGCCTATTAAACATCACATTAGGTTATGATTTTACAAATTAAGCACCAAAACATCATGTTATACAACAAATTTGACAGAAAACGTAGTTTAATATGCAGTAATGTTATGTTGTAATTACTGTATTTACGAATTTAGCACCAAAATATCACGATATATTGAAAACATTGACTACAAAAATGGCTTGGATAATCCAGAGGCTTGGATAAGCGAGGCTTGGATAAATGAGACTCTACTGTATTTACAAATAGAGGGTTAGTGTTAGGCCAGTTCACTAAGAAGATATGTTATGTGCTTTTAGGATTGTTAATAAGGGAGACTTGCTATGTCTATTGGTGCAAATACATAAAACTCTGTATATATGTCTGATTATGTCATATTGAAATGACTATGACCTTGTGCATGTTTATGTGTGGTGGTGGAGGAAGGTAGATGTCCATTAACCTAAGATTAACCCCTTTGTACTCGTCCTTGATAACCATGTCATGATTTTAATATTTTAATTCACTTTTCATATTTCCCTGATGGGTTTTTGTGTGTATTTTCTTAATATGTTTCATGAGACTTCTATAAAATGGTATGTCTATTGTAGCTAAAGAAAATTGATTTTTTTTGTCTACTGATAAATGTTCCCAACTACTTCTATAACAGTCTATGGTTTTATAGGGGTTTGTTTTCCAAAAATACCCTGGATTTTCCAAATCAAACTAATAGAAATGTTGTGCCCTTTTATCCTCAAATAAAATCTGCACAGTTTTGATGGTTCGAATTGACATGCCTACAGGAAGCAGAAAGAATGCTTGAAATTATGAGCCCAACGGTATCCTGGGGGACTCCTTGATGGACCAGAGTGTAATCGGATTCATGTGAAGCACACATTGGAAACCATTTCCAATTTCACAAACATACTGAGCACCTGACAAATACTCAACAGGAACCAAGATCTTACCAGACTCTCCAATCAGTGTAAAAAGTACTCCTGGTTCAGTGTTGCTTGATAACACTACTTACTAGATCTAGTGGTAGCCTCCTGCAGAAAGGGATTTTTGCAGCTATTCAGTTCTCTAACCCTGTCTTAGCCAAGTGTACAACTGTAAATCATTTTAAATTTGATTTCTCCTATTTTTTGGTTAAGGCATAGGAAATATTCTACATACTCTTTAGGGGAGCAGGGCTTTCAGCTGTGGCGGCCCTGCCCCAAGTTGTATCCATGTGAGCCACAGCTGTTGCTTGGTTAATTTAAATCTCTCCTTTTCCTCCTCTGATTACACCTATTTGATCACAATCTCCTTAGTTCTTCCAAGCAACCTTCTTCTGAAATAATTGTGCTTCATCTTAAATCTTTCTTCAGCACACCTGGAATATCAAAGTAGGTATAATACATTCACATTTTCTAAAAGCAGTTTTGTTCAAGAAAACACTTCTATCTCAGTATCTCGGGAACTGACTTCCTATGGAAACCTCAGTCACTATTCAAAACCATTCTTGGCTGAAATCCTGTAGTTGAGATATGCTGTTGTAACAAATGGTTAAGTATTTGTTGGAACTTTGCAGTACACAATTTCCTTGTGATTATTGAAAAAACAATTTAACAATGCTAGGGTGAGGTTTCATTACCAATTACTGACCAGGGGAGGGCAGGGAAGTCCAGGCAATGTCTGGCCACAGTTGTTTAGCAGAGAGGATGAAACAGTTCTTGCCCTACTGGAACTTCATTAGACACTAGATTACACTGTGTTCACTGAACAACCAGGACAATGATAGCTGTTATTTCCTACCAGCTGTACAACTGTATCTGGATCCTATATAGATGCCCCAATTCTCGCCTGGCCTCTAATTGGATATGAGAGTACATCCAGGTTTTATCAAACTTCATTGTCCTGAAGGTAGAAAGAGAAGCCCAATATAACTATGCTCTGGGAGGGTACTGTTGGATCTCAGACATAATGACTTGATTTAGACTTGTTCTGTAGTATATAATTGTTGATTTTTTTTTCTTCGTGTCAGGAGCAACCGGAGTTGCTTCTGGAGTGAGAGAATTGGCTGTCTGCAAGGACGTTGCCCAGGGGATGCCCGGATGTTTTGATGTTTTACCATCCTTGTGGGAGGCTCCTCTCATGTCCCCGCATTAATTATTGATTAAAAGGAGTTAGATGAGCTTATACACTCCTATATCCCTTATTCTTTTTTCTATGACATGAATCTTTTACTATCCTTTATGTCCAGTGCTTATTTTATGCTATATCATGGCTGTACCATGGTTAGCTTTAGATTACAGTGGGTAAAAGTACTCCTTGCGAAGATCGCAAACTAATTTCAACTAACCATGGTTAACATACACAAAGTGTTGTTATGCAATGAAATATGAAACTTAACTAGAGATAGGCAAACTATGCAAACAGGTAAACAATTTGAAGAATAAGGAGTGCATTAACTACTGAAGCTTGTATAATCTCTTAATCATGACTAGAAGGTTGCCCCTTCCCATACAAGTACTATGGTGTAGAAAACACACACAAAATCTTTATAAAACTTGTATCTTAACTATGTTCCCACTTCCTATGTCTTCCTATGTATTCAAGTAAGTCTCATATTCTTTGCTCATTGTAGCATCCATACTTCAGAAGTGTCTGTAAGGTGTAGTTGTTAATTATATTACTCATCATTAATTATTGTTAATTTATCATCTAATTGTTGGATTATGATTGATTAAAATATGACCACATTATTGAGTCAAGTCATAGTCAAGTCATCAACAAATTTCAGCACCCATTTGGTGCATGTTTCTAAATTGGACACCATTAATACGTGTTGAACTCCAGCTCTTCTCATCCTTTAGACCGAGGAAAACTGTACTGTAATGTTTCTGGTGAGTGCCAGCTTGATGGAACCTCATTTGTGTAGCTCAGAACCCAAGGACATAACAGACACCACAGCCTTGAGTTTACTCGTTTTTAAACAGCTGATTCCAAGTTACAAAGAGAATTAAGGCTGGGGAGATGTTTGTGAAACAATTGTCTGCATCTGGGACAGCAGTTGTATAGTCTCCCGGAAAATGCATCTAGTTGTCCATCAGCTTTTATGCTAGTGCAGTGCCCCAATAGGAGTCTGAAATGTTTAGGTAGATAAGGGGTGGGCAAAATGTGTGCACCCTTAAGACTGACATTACACAAAGACAATTTCTTCAGTTTTCTTTTCAGGTTGGAAAAGGAAATAATTCTGCACTAATTTCACTTGATGTTTGTACATCCTGAAGTATTCAGGGAAATCGTTCAATGCAGTAAAACACATAATCTTTTGCACAAACTTATGTATTTTATGCACAAACCATTCCTACTTCCTCAATTGCTCTTTTTCTTATTTAAAAAAGAGTGGGTTGGTCTGAATTGCCTATTCTGGAGGTCTCCAGGAGTAGTAATTTGCCTTTTAAATATGTTTCAGCATACACCCTAGCACTGTTTAACATCAAAAAATTATACATCTTATAAAACTAGAAGAAGGTATCCAGTCACTGTGGGTTGGCAGTCTGGCAGTCTTTCCTGCAGCCCATGTAACCCCCTGGAGGATTTCAGAGCAGGAAATTATTCCCTGGACCCAGAACATTTGGTCATCCCTAAGCATTATGTATTAGACATTATGTGGAAACCGAAGATCTCTAATCTGTGTAGTTAATAGAAACATATAGAAAGAACTTCAGGAGTTATTTAGTCCATTCTATTACTCCTTTCCCCCTAAAGTCAAGGATGTCGTCCTGATCCTGAACCGGTGCCTGTCATCATTAATGGACTGGATAGTTGACAAGACAGAGATACTCCTGGTCTGTTGGAAGACGGACCAGGATGTGGGATTACAGCCTGTGTTGGATGTTGCCATAATCCTCCTAAAGATGCAGGTTCATAGTCTGGGGGTGCTCCTGGACTCATCGTTGACCCTGGAGCCCCAGGTGACGGCGGTGGCCAGGAGCACCTTTGCACAATTAAAATGTGCACCAGCTGTGCCTGTACCTTGAGACGCCAGATCTGACCATGGTAGTCCATGCCTTAGTCACATCCCACTTGGATTACTTCAGCGCTTTCTATGTGGGGCTCTCTTTGAAGATAATTCAAAAGCTTCATTTGGTTCAGAGATCAGCAGCCAGGTTACTAACCAGAGCAGTGCACAGGGAGTGAACTACTCCATGTTGTGTCAGATCCACTGGCTGCTGGTCTCCTTCCTGGCTAAATATAAAGTGCTGATCATTACCTACAAAGCCCTAAACAGTTAGGGCCCAGAGGAACCGCATCTCCGCATATAAACCTACACAGCCATTGCAATCTTTGGAGGGGCCCTCTTCTCGATCCCACCCCCGTCCCAAGCGTGGCTGGTGGGGACGAGAAAGACGGCCTTCTCCATAGTCGCGCCTTTTCTCTGGAACTCCCTCCCTAAGGAGGTTAGAACTGCCCCTTCATTCCTCTCCTTTAAAAAGCTATTAAAACATACCTGTGTACATTAGCTTATGGAGAGGAAGCTGAGTAATATTTCATGGCTCCTATCTGATTGATCACCCTGCTAGCATCCATCTATTTGTAGTGTCACTTGTCATTTTATATTCTTAGATTTCATGCTCCTGTTTTTAATCAGAACTTAACTGCTAAATGCATTTTATGAGGCCATAGTCCATTTGCTTGTCGAGGATTATTTTTATATGTTTTTAATTTTATTTAAATGTTAATTTAAGATGTTATTTTATACTGTATGGGATATTGAATATCTTTTTTCCGTCAGGGAGCGAGGGTGGGTTATAAATAAAATTATTATTATAATTTTTATTATTATTATTACTTTCTCACCATACAGGAATCCAGAACTAAAGCAATATTGAAGGCCCATTATGAGGGTCTGTTAGTCTGCCTTTCTCTTTGATTCTTCTGGTAAAAATGAAGAGGTTAAACTGCCTAGAAATCTTACGATACATTGTAAAACACACACACATATATAATTTAAAAAGGATTATGGGCTCTGATTCCATTAACATTTGGTTTAAAAATAGAATTTAAAACTGAAAGCATTAAAATCTTCCTGATGATTTAAGGTAAAACCTGTGTCTAAATTACAATGATTTCTTAAGATATAACCTAGATCCTTTAAAAGTCATGAGAATTGCATTTTGATATAATATTAGTGTAAGACAAATGCTGACATGGTGCTGAGGCTGATGTTTGAAAAGGATTTACACAGCAACCTTTAACCCTGATGTGACGCTTGAGTGGACCTTCACTTATTTTCTAAGTGAACATGCCTGAGTAAGTAAGGCTGTGGTTTCACATAACAGAGAGATACATTTTTTAGGTCCTTTGCCGATTATATTGGGCGAGGGTCAATCTTATGCCCCATTTGTGAAACCTGGGTCAGAATAAAGACTTTAAGGTCACTTCTTCAAGTGCCCAAACCATTAGCCATGTGCTAATAGGCCTTGATAGCTCATTTTGTAAGTCCTCAGATTTCAGCTAGGACATTGTTTGGACTAATTTCAAATCCTGCATATACTCTTTGAGGTTAATTAACATCTGCTTAATATTTCTTGTTTGAGGCTTGAAATGAAACACTTCTATTTGTTTTACTGTAATAGCATAGTCAGTGTGAATACTTTCAAGAAATACCTGTGTTGAAGAGCTGAAATTGCACTGGAAATTGAGTGTATATTTATCATAAGCTAAGTCAGTTTTGACAACATAACTTGCATATAATCATAAATATGTAGTTGACAGAAATTAAGAATCTCAATATTCTCATTTTGTTTTTATGTGAGAATTTTAAAGTCAAACTGCTCTACAAAGATACTCTGTCACAATGTTATCTCCTTCCTTTATTGGGATTATGCAGTCATAAAATTCTAGAGTTGGAAGATATCACAAGGGCCATCCAGCCCAACCCCCTGCTATGCAGGAACACACATTCAAAGCACTCCTTACAGATAGCCAACCAGTCTACTTAATCACACTCTGGGGCAGCATTTAACCAATTAATTTATTATTAATTATTTTCTTATTACTTAGAAAAGATTGTTGTTTAGGAACTATTTGCTTACAGTGAGTCTTCCATTGGTAGGGTTTCACAACTGACAAGCTCTGTCAATTGTTGCCATTAATTGTATCTCAGTTAGTATGGGCCCAGAGGAGTGGAAAGAGATTTTGCCTGTTGGGTCTTGTCTCTGGCCAGCAAGCTACTGAAAACGGAAAATATCGGTAACTAAAATGTGCCCAACCCCTTAACTGCTCACATGCTGCCTTGCAGAGGTGATAGTAGCTGATGGGAAGACTTACATGTTGGGGCTCAGGCTACCTGTGCTGAGCTCCCAAAAGTAGCCACCTCCTTGGGTACTATAACAAGGGATGGAGGAGAGATTATAAGAATCACAATAGGTAGGGGCAGGATTCCTTGTGTACTTCTAGTGTCAGAGTTTTATATCATTTCTTAAGTGAAAATGGGTAAGTGATTGTAAGGATCATGACCAAACACTATGGCCAGCAGCAATCAAGCCACCTGTGGGAGATGGAGTACTACTAAAAGAGACTGAGTACATCATGCTATTCGAGGTTGGAGGTTGGTTGAACTTTGAATGCTGAGCTGGAGTTGCTGAGCTGATTTGTCCAAGTTGGAGTTGCCAGAGGTATATTGTTGCTGCAACGTCTGGAGAACAAGACTGGCATCTTGTCTGAAGATAAGAACTTTTTTGTTTACTAAGTCATCGTGTGGAAGCAGCTGTCAGTTCTTTCTACATTAGTGACCCCAAAGCATCAGGACATGCCTGGGGGGGGGGGGGGAGGGGGGTTGTGAGCTGCCCTCAATTCAACAACAGAGGGCAATTAAGGAACCGTCCTCTGTAGGAGGCAGGCTTCATGAGTTTGTTCATGTGTGAGAAGGTTCCACATTGGACTGCTAAGTGCTGCACACTCTCAGGCACACATACCAGATAGAGTTCTCCTACAGGCCACTTGAGATGTTCATCAAGTCCCCAAAATTCAAAACAGTGACTCCTGCTAGAAGCCATCAGAAGTGTTCTTACAAAGGGCCAGTGCTTGTTACTGCGTTTTCTTTCTCATGCTGAAGAGGAATGACACTTAGCCATTCAAACGTCAGGGGCAAATTGTCCCATCAAGAAATGACACTTCAGCATAGAGATACTCAAGCACATCAGAGCCATTCCAACTGGGAGACCTCCTGTCACCATTGGATCTACAGGAAATGTACCTTCACATCCCAGTTGACTGGTTCCATTGCCATTTTCTGCCTTTTGAGTATGGGAAGTATCACTACCAGTTCAAGGCTCTCCAGTTTGGACTGTCATCTGGCTTGAAATGTTCACAAAAATCATGTGGCTCTGGTAGCCCACTGGAGGAAGTTATTTGAATCCCACCCATAGGAGAAAAGCGAGATAAAAATAAATAATACGGCTGCATATTTGTTCTGTTGATTTGTTCAACCTTTCTGAAAAGGGCCTACATGATACCCAGTTCCTCAAACTAGCATATCTTCATGATCAACGTTAAGAAAGGTTTTCCTACTCCCATCTCAGAAAGGTAAGTACCCTGGGGCCATGACAGGGTTGGTATCACTTCCACATATGCCACTTCCATATATGTCCATGCCATCACTATTGCCATCTCCAAAATAAAGAAGTCAACAACTTGAGTCTGTCTCATCTGCTCCACCTGCGAGGACTGATGATATCCACAATAGAATATCTACTCTGGGCCTGCTTCCATGTCAAGCCTCTGCAGTGGTTCTTCCTTTCTCTCCAAGAAGCAATAGGTATAAAGAGACATCTGGGGTTCAAGGTCCTGTCTTCAGTTTTACACTTCCTCAATTGGTTGACATCACCAATCATCAAAAAGAGGAAATTAATCTGGGAGCCTACAAAAATGTCAGCCTCAAGGGATGGGAGCACACTCCAGTCTTCGACTAACACAGAGCAGGGAGCTGAGCCACTGCATAAACTGGATAGAACTTGCCAGGCGGAGAAGCAATGGGGTGGCCAATCAGCCAGTTGGGGGTTTTACTTGAGTGGAGGGAAGTCCCCAGGAAGCATAATCCATATTTGGAGGGCTTAGATTGTAGTTTCGAAGACTATGTCTGGGCATGGACGACAAGATTATGTAAATGTAGAGTTCAGGATGCCAGGGACAATGAGTGATGATCTCCCAATTCCGTTCTCAGGCAGGGCAAATAAAGGAAAGATCCCAAGATGTTGTTGTCGACCGCGTTTTAGGGGATCGGGCCCTTAAGGAGAGACCCGATCTGGTCCTGAGAGAACGGACCTTGGCGGAGCCAAAAGGAGAATTATGAGCCGCAATACAACCTGAAGCCGAAATGAAGAAGGTCCGCCAAAGTTGAAGGAAAATCCGCCAAGGAGTCTTTATTGAGCAATTCAGCTGAAGAGGACTCTAGTAGTGATCATTCAGTCTACTAGGGTACCATATAGTCAAAATAAAGCCATATTTATACAAAATTTCAGTCTGACAGCCCTTTGAATTTCCCGCCCCGCTCCCCCGCCCATCTGATCGTTGATAGGCTGGAAGGTTGAACGAGGCGGGCTTTCGTTTACCGCCTTGCTTTGTTGGCCCAATAGGAAGCTGCCTTTTGTCTCTATTCGGGCCAATCAGGAAGGAGAAGGCGGGAGTTATTGAAACAATGAAGTGACAGGGCAGGAAATATCGGATTAATTCCTGCTAGATCGATTTCTAAAGGGATTAATGGCAGCAATCAAGGATGTCCGGGTTTCTGTCACATATACAGATTTTAGATATGCCTTGGGGTGTCAGAGGTGGAAGCAAAGATGAGTGGTGATGAGCCATAATTGACAGGCTCTGCAGGGCGCCTTCCTGAGGTGTCCTGGATTTTCCTTTGGATGAGATATGACAATGTTTGCCTTGGGGGCGAATCACCTTTAGGTCAATACTCCGAATTCGGCGACTCAAGCCCTATATTGTCCATGCAATCTGAATTTGATTGGGTTTAGCGGTGGCAGATTATCCTTTTGTTTTTGGGAAGGGAAGCCTGGGTCATAGGAAATGGGATAGGTTCTGGGGTTCAGGTTGAGTTCAAAATATTTCCTATTTGATTTCATGACTTGGCAATTATATGAAATAAAATGAAAAATAAAATAAAGTTGGAATATAAACCCTGCTGGGAAAAATACATATTTTCCCGGGATCCCAAAGAGTACAAATACATATAGGCAGATAGATAGATTTCATGGAAATAAGGGAGAATCCATAAAAGTGAGTTACATTGCCTAAAGGGGAATCATGAATGATATAAACAATTGAAAATATTTGATAAGAACGAAGTTCATAACATCTGGAGAACCCAGCATGGAAATTCATAAAAGTGGAGTTTTAGCAGCATGATTTTACAATTCATGAAGTTGTTATCTCTTGCCTCAGAGTGCAGGGATAATCCACAGTAAACTCCAGTAAAAAGTCTCAATCACCTTCTACTATAAATATATGGAATATAGAACATAAAGTCTTGATTTTTGAACTATCTTTTACAAAGTCCTGGGGGGGGGAGGGTGGTCACCTCAATCACAATGTCTGTTGGGATGCCACAGTGATCATAGTTCCTTTGTCCAACGTCCTGTTTGGCTGATGGCCAGGGTCACACCAGAAGTGATATCAGATGGGAAATCATAAGCCCATCAGTTGTGCTATTTGTCCATTATGTAGTCCATGCTGCACCTTTGGCTTGAGGCACAATGAGGTATTTCTGGGTTGTTGCCTCTGCCCAGGGTCAGGCAGAAGTTAAACAGTGAACACCGTTTGACTTACGCTGTTAGACTTGGCTCACTTAGATATGTGTTGGTATGAATCAGCGCATATTAAGGCACTTATAGGAGCCCCCGGTGGCGCAGTGAGTTAAAACCTTGTGCCAGCAGGATTGCTAATGAAGGTTGGGTTGCTGATCTGAAGATTGCCAGTTCGAATCCATCCTGAGGAGAGCACGGATAAGCTTCCTCTTATAAGCTCCAGCTCCATACAGGGACATGAGAGAAGCCTCCCACAAGGATGGTAAAAACATCCGGGTGTCCCCTGGGCAACATCCTTGCAGACAGCCAGTTCTCTCACACTAGAAGCGACTTACAGTTTTTCAAGTCACTCCTGACACAAAGGAACTTACAGTAAAAATAATAATGGGAAAATGGTCTTTGAAAGGATTTGGCGGCTGCTGGTCTGTTGTGGGGTGGCAAAAACTTCATATAAAAGGGAAGGAAGCCTCTTTTATTTCATTCTGATTTAATGTCCTTTGAAAACTATACATCTTTTGGGGTGGAGGTGCTGTGTTTGACAACAATATCAGTCTTAATAAATGGTTCATTTTCTTTTTTTGGATCATCTGTTAGGCTGTAATAACAACTAGCTTTCGTTAGGGCCCTCCATGTAGAGACACTGGAAGGGTTTTTTTTTTTTTGCCCTTGCCTATTTGGTGCCGTGGAAGAAGCTGCAAACGGTTATATGCGAATGAGATTTATCACAAGACAAGAACCAACATTGAAAATATATGGAGTTGGGATTAGGAATACAGCACTCCCTTCCCTTATAAAGAGTACTGTGTTCCTGATAGAAAATGCTTTGTCTATCAAGGTTTGGGGTTTAGAGTTGTCATGATTCATTGGTCTTCTTAACCTTGTTTTCCCCCCCATCCACTCAACTTTCTAGCTGATCTTAGTTAAAAGCCTATTCTATTCAGACGAGGTGTTCCTCAAAATTACTTGGTCTCTAGCCCTCATGGCCCAGCACTGTGCCCAATGGAATATAAGATATTCTGGTTACCATAGAGATAGCTGACCTGCCTTTCATGAAGTGCAGTTCTATCATTTCTTCTCTTCTCCTGCTGATGCCAGTTAAAGCCACTTGAATGTGACATTTCACCCCATATGGAAGTAATATTTGTGTGAGCAACATATCATGTTTGAAGTGGCTCTTTCAATTCACTATTAATTAATAAAATAGTAAACGATTACATATTATGTAAGACAACTATGAAGGTAATATTGTTAAATATTATTACAGTGTTTCTTTAAGTTAAAAGCACATTTTGAAATTAATCATGCAATTTCGCTATAAGATACTTAAATGGAAACATAGGAAGTAGTTATATTTTCATAAATGTTGAATGGCTCTTCTGCATTTAATGTTTAAGGTCATCTTACATTTGTATGGTAATGCGAAACTGGTATATGGCTTTGTTAAGAGATAAAACACAATACAGAATAAACAGAGTACAGTATCTTTTAAACACAGATCAAGGACGGCCAATATGAACTAAATTTCTACCATGTACTTTTCAGACTGAAATGCGCATATTTGCAAAATATTTTTTAGTGTTCATAATCTCTTGCAGCAGCATTTATAAAAGGACAGAATAATAGCATACATAGTGTGTATGCTTAACTTTGCTCTATACTGTAATGCAGCTTTAACATGTGACATCATGTTACTTTTATATGTTCTAAATACATTTTTTCTGTGTTTGTGTATCTCATGTACAGATGTCCCCAAGATGTATACTGCCTTAACTTATTACTTTGGAATTTTAGCGGGTGTATGTGTGTGCAGGTTTTTCAACATATATAACACACTTAACAGGATTAAAGATTTGAATAGGAGAGAAATGTTGCGAAATTATAAGAGAAACTTTTAAGTGAAGTTTGCAACTCTGATTCCACAATATGAGCAGTGCATTGCTGTGCTGGAATGGCATTTTGATTACCTTACAAAAAAGCTGGAATTTGTAACTGATTAAATCATTGTTATCCCTTTTATTTTTCTATGTTACTGTAGTTATGTAGCCTTTAAATCACATAAATATACAGAAGATCTGTATATTTTAAATCACATAAATACACAGAAGATCTGTATATTTTAAATCACATAAATATACAGAAGATCTGTATAGTAAGGATAATAATATAGAGGATGGCTTTGACGGTATGGTGAGTGAATTAGAATCAGACATCCTGAGGAGTGAGGTTGAATGGGCCTTAAGAAGCATTGCTAACAACAAGGCAGCAGGAGACGACGGGATCCCAGCTGAGCTGTTTAAAATCTTGGAAGGTGATGCTGTCAATGTGATGCATGCCATATGCCAGCAAATATGGAAAATACAAGATTGGCCATCAGATTGGAAAAAATCAATTTATATCCCCATACCAAAAAAGGGAAATGCTAAAGAATGCTCAAACTTCCGTACAGTGGCACTTATTTCCCATGCTAGTAAGGTAATGCTCAAGATCCTGCAAGGCAGACTCCAGCAGTTCATGGAGCGAGAGTTGCCAGATGTCCAAGCTGGGTTCAGAAAAGGCAGAGGAACGAGAGACCAAATTGCCAATATCCGCTGGATAATGGAGGAAGCCAGGGAGTTTCAGAAAAACATCTACTTCTGCTTAATTGACTATTCTAAAGCCTTCGACTGTGGATCATAATAAACTATGGCATGTTCTTGGTGGTATGGGGATACCAAGTCACCTTGTCTGTCTCCTGAGAAATCTGTATAAAGACCAAGTAGCCACAGTAAGAACAGATCACGGAACAACAGACCGGTTCAAGATTGGGAAAGGAGTGTGGCAGGGCTGCATACTTTCACCCTCCCTATTCAACTCGTACGCAGAACACATCATGCGACATGCGGGGCTTGAGGAATCCAAAGCAGGAGTTAAAATTGCTGGAAGAAACATTAACAACCTTAGGTATGCAGATGATACCACTCTGATGACCGAAAGCGAGGAGGAGCTGAGGAGCCTTATCACCAAGGTGAAAGAAGAAAGTGCAAAAGCTGGGTTGCAGTTAAACGTCAAGAAAACCAAGATCATGGCAACTACATCTATTGATAACTGGCAAATAGAGGGAGAAAACGTGGAGGCAGTGACAGACTTTATATTTCTAGGCGTGAAGATCACTGCAGATGCAGACTGCAGCCAGGAAATCAGAAGACGTTTACTTCTTGGGAGGAGAGCAATGGCCAACCTTGACAAAATAGTGAAGAGCAGAGACATCACACTGGCAACGAAGGTCTGCATAGTCAAAGCAATGGTATTCCCCATAGTAACCTATGGATGCGAGAGCTGGACCATAAGGAAGGCTGAGCGAAGGAAAATAGACGCTTTTGAACTCTGGTGCTGGAGGAAAATCCTGAGAGTGCCTTGGACTGCAAGAAGATCCAACCAGTCCATCCTCCAGGAAATAATGCCTGGCTGCTCATTGGAGGGAAGGATATTAGAGGCAAAGCTGAAGTATTTTGGCCACATCATGAGGAGACGGGAAAGCTTCGAAAAGATCACGATGCTGGGGGAAATGGAAGGAAAAAGGAAGAGAGGCCAACCAAGGGCAAGATGGATGGACGGTATCCTTGAAGTGACTGAGTTGACCTTGAAGGAACTGGGGGCGGTGACGGCCGACAGGGAGCTCAGGCATGGACTGGTCCATGAGATCACGAAGAGTCGGAGACAACTAAACGATTGAGCATCAGCAACTACAAGCTTTAAAGGATGTTTACATTTTAGGGACACCCTATATAGTGACAAGAAACTTTTTATTATTGGCTTCATCTAAATTGAAATGAAACATAAGCAGAAATCCTATGTAAGGGATGAAGTTGAGATCAAAGATTTTTAGAGGTTTCACCTGAAGTGGAGACCAGCACACGACCACAAAAGGAGGGTTGCACAACACCTGGCAAGCTCCTGAGATGCAAAATAGAAATTTTCCTATTCCCCAATAAAAAGTCTCACCAAGTGTCGAAGCAGAGGGCACCTAGTTTATTTCTGGTCCAGTTGGAGCAGGATGATGGTCACAATAGGATGCAAGAAGAACCGGTATACCAATATACAAAAGAATCACCATTTTATACATTTTTTCCTTTTGAATTTCCTGCTCCCGCACACCCGGCCGGCTTCACGTTGATTGGTCGGGGGAATCCCTGACATCAGAGGCCGGGAGGAGCGGTCAGGGGGTTCGCGCGCCTCAGCCAATGGGAGCGCGAGCCTTGCCTGTGACGCCTCTCCCTGGCTAGCCGATGGGGAAGATGGAGGTGTGGCAGCAGGGAAAACACATGTTTTTGAAAGGATTAATGAGTGACCTTATATTGGGTCCATTGTCAAGTGGACCAGCAAGAGCCTTCGGGCCCTACAAGCCGGACCTGCCCTATTGATAAGAAGATTGGAATAACAAGTCCCTTGAATGGAGTTTGACACCTCAATGTCAGTTCCATTGTTCAAAAGTCAGCAGTATCTTTGATTTTGATGGGATTAGGTGATTCAGGATCCAGGAAAGATGGCATTGTCTTGGAACAGCTGCAGCATACCTGCCTCTCTGCAGAGGGGATATGCCATTCATGAAAGATAATTAAAATGTCCAAAGGTTGCTCAATTCATAAGTGTTCTGGTTTTGCCCTCTGAAGCTTAAGAAAGATGTGATGCCTAGGGCACCTTTGGCCCCTGATCCTGTGGCCATTACTGTCCAGGACGAAGAAGACTTTGGTTTTCTCCCATGTCAGCAAGATTCAACTTCTTTCCAGATGCCTTCTGTTGACATCTCCGAGCCAAAGCCAATTAAGGATGCCCTTGAAACAGTGCCGACTCTCCCAGATTCTCAGGAAGGTTTAGTGTTTGATCACAGGGCTTTTGTCCAAACAGAGAGATCGCAAAGACAAAGCTTTCGGAGAAGCGCCAGATTAGCGGAGCGTGGAGACTATGGCTAAGCCCTGTTCTCTTGGGAAGAATTTGGGAGTCAGACACCTGGCGCGGTGACTGTGACAAGCTCAGTTCTCTTGGGAAGTTTTAGGGAGTCAGGCACCTGGTTTGGGGGAGCTTATGAACTTCAATAAAAGTATTGCGCTGGGAACTTTCCTTCGAGGTGTCAACTTTACTTCTGACTGGGAAGCATCATCTTCTCTAGCTCTTGGAATCCAAGCGGCTTGAAGGTGCGCTACTCTTGAGTAGACCGGGCGCCGGTCTACCTCCTTGCCCAAGTTTGGACTGTGTTTCAGCTCCTGTTCATCTAGTTCCTGTCTTGCTTTGAAATCCTGCTTTTGGACATTTACTCCAGAGAACTCTTATTGCCTCTTTGATCCTTTTCCCCACTCAATACTCAATCCGAGTTTGAGTGTGTTTCGGTTTCTGGACTTTGGACTTTAATATTGGACAGAAGACTTTCACTTATTGGACTAATTTTGATCTTTCCCGAAAGGTCAACTGCTTTTTCAACTTTGCTGCTTAATTCCTTTTGGAACTTTATTTGCTTTAATAAAGATATTATATTGTTATTGGCCTCTGTGTTGATTTTCAGTGCTTTCGCTGCTTAGGGGTGTAACAAAAGAGTCCATTGAGCTATTGCAGATGGTGATCATGATAAGTCCATTAAGCAAGAATGTGGACCTAGGGCTGGCTGGTGGCACCCAGGTCAAAGGAATGCTGGCCAGAGTTCACAACGTGGTCACTTGCTTCACTTTATAAGAAATCATAAATTGTAATAAAAAACAATAAAATTGATAGAAGACATATATAGGGTTCATAACGGAGGAGAAAGGATATTCAGCATCTCCATCATGGTGGGAGACAGATGCAAGTTTCATCCTAGGTGCTACAAGGGGCTTCGATCTCCCCTGCACTTCCCATGGGGGGACAAAATGAGGTATCTCGGGGGTCCCCCACAGCCTGACAGGCGGGAGGCTTCTGGGGTTCCCCTAGAACTGGGATATGGTGCAAGAAAACAAGGGGTTCATGCAGGAGAAGGAAAAGGGGGTCCCTGATACCTTGGGAGTTCATAAAAGGCGCAAGGAAACCATTCGGGTTGTGTTGCTTATGCTCATTCATGAAGAAAATTTATGGAAAAGGGAACCAATTCATCTTGAGAGAGGGGAACTGGGGTCTTTGCGGCAAAAAGTGAGATAGTTTTCAAAAGTGTCTTAAGAGTGAAATGGCATTGGTCTGGTGCAAATCCATGAGATGCAGATACGGGGGTTTACTGTGGGGATTCCATATCCGCAATTTGTGGGACCGCATCCCCTCGTTCCCGAGGCGGCCCTGAGCCACCTTGGCCAAGCTGGCGGGGATCCGTGGCTCAGAAAGGTTTTTTTTTTTTTTTTTGGCAGTTTTTGAGTTGCAAGGGAATGGTGCAAGAGGTAGCTTTTGCAGGCTGTGAGAGTGAAAGTGAAAAGCGGATGTAATTTATTATTCTGGTTAACATGTAGCGAAGGCGGATATCGATACAATGAAGCCTTGATTGAGAGTAGCTACCTGCAGTTTTTGAGCTTCTGAGGCTATTCCAAAGTGGGAATACAGTGTTTCTTTGAGTCTGGGGAACTCCTGGCAGAGATCAGCTGGGTGTCAAAGCACTCTTAACCAGTGGCCATCTAGCTAATTTAAAAAACTCTTGGGAAGGAGGCTCCATCATCCTTCAAGGCACCGTATTCCACTGTAAAATAGCTATTTCCATCAGGAAATGTTTCGTAATGTTAAGTGGAACTTATTTTGCGTTGTGTCCTAATGTTTAGAGCAACAGAAAACAAATTTGTCCCTTCTCAATGTGACAACCTCTCAGAGATTTGGACATGGCATGTCCTCTATTGACCTCTTCTTCAAGCTAAACATACCCAGTTCCCTAAGTCGCTTCTCATAGGGCTTGGCTTCCAGACCTTTTTATAATTTTGGTCACCCTCCTCTGGACATGTTCCATAAGCTAGTCTTTGATAACATCACTATTAAAATTATTATACATAGAGGCTAAACAAGTAAGCTTTAAGAATGTAAGTTCCTGGTTCAAATTTCATACTTTCTAGAAATTTATTAGGATAATTCTTGCAGTACAGCTATTGCAAGTTGATTAATAATATCCATTCTCATGTGTAGATTTTTCAGTGCTGTTTTATCTCCCTTTAAAAGGTTATCATAGGCTAGTATTTAATTATTTATTTTTCTACTAAATAAGCAGAAGTTTATTTAGGTTTTCTAGAACATAAGGTGCCCAGTTTTTCAGGGAGCAAACTGAAAAAGATTGTATGGAAATTTTAAAATGTCACTTGTCACAGAAAAAAACTTGAGTCTCCATCTTCTTTCAAATAATTTTATATCACATCTAATCTGAACTCTATCAGATTCTCTGAATGGGGAGAAAATGTTAAAGCTTTTTGATATGGCAGATTGATTTCATTATGAGATAATGTACCATCTGTAAGTTCTATTACAGTTGTAAAGGGATCTTCATCCTTATCATTGATAGATCCTGTTGTAACTATTTGAAATGGCATAAGTAATCTTTTAACTCTCTTGTTCCTGGAATGTTTAATGGGCTACTTGTTTGGCATTTTTGCTAAAAGTATTTGTTTGGAAATGGATCCCCATCGTATTTATTTATATGAGGTATGCTGTGTATGATAGCAAATCATATACATGGTTTTCTTCTCCCAGATGTGCTTGTTTATTAATAGACATTGGGTTTTTATATGGAAAACCATTTAGGCATGTGATCCTCTCCACTTTCAATCTGAAGTAGAATAATACAGAATTTTACTAGCTTTTCTTTTCTACCATGTGTGCTATATAATTTGTGGTTCATACATGTACAAGTAAAGTCATAACGTATGTTAACAACTAGTACTTCAGACTGAAGTTAAAAAACCCCATTTTAAAATGCTTCCCTTTGTAGACTTATCAACAAAATTCCTTGCAAATAGAAAATTAGCTCAGCAGTGGGCAGACTATAACCTGTCTCTATGCTGTGGTTATTTCCTTTCTTTGGGAAAAATATGTTTGGAGAGCATGGAAAATCTGATTTCTCTAGCTGTCTGAAGTGTCAGTCCACTTTCCAACATAGGGATTTCTTTCTCCCACATTATTTTGTTAAGTGTGCACCAGCCTCATACAAGGATTGTCAGGCATCATTGCCAGCCTGAGGTCCTTTGTAAGCGCCAATCAGTATCATTACCAGATGTGACTACGGTGGCCGCAGTGCCTATGGTGACGAAGTATTCTCTGGTTAACTGCTACTCATACAACCAAATGCAGATATTCTTCTACACTGTATCATTTCTCCCTTATGCTGTAGATGGACTTCAGTTTAAATCTTTTCAAAATGAGAAAATAGATAGGTTAGGAAAGAATGAATGTATTATTGTGGAACCTGAGCTTTGGCCATAGAGTTTCTTCACAAAGACGTTTTTATTGCTATGTATACTCTCTTCTTTGAACAATAGCTTAGAAAGTATTATGAAATTATTGTACTCATGTCCAGCAGCTATTTTTCAAACATAACTATCTTGGCTATTTCATTTCTTTAAGCCACCAGGGCACAATAAGCACTGATTGCCTATAAAAATGCATTTTATAACTTCAACCTTTTAGTAGGAGCCGCTGAAGGGAAAAATGATTCAAAAACCATTGCAATCTATTTTTATGCATTTGTATGACCCCAAAATTGTGTAACTAATTTGCACCCTTTTATATAAAGTAAAATATATTTTATTTCTAGGTTGGTAGCATGAACAGTCGGTACAGTCTTGAAGCTACTTGAAACCTGTCACATTATGAAATATTTGGAAATCTGGCCTTCTGTGTTGTCAGAATGCTTATTGTTGTGGGTCTTACAAACTTTATTTTTTGTAACAGGTTATCTTTTATTGTTATTTCTTTCTTTTTTCTTTTTGGATTTTAGTTTCCTTTTTTGTTTGTTTGGTTTTGAAAACATTTGCTGTACTAGAGATAATGTATTTTTTTCCTGATCTCTAGGTTTAGCTGAAAATAGATTGTCTCAAGGTTATTGTATTGCTGGAAAGATTCAACCAAAACTGTAAAGGGGAAGAGGAAGTATTCTGTGAAGAAGGATTGCATTGTATCAGGTTCTTTATCTCAGAAAAAGGTCAGGCATGACACTGTTTATAGGAAGAAAGTGAGCATAGATAATTTTTTCTCCCTGTTTTCACAACTCAGGGCACCTAGTAAATCTGATGATTCAGAAAAATTTCTGGAGATTCGGGGAAAAAGAAGTGAAAGTCAGCACAGTGCAGTGGTCCAAACACTGGACTATGAGTCTAAAGATTAGGGTTTGAATTCCAGTCAGCCATGGAAACCTACTGGATGACCTTGTGCAAATCACCTTGCTGCAACCTGAAAACTTTGCCACGCTCACAGTGGGAAACATCAAATCCACTTCAACTGAGCCAACTCCCTCTAACACAGAATCCCTTTTCACTCAAGAAATTAGAGCCAGTCAACAGACAGATGCCTGGGCTCAAGAACAGATTCGCCAAGGACTACGTTTCCCCTTCTCACTTAAGAACGGGCTACTATGCTACAGGACTCATGCTTACATCCCTCCAGGCCCCGGCAGAGAAAAGGCACTTCATCTGTGTCATGACAGCAAGCCAGCAGGACATTTTGGGCTATTTAAAACCATGCACTTGATTTCTGGTGGCCCAAGATCCGCAAGGATGTGGAGAAGTATGTCAATACCTGCCCTGTATGCCAGCGTTCCAAGACACGAAGGGAGAAGCCGTCAGGGCTACTGCATCCCCTTCCCACTCCTTCTCGCCCATGGGAGATAATCTCCGCGGATTTTATCACTGATCTACCACCCTCCCTTGGATTCACCACGATTCTAGTAGTGGTGGACCTTTTTACCAAGTTGGCCCATTTCATCCCCTGCGATGGCCTCCCCACGGCCAAAGAGACTGCAGATTTATTCCTTCAGCATGTATTTCGACTACATGGATTGCCCAAGAGTTTGGTCACTGACCGTGGATCTCAATTCACCTCTCGTTTCTGGAAAGCACTACAAAAACTATTGGGCATAGACTCTCGTTTATCTTCAGCTCACCATCCCCAAACGGATGGGCAAACTGAGCGCACCAATGCCACTTTGGAACAATACCTTCGCTGTTATGTAAACTACCAACAAGACAATTGGGCTTCACTATTGCCTCTATCAGAATTTGCTTACAACAATGGTGTCCAGAATTCAACTAAAGAAACCCCGTTCTTTGCAAATTATGGTTTCCATCCACGTTTCTTTCCTTCTGTCATTGAAACCTCAGAAGTCCCTGCAGCGGAGGATTGGCTGCAGGAACTCACAGCAATACAAGAACTCTTGCACCAGCAACTGGATCCAGCCAAGGAGGACTACAAACGCCACGCTGACAGCCATCGCCAGCCGGGCCCCGAGATCAAGGTAGGAGATCGGGTTCTGCTGTCCACTCGGTTTTTGCCCTCCCACCGTCCCTGCCGGAAGTTAGATGCCAGTTTCATTGGTCCCTACCCAGTGGTGGCGCAACTTAACCCCGTGACTTTCAAACTCCAACTTCCGCGCTCCATGCGCATTCATCCGGAGTTCCACTGTTCCCTGCTCCTTCCGGCGGATGGTGTACGCCCTGACG
Organism: Anolis carolinensis; assembly: GCF_035594765.1. Taxonomy (NCBI): domain Eukaryota; kingdom Metazoa; phylum Chordata; class Lepidosauria; order Squamata; family Anolidae; genus Anolis; species Anolis carolinensis. The sequence goes on along the minus strand of NC_085841.1, from coordinate 25,381,397 downwards.
CGAGCCGGCCGCCCCCCGCCCCTGTTCTAGTGGACGGAGAGGTTCAGGACATTTTGGATTCTCGCTTCCATCGCCACCGCCTTCAGTATCTCATTGACTGGGTGGGTTTTGGCCCCGAGGAACGCTCCTGGGAAGATGCTTCCACAGTCCATGCCCCCGACTTAGTCCGCCGCTTCCATCAGGCCTACCCTACCAAGCCGCGGCCCCGCGACTCTCGGAGAGGGGCCCTGAATGAGGGGGGCCTTGGGGGCGGGGATAGTGTGATGCCTCATGGGCCTTGTAGTCCTGTTCCTAGTACTATTGTGGCAGATGAAGATGAAAACATGAGGTTTTCGCCGGTTCAACAAGAGCTAGAGTCTCTTCACCTGCCGGATGTTGACGTTTGCCCTCAAGAATTCAGTAAACCAGGCCTTGGGCAGTACTCCCCTCCGTTTCCCAGGAAGGAATCTTATTCTAAAGACAGAGGAGTCAGAGAAGCTAATCGGAGAAAGGAAAAGAGATTTGTTGGCGGGAAACAAATCTAGGGAAAGAGATTTGTTGGCGGGAAAACGAGACCCAATATAGGTGTTTGGCGCGAGAGATTCTTTGCGGAGTCAATTGATCAGCTTCAGGAGAGAGATCGTGTGTGGACTTCGTACCCCAGTTCCTTGCTTCCCAGATCAAGTTTTCGAGCCTTGCCTAGCCTTGCAGTTTAACCACGGACCCTGCTCCACGCTTCATGTTTTGCCTTGTTTCCAGTCACGGATCTAGCCAAGAATCAAGTTTATTTCCAGCCTTGCTGTCAAGCTTCATTGGACTTCCAAGACTGACATTTCCCCACACTATTGCTTGGCAAGAGTGTGTGTTTCGGTCAAGTGGATTAAAACTTTGAACTCTAATATCATTTATTGGACAATACATTTTTGGACTATATTTGACCTCTTTTGAAAGGTCTGCTTCTGAACTATATTCTTCACTTGTTTTTATTGCTTTTATATATTTCTTTAATAAAGATATTAGATAGAGATTGGCCTCCGTGTATGGTTTTTGGTGCCCAGCAGCCAGGGTTCTGACACTATTGTTGAATGGGCAGATAAATCGATCCTACAACGATTAATCATCGAAGGCATTTTGGAAGAGCCAGGTTTTTAGGCTCTTCCGGAAGGAGAGGAGGGTAGGGGCCTGCCTGATCTCCCTGGGGAGCGAGTTCCAAAGCCGGGGGGCCACGACGGAGAAGGCCCTCTCTCTCGTCCCCACCAACCGCAACTGCGAGGGTGGTGGAAGCGAGAGGAGGGCCTCCCCGACGAGCGAAGAGCCTTATTATTATTATTATTATTATTATTATTATTATTATTATTATTATTTGCTCTATTTCTACCCCACCTTTCTGTACCCTGAAGGGGACTCAAGGCGACTTACATGGAGGCAATCGTTCAATGCCTTAAAAACATATTTATTTTATTTTTTTATTTATTACAAGCATTTATATGCTGCCCTTCTCACCCCCTGCCCTTCTCATTCAGGGCGGCCTTACAATTTAACATCATTAGACGCTGAAAAACCAATATAAAATGTAATATATAAAAACAATTGCAGCTAAAATAGATAGCATTAGTTAAAACATCCATATAAATATACATTCAAGGGCACATTCCAATTCATGATATAATACAGACATTAAAAATAAATTAGATTAAAAACAGCTATATTAAACATTTAAACTGTTACATTAAAATCACACCATCCATAATTATAATTCATGCCTTTCCATAGTCAATTCCGTATTTCCAGATCTGTTATTGCACTGCCCTATTCACTAAAAGCCTGATCCCATAGCCAGGTTTTAATCTTTCTTCCAAAGGCTAGGAGAGAGGGGGCTAATCTAATGTCACTGGGGAGGGAGTTTCACAGGCGAGGGCCACCACTGAGATGGCCCTGTTTCTCGTCCCCACCAATACTTCCCATCTATTTATCAAACATCACAAGAATATTTTGAAAATGTTACTGGAAAAATTTCTATGATTTCGACAGCAGTTTTCTTGTGTTAGCAACTTGCAAATGCATATTGTTTTAAATGTCTTCCCTTTTTTATTTGCACAGGTAGACAGTAGACTCTGTTTTTTAAAAGTTGGCATCATATTCTGCCCATGCTCTCTCCATAATTCCTCTGATCAGAGACTGTATAGATTTCGACACATGGGAATAGTTTGGAGATGTGTATTCTGTTTCAGAGGAAACTGTTAATCTTAGCAAGCAATTTTCTGTTGTCAGGAAGTGGAAATTTAGAAAAGGTGGTTTCTCATCTGTTAACAAACAATACCTCAAAATTTAGCTAATGGCCCCCTTCAGTGCAGAGAATAGATGGCAACAATTGTAGTTTTAGACAAAACCAAGGACTATGTGTTTGGCTGCTAGGTGTTAATGCAAATTCATTCTTCTGCTCATTCAGCCCTAGGGCTTCTATCCTTTGATTTAATTAAATGTAATTGGTTACATTGCTCTCTTCAGGCCCCTGAGGTGTTTTTGTTTATTGCTTACCCTTCCCAATAATGCTTCAATTCAAGGCACAAATCACTGGATAAATAAGAGCTTTTTATCCTATACTGGATTTGCAGGGAGATTATTTCTCTCAAATAGTTTTAGTTTACTGTTAAAAGGAAATGACAAGTGAAATAAACTCATTGGGTGGCAAATGTAGTATATCTAGAAGCAAGGAGTTAAGTAGGATAAATTACATGAGATTAGGAAAAGGAATGGAAGTTGCATTGCTAAATTGGGAGAGCTTGCAAACAGACTAGTGAGAGCTATTGACACCTAAATGAGCACAGTGGTAACTGACTGATCTAGATTTTAAAATCAAGTTATGAAATTTCTTGGAAAATAAATTCTTTTAATCATGGATCTTTTTGTGTATACATTTAACAAGTGCCTATGTTAACAATAGGCGATGAAATCATATTAATACCCAAAGATATTAATATCAACATGAAAAGGATAATTAGCTTCTCTTTTTCATAAAAGACATAATACTAGGATCTGTTTGATTTATATGCTTCAGATATCAAATATGAAACTAGCTAATACAAGATATTATCTCTTAGTGAAGGCCATTGTTTCTCCACTACATCACGTGGAAACATTTATAGTTGTATTTTGACAATCTCTGCTATCAATCTTGTGATAACTCTTTAAAAGTGTGGAAAGGAATTGTGCTGTGATTCAGTCAGTCTATTCATCTTGACACTTCAATTCAGCTTTTAGTACCAAATCATCTTGACGATGTCTTCTGTGCTTTGCATATTAATCTAGTTAAATGTCCACTTAAAAGTCTTATGAATTGCATGGAAGACTTCCATATCTCCTGTTGTGTTTCGTTCTGATAATTATTTAGTTCTGACTTGCTTTCACAATTAATTTATTAACAAATTGTGTCATACTGCTTTGTCCAACTGACTCTCCATATCCATAAATTCTGCATCCATGGATTCAACCACCTATGACTTAAAAATATCTCCCTCCCTCAAAAATAAAGAAGTTGAAAAGTGAACCTTGATATTGCCATTTTATTTCAGGGATGCCATTGTACTAGACCATTATATATTCACAGAGGGCTCTAGAACCAAATCCCAGAAAATACAAAGCCCCCCTACTAATGTATGTCAACGAAGACTTGGATTTATTATGTTAGAAGAAAATTACATGCCATGATAAAAGCTCCCAATTTTTTTATGTTCTTACTAAAACCATTGTCTCATATGGAGAGCATGGCCATTACTACAGCCAGAAGGCTGAACTACAGCCTTCTCCCTCTCAAGTTTGTATTTTGTTATTATTTCCATTAATTTATATAGAAACATCAGTGTACCTGCCATTGTACATGGCCTAAAAAAGGGTTTCCTAAACTTCTCTACTCGGGACCCCTTTTGACCTTTTTTACATGACCCTGGGTATAGGTATATAAAACAGATATAAAAATCAACCAATTTACTGATAACAAATCAGCATTTGCAAAGTCTGATTTTTTTTTTCTTGAAGTACAGAAGCAACATCTTCTGCAGAATCCACTGTAAACACTGCACAACAGGTTCGTGTAAATGTCTAAAACAGCCACTAAATGATGTTCTGAAAGAAATTTTGAGACCCCAACATTGAACTAAGGAGCCCATAGTTTAAGAAGCAGTGACTTAGAATAGGTAATTAACAATTCCCTGTTGTTATGCTTACAATCTAAAAAAACATGAAATATGAGGAGAGAGGGTGGCTGGAAGGGGATTACATCCAGCAAACATTGGCTGCTCTTCTCTGCCCTTGAGGTCACAGCAATGGCAGTTGAGATGGAAGGAGCCTAGGCATGATGGAAATTTCAAAGGAGACTAAACTGTCTCCTACCTTCCCATAGAAAGAGTACAGAAATGATTATTTTAGTATAGCAGTACCCAATTTAGCAGTTCCTTTATTTTCAACATTTACTTTAATTCAATCTTTAGATTTAGTTAGGTATGCAGTACGTATATTTTCAAAATATCACTTCCTTTACAATATCTTTTATTTTGATTTATTATTTATTGTGTCTTAATTATGAATCATCATTTGGGTTTTTTGAAGAGCTACATATGTTCTAAAAATAAAAGCTGTTGTTGAACACTTGTCCATTATATTGCATTTCATTGCTATTTGCCAACATGCTTTCAAGTCAACAGATAATTTTTAATCTGGGTTTTGTTAAACCACTACTATTTTTTTGGTCCCTAGCAACCATTTGGCATGCAAATTAGGTATTCTCAGGCTTAATGTTCTTTATTTGTATAAAACAAATACATCATTAATCTGATTATGTTCTTGGATGGGAATGTTGTCCTCTGATCATTGTGGATCATTTTATTATTAGGCATACATCCAAAATAAGATTGAAACATGGCACTTACTGTCTGGGAAATTAATATTGAAGCATTGTTTAAAGATAAAAGCATTTTGGAAGAAAAGGATAATGCTTATCCAACTACAGTCATTGCTTAATACTTAGGAACATTTCTTATCCATAGCTACAATGTGGCATGTCGCACCAAATACAACTAAATTTTGGGACCAATGATTTTGAAATAATTTTGTGTTTGCCAATTACTTGGGCCATATTTCTGAAATATGCCATACTTTGTCTTGAATTCATTGTCTGAGGGTGAAGCAAACCCACCTTATCAGAAACATGGTAGACAGCCCAGTCCTTCTCCAGTTCAGCCTGAGTTTCAACCATGTTGAAGCAGCAGCAGCAGAAGACGGAAGTAAGATGGTCTTTCCTATATGCACGACAACTATTATGAATATGGATGGAGTGCCAAACATGGCTAGTGGGTGTAGTCTTTCAGTAAAAGTAGGGGGAAGATGACCTAGGGATACACCTGAGTCCCTACTGAATAATTTTGCCTAATAGCTAGCTGCCTTAGCTAGTTGTACAATTTGCAACAATGGCATGATATGCCATGGTGTTCTAAAGAGCAGCAGGTAGACACTGGCTATGATCCCATAGCCAAACAACTTGATTCCAAACAACAGACCTTCTATCAGCATTTTGTTTACTGTGATATGTCTGATGGAAATCTTGGATTTTCCCCTCTCTCATAATTTAAAGACATAAAACTGTGGTTTGTTTAGCTACTCCTACTGAAGAACTCTCCCACTGAAGAATTGTGGGGAATCCTGCATCATTGTGTCATGGGATCATAGTCATTGTCTTGGCAGTTGAATTACTATAGAGAAGGCAGGGTATATTTGATAACATTTGACCTCCTAGGTCCCTCCAGTTTCAATCAAGACCCCAGTCTTCTAAAGAGTAAGTAAGAGGAAGCAACACAGAAGATAAAAAGACTGGCCTCCCTTCCCCTGTTCTAATTTGTCTGCTTACTTCTTAACCAGAAACCTACTCTTTATTTTGTCTAACCATATTAAAGTTAACATTTCACTGATTTATAAATGTATGTAGATATGCAATTACAAAATGCTGTACTATTAATTTGAAATAAATCTCACTATACATATAGGAATTAATTGTGCTTGACAAAATGTAATGGCTGTGAATGCTTTAAAATTCCTTTTCTTTTATATATTTATGAAATTATAAAATGCTTTGCACCAGTTTCAACTATGCCTAAAGTAGCAATTTCATTAACAAGAGAGCTTTTATAAAATGTACCTGTCTTGTAAGTATTGTCATTGAAATAGCTCAGTTTTGTTAGAATGATTTTTCATTCTGTTAATCTTTTAAGAACAGGTTAAGGTGACATTTGATATTTTAATTTGTTGGGGTGTTGTGGTAATGAGTGTAGTTTTAAAATCTAGGGCTAGGGCTTATATTTATAATATTTTAAGCACTATTATGATATTAAATACTTTACAGCAAGGTAGGTGCAGTGCCACAGATAATGAAATGTCACAATGTCACCCTAGATTAGGGTTTTATTTGGTTCAGTTGTTTTTAATGCTGCTAAATACTTCAATTTTAACTGCAGCATATAGTACTGATAGAGTTCTCTAATCTTTATTATATGAGACTTAACTAAAGAGATTATATTTTAAATGTAATGGTTGGCATCTACTAAATGTGATTCGTTTGATTAAAAATAGGAAACAAAGCAAATATATTGTCTGATATATTGAGAGAACTACACTGCATTTATTTATCAGCTCTAAATACTTCATAAACTGAAACTGTCCATATGTGTGGCTAAGATAGTGATACCTTGATTTCTCATTGTTTTGTGCATAAAGCTGTTTAAAATATTTTGTCTAAAATTACTTTCAGGCTATGTGCATGAGGTTTATATGAAATATAAAATAATTTTTTGTTTAGATTTGGGTTCCATTTTCAAGATACCTCTTTACCTATGTACAAATATTCTAAAATCTGAAAAAAAACAAAACAAAATCTAAAACACTTCTGGTCTCAAGCATTTTGGAAAAGGAACACTCAAACCTGTATATTGTTTCAACACTTTCCATTTTCATTCATTCATTTTATTTTGCCTTGTATTATGTTTCCTCCCCCAAGAGATAAGTTCTTTTTGTTTTCATATGTATTCTAATTTCAATTTTCCCAATCCCCAAACAAGTTATATATTTGCTTATTAGCTGTGTTTAACTGAAAATAAATAAATAATCGAATTGTGATAATAGAACTATTTTTCCTCACATATAAGTTTCAAATTGCAAAAAAATCTAGATCAATTCTAGAATAGATCAGGATTCTTACAACTGTATTGAATTAATATTTAGGTTCAGCTTCAAAATACTAATAGCAAGAGAAATTGTTTGCTAAATGCTGGGAGCATAGTAAGTGCAAATGAAAGTATTGCCCATGTCTTGGACCAATGGCCAATTAGAACATTTAATGAAGTCATAGGAAATATATGTACTCTCCACATGTGAATATTTCATTCCATCATTGGGGTCGTTATTTTGTTGTTTCCATTGTATTCCTTCAAGTTATTTCCTATTCATAGTGACCTTAAGGTAGATGTATTTTTTTTCTTTTTTTGGCAAGCTTTGTTTAGAGTGGGTTTGCCATTGCCGCCTTCTCAGGCTGAGAGAGTATGATATCTCCTCATGGCCAAGTGGAGATTCAAACATTTCATTGTAATTATTTGGCATCTCCCCATTCTATACTTTCATAATAATGTTGGTTTGGTTTATAGAGCTTATAGATGGATGACAATGTATTTTCTTTCCCATGGCCTCTTTTTTCCTGCTGGATATATTGGTATTTCATAGAGAAGCCAGGGCAGAGATCATTCTATAACATGATGAAGTTTCTTGTATTTCTGTCCCACTGGGAATCCGCTGTTCAGTCAGTTCAAGTGGAGTCATGTGGACTGTCACTTGAAGAAGAACAGAATGTTGTCCACCTTACAGCAATTTACCTCCTTGGAGGAGCATTATCCACATGACTCCAACAATCCACTTTTTTCCTGTTGTAAAGACTCTTCTTTCTCAACAGTAATAGGAGAACAGGAGGTAAATCAAATCCTGCGGTGCCTTCCATGCCTTTTGTAGCATGATGCATGTAGAACAGATGCTGCTGTTTAAACATTTCTATCCACAATATATGGTGCTTGTCCATACATAGGTTGTATTTAAATTTGGTGGGGGAAATCTAGTTTTAGCTTTGTCTTATTTAGAAAATTTGTTAGGTATTAAACTAATAAAACAACATAAACAATGCAACAATATAATATATTAAAATACAATAATAAAAGAAAGGCATGTCAAAATGTTATATTTGTGTGGTAATGTTTTGTGTAATACAATTAATTGCTCAAAGCATGTAATATAGAATCTTGACAGTATACACAATAACCAAATAATATAAGATAGAATCAATTTTACTTGACTTGTTCTAGTTCTTCTTTATCTCTGGATTCTAGACTCACGTTTCAAATTAAAAACAGAAAAAGATCAAATATGTGCTTGCATATACTCAGTCTTTGTTGTCTTGTGCTTAATGAGTTCATGTCAAAAAAGTCTCATAAAGGAGTGGAGGCTTAGACATGACTCCTACTGGTTAGTCCCAACAAAAGTGGAACTTTGGAATCCATTGCTGGAAGGTAAGTGGTAGATGGTGAGTCATCACATTGGTAAAAACTCTTGATTTGATGGCTTTAATCTGGTTGGGACAAAAAAAAGATGTAAATCTTAGTTTTCAAAAAGTGCTGAACTCCTCCACCTTCTGACATTCTGTTTGAGTTTGTTGAGAGAGCAAAATAAAGAGCACCAGACTAGTTAATTTGGGAACTTTAAGTAAGTAGCATACAAGAATCACTTTTTAAAAAAGGCAATGCCATCATTGACGGTGCCCTGTTTCTATACAAATACAGTGTTCCCTCGCTACTTCGCGGTTCACTTTTCTCTCCCTCACTGTTTCATGGGTTTTTTTGTGGTCCAAGGCATTCTCAGAATGCCTTGGCCCTTAATGCTATCCAATCAAAAGTGGTATCTATCTATCAAACTAACCAATTAAATAACACAAAGCAACTCATGGCGGACTAGGCCGCGGTGGCGCCTGTCTTTCTCACATGCGCTCTCGCCTCGCCCACTCTTCCAGGAAGGCTTCACTGGCCTGGGAGTTGCAGGTTTACAGCCTTCTCTGCCAAATTGCTGTCCCCCTCACCAAACTGAAACAACTACAGTGCATAACAGGCTTGCGAAGGAGAGAAAGGCCACCTAACTACTAAAATAAGGTATAAATATTAATATAAATATACTGTCCCTACTTTGCGGATTTTCACTTATTGCGGGTGGTCCTGGAATATAACCCCCACGATAAGTGAGGGAACGCTGTAATTGGGTCTGAAATTATTTCAAGGGCCTGAAATAATTTCAAGGGACTGAAATAATTTCAAGGGAATTTTATTCTGTCTAACTAGATGCCCAAACAGAAATGTCTGGTATTCATTTGCAGTCCTTTGATTTTACCTGCCATGCATTGAAAGATCATTACTAAAAAGGGGGCATGCACAGCTTAATCCAACATCGTATCCATCAGTAGCAAAAAGTAATGTTCTATGAAAAAATGATTTGAATATTTGATTGTAGTTAGGAATAAAAATCACTTAATGAAAATAAATGTATCTCAGTGCTCAACTGTGGAAATTTGTAATTAAAATATTGTTTGTGCTGTCATGTTATCAGTTTCAACTTGTAGTGATCTTGTGATTGAGAAATCTCCATGAATCTGGGTCATCAGTTGTTGTTGTCATTCCAGATTACAGTGGGCCGTAAGGGGTTTTCTTTGAAAGATTTGTTCCAAGGACATTTGCATTTGCCTTCTGCTAAGGTTGAGAGAGCTTGACTTGTTCTAGATCAGGGGTCCCCAAACCTTTTAAACAGGGGGCCGGTTCATGATCCTTCGGACCGTTGGAGGGCCGGACTATAGTTGCCCACCGAGCAATAATAATAATTAATAATAATAATAACAACAAAAACAATAATAATAATAAAGAGTGTTGGAAGAGACCCTTTGGGCCATTGAGTCCAATCCCCTTCTGCCTTTGTGCACTGAAAGCACAAGCAAAGCACCCCTGACAGATGGCCACCCAGCCTCAATGTTTATTATTATTAATAATAATAATGATAATGATAATAAAGAGGGTTGGAAGAGACCCCTTGGGCCATTAAGTCCAACCCCCTTGTGCCTTTGTGCACCAAAAGCACAAGCGAAGCACCCCTGACAGATGGCCACCCAGCCTCAATGTTAATAATAATAATAATAATAATAATAATAATAATAATAATAATAATGAGGGTTGGAAGAGACCCTTTGGGCCATTGAGTCCAATCCCCTTCTGCCTTTGTGCACCAAAAGCACTAGCAAAGCACCCCTGACAGATGGCCACCCAGCCTCAATGTTAATAAGAATAATAATAATGTGATTTTGTGATATGAAATCCAGCATATCTATCTTGTTTGCTGTGTCATACAAAATAATAATAATAATAATAATAATAATAATAATAATAATAATAATAATAATAAGGGTTGTAAGAGAAGAAGAGACCCCTTGGGTCATTTAATCCAACCCCCTTCTGCCCTTGTGGTGGGGGCCGGATAAATAGCTTTGATGGGCCGCATCCGGCCCCCGGGCCTTAGTTTGGGGACCCCTGCTCTAGATCATCCAGTGGGTTTCCATGACCGAGTTGGGATTTGAACACTAGTCTTCATCAGTAGCCTTCAGATTTGTAAATTTAAGTTCATGGCTTCTTTAATTGAGTCAATTCTTTTGATTTTCCCTTCATCTTTTCCGAGCATTGTCTTCTTTTCCAGTGAGTCATTTTGTCACCTTTTGTCCAAAGCCCAATAGTTTAGTCATTCTAGCTTTTATTAAGTGTTCATGTTTAATTTGCGCTTATATCCAGTTATTTCTATTTTCAGCAGTTCGTGGTCTCTAGAATTTTCTTTCAGTACTACTTTCAGGTGAATTGGTTTTCTCCCTGTCCAACTTTCACATCCATACATAGAAAATATTAATGACCTATAAAGCCTCCTATAGAAACTTGCCAGAACCATTAAAGCTACAGAGAAATGTTTTCTCTCAAGCTCACCACCAACACAGGTTTGCTTGGTGGAGACATAAGAAAGAACCTTCTCAGCGGCTGCTCTAACCTTTTTTGGTGCAAAGTATAGGCTGGCACCTTCTTTATTTTCCTTTCATTGGCTGGCAAAGATTTTGGTTAAAACTAGCTTTTAATAGGTAGTTGTTTGCAGGAAGGCTTCTCTATGGTAGGCAAGGGTGCACCATGTTATATCTTTGTGTTCTATTTTAATGATTTTATCTTGTATTTTAACTTGTTATTTTAATTGTTTTGGAATTGTATTGCTTTTAGCTTATTTTATGAGTGCCTTGGATTCTAATCCATTCGGAAAGCAGCATGTAAATGGAATAAATAAATAAATACATGGAAATACTATGCCTTGAATTATCCTACATTATATGTCTACACACACACACACACACACTTCATGATCTTATCTAGTTCCTTTTTAGCTGCCCTTACAGCTCTTGTCTTCTTCCAATTTGTTGACTGACGTCTCCATTTTTATTAATGATTGAGCTAAAGTATAGTCTTTTAAAAACAATGTTTGTCACTGAAATAGTTTACTATTTTCTGTTAGTAATATGGTGTCTTTTGCATATCTTAAATCTTTGAGGATTCTTTTCCAGATTTTCATGTTTTCTTCTTTAGAGGTTAATCCTACTTTGTGTATGGTGTGCACCACTTTGCTTCCATGAGAGATTATTGCAAAGTTTTGACAGATGCATCCAAATCTTTGTGTTTTCTTTTTTTTGGGAAGTGAAATTCATAGTCTGTGGTCCATTCTTTCATTTTCCATGTTTGTTGGCAAATTTTTGTTGGATGGATCTGTCCCTGAAATAGCTACATTGGTATGCTATCTGTGGATGATGATTTATTTCCCCCAAGTACTTTGAGAGCAGCTGTCGCTTTACCTTCTAAAAAGTAAGAAAACATAAATTAAGTAAACAAAATTCACATTCCATTTACCATTCAAGGTAGCAATCTATGCACACATACAGAAAGTAGAGTTGCTGAATTCATTGCTTGTTCAAGTTCAGGTGTACCATATTCTAAGAAGGACCATCTAATCTAAACTTCTGCAGATGGCCAACTAATATTTATTTCAAAATCACCAGTGAATCATATGTCAGAGTTTTGTAACTACTGTATACATCATTTCTGAAGTGACAATAAGTGATTGTAAGAATCAGGACCATTCAAGCGGCAAGCATTAAGGACTCAACCACCTGATTATTATTGAATAATTTACAGCTAGGGTGAAGTAGCTAAAGAGTAATAAAAGAAATGCAAGCTTCTCTGTAGTTAGAGTGAATGTTTTGGTGAGAGTGAGTGAGTGTTTTGGAGCAGAGTGAGAGAGAGCAAGAGCAAAGTGAATGAGGAGTTGCATGAGTTGGAGGTGTTGGTGCTGCTGCTGCTGCTACAATGTTGAGCTTCTGAAGTTTGAGATACAGAGAGTCTGTAGGAACACTAAAGATCAGAGAGAAGAGCTAAACGATGGTGAAGGTATGAACTCATTGGGAGTATAAAGGGTATAAAGAAGGGTTGGAAGAGAGTCAAGAAATTCTGCCAAGACTGTTATAAATACTATATAAGCCTTTTCTATAAAAGATAAAAGTAGTGATTGTCTACTTCTTAATTGGAGGAGGGAGTGGTTCTGCTAAAGAAGGGGGTTGGCTTGTTGCTAAACAAAGAACCCAAATAATTTTGCTGCAACACTATAATCTACTAACTTCAAAGGTAGTTAATTCCAATGTCAAACAGGTGTTATTAGGAGGACCTTGACAGCCTTTCAGATACATTTATCTAAGTCATGTTATCTTTCTATCTTTCCTTCAACAGACTAAGGATACTCAGTTCCCTCAACTGTTTCTCATAGGGTATGGTGTTTATAACTTTTAAAAGCTTGGTTGTCCTCCTAGATACCTTCACACCCATACATATTTTTGGTGATACCCAGTACTGGAACAATATTCCAAGTGTGGTTTGACCAAATCAGAATAGAGTGGCAATATTATTTCTCTCGATCTAGACACTATACTTTCCTGAAGGGAACCTACATTTTTAAAATTTATCATTTCCTATTTGGGTATAGATCAAATGAAATCATCACCAACACCATCATCGCCATCATCTTTTACCTGCCTCTCCCTATGCATTGAGATGCACATTCCAGATTCAAGTGAACTTCTTTTCCTCCTGTTGCCGCATAAACTTTTGGTCTACTGAATATGTTTTTCCTACACTGTCATTTCCTCCCTACAATTTTCTTTGAGCAAGAGTCCTGGATTCTGCCTCCTATTTTATAGTAGCTGTCACCATGACACATCTATTTCCTGGTAACAGGAACAAAATGGGTGAGTTCCTTCATGGTTGCTGTCAGCTAAGCACTGCGCTCTGGAGGTATTCTCAAAGATTCTGTTTGTTCTGGTTCATAAAAATTCATCTTCTTTTTAAAGACTCAAGACGTCAGCCCTGATATCTATTTTGACAAGGATCCATTTAGATTGCTCCCAGTTCTGGTTCTCTTGCATGATCAGACAATATGCTGCTGCCACACCATTTCACAGAATAAGTGGTGGTATGCAGTAATTCTTTAAAAAATATCTTAATTTACCATCACGTCAGTCTTTGATAGATCCTTCTTTTTTATGCCTTTAAAAATGGTGTGAATATTTCAAGTTAATAGAATAAAGGAGCTTTGTTATTGAGTATTAAGAAAGACCACCTGACATTTATTTATTGCATATATTGTATTTTTATATGTTACACATTTATTGATATTTCTAAATAGTTTATTTAACATGGATAGGTCATACACGTGAGAGGTCAACATTGATTGATTGTGGATGTAGCCACATAGAGGAGTGAACGATAATTTAGTGCTCATATGAACAATACGAATAAGATAAAATAAATACATATGGGTTTAAATGTTACCTGGGTAACTTGGGTTTAGATATTACCTCCTTCATCATTCTGATCAACATAGAGGATTTAAGTATAATCCAAATACAGTAATGTCAAGTTAGTAAGCTCTATTGGGTAAGTAAGAATGTTTAGTATTGCAGTCTTAGTGCATGACCTGCCCTTTGTGTGAGGCATGATTTTTTTGGACTTAGTTTGCAATCCTATTCACATTTGTCTGTGAGGGCGGCTAATGAAATTCACTGGGAAATAATCTTAGAAGTTGATATGCATAGGCTTGCATGGTAAGAGAGTTTCCAAGATCAGAATGCCAGGAGCATAACAGAAAATATAAGCTACAAGCAAAGATGGTAAACATTGATACAGCTGTGTTAAAGATATCTGACTGATAGCGAAATCAGTAGGCATGAAATGGAAAAATAAGTATAAATTCAGAATTTAAAATTCCATGACAAAGATGGTGTATAAACTTACTTTTAGTCTATGTATATAAGATGTATACAAAATCTAAAATGAATTTCATATTTAGACGGGTTCCATCTTCAGCATATCTCATTATGTACATATAGTAGATTCTCACTTATCCAGCGTTCTGGGTTATTCAACGCATTTTTGTCTTCAATGTTTTCAATACATCGTGATATTTTGGTGCTAAATTAGTAAATACAGTAATTACTACATAGCATTACTGCGTATTGAACTACTTTTTCTGTCAAATTTGTTGTATAACATGATGTTTTGGTGCTTAATTTGTAAAATCATAACCTAAGTTGATGTTTAATAGGCTTTTCCTTAATCCCTCCTTATTATCCAACATATTCGCTTATCCAACGTTCTACCGGCCCATTTACATTGGATAAGTAAGACTCTACTGTATATGCAAATACAAGTAATTAAAAAAGCAAAAGCAAAACATTATATCCCCAAGTGTTTTAGATAACCTGTACTCATCAGTTAATAAACTTTATTGTGCATGTCACCTTGCAAGCTGAATTGAATTTTACTGAAATTTGGAAAAATAATAAAACACAAAATGATTGATTTTAAGAATGTTTTTATAAAAATTATATAATTTGAACATTTATATTCTGCCCTTCTCACCCTGAAGGGTACTCAGGGCGGAGCAAAACATATATACAGCAAGCATTCCATATATATATATATATATTCAAAATGTTATTGCAGTGATGAGGCTTGCTCTGTAGGACAATGTATGTATGTAGAAATTGGTATTTCACAGTAACTACTGAAATATAATTTTAAAGTGAATCCAGTGGTACTACATAATATAAATGGATAAGTACTATACTGTCGAAAACTAGCAAGGAGTCAAGTAAGGGAGGATTTGTAAAATTCATTTGGTTTTGAACATTTAATCGCTTTTATGTAGGCAATACAAAATAAATGAAGTATTTGGAAGAATTTGGAATTAGGCTCATTGAGACGTGAAGAAGCATTTCAAATAGAACCAGAGAATGTAGGAGCTGCTAGAGTCTCTCTAGTGTATTTTATGTAATGTAATGTAATTAATCTTCGGTGCCTGATTGAAAAAAACAACAACAATGTGACCCTCATTTTTCTGTATTTCAATCTCATGAATGGATTCAATCCAGCTTTCCGTCTAACTACTTATTGTTCTTGGCAAGAGCAACTAACTGCTTTTTCCTCCTGTAAACGGACTAACTTTCTGGGTTAAGCAGTTCTTATTTTTGTGTACCTTTTTAAAAAAGTTAAAAAACAACAACATTGCATATAGGTGCTAACCAAAAGATTTATGTATTTAAAACTCTGTTCTGCTTGGTCATTTAGTGAAAGCTTCTATGTTAAGAGGAGGGAAAATGGAGTGAAGGTGGCTCTTAAAAGCAAATATCAAGACCTGTGATAAGCAGGGGTGTACTCAAGTGGCATGAATACCTCAGTTCCAGATGGGTCAGCTTTAGGGGTCAAGTTGTGAAGAGAAAGCCATCACACACACTTCATCAACACTGTGGAATGAGAGACCAGTGCATTTACTGAGCAATGGATTTCCAGTGAACATATAAACTAATTGGTGGATGAACATGCCCCAGGAGCAATGATTTTAAGGTCATAGCAGGCTCAGTGAATTGTGCTGACTTACACTTGTGCCTCGCTGATAGCTGATCTTACCAATGAGCGGTTTAGAGGCATTCAAGCCTGAACTCTCTTCCATGCGCCTTGAATGGCATGTCAGCGGTCACTGTTTCTGACATCCTTTATATTTGTCCAGTCAGCTCTAAATCTTTAGGTTGAGCTTCAGTGTACTCAGGAAAGAAAAGAGAGAAGTAATTATTTTCAGTCATTGAGTTCTGAAGACCTTTGTGTTAATTATGCCAAACACAGCTAGTTCATCAACAAACTAGAAATGTAAAAATGAGGAGAATGAAGGAAACATTGAATATGGATATTTTGATAAAACATTTTATGTTCTGATTTAAAATTAACCTTCTTACCTAGAAGTATATCTTATTCCTATTTTTTTCAGTCCCTACTTAAAGGACTCCATACTTTAACAAAGGCTGATTTAAATGTGAACTGGGTGGAAAAAGTGTATCCCTGTGGCATACCATGCACCTAGTGTTTATTTGAAAATGAACAATGCAACTTGCAGAAGTTTTAGCATAAATGCTGAGTGGGCACATGCAGACAAAGGTGATTGATTTCAAATGAGATATTGGATTAATACCTTGTATATAGTATTTTTGTGCATATTCATAATCAATATTAAATTAGGTTTAAGGATTTTTATCAACCAACCTACTGTTTCATTATAGTCATTAGCACAGATGTTGACCAACTTTGATATCACCTTTCTTCATTAGTGCAGTTCGTAACCCTGCTTTACTGCATTACTGCCGTTTCTTTATTTTGTTATAATTATTTTTATTTTTAATGCAGTTATGCAATCTTAGCATTTTTTTCAAAAGGCAAATATAACTATAAAATACAAAATATAATAAAAGGGAAACAGCCATCTTGGAAATAGCGAGGGGAAAGGGGGAGAATCCCACTCTCTGATGTCTCTTCACAGCCAATGTGCTGGCACAGAAGAGGAAGGGATCCATCCTATCAAGGTTTTTTTTTTCCGTGTCAGGAGCGACTTGAGAAACTGCAAGTTGCTTCTGGTGTGAGAGAATTGGCCGTCTGCAAGGATGTTGCCCGGGGACGCCTGGAAGTTTTTTTTTTTTATGTTTTTATCATCCTTGTGGGAGGCTTCTCTTATGTCCCCGCATGGAGCTGGAGCTGATAGAGGGAGCTCATCCACGCTCTCCCCGGGTGGAATTCGAACCTGGCAGCTTTCAAATCAGCAACCCAACCTTCAAGTCACAATGCTTTAATCCAATACGCCATCGGGGGCACCATCATATCAAGGTAGGGAACAAGAACGTTGTGCGATTGGGAGCCATGGATAATTTTTACCCGTGAATAGCTGGGGAGAGGGTGGGGGAAGCAAACAACCAGTTAGATGCAAATGTGTTATGAAATGGCAGTTCATTTGTCTCATGTGATAAAGGCCTAAATTCCAATGGAATGGATTCTCCCTCCTGTCGGAGTATACTGTAATGCCAAAAATTGCTGCAGTACTTTCTTTTTCATAGGGAGCAACTTACCATTGCTAATCAACATAATCCAGAGGTGACCTGGTCAGTCACAAAACAAGTAAGAAAATAGGGATTCATTCTGTGCTGGATAAGGTTATACATCTCCTGAAATCTAGAGTTCACATCTTGGGCATACAGTGTTCCTTCACATATTGCTGGGGTTAGGTTCCAGGACCACCTGCAATAAGTGAAAATCCACGAAGTAGGGACACTATATTTATTTTAATATTTATACATTATTTTATTATTTTATTTTATTTTTATACACTATTTTAAGTCTTTATCAACCATTCGTGTGTTGATCAATTGCCTCCTTCTCCTCCCTTTGCCTCTTGGGCTCCTTTTCTCTCCCTTGAGCTTCTTCTTCCTCCCATCCTTAGGCTGTAAATTGTAATTATTTATAATAGTCTTTTAGTGTTTATTGAAAAACAGCGAATCCATGAAAAGTGAACCGCAAAGTAGTGAGGGAACACTGTACTCATCATTTCTAAGCCTAGATGCCCCAATTTCAACAGTAGGCAGGAGTGCATTTAAGTTGTTAAAAATAGCATGCCAACTATTCCCATTCCTTGAGATGTCAAATCTGGTTGTGGTGACATATGCCATGATTTCATCCTGTTTGGATTTCTGCAACATCCTCTTCATGGGTTTTCTTTGGAAATTGTTGAGAAACTTCAGCAGGTCCTAAAAGATGGGGACTGATTTCAGGGAATGAAGAATCCTTGTTGAAATATCAGTCTAGGAAGGATGGTCCTTAAACAATGTATCTTCTTGTGGCATTGAAGGAGTTGATTTTTGCTGAACTTCCCTTTTGAAGCCACCTGTGCCCAAAAGTGCAATTAGATAATTTTGGACTTCTGAATTGTGGGATGTGTCCTTCACACCCAGTGTATTCAAACCAAGTTTTTTTTAAATCTGTAACCTCCCACAGTTTCTGCATATTCTTTAATAAATACATTTCTGCAGAAAGTCCACAACAAGGAAATAATTCAGATCTGTCTTTTCTTATATACATGCAGATTACCCAGTGCAAGAGCAGTGTTTGATGCAATACATCTTAGCAGGTGTTAGCAAGTGTGGAATGAATTTTAATAAATGGAGTTCAGATGGTCTAGGTATGCTTGAGACTTTGAGCAGTGGTAGACTTGTTCAGATGCTTGAATCAAGACAGGTTTCACTGGCTATAAATGCAATTAACCCAGATCCATCAGATTGTATTTATTTATTTGTTTGTTTATTTAGGAAAAAATAGGCTATCATTTATTTTCTAAAAGCCCTGGACAGCATCAGTTTAAATACCTTTCCAATATTCTAAATAATTTGCAGGATATCCTTTCTTGTATTGGAGAGTAATACAAATAACCAAAAAGATAATGGGATTAGCTCCCCCTCCCCTTCTCTCCAGTTACCTTAAAACAAATTTGTCACTGTCTTAAGGTAGTTCTAGAAAATAATTGTGAAGTGGACTTAAAGTTTTATTAAAGTTATAAACATATGATAGCACAGTGTGTGCTAAATGTGTTTAGCATATTTTACATTACTTTTTGTGATTGCTCATTCCATTGTTAGCCTTTCTTATATGGGTATTTTGAAAGTTTTCATGTTTAATAGTTAGGTTCCTGAATTTCTCAGATGACTTCACGTCGTTGTTAAAAGGTTCCAATTACATTAGTAGGGTTTGAACAATTGGATGGATCTTTACTTAATTGAATAGAATTCCACATGGATCCATTAGGACAATCATTGCTCATACTGGGACATTTTAATCTTATTCCTGTTAATTTTGCACAGTGACGTCCTTAGTATCCTTATTTATCCTCCTCTAGCTTAACCAGACGTAATCATGGACCACATCAAATATGAAATTAATTGAATGAATGTAAGAGGAAGCAATATTGTAATTAAAAGTGCCCCCAAAAGTTTATGAATATTATAAACAAGATGTTTGTTATCATATGACTTCGCTTTGCAATGCTATTTTTAATCAAATTTAGTGTTAGTATCAGCTTTATTGTACAATATCATGATATGCTCTAGCCAAATTTAAATTATTTAAGTGGAAACAAATAGAAGATTGTGTTTTAAAAATTGTGATTCAAATCAAAAGACTTAGATACTTTGAACTATATCAAAATATGGCTACATCCATCCTAAGTGCAGAACTTACAAAGGTACTCTTAAAAAAGTAATTTGGTTACTATTTTTCATTACAGTGTTTAAAAAATAATTCTTTGACATTACTCATTGTGACGTTGTTTAAAAATAATGTGTTACTGCTTTTTCTTTTTTTTTTAGAAAAGTACTATAGGAGGGATAAGAGAATAGCAAGATATTTGTAAAATTCTTGCCACTACGTGCTTTCAGTATTTAAATATCCTTAAAATGAGACTAAAATAAGTTCCGTGTTATGCCAGTAAAGTTTCTTTCCAGTTCTTATTTTACTTTTGAATATAACTATTTATACCTTTGAAGGCCCTGGCAACTGATGGAAATTCCTCTCTCCGTTCAGTTGCCACTGCTCTGGCCTCAGAGGGAAAAAAGGTCAGTATCCGATGGACTTGATTCCCATCCTTGTGTGTTATTTAGTTCATATGTCTGAGGGCAGGAAACTGTAAAATTATTTATAAGCTGCTCTTAGAGTCTTTTTTTTGCTGGAAGGCAGGGCATAAATTCTCCAATCAATCAATTAATCTCCTTGTGTCTTCTTGTGGAGAGAAAAAGTGGGGTATAAATGCATGTAATGATAATAATAATAATAAAAATATTTCCAGCAAGTGATGGCTTAGGGACTAGCACCAGTACACAGATTACCCATCTAAGTAGTCGTAGTTTACTCTTCCAATACCAAGTTTTTATAAAGTCATTTCAAAGAATAATTATGTTGCATGTAATTTATTACAGCATGACTCCTGTTACTGTGGGAAAGTTACTCATGGTTTTATTTACCCATATGTGACAAAATATGTCCCCTCTAAGCATTCCCTACATCCCCCCAGCATGATTCTATGCTTTCACTGGAGAGTCACACTGAATGATGTAGTGATGCTTTAAAAGGTGTTATCTTTAGGCATTTCTTAGGACCTCTAATGTGTCATAGAATCATAGAATCATAGAATCATAGAATAGTAGAGTTGGAAGAGACCTCAAGGGCCATCTAGTCCAACCCCCCGCTAAGAAGCAGGAAATCGCATTCAAAGCACCCCCGACAGATGGCCATCCAGCCTCTGCTTAAAAGCCTCCAAAGAAGGAGCCTCCACCACGGCCCGGGGGAGAGAGTTCCACTGCCGAACAGCCCTCACAGTGAGGAAGTTCTTCCTGATGTTCAGGTGGAATCTCCTTTCCTGTAGTTTGAAGCCATTGTTCCGTGTCCTAGTCTGCAGGGCAGCAGAAAATAAGCTTGCTCCCTCCTCCCTATGACTTCCCCTCACATATTTGTACATGGCTATCATGTCTCCTCTCAGCCTTCTCTTCTGCAGGCTAAACATGCCCAGCTCTTTAAGCCTCTCCTCATAGGGCTTGTTCTCCAGACCCTTAATCATTTTAGTTGCCCTCCTCTGGACACTTTCCAGCTTGTCAGCATCTCCCTTCATCTGCGGTGCCCAAAACTGGACACAGTATTCCAGGTGTGGTCTGACCAAGGCAGAATAGAGGGGGAGCATGACTTCCCTGGATCTAGACGTTATTCCCCTATTGATGCAGGCCAAAATCCCATTGGCTTTTTTAGCTGCCGCATCACATTGTAGGCTCATGTTTAACTTGTTGTCCACGAGGACTCCAAGATCTTTTTCGCACACACTGCTATCAAGCCAGGCGTCCCCCATTCTGTATCTTTGATTTCCATTTTTTCTGCCGAAGTGAAGTATCTTGCATTTGTCCCTGTTGAACTTCATTTTGTTAGTTTCGGCCCATCTCTCTAGTCTGTCAAGATCGTTTTGAATTCTGCTCCTGTCTTCTGGAGTGTTAGCTATCCCTCCGAGTTTGGTGTCATCTGCAAACTTGATGATCGTGCCTTCTAACCCTTCGTCTAAGTCGTTAATAAAGATGTTGAACAGAACCGGGCCCAGGACGGAGCCCTGTGGCACTCCACTTGTCACTTCTTTCCATGATGAAGACGACGCATTGGTGAGCACCCTTTGGGTTCGTTCGCTTAGCCAATTACAGATCCACCTAACCGTAGTTTTGTCTAGCCCACATTTTACTAGTTTGTTTGCCAGAAGGTCGTGGGGGACTTTGTCGAAGGCCTTACTGAAATCTAGATATGCTACATCCACGGCATTCCCTGTATCGACCCAACTCGTAACTCTATCGAAAAAAGAGATCAGATTAGTCTGGCATGACTTGTTTTTGGTAAATCCGTGTTGACTATTAGCAATGACCGCATTTGTTTCTAAGTGTTTGCAGACCACTTCCTTAATGATCTTTTCCAGAATCTTGCCTGGTATTGATGTGAGGCTGACCGGACGGTAATTGTTTGGGTCGTTCTTTTTTCCCTTCTTGAAGATAGGGACCACATTCGCCCTCCTCCAATCTGCTGGGACTTCTCCTGTTCTCCAAGAACTCTCGAAGATGATTGCCAGTGGTTCTGAAATAACTTCCGCTAGTTCCTTCAATACTCTTGGATGTAGCTGATCTGGCCCTGGGGACTTGAATTCGTTTAGAGTGGCCAGGTGTTCCTGGACAACTTGTTTCCCTATTTGGGTAGAAGTTCCCTTCTGCTAGAAGTCATTTGTTCAATAGGTCTTACAATTATCTGCGATTTTCACTAGCTGCAGTAAGTCTAGGAATAGATCTCCCATGGGTATGGGTGTTGTATTGTACTTCTACGAACCTCTATTTAGAATAAATCAATGCTCAAGCAGTTAAAATTAACACATGCTCCAACTTTATTGAATATGATTTGTGAAGCTGAGAATAAGTTCTGCGGATGCTTGCTCCTCTCTAACGTCTCCCATTTGGTCCTTGTTTAAAACATGCAATTCCACTTAAAGAACATGGTTTGTTTTAAAGCAGAGTTCTTGTTGTGTTCAAAACACAGAGAATTCTGACTTCATGTGTGTTGCTAATTCAGAATGATTGGGCAGGATCTGATGGTTTCATGTTGATTTGATTCAAGAAAGCCACATTTATCATTAACCAAAGTTGTTGGCTAGGGAATCACAACATGCTATAACTAAGCAAAATATCTGAATTCTTGCTTGGACCACTCTGGAGTTCACTGTGGCTCATTCCTTCATGCTAAATGATGTATTCAAATGATATTTGAATGTCACCAATATTTGAAGACTGATCAGAATTGCAGTAAGAACAGAATCCGTTTTTGTGAGTAACATTAAGACAGAGAAAGTTAGATTGAATAACCTATGTATGTACTCATGTTTAAGTCTAGAAATTTCATCAAAAATCAATCCAAAAAACCTTGGTTGAGTTACTCATTGGTCAATGTGAGTATTTTATCATAATTCTTATCAAAAGAGAAGTAGAGTGGTAAAAGGCAAGAGCTTAGTTTGTCCTGGGAGAACCTAAGAGAAGACGCTTCTCTACGCTCTTTGCCGTGATGCTGCTTCTGGATCTTTTGAATTCCCGATTGGGAAAATAGCAGTGGTCATAACTGGCTCCCCCCCCCCCACCCCAAGGTGGCCATGGTACTTTCCCCTCTGTGGAATGACCCTCGACTTATACATAAGATCGGCGTACATATGAGTATATATGGCAGTCAAAATATAGTAGTGTTACACATAAAAAGATTTTTCCCCCCTGATTCTGGTGTACTGTTGGTCTATTGGTTTACTTAAAGGTTTTTTAAGAGAAGTTTTAGTTCCTATATTCTATGTCTGCTGTACTTGAGGGAAAAAAAGCATTGGAAATTGTGGTTTTGTGTTGAGTGTATGATGATTGTTTATTGTTTGTATGACCCACAATGAGGTGTGTGTAATTTCACAGTGATATTAAATTCTTAGCTTTTTTTAAAAAAAATCCCTTTTGACTCTTGCTTAATGTTCTCAAGTTATAAGTGTAAATTACTTCTTTATACTACAATGTTAAAAGCCACTCTTTCCACTTGATGCTATGACTAGCACACCTTATACAATTTATCACTCCATCTTTTCATTCTGTCAAGGCAGAACATAGCTAGCTAATCCATCAAAAATCCTTATCCTTATCAGACACTCATGAATGCTTATACTGTAGGATATGACAGCCCAGAGATCATTTTGCTTTTATAAACTGCAGGGTACAGGGAAGAAAATGCTTTTTCTATTTTGAGATACGGGCCTGGTTTTATAGATGTGGCATTCATTCTTTTTCCCTCTCCTATGTTTTCCTTTGTGGAAAACAAAACTGTTTTTGAAAAAAAGTAGTCAGAATTCATTAAAAATAGTATAGTGTCCTTGTAACTCAACAGACTTGCATTTTCTTGTACAAACTTCTCTCTGTGCTATTCCCCTTCAGAGCTTTATATGTATTCAGAATACAATGGTAGTTCTATTTCTTGAAAAGACAACACAAAGGTAAATTGTTGTGTTTTCCCCTCATTTTTTGAGCGTTCTCTTTTCAAAGTATTTTTGTGATATCAGTGTCACAAAGTACAGGGTGCTCAGTAAATCTTGATACCTCCTTTAAGAATACAGTGAAATTGAGTTTTTAAACTCTTGATGCTCTCGATCATGGCAGCCTCTCTAGGAGTCTTATGATGTATTGTGTCAAATTCTAATGTGGAGTAGTTAACAGATCAGAGATTATATTGGGTATCATGCAATGTTCACTATAACAGATACTTTTTGAAGCACCCAAGAAATATATTACACCAGTTTGTGAAATTGCTTGCTGTTGTTACAGCAATCATGGTTTTACATTTGTTTGCAGGATTGTAAGATTCAGCCCATCAGCTGTTCTATAATTCCATTACTGAAAACACCAACTAGGTAAGGGGGGGAGGGGGAGGGGAGAGAAAGCATTAAGTAATTACATGTTGTTCCTTATTATATCATTTTGTCTGGAGGTTTGCAGCAATAATAGCCATCTATTACATTTTTATTCTGCCATCCCTCTAAGCAGCTCAGCGTGGTTTACGTATCCTCCTTAACAATTTTGTCCTTACAATAACCCACTGAGGTTGATTATGCTAAGAGTAATTGGTTGAGGTCACCCAGTCAGCATTATGTCTGAGCAGGGATAATAGAGACAAATGAATGTGGCAATCTCATGCACATCTATCTGGATTTACTTAGTGTTTGTTCTGTGTGAACACCTGTAACAGAGGTGGAAAAGTGCATCTTGTGGGTTGGATGTGTCCCCAGGGCTCCTGGTGTGGTCCTTGGGTCTCAAAGGCAGCATTCTTCCAAATTGGGCCAAAAACTGGCAAATCTGGAGTATTTGCATGGATAGGAAAAATTCCTTTTTGTGAAAACGTATCTTTTTGCTTTCACTTTGTAAAAAAAGATTTTTGGAATAAAATAGACCCAGGGATGGAGGAACTGCATAAAAATGCAAGTAATTCCACATTACATGAAATGACCTATTGTTCCACTTTTGTTTTTCTTGAATGTTGGAATGCCAGAGGATGGTGTGGCAGTCCAAAGTCCATGAGAAGGCAAACATGGCCCCAAGGGTTTCAAATGTTACCCATGCAATCTATGGGACCGTGAGGCTTGCAATTAAGTAGGCTCACAGAAGTAGGAAGGAATGTTTTCCTTCAGAGACTGACAGTCCTGATCAGGTAGACTTGAAACTAGTTTGTGTGGGGGATGGTGACATTATCCTTGGTAATAGTAGTTTATAAGGCCCAGAGTGAACAGACAAAAGGCTAAAGAGAGGTTTGGACAAACACAATAAGTACCAAGCAGCGAGGGGACAATAATCTCAAATAAACAACTAAGGGGAATGTCCCACAGGCTTAGATGCCTTTACACTAATGCTCTGAGCATGGGAAATAAACAAGATGAGCTGGAACTCCTAGCACAACAAAACAGTTATGATGTAATAGGCATAACTGAAACCTGGTGGGACACATCCTATGACTGGAATGTAGCAATGTGGGAGTGTATAACCTATTTCAGAGAAATATACCAAACAGGAAAGGGTGTGGAGTAGCATTATATGTCAAAAATATTTACACCTGTGAAGAGATGCAATACCTCAATCCTGGAAACCAGGTTGAAAGCATCTTGGCAAGAGTTAAGGGAACAAGGATTGTAAAAGATGTAGTGAGGGGTCTACTACAGACCTCCAAGCCAGGTAGAAGAACTGGATGAAGACTTCCTTGACCAGATGACCAAACATGCAGAAAGAAGAAACATAGTAGTAATGAGGGACTTCAACTACTCTGATATTTGTTGCAAAGCAAACTTTGCCAAGAGTACAAAGTTCAACAAATTCCTCACTTGCCTTGCAGACAATTTTATTGTCCAGAAGGTAGAAAAGGCAACAAGGGAATTGGCTATTCTGGATCTGATCCTAAGCAACACTGAGGATCTGGTCAATGGAGTGGAAGTGGTGGGATCCTTAGGTGGGAGTGACCATGTACTCCTAGAGTTTGTGATACAAGGAAGGGTGAAATGAAGAGAAGTCAAACACACATTCTAGACCTTAGGAGAGCCGACTTCAGGAAATTTAAGGAAATACTGAGTGTGATTCCATGAACAGGAACACTAAAAGAGAAGGGAGTTAATGATGATTGGGGTTTCTTAAAAGTGAGATAATGAAGAAACCATTGCAAACAGTGCCAGCAAGGAGAAAAAATAGGAGTAGTGTAAAACAACCAGAATGAATGTCCTAAGAATTTTTAACTGAGCTAAGATTTAAAAGACACATGCACAAGAAATAAAAAGGGAGGAAATCATCAAAGAGGAATTCAAACAAATAACCAACATATATAGGGAAAAGGTTCACAAGGCTAAGGCACAAAATGAACTCAGGCTTGCCAGAGAGATTAAAACCAATAAAAAGGGTTTTTTGGTTTATGTTAGTAGAAAAAGGTCTCACACCAGAAGTGATTTGCAGTTTCTCAAGTCACTCCTGACATGAAAAAAGTAGAAAAAGAAAGAAAAAAGAAGACCTTTGCGTCGGACCTTTGCAAGGAGAAGGTGGTGAAATGCTAACAGGGTATAGGGAAAAGGCAGAGTTACTCAACACCTTCTTTGCCTCAGTCTTCTCCCAAAAGGAGATTGAGATTCAACCTGAGCAATATGGAGTGGACAAGGTATTGGGGAAATGCAAACCAAAATAGGTAAAGAAGTAATCCAGGAATACCTGGCAACTATAAATGAATTAAAGTCTCCAGGACCAGATGAACTACATCCAAGAGTATTGAAGGAATAGCAGAAGTCATTTCAGAACCACTGGCAATAATTCTTGGGGAACAGAAATCCCAGCAGACTGGATGAGGGCAAATATGGTCCCTATCTTCAAGAAGGTAAAAAAGAGGACCGAAGTAATTGCCATCCAGCCAGCCTGACATCAATACCAGGATAGATTTTGGAGCAGATCATTAAGGAGGCAGTTTGCAATCACTTAGAAAGGAATACTGTGATTACTAAAAATCAACATGAATTTCCCAAAGACAATTCATGCGAGACTAATCTTATCTCTTTTTTCGATAGAGTTACAGGCTTGGTAGATTCAAGGAATTCTGTGAATGTAGCATATATTGATTTCAGTAACACCTTCAACAAAGTCCCCTATGACCTTCATGCAAGCAAACTGGTCTAGTCCGCAATCTGGGGGTCCTCCTGGACTCGGTGCTGATGCCTGAAACTCAGGGGTTGGCAGTGGCTGGGAGGGCTTTTGCACAGTTAAAACTTGTGCGCCAGCTGCAACCATACCTCAAGAAGCCAGACTTGGCCATGGTGGTCCACACCTTGGTTACATCTTGCATGGATTACTGCAATGCAGGGGCCGGGCTGTGGTGCAGGCTGGTGAGCAGCCTGCTGCAATAAATCACGCTGACCATGAGGTCATGAGTTCGAGGCCAGCCCATGGCAGGGTGAGCACCTGTCAATTAAAAAATAAAAAAATAGCCCCATCTCTTTGCTGACCTAGCAACCCGAAAGATAGTTGCATCTATCAAGTAGGAAATAAGGTACCACTTACAAAGTGGGGAGGCAAATTTAACTAATTTATGAGATTGGAATGAGGAAGTGCCATCACAGTGGATGATGAAGCAGCTGCTCCCACCTGTGGCCAGAATCGAACATCCCCTTAGGAGAAGGTTAAATAGCCTCTGCGTCTGTCTCAGTTTTATGTGTATATGGGCATTGAATGTTTGCCCTCTGTATATAATGTGATCCACCCTGAGTCCCCTTCAGGGTGAGAAGGGCGGAATATAAATACTGTAAATAAATAAATAAATAAAATAAATGCACTCTACCTTGGGCTGCTTATGAAGATGGTTCGGAAGCTACAATTAGTGAAATGATTTGCAGCCAGACTGCTGATTGGGGTGGATTATAGGGAACACACTATCACCCCTTCTAAAGCACTTTCATTGGTTGCTGGTCTGCTTCTGGGCCCAATTCAAAGTGCAGGTTATTACCTATAAAGCCTATACAGTTCGGGTCCTGCCTATTTGCGAGACCACATCTCCCCCTACAAACCTATGCGAACTTTAAGATTGACCGGGGAGGCCCTTCTCATGGTCCCACCCTCGTCACAAGCACGGTTGGTGAGGACGAAGGAGAGGGGCTTATCGGTAGTGGTCCCTTAGCTTGGTAGTGGTCCCATAGCAAAAGCTCCCATGCTTTTGATCTTCAGGAAAGAGCTGAAAAATCTGACTATGGAAACAGGCCTTGGATAATGGCTGAATGTTTTGCCATTGAATGATTGGAGGATATAAATGGGAAAATTTTAACAGGATCTGCTAGGACAGCGTTTGGGATGTTTTAATGGTAACACTGCTTAAGTACGGTGTACTTTATTTTACTTTATTTATGGTTGATGTCTCTTGTGTTACATTATCATGTTTTGCTTAACCTTTGATGTACTTTGTGTTCTGTTGTTCATTTATTTAATTGTTTATATGCCATTGTCTATTATCATGTATTTTGTTAGTTTTATATCGTTGTGAGCCTCACCAAGTCTCCCCTGGGGAGAGGGAGCGGGTTACAAATAAAGTTGTTTATATTATTATTATTATTATTATTATTATTATTATTATTATTATTATTCAAATGTGGGCTAGGTGTAAAGATGTCAGAAAGGGGGAGAAATCTTTTTTAAAAATCCCACCACTGACACCAATTGTGGAGATGTGGAGATGGAGGTTGTTTTTAATTATATATTATATTATTGTTATATATTTTATATTATCCGCTGCCACCAATATAAAGATGTTTTGTTTAAAAGCTGCCACCAAAGGTAAAGATGTTTATTTATGCTGCCGCCAAATTATAGAGGTTTTATAATGCTGCCACCAGATGTCAAGGGGATCATTAGCTCTTGCCACCACTATAGGGATACGTAGCCACTAGCTACTTAGAGAGGAGACTTTTAAATTTTGTTTTTCTTCTTGTTTATTCTTAATGTGTGTATATATATGACAGAGACTGGGATGCTTGAAGGAACAATAACACATTTATTGAGGCACAAGCTTAATGGTTACAATAACTTCTTTAGAGGCATTTAGATAACTGTTGCAAAGCTATATTGAGGTGTTTCAAATTCCTTAAAATATCACTTTCTTCTCTACTGCCTTAAACTTGCAGTCACCCTGTGAATTACAATCACAGCCTATCTGTTCCTTATCTGGAAACAGGTTACCTTAACATAAGTCACCAAACTTATTTTTAAATTGACTCAAAATCAAACATTTGAGCCACCCTGATCCCCTCAACTGAGAATCAGACTTCCCAGTACCTCATAAGGGCACCAACTCTAAAATAACCTTCCCTGTGGTTCTCTGACCACAGAGTTTCCCTCCAAATTCTGCTCTCTCTTCAGCTAAATGCAGTTGGCTCCGCCCCCTTCTCCATGGCAACCACACATGAGAGCAGAGTAACTGAAATACTGACTCTTTTAAAACACAGTTAAACATGACTTTTAAAATGCAGTTAAATATGACATCTGTAAACTAAAATTCATACTTCTTTACACTAGGCAATACTACTATAAGGTGGATCTGTAATTGGTTAAGTGACTGAACCCAAAGAGTGCTCACCACTTCTTTACACTAGGCAATACTACTATAAGGTGGATCTGTAATTGGTTCAGTGACTGAACCCAAAGAGTGCTCACCAGTGGTCCCTCTTCATCTTGGAAAGAAGTGACTAGTGGAGGGTTCGGTCCTGGACCCAGTACTGTTCAACATCTATATTAATGACTAGGATGAAAGTTTACAGGGTGTGCTTATCAAGTTTTCAGATGACACCAAATTAGGAGGGACAGCCAATACTCCAGAGGACAGGATCAGAATTCAAAATGACCTTAACAGATTTGAGAGCTGGGCCAAAACTAACAAAATGAATTTCAACAAGGACAAATGTAAGATACTACACTTAGACAGAAAAAAATGAATTGCAAAAATACAGGATGGGTGATGCCTGGCTCGACAAAAGTTGAACATGAGCCAACAGTGTGATGCAGCAGCTAAAAAAACCCCAATGGGATTTGGGCTGCATCAAAAGAGGTGTAGTGTCTAGTTCAGTGGTTCTCAACCTGAGGGTTCCCAGATGTTTTGGCCTACAACTTCCAGAAATATCAACCAGTTTACCAGCGGTTAGGATTTCTGGGATTTGAAGGCCAAAACATCTGGGAACCCACAGGTTGAGAACCACTGGTCTATATCGAGGGAAGTCATTGTGCTTTGTATTCTGCTTTGATTAGACCTCACCTGGAATGCTGTGTCTAATACTGTGGATGGGGTGATGGGGAAGGGAGGGGGAGAGACATCACTTCAGGCAACAATGGACAGGTAGGGCTCTTGTTGTGGCCAGAGGACAGGAGGGATGGTAAGGGTGGCAGTACAGGGACATCGGAATGCCTTCCCACTTCCACAGTGACTGGGGAAGTGTCTGTGTGACCCATCCCGGGGTGGATCCAGCATACACCATGGTGAATTGACCCTGGTTTCTTGGGTCAGTGCCCCATTACTGTCACAAGCTTGTTTGTTAGGGATATGCTTACTGGCTTTATAGAAGCAGAAATGAAACAATATCATAAGATATTATATTTAAAAATGTTGGAATGCAATAAGATCATATTTGATCAAAATGGTAAAATCAGAGTATAGGATATGATTAATTTCATTTGAAAGGGGATAAAAATTGGGTGAGTTATTAAGATAGTAATTTAAATATGAATTTACTTAAATGTATAAGATTTGAAGATTCCATTAAAATAGATACATTGTTGATAGGAATATTACTTGTGGTTGTGTATTAAAGTAAAATATGGTGTTTTATGTTTAACAGAAGTTGAAAAGTAATCAAGCAGAACAAGAAATATGTGTAATATTTTGGTAGTTGCCTTTGCTTGATGAGGGAAATGTTTATTGTGTTTTTAATGTTCTTTTTAAAAATTGCTGTTCCATATAGGTAGGGATGGGGAGGGGAGGAGAGGATTGTGGGGTGGGTCACGGTGAGATATTTTGATTTGGAGCTTGTGTGTGTGTTTGTTGTTTTTGTCTTTTTAGTTTATAATAAAACAATTTTTTTAAATATTTGAAGTTAAAGTTCATTAATTGATGTTCAGACTAACAAGGCATTTGTCTAGATATTGCTCAAATTCATTCACAACAATATTGGTCTAGAGCTCTTCATTATAGTTTGCGTATCTTCACACAGTGTAGGCTTTCCGAGTCTAAGATTGTTTTTCTTTTCTATGCTTTGCGTTCTGCAATTATATTACAGCAGCCCATGTTAATGAAATAAAACTAACTGCAAGCAAGAAAGTCAATAGTCTGGCCCTGGAATTCATTAGACAAATTTGCGAGTCATCTGTGATCATTTTGGTAACTATATCTCTTTGATATCCTTAAGCTATTCTGGCATGCTTTGCGCTTGTGATGCCCTGCTGTGTAAGGATGCTACAGCTGCAGGTTTTAGATGCCATTTGGTAGTTAATCATAACATTCTACACTAAATGATACAGTGACTTAATTCAGATTATTTATTATTTTATAAGTTGTCTAATTGATTTGCCACACTTATATCAGTGCAAATGTGCTTCTGGCATGATTCCTCCCCCACACACTTAATACACTATTATGTATTCACAGAGATGAGAATTGTTTATACTCTTGGGAGTATGATTCAATTTAATTTAATTTTTATAAGTCACATAAGTCATTTTAAAAGTCATATTTTTATGAAGCCTATATGAAAGCAAAACACACAAACTTTACAGATATTCCGTGCCTGCATTTGGTAAGTCTCTTGTCTACAAATGTCCAAATTAATTGGGCAAAAATATAGCTTTAAATCTAAAAGAAAATTGAGTTTAATTTAGTTCAAGTCAACCGTCTTGTTTAAAATTAGCCCAGGGGTCTTGTAAATAATGCTAGTAATCTAAATGTAATAATGCACATTGCCCAATTGTTTCTGTGTATGATATAGGTTCAGTGCTGTAGTGCTTTGACAGCCCATTACTGAATGTAATGAACAGCTATTTTTAAACAGAAGAAATTCAAGTTGACAGCTTGGCAATGAAATTCAGCTAGTGGCATAATTTTTGCTGTCTTCAATGTACAGAGTAGATTTCAGTTTGGTTTAAAGAAATTTGTATCATAGACTTTATAGAGCAAACTGGGGACGGGGGTGGGGGTTGTTTTATTTATATATTTGTCTTTTCCATTCAGTTTAAGTACTCAGTTTTTTCACTGGCTGTTTTGGTGGCTGCATTTTTGTTAGAACCGGAGTATCATGGTATATGCATTTGGTAAAGGTTTGGTGCTCATTAAAGTCTATTGAGAACCTCAGGTCAGAACCAGTTAAGATACTCATTGATGTCCATCATATTTTGTAAATGACAATTACTTTTAGCACAAATTTGGTGCTTAAACTACATTAAGTCAATAAGGGTATATATAGACCGGTATATAAATTATTAGTATAAAGTTCTGAAACATCTAACCATAATGCTGAGAATAACCATTATGTGGCAACAATAGTTATAGCAGAAAGCTATTCAGTGCTGGCTAGAGTTTCATACAAAAAAATAATTCTGTTTGCAAAGTCCTCTTCTTAGTGTATAAAATTGTAGAATACGTATATGAAGTAGTCTATAGAACTCATTAAAAGTACTCAGTGTGATATACTATGCTACCACTCATGGATCTTTAGATCAGGACTACAGGTTAAATTTGGATGCGTCAGATTCATTTATTTGTGTTGAACTGAAGAACAACAGCACTTCTGTAGACACGCAACACCTAAAATCCAAAAAAAGTAACAGTATTTGTCTGTCAAAATGAAATTCCTACTTGGGGGCACTTATGCATCAGAATAGTGATTATCATGTGATGGTTGATACAATGCGTCAAGTAGCAAACTGGATGATTGAGTGCCTCTCAGTCTGAAAGCAAGATATTGCAGTATCCCACAAAATGTAGGACACATTCATACAGTATAGTAAGCTAGGGATCTGTGGAATCTGAACTAAACAGAGACAAGTGCCAGGTTGGTGCACACTATTATATTGCTTCCATTTAAATTGAGGGCCAGCTAAACAAGCCAAGAGCATCACTTTATTGTGTTGTGTAAATCTGGAACAAGAATTTCATTCAAAGTAAACCAGACGTGCAATCTACAAAGAAAATTGAAACTGAGGATTCTACCTCTGGTCTCCTGGGAGATAAATCAGAGCAACAGTTGTTCCCATGATAAATAAACCCCAAGACACAGTTTAATTTGTTTGGCTGCTTCTGCTGCAAACAGAGTAATCGGGTTGTGAGCAGCATACAAGTTACGGAAATGCAACCAACCAGGGTTCCTGCAGATCTCTAGCTTGCTAAGTTGTGTGGACACAACCATTGTGTTTATACAATGAGGAGCTTTAATAAGTAGATAAGCGCAATACATGAGGTTAGGTTTTTGTTAACTGTCTTTCTTTTTCGAGCTTCCGAGCTTTAAAGAATATTGAGGACAAAAAAAAATCTAGAATAACTCATCTATTGAATTTCACCAAATCTAAGGCACCACAGAGATGCTCCCCATTTTTGAAGCTTTGATTTTGGAACAAAAATTTTCTTTAAATATTTTTTTAGACTTTCCTCTACATGTGCTCCTGCAGTTTGCAATACAAAGGAAGGCCAAAACTAAGACAAGGCAAACCCACATTCTGGACTTTAGGAGAGCTGACTTCAAAAAAATGCAGGAAGTACTGAGAAGCATTTCGTGGATGCCAATGCTAAAACACAAGGGAGTTACGGATGGATGGGAGTTTTTCAAAAGTGAAATACTCAAAAGGCGCAAATGCAAACAGTGCCAACAAAGAAAAAAAAATAACACAAGTGTGAAGAAGCCAGAATGGCTGTCCAAAGAACTTCCAACTGGGCTAAGACTAAAAAAATACATGCAGAAGAAGTGGAAAAAGGAAGACATTAACAAAGAAGAATTCAAACGAATAACCAACTCCTGTAGGGAAAAGATTTGCAAGGCTGAAGCGCAAAACAAGCTCAGGCTTGCCAGGGACATTAAAAACAATAAAAAGGGCTTATTTGCTTATGTTAGTAGAAAAAAGAAGAACAAGGAGGCGATAGGGCCTCTGCAAGGAGAAGATGGGATAAAGATAGGAGAAGATAGGGAAAAGGCAGAACTATTGAATGTCTCAGTCTTCTCACAAAAAGAAAGCTGTCCTCAACCTCAGTAACATGGAGTGGATGAAGGATTAGGGGAAATCAACCTCAAATAGGGAAATCTGGCTGCTCTAAACGAATTTAAGTCCCCAGGGCCAGATCAACTACATCCAAGAGTACTGAAGAAAATAATGGAAGTTATTTCAGAACCACTGGGAATTATCTTGGAGAATTCTTGGAGAATGGGAAAAGTCCCAGGAGATTGGAGGAGGGCACATGTGGTCTTTATCTTCAAGAAGGGGAAAAAAGTCAACCCAAACAATTATCGTCTGCTCAGCCTCACATCGATATCAGGCAAGATTCTGGAAAAGATAGTTAAGGAAATGGTTTTCAAACAGAAAAGAATGTGGTCATCGCTAATAGTCAACGTGGATTTATCAAAAACAAGTCATGACAGACTAATCTGATCTCTTTTTTCGATAGAGTTACGAGCTGGTTAGATGCGGGGAAGGCCGTGGATGTAACGTTTCTGGATTTCAGTAAGGCCTTCGACAAGGTCCCCCATGACCTTCTGGAAAATAAACTAGTCAAATATGGGCTAGGCAAAACTACGGTTAGGTGGATCTGTAATTGGCCAAGTGAACAAACCCAAATGCTTCCTCTTCATGCTGGAAGAAGTGATAAGTGCAGTGCCACAGGGTTCTGTCCTGGGCCCGGTTCTGTTCCACATTTTTATTAATGACTTAGATGAAGGGCTAGAAGGCATGATCATCAAGTTTGCAGATGACACCAAATTGCGAGGAATAGCTAATACTCCAGAAGACAGGAGCAGAATCGAAAATGATCTTAACAGATTAGAGAGATGGGCCTAAACTAACAAAATAAACTTCAACAGGGACAAATGCAATATATTCAATTTAGGCAGAAAAAGGAAATGCAAAGGTAGGGAATGGGGCTTGACAGCAGTACATGTGAAAATGATCTTGGAGTCCTCATAGACAACAAGTTAAACATGACCTACAATGCGATGCGGCAGCAAAAAAAGCCAATGGGATTTTGGCCTGCATAAATAGGAGTATAGTGTCTAGCTCCAGGGAAGGCTTGTTGTGGAAACAAGGATTGGTGATAAAGCTTCAATGGAAACAGCTTTTTCCCAAGTTAACTCTTATAAGAGTGAATTTCCCTTCCTAGGGGTAGATTTCCTCTAATTTCCTGTTGTCACACCCTCCATTTGTAAGAAGGAGTTGGATGCTTGTTACTCAGGGGCTGCCTGTATATTGCAGTATGTATTAGACTTGGTTTTTATAAAGCTTAAAAGCTGTCTAATTGTGGAATTGCAAATATACTGCTTATGATTCTCTCCTTATGCAGTCTGTTACCAGATTTCTAACGTGTAGTTAAAATTTATAAAATAATTTTTAGAACAGCAGAATACATTTGGGACAGAAGTAATTATATATTTAGCCAAAAGAGAAGACAAAGACTTTAACAGTGTCATAATCCTACAAATGTTAGTGAAAACACACTTTCTGTCTTACCTATCTGCTAAATTCAGTGGCTCACTGATATTTGAAAGACAATAGTTGTATTTTATTGTGCAAAGATTAGGATGGTTACTGGCTTGAAATATTTATTTAAAGAGGTTTACCTTATAGAAAAAGAATTTCCTGGACTGAATGCCTCCTTGGAAACCAGGAACAATATAAGTACAATATTTCCTCACTTATCGCGGGGGTTACTTTCCAAGAAAATCCACGAAGTATGGACACTATTTTTATTTTAACATTGAATCATTATTTTAATAGTTAGGTGGCTTTTCTCTCCCTTGCAGGCCCTGGGGAGAATGAAGCCTTTCCTACCAGCGCTGGTGGGCCCCTGCTCTGTGCCCGCCATGTCTAGCTGCCTTTGCTCCTGCAGCCATGGAAGAAGGAATGCCGCTCCGCCGGGAAACGTGGAAGACTAAAAAAAGGGGACAGGACTCGTGGAGGACTCCACCCCTATTCCGAGTCCTTCACATTTCCTGGCATGGCCGGCTGGAACGGCAGCAGAAACAGGAGCCTGGCTGCCTCTTCCAGGCTCCTCTTCTGCTGTCCACCCCCACTCTCTCACTTTCTTACACTCTCACCCACATTCCCTCCCTCGCTTGCTCGCTCACCGGGCAGGCACAAAGCAAGGGGGCAGCCCTGAGAAGGAGAAGCAGCAGTGGGGTGGGTAAATAAATAAATAAATAATTTCCCCACGAAACAGCGAGTCCGCAGTAAGCGAACCACAAAGTAGCGGGGGAACACTGTATTTATAAAGCACTTTGGAAACCAACATACTTGTAGCTCTCTTTGAGAAAAAGGTCTTTGAACTGTAGAGAGGAAACATTTGGGGTAGTTGTTAAAGTGGCTAATACTGGGCTTTAGAACATGAAGAAAATATTTCGTTCTAAAATGCATGATGACAAAATATTCCTATTCCTTGATTCTTAATTCTTATTTCCATGTTTCCATGAGTTCAAGTTTATTAAGCTGGGCTAATCTTTTTTGTGTTGCTCTTAGAGAGGGGACACTGCAATCCTTTGACTTGGCAAGATCATATGACCTGAAGAAGCAATGAGAGTATACCCTCCAACCATTTCGGTTTAGAAGAAACACCCCTGTTAGTATTCTGCCATCCCATTTTTTCAGCTATCTTTAAAATGTCATGGTTTATCTCTTTTCTGCTCCCCCTCACTTTCCCGTTTTGTCCTCAACTTACTTCAATTGCTGCAAATTAAGTTCAAAGTATAGTAGAGTCTCGCTTATCCAACCTTTGCTTAGCCAACGTTCTATATTTTCCAATGCAGTCTGCCTTTTAGTAATCAGTGTTTTGCTAATCAATATTTTCAATACCTTGCAGTGTTTTGGTGCTAAATTCATAGATAACAGTAATTACTACATAACGTTACCATGTATTGAACGGCTTTTTTTGTCAATTTGTTTTAAAACATGAAGTTTTGGTGCTTAATTTGCAAAATCATAGTGTAATTAGACATTTAATAGGCTTTTCCTTAATCCCTCCTTATTATCTAATATTTTCGCTTATCCAACGTTCTGCTGGCCTGTTTATGTTGGATATGCGATACTCTACTGTACATGTATACAAAGCATGCTGTCTGTGTCCTTGTTCAGAAGATTTTACTGCATTTTGTGTCCCTGTGATAATTAGATTTTGAAAAAATTGGTTTGTTGTGGAAACAAAGATTGGTGAGAAAGCTTCAGTGGAGACTCCTTTTCCCTATGATAATACTTCCAGGAGTGGATTTCCCTTTCGAGGGATAGATTTATCTCACTTAATGTTGTCTCACCCCGTTCTTAACTATAAGCTATTTGTAAGTAGGATGTTTGCAACTCGGGGACTGCCTGTACAGGGAAGTTCTTTAAATAAATTGTATTTGTCAGAAAACTGTTTTATGAAATTATTTTGGCTGAATATTGTGTAGAGATCTGATTTATGCTTTTGGACCTACAATTCTTATTTTTCAGTTTTTCGTGGTACAGAGTTTTTGTATTAAGTCTTGAAATAATACCTCTGTTCCTTCAGTTCTTGCAACTATCAGTTGTTTTGTCTCCTTTGCTTTTGTTGAAAAAGCTTCCAAATATTTCTTTTAAGCTTTCTTTCTAGTCTTCATATCAAGCACTGTGATGATGGGCATGTAGTTCTCTTACCTTTCTGAAGATCAAATACCAGCTCCATTTGAAAGATCACCTAGCAGGAATAGTAGAGAGAAAGGCTGCTGTCACTTTCCCCTTCAGCATGCTTAGCTGGTACCAATCTATTGCATAATACTATCGCTTGACTTGGCTTTTGTAGCTGATAGAACAAAAACAAGGCTGTGGTTCTGGAGGACGAAAGCAAAAGAAGGTTATTTGTGAAGAATCAGAACTCTCTCTCTGTGTGTGTGCATGAATGTGCATGCATGCATGTGCATTCGTAATAGCTGTTAAAAATAATAATGACTTAGACTTGACTATAAGCCCCTGCAGTTTATCAGCCACTGAAGCAAGTATTTATTCCTGCAATTTTATACAAATGATCTAAGGAAGCGCTAAAGAGAGGCATTAATATACCAAAGTGGTGTCAGAATAGGTGATCTAACCTATGCCAAACATCTCACTTTAATAGAAACTCTAAAGGTTCCATTCTTTTTTCTCTGTCAGCCAAAAAAAAAAAAAAAAGAATACTTTTATGAACTCTTGGATGATACATTTGGGTTCTGTACATATCTACTCAAAGTTACATTGTCCAACTTACTTGGAAAGTAGTGTTAATGAACAGCGTTATTATGTTCTGGAGCAAGACTTAAGTCAATATGGAGAAGGAAAGTGGTGAGCCATCCTAAAGATTAAGGCAGGATGCTCTTTCTTTTGATCGTTTGTTGATGAGAAATAATTTAAAATGTATTTTTTACCTTTTCCAATTAGGCATGTAATGAATAGTAATTCTGGAAACAACAAATTATTTTTTTGATGAAATAAGATTCCCTATTTAATACAATGAAGAAAATTGTGACTTCTCCCTTTTATGCAGTGAAAATTATAAACAGCATTCTAAAGATATCACATGCTAAATAAATAAATAAATAAATAAAGCAGCACTACTCTGAACGAAGAGTGTCCTAAGTGATTTTTCTCCTTCCTACCCCTACTTACAGCCATTGTAGGCATTCCTGCTAAGTGGACCTAACACAGTAGTAGTATATTTTATGCTAGCAAGCCATGATAGAAAAGTGCTTGAAGTTCAGGGGGCATTTGTCTCCTTTCTCACAAATTCATTTAAGTACCAGTCTTGCCATAGCTTTAACTGGGGCAGACAACCATACAAATGACTTGAGATAAAATGAAAATAATGGACTGAGCTGGGTGCCGGGGGTGGTAGTTACACTGCATGCACATCAATAAGCATCGAGTGTTATTCTATGCTAATGTAAGCCTGATGGATCAGCTTTCGCTTTTAGCCTAGAGGACCATTAAGCACTAGAAGCTGGGTCAAACTGATACAGTAAGGCAGATGTACCCCAATGGTTGGCAACAGTGGTTAACAAGCTGTAATTCAGTGAGCAAGACTAATACTGCTTAAAATCTTTGTGATGAGGATGGATCAGAGAAGAGATAATACGTTTTGCTTATTAGAACTGTTTTGATTTTGCACAGCATAATTACCATGCAAAACAGAGCAAACCATAAACCCAGTAATACTGAATGCTACTGAATATTCTCATTACATTTACAAATACTGAATTGTTGCAGAATGGTTTTTCTAAAAATATAAACAAATTGTTCTAGGAGAATAATGCATAATTGAGACCTCTCACATGTAATTACAACTGAATTAATTGCTATGCGTAGCTAGTTACTAAGGTTATTTAATGACCTTGAGAGAGTACAAAGCTATAAAAGGAAAATGAAAAGTACAGTAGAGTCTCACTTATCCAACGTAAACGGGCCGGCAGAACATTGGATAAGCGAATATGTTGGATAATAAGGAGAGAGTAAGGAAAAGACTATTAAACATTAAATTAGGTTATGATTTTACAAATTAAGCACCAAAGCATCATGTTATACAACAAATTTGACAGAAAAGTCATTCAATACACAGTAAAGCTATGTAGTAATTACTGTATTTACGAATTTAGCACCAAAATATCATGATGTATTGAAAACATTGACTACAAAAATGCGTTGGATAATCCAGAACGTTGGATAAGCGAGTGTTGGATAAGTGAGACTCTACTGTAATATGATATGAAGTCAATGTAAAAAAAAAACAGCATCATATAAGGCTTTGGAATGGAGTTTGAGGTATTGCCTTGACACCCAGTAGATTGAAAATTCACCTTCTTACTGTATTGTGTTTTATGTACTCATTAGATATAGTCAGTGTTGTATGGATTTGCATGCACATGGTCCTTGATTGAGAGCTCTCCAAGCACATCCTTGATTGAGAGTACTCCAAGCACATCCTTGTAGATCCCATGTGAGTAAGCTTCCCCATTTATTCCAATGGAGCAATTAGTTCTATGTTCTTTATCCTTTTGTGTACACTGAACTATTCTTTCAATGTAAATGAATGCAGAAATCTTGCATGCGTGCAATCTTTGCAGTATTCATGGGATAGAACCATGTTGGTGACATGTGCCATCACAAGTAACTTAATATTGTCTTAATTACCTTTGCAGTGGATACATTTTTTAGGCTATTGCGTAGGGATTTATTCCTTATTTTGGTTTCACAAATGGAATTCCGTCAGTAAAACCATTGAACGAATGGCTGCACTTTTTAAAATGCTGCAAAAGAACATCTTATAGCATATTTTGAGTTGTAGTCCCTTGACCATTACACATCAAGAGTGTGCACTGGTGTAATGTGAGTAACACAATCAATTATGAATGGGCATGATTCATTATATCAGTGGTGTGATGCATCAATAAAGCAGCTACATGTAGTGTGGACAACTTGGGTTGTGATTCTTGAATGTTATTCTATGCTAATACAAGCCTCTATTCTTTGCTAAAGTAGGAATAATACTTGATGCTCTAATATTTCTCCTATTCAAGTTGACGTGTAATGGATTCCATGACCAATTTGAAAAATCAAGTATTTTTCATGAAGTTTGGACTTTCTTTTTCAGTTGTACTATGGTCACACACACCCCAGTGGAGATTAGGGACACAGGACCCCCCTGAAAGTGGGAAAATGTGATTTTTTTAAAAATCAACTTTTTTTTAACCTGGGAGAAGATGTCTGTAAGGAATCTAGGTTGTCCAAAATGACTCTATGGTCAACTTTTTCCTTGTGCTTCAATGGAAGTTGACCATAGAACTGTAGTAGAGTAGGATTTCCTAACCTTTTTCCACTTGTGACACCTTTCCACTCAAGAATTTTTTCCATGACCACAGGTATATAGGTATATAAAACAGGTATAAAAATCAATCATTTGCTGATAATAAATCCGCATTTGCAAGGTTTGCTGAACAATCTTTTCTTTTTATCGAGTACAGCTGAAGCATTTCCTGTTGATTCCATGTATACTCTGATTTGTGTAAATAGGTGGCATTCAGAAACCTTTTACTGTTCCCAATTTTTGTGTGATCTCAACTTTGAGTTAAGGGGACCCCATTTGGGGTCAGGACCCACAGTTTAAGAATCAATGGACTAGAGGACCTAGGGATTCATAGAGACAACATTTTAATCAAATCCGCAAATAATCAAATCTGCAAAGATCAAACTCATAAATATGGAGGCCCAATTATAATTCCATTCAATTGTCACAAGATGGAGATAGCAACAGTCGGTGCAAATGTCTGGATTTAATTACAAAAACAACATTTTGACTTCATTCGTGTTTCCATCCTTGGGTTTTATGAAGCCTTCATAATGGATAATATTCTCATGAGATGATCTTTTATAAAAATAGTAGTTAGAATCTGGGACGGTATTTCTGTATGAGATGCTGACTACAGGTGAACAGCCTTTGTGAAATGGTCAAAGCTTGCTTTGTCTGTAATTCAGCACCTATATTCCCTAAAGCTATTCATTCTGTTCTAAGCTAGGAGCATGTGGGCTTTGGTATAGCCTGGTCTTATGTCATTGTAAAGTGCCTCAGACTGCAAAAGGGCAAATATTGCTGTTTCCATGTCCCCTGCTGCAGAACGGGTATTTGAGCAGAAATTTAGAATATTAGCTGGCAGGAGTATCATATTTGTCTATTCTTCCCAGAATGAAAAGGTCAGATTGGTAAGATTCTGCTCAAACTCCGACCAAGAGTTGTTATGGGCAATAAATCAAAAGAAGCAAGATTTTTAAAGAACAGTTGGTGATGTGGTCTGCACATGCATGGGGAATTTGTAACCTGCCTTTCTATTGCATTTCCCAATGCTCCAGAAAAGAAATAGACAAAAGTTGACATTCCATCAGACATGAAGGGCAGCCACCAGGAGGAAAAAATGGCATCTGTCTCTGAATGGGAGGAGATACTTTCAAATTTTAGTTTAAATTGTTCTTTTAAATCTAATGTTTTAAAAAAATATAAAAGCCTCTTTGAATACCACCCAATTGTTTGAATCTCACTAGAAAAATGACACCTGTTAGAAAAACATGTTATAAATGGTTATTTCTCCTAGTTATATAAAATATTTTCTCCATAATTCCATCATATGTATTTGAGGTGGCTTAAAGTAAATACACTGGAAAATCAAAACACTAAAACATTACTACCCAAATGAAAGACAACCCTGAAATAACAGCAAAAGCCAGAAACGAGGACCTAAATCTAACTTAATGATGGTAGAGTGAAAGCTCATGAATTTCATCTTTGTGCAGGAAGTAACACAAGTATTTTGCACAATTACTTGTACAATAAACCCTGTTTAAAATCCCACCTTTGCACTGAATTTGAACTTGCATAACCAGTAGTTTAACAGCTTTGTGCTAGCATATGCAGTCCTATGTAATTAACAAAAGACCACAGGATCTTTGAGAAGTCTACAAAATTAAAGCAGTCTACTTGATGCTAAAGTGACAACAATGAAGTACCCAGATTGGCATTTCTTGGGCTGATATTTCAAGATAGAGGAGCTACCACAGAAAACTTCAAATTTCTAGTCACTATGTGCTTAATTTTTCAAGGAACAGCAGCTTGAAAATGATATCATATTACAAGGAGTGAATGAAAAATAATGCCTCCACTTTCATAACTCCTCAACAGATGGCAGTACTGGTATGCGGCAGGTACTGGCTTATTCAGTAAGCCAGTACCTGCCACGTACCAGTACTGCCATCTGTTGAGGAGTTACGAAGATGGAGGCATTACTTTTCATTCAACCCTCATATTATTTTAAAGTCTCTCTGTCCGTAAGGCAGAAGATATTTTTTGAAAATAGCAAAAACATCACAAAAATTGAACACTATTTACACTAATGTTTAGCCTCTATAAATTTCCCCAAGGCAAAAAGCTTGAGACAATTTTAACAATAACAGTTAAAATAGGGTTTTAATATGGCTCCTCAAAACAAAACTTTGATAAATTAAAATCCCATAAAAATTACATGGAATGCAAATATTTTCAATATGTTACTGAAGCCGAGATGGACTTTTGGAGGGTCTGCCCCAGCGAGAGAGACCCCGCGGCCCCAACAAAGAGGGATTGCTACTTTGGCAAGCTCAGAGAAGCCTGATTTCAGCAATTTTAGTTCCCTAAAATCCAATAAAAAGACTCTGCCAAAGTGAAAAAGCGCCACCGAGATGATTTATTAGCGATTCAGCTGAATAGGATGCGATGCTGCAATCATTCGTTAAGCAAAGCATGTAGATACAGAGAAAAATGCCATTTTTATAAGAAACTAGCTGTGCCCAGCCACGCGTTACTGTGGCGTTGTCTGGTGGTGTTGGTGAGAAATTGTTGAGGTAGTGGTGGCATTGAATGTCTGTTGTATGGTAGTCTTTATGTTTAGTATGCACACTGAAGTGGATTATCTGGCAGTGTGGAGTCAAGATAATCCAGTTCAAAGCAGATAATATAAGATTCTAAATGGGTTATATAGCTGTGTGGAAGGGCCTTGAGTCTACACTGCCATATAATCCAGTTAAAATCTGATAATCTGTGGAAGAGGCCTAAGTGAGGCCTAACTGTGCCTGTCCCCTGGGCTGAGTAGGTTGCTAGGAGACCAGTTAGCCTACTAACTGGCAGCAATTAGATAAAAACTATTATTCCTCTCCCTGTAATTGGGACTTTATTTTTCTTTTCTTTTTGTTGTATCAACCTAGAGCCGTGAATGATGGATTTGTTGTTTTGTCCGCTGCCCTGATGCT
Organism: Anolis carolinensis; assembly: GCF_035594765.1. Taxonomy (NCBI): domain Eukaryota; kingdom Metazoa; phylum Chordata; class Lepidosauria; order Squamata; family Anolidae; genus Anolis; species Anolis carolinensis. The sequence continues at coordinate 25,337,233 of NC_085841.1, read as the reverse complement.
ATCGCTCTTTTATATATATAGATACAGAGGTTTGCTTTTCAAATTTCCCGCCCTCCTCCCGGCTCCCTGGTGATTGGCTGGGAGGAGGCTTGGCCGCCCGTTCCGCGCTTGATCCAATCACAGGGCTTTCCCCGTCTCGGCGTTTTGCCCAACCAGAAGAGAGGGAGGCGGGATGAAGGGGGGACAATGCTTTCATGAATGGATTATAGTTTTCCATGCCCGGCGGCCCCTGAGTCCGGACGTCAGCCTTCTAAGGGAGCCTGTTTTATTGTCTTGAGATGGATCTGTCATAGATATTGATCGCTTTTCCTGTCGTAATCAGATATAGCACAATGGCAAGGCTGGGGTGGATGGTCTTTTGTGGAGGGGTTTGAATGGAACACGGTTTTGGGAAGGCGGACTTTCCGAAGGTCCCTTTGCTCCCCATTGATATGTGATGAAGTGTTTGCCAAAGGGAATTTATTCTGATGGACCAACTCCGAGGTCAGAAGGGATTCCCATTGTTATTGTCCATGCAAATATGTTCTAAGATAATAGTCTTTTCATAACTGCTGATCATCCTTTCAGTGACAGGGCGCTTCCTTATGGGAAGGGAAGGGGGTGGAAAGGGGTCAGGGCAAAATCAGATACATGTAGGAAAATATACAGGAATAAAAGGAATTCCCAGAGAAATCATATCCAAACCATTCCCAACAAAAGGGACTAATAAAAGTGATAACCTTAATACAAAATGAGTTCATAATTCATACAGGGAGACTTCATAAAATAGCTTGAAGAAAATTGAAGCTTGAAATGTATTGCAGAAAGTCCAAAGTCCCAAAAAAGGGTTTGGTGGTCTTCACTGAGCCAAAGATGGGGTCCTGCAGTGCGGGGCCTGCAGAAGCTGGCCCTTGGTCCTTGGAGAACTGTAACTCCTTCCCAGTTGTTGGATTGCCCCTGGAAGGCTCCGTGGGGCAACCATTTCAAACTTCCAGAAGAGAGGCTTCACACGGGCGACAAGTGGCCAGCCGCGCGCGAGAGAGAGAGACGGCGAAGTGCGAACTTTGACATTCAGCTATTTTCCCTTTAAATATAATCTCAAAATTTTAAAAGGTTATTCCCTGGGCGTAGGGGCCCAAAATGCAAAAAGCGAGATAGCAGATTATGTTAGAATTCAGCCAGGAAAAAGATGACACCGAAATGGGGCCAATCTGTCAACCTGCGGATACTGGGGCCCATGGGGGTTCAGTATCCGCGGTTGGGAGAAACATGGATTTGAGCTCCCTGGGATGCCTGGAAGGCATCCCAGGTTGGCCTGCAGTCTCTTGCAGCCCGGATAATGTTTTTCTCTAATGTTAGTATGGTTTCAGGCAGAAAAGAGACACAATGTATCAGTTAGGAGAGGTTGAAGTTGCAACTTGGTTAATCTTTATCAGGGGTTTGTTATATAGTTGGAGCTGGGTAAGGAGATGAGAGAGAGAGCATACGGTAGGATAGAGTCCCTGGTTGAGGCTGCTGCTGGGGCACATTTCATTCTTTCTAGCCCAATTTGGCATCCAGGAACTGCGGCTTGTCAGATCAGCTTAAAGGCAGGGGTCTGTCAGAAGTACAGCAAAAGAAACAATATTCCATGGAAGGCAATGGAAAATGCACTGAGCGACCAGCAGCCTTTGACCTCAGAGATGGGGAATGGCAATTGTTTGCACTTCCCTTGAGTGAATTCTAATGAATTTATCTGAAAGCGAATGCTTCTTATTTGCAAACTTCATTTTGAGATGACAGATCCAATGGCTTCAAGATCTAGTCATGGTGATTTTTGGACTTTTTGTTTCTCTTCCTGTGCCTCACAGAGTATCCTGTAGAACTTTTAAATTATACTTTTAAATTATACATTATTAATTATTAATATTAATTATACTTTATTAATTCAGGAAAGGTACTATACAGATTTTTTTTCTATCAACTCAAACCTCTTTTGTTCTTGCACCTGAGGATATAGACTTAGTCTACGAAGGCTATGCTACCAACTTTGTTCTCTCAGTGCCCAACAGTCTTATTTCACAAGTCTCTTCTCCTGCTACAGTTTCATGGCTGCAAAAACACTATTAAAGCAAGATAGCTTTATTTTTTACTACACCTTCAAAACAATTGCGGGATTTAAGGGTCTGATTATGCATTTGGTCTGCTGGCCCACCATCTCCCCCAAGATATTATTTCCACTTATTTATTTTGTTTGGAGCACATCCACACATACCCCCCCCCCCCCAAATATAAGATACCATGGCATTATAGTGTTATAGCATTCTAACACCACACTTCCTCAAACTTTAATCCAGTCACACCAAAGGAGTGAGAATTGCCCAGGACATGTAGCCTGCAGAGGAAAGGGCTGGCCTTCAAAGCTGAACGCTGCTGTATGATAGCTATTGCTGCCATTTGTATGGCTATGTTTCTCTACCTAAAGCACTTCCTGATGACCAGCTAAATTCAGAGAAAGAGTGAAATTGAGCTTTTGCACAGAAAATGATATTATGACGTAAATGGGAAAAGAAATCAATAGCTGATGAAAGTTACTGAAAGCAGTTTAAAAAAGACTTATGTTTAAAACCAACTCCCATTGGACAACAGAAGAATAATGAAGTCATGTGGTAACCTGAAACCAAAGGTCTTCTTTTTCTGATGCAGTTTCACTCCACTTGCCTTGTACGATAAGACTCCAAGGTGCAGCAAGATGCTTTTGCATACTCTTTTGGTCTTGCGGCATAGAAAAAGCCCTCAGAAGATCCTGTGGATAGATTTATATAAGATGGTGTGGTTTTTCAAAAAAGTCAGAAAAAGCAGCACTTTGAATTACACCTAGAAACACATTGAAAACATGTGCATGTCTTTCAGCACAGTTAAAATAAATTGAAAATAGGGTTCAATTTCAATCAGCATTTCAGCTTTAGCCAGATTCCTGTCATCTTTTCTTTGGATCATGTAAAATGATCCAACACAATGTGTAAGACAGGGGTCCCCAAACTAAGGCCCGGGGGCCGAATGCGGCCCATCGAAGCCATTTATCCGGCCCCCACGGCACAAGGGCAGAAGGGGGTTGGGCTAAATGACCCAAGGGGTCTCTTCTTCTCTTACAACCCTTATTATTATTATTATTATTATTATTATTATTATTATTAACATTGAGGCTGGGTGGACATCTGTCAGGGGCAATACTAATGGCTTTTGGTGCACAAAGGCAGAAGGGGATAGAACTAAATGGCCCAAGGGGTCTCTTCCAACCCTCTTTATTATTATTATTATTATTATTATTATTATTATTATTAACATTGAGGCTGGGTGGCCATCTGTCAGGGATGCTTTGCTTGTGCTTTTGGTGCACAAAGGCAGAAGGGGATTGGACTCAATGGCCCAAAGGGTCTCTTCCAACCCTCTTTTTTATTATTATTGTTGTTATTATTATTAATTATTATTATTGCTCGGTGGCCAACTATAGTCCGGCCCTCCAACGGTCCGAAAGATCATGAACTGGCCCCCTGTTTAAAAAGTTTGGGGACCCCTGGTGTAAGAGATCAGCTCACTTACAGTGTAGACATGTCATGGAACTCTTCTGGAAATCCAATGAGCAGAAAATGCTTTGGTCTGTTGCTTCACTTGTTTTGAGTTTTGAATTCTTTTCAGCAGTGTTTTATATACTTGCAGAGCTAGACAGTGCTGTGTTGGATCAGTAGTTAATATATGGACTCCTTGAGAGTGAATTTCTATGTTTTCCTTTCATTCCAATATATCACTTTTAAAAAGCTATCTACAAGATCAAAGGACCTTAGTTATTATTTGTTGCTAAGTATTTTGCTAAGTGTTTCAATATAGTATTTCTCTTCAGCGAGAGAATATAAGTAGGTGGACAGGATTCAAGGAAATGCATTCTCTGGCTCATTTGTATTCAAAATATATATTTAATTTAATAAAGAAAAAATGTTTAAGCTTACTTTGCGTTTTGTCTTAAAAGAGGGAAATATTTAGTCTCAGTAGGTTTCAGGGGGTTAAATGCATTCTGTCCTTAGGGGTAGCTCTGTACTTTTGCAGTTCTTGAGTTGATGTTGTAATTTAACATTATAGAAGAAAATTGTAGTTTTTTAGCTGTTTATACCAAGTGCTTTCAAATAAGGACACTGTACAATGGTAAAAGTAATTTGTTGTTTAACTGAAGTAGGGATTTTAATAAATTATTGTATATCAAGAATTTTGTAAATGATCTGCAACTTATCCAATGGGTGGTCCTTATGCAGCTTTTCATACGATAATAACATTTGAAGAGACCTACATTAGGGAAGTGGTCATGTTAATAATGTGTACTGAATAATCACATCTACATAGTTGAATTATATTATTTCCTTAGACCAGACCAGGTCCGTAGCCAGGATTTTGATTGGGGTGCAGCCTATGTGCTGTCAGAAATTCAGATTCACTTCATATCTGTTTTTGAACAAACCTTTCATGCATTTTCCAGTGACTATCACGTCTCTCTTAAGAAATTCTGTCAATTTATGTTCCTTAAGAATCTCTCTGAGTAGCCAACTGGAGTAATACTGTATCATCTTTCCAGTGATGGACATGCAGCTTCATCCTGCCTCTAAAAATACATTGTACTGTTTCAGTTTTTGTGTGTGTCAGGAGCGACTTGAGAAACTGCAAATCGCTTCTGATGTGAGAGAATTGGCTGTCTGCAAGGATGTTGCCCAGGGGATGCCCGGGTGCTGTTTGAGTAATAAAGCTGAATAGAATCATAAAGTTGGAAGAGCATAGCAGTGATGAGAAATCCTTTCACTATTACATTATAAGATACTGAGACTGCTGCTTCCCATGGGAGTGCACATCATTACCTTGTTGCCCCCTCTGCTCCCCTTGCAAAGATGAGCCTTTCTGTTGTTACTGTGAAAATGGGTAGAGAGGGCTAGGTAGAAACTACAGAGCTGTGACCAAAATCAAGGCAGAGGTCCTCTGTGCTGTCAAAGATGTCTGTTTTAATTTGACTTGTAGAAGTTTGGACAGGGATGCTTGTGTAGTTTACAATTCTTGCACTGAACATCCTTAATTCATTTGATCCTTAAATGTTTTATTTACCATATATAGGTCTCATGGAATTAATCTGGGTTCATTTCCAAGTAAGAAAATGCTTCTGGAAAACGACATATGTGCCTACAATTCATGTAGCCCATCCGTCAAAATTATGTTGGTAGCAACTTTCCTTTTGCATAAACATGCATAGTGTGTGCAGTTCTTGAGGCTTACTTGACTATTGCTGACAACTATGGTGTGGTTGGAAGCAGCCATGGCACAGATGAGGGCCCACTATTTACCCTGCAGCATTTACTGTGTTAAGAACTTAAGAGGTAAAGTGAAGTGCAAGTATCATGTTGCCATGTGCTATGAAGCTGCAGTTTGTTATGGCCATTGATGTGAGTTCATGACCTTACTCTTGGTGCTTGGGAATGAATATCTTTTTGATTTTACGTGTTCTGTCTGTCAGATAATACTATTATGCTCTATAAAGAGCATCTGTTGTTTTAACTTTGAGAAACTCGGGTTTGAATCCTTTAGTAGTCTCTGAATTAGTTTTGATCCTACTTGCAAGGTCCTACATCTAAATTAAAAGGTTAGTTCCAGTTAAGTTATAGTACAAAAAGGACCAGTGAAATGTGTGTAGTTTAACCAATGTCAGTGATTCTGTTTTAAAGGATGACTATAGGCCAGCTAAATAAAATACATTATGCCTTTGGAGTAATGATGAAAGAAACCTCATCATCACCAAAATGTTAAACAAATGAAGCTGATATGTAGCAGCTGTAGAGGAAGAGGCCATTTGGTATGTTGAGTTCCACCCTTCCCATTTCACATTTAATTAATGTGTTTATTCTAATATTTGTGAAGCATATTTCAATGATTCATATAACCAAAGACTTTAAAGTATTGTGTTGTTTTAGTTTATTTCAGTTCATTTGCTCTTTGTGTCTGTAATTCTTTTTTAATGTATTGCTATAATAATGGATGGAGAATTGAAACACGTTGATTGATGTGTGTTGCTATTGAACTCAAGTCTCCCAGTTCACAGCATAGCTTTTCTTTATTTTGACAGTAAAAAGTACTACTTGACTCTAACTAAATGGGCCTCTGTTATGAGATTCTCTATGGAAGAAGACTACTTTACCTTGGCTTACAAATACATTAAAGCCCTGGAAATCTGCACTTTGTTTTACCATCCTTTCCATGCATCATTTTCAACAATATCTGGACTTTCACATATAGAAGCAGTAATAAAGCACTATATAGTTAATCAACAGTGGCATAATAAAATGCAATAGATAAAGGAACCATTGTACCAGAAACAAATCAGTGTGTGGTGAAAGAGGTGCCTAAGTTAAGCTATGCCCCTTGTTTCCCCCCCCTTCATTTAGAAAAACATATTGTTTTTCCACTGATGGTTCTTTATAAAAAGAGGAAAAATGCATAGTTTACATGTTGCATGGTACCAATAGTTGGAAAGTTAAAAACAAACATAATTTTATGGTATCAACGGTTGTGATCACACATACCAACACATTTTATGTTGGTATAAACTAACAACTGTTTTTGGTAGATGCTGTCACTAGCCATTTAGCTGTTAAGGAACAGAATGTGTAAATATTTGGAGTGAAGTGCAATAGATTTCTGGGAAATTGGACTTCCAAGTAAACTGGGTGAGAATTTCATAGGGATAGCTGGTGGATCTTCTGCTGTGGGATAGCAAATCTACATTGGATTTTCCAGCTTTCGCTTTTCCCCTAGGTGTTTTGTATTAAATGGATGGACTTCTGATGCAATGCCCTATTCTTTCTAGGTATTTTAGCGTAAACACCTGTTGGAGGAGTGGTAGTAAAATAAAAAGTAGAACTGCTGCCCACAGCATTGGATCCAGTAACTGACCCACCAATGTCTCCTGCCATTTAGAAATGTTTGAAAAATGAACCTTTTTCATTTTTAAGAGCAAATTTCTATTCAGAAGCCCTTTCATGGCTTTTTAGCTTAAATAGAAGATGTTAATCTGTCGGTCACACTCCTTCCCTTTTCCTTTCATTTATTCCTGCTCAGAAGAACGTCCTTTCTAGTCATTGAGCTCTCAAGATCACACTGCAAGGAGATAACATTATGCCAGCAAATGAGGAAATCTTTGCTGTTCTGCAAAATTGCATCTATTGAGCTGAATTAGCAGAGTTCAAGTTCTGATATGTTTTTTCCCCAAGCTAGACTTCCTGCTTTACCTCTGAGCAGAAGTTGGGGAGTTTGTTTTACAAGACATGAAAAAGCTTTTAAACTAATGTGCTCGGGGAAATCGGCAGCAAATGTGGGGACACCTGCTGTTAAGAAAAGTGCTTGCACGTTCAGCACACTTAGGTCCCCAATAGAGGGAACTGCTGAGTAAAATGGTAGCCACTATTGTTCAAATCCTATAGGTGGCAGCAGTTACTACAATTTAAGACCATAACAATGAAATGATTTGTGGGTATGAGAATAAAACTGTCATGAGTTAAAACTAATGGGATCTTTATTCTGTAAAGTGTTCTTCTTTGAAATATGATACCTGAGAAAAATACCATTAGTTTTTCTGGTTTTCCCTTTTAAGATTTAAGTAGCTTATCTTTCTTTTAAGTTCTATTTATACTTTCAATCTTGTCCCCAGCCATGTTTCAAAAGAGCCATAATTTTATGGTGTCACATTATGAAGTACCTGTCTCCAAGTAACCTAAGAGAAAAGACCCTCTGACATGCTATTTTAAAATCATATAATAGCCTGTCGTTAGTTCTGAATGCAGCTACCTGTGTTGCAAAATATTGAATAAGTTTTAACCGAGTGCTTGAGTTGCCAGGTACAAAGCACTCTCCAGCTGCATTATGAAAAGCCAGACTGGATCTAGTTACTATTGTTCCATATGAAATACTGAGTGCTGCCCTGTTCTTCACTTCACTTCTCACTTTAAAATGTCATACTTTCTTGAAAAGTAGACTGCAAACTTAACATGCTGTATTTACTGAGTCACTTATCTCTAAGGAGAGCAGGCTAACTCTTTTACTTAAATCCTTGGATCCATGTGGAAAACATACATGACTCTAAGAAGCTAATTTGATGATTAAACAAAAGTGTGTTTCATCCAAAGCTAGTCATGCTTAGAGCAAACTTTCTGAAATCAACAGGACTTAATGAATGAATAATAAAGTGCCATTCATTTCAGTGAATCTGTTCTATGAATAAACCTGGGCACATCGTTATTTGTAAAATTACTTTTAAACTGATATATATCAAAACCAAGGGTCAACTCCTTTTTATCCTTTCTGATTTTTTTCTTTTTTGCCATCTACATGATGTTTTCTCTGGGACTCTGGAACTATATTCCCAGGGAGGCCAGAATTCCCCCCCCCCCCCACCCAATGTGCTTCTAGTAGCAGAAGAACACCCTTTTTATTCAGGCAGGCCTTTAAAACAGTAGGTTTGTGATGGATTAGAGGATGCTGTATTAGTTTAATTGAACTGATTATTTTAAATTATATTATAATTGAATTGTTTTATAATTGTAACTACTATAAATCTATCTTAATATCTACTTTTTTGTATGTTTCTAATTGTATTGCTTATAAATAGAATATAAATATGTTGTTATTATTATTAATAATAAATAATAATAATAATGATAATGGTAATGTAGGTATTTGTAGTATATTTATCTACTGTCAACTTGCTGGAGCAGGTATTCCAAAGACTGGGAAAACCTCTTTGTTTTTTGAGGAATATATTATTTATGACTTAGATCTGTTAAGGGCTTCATGCTGGTGGTATACAAGGTTGAAGGGCCTTATCACACACACTGGAGAAAACGTCTGTTAAATAGGCAACCCGTGGTTGAACAAAGCTAGATGAGGACTGGATACATGCTCGAAACATACCTGCTTTTCTCTTTTCTGCAACAAATATAATCATATATGTTTGTTTTACCATAGAGACAATGGATGACTCCTCCCATCCATGCGATGTTCTGAGTTTCTGAGTTGGTAGGATGTTTAAAAAAACATTTATTTGGGTGGATCTTCTGCAGCTACACAACTCTGCTCATTCAGGCCAGTGGTGAAACCATTTTTTTTTAAAGCAATAAAGGTAAAACAGCAAGCATTAACTGGTTTAATGACAGTCATTCTCCAACTACCACCAGAAGTGTAATGCTTGCTGTTTCTACAAAGGAGAATTGAGTGATAGGAAAAGACTACCCCCAAAACATGCCCCAAAAGATGTGTCACTGGCATGGAGGGCAATCGGCAGACAACCTGAGGAAGGTATAGGATCACACACAAAGAAAACCTCTGACACATACAGAAAAATTAAATATAAGTGGAGTCTATTGTTTTTCATTATGCAAAAGGTACTCACCGTAGATCCTTTGTTTACGGATGCCTATGTGTTACCTATGAAACAAACCTTGAGTCATGTGATAGAAATCAGCAGGCAAAGGGTGGCAGAGATGGATTACAAGATTGTGTGATAAAGTCCAGAATCATGGATGAGTCTGAGCCAAAAGCTGTGAGTCCACTTACGTTCTTTTTCTCCTTGCCACTGCTTTGTAATTCTCACTTTTCTACTTCATCTGCAGATCAGCATTATTATTAAGATCTAATGCTGCCACCCAATATCCATTAGTTCAATTAAAAAGAGCAAAAATAAGATTGCTGGATCTAGTTAGCCTGGAAACATTAAGGACATAAGTGGTTTCTTTGTATTTCAGTGTTCAATAAAATTTATTTGTTCTCATCTCCCCATGCCTAAATATTGTTTATCGTCCTCTGGGGAGTGTAATATGGGAATACTAACTGTAAGCTACAAATAACTTGTTTGTTAGCTGTAAGGTTCATTCATGTGAATATTCTTAGGGATAAGGTCTATTTGTTCCTTCTCAATCTGCCTCAGTTCTTAACATCCCCTTTTTATAATACAGCATCCCCGTTTTAATGCAGAGGCTCAAATATCCTTCATTTAATATGATTCCCCAGGTGTGAAAAAATATTTATGTTTACAGCATGGGAACAAGAAAATAAGGAAAATTTGTACTAGAAAACTGAACATGCTTTCTGTTTGTTCAGGTGAAAACACACCAAGAATAGTATTTGAAATGTAAGTACATTAGGATGATATTTCTCTTTACGAAAGCCACATGTTTTATGCAAATTCTTATCTACTATTTTGAAATCTTGGAAGCCACATATAGGTCCATATGTTGGTTACCTATGATCTCTTGCTTTCCTGTGATATTGAGAAGTAACAAAACACAACAGGAAGCTACTGAATATGGACAGTAGTCTGCATCTCCAAGCCAGAATGTTACTCCTTTAAATGGATTTGTATTCACAGCCAATGTGTGGTTTCACCAACTCCATTTGATCCTCGATTTTTGGGGCAACATTTTGTTTCTTGCCTTGGAGATATCATTCATCCTCCAGATTCTTCTAGTTTCTGAGCTGGATAGCTCAGTGCAGCACTGTGCTTTGTTTCCAGCAAAGCCTGCTACCGCTTTTTTGCTAATGTTATCCAGAAGAACATCCTCACTCTTTCTAACAATTTACCTCCATCTTACCTTCATTCCATGATCATCTATATGTTGTGGTTGGTAGGAAAGCTGAGAAAGACACCATATGTCCCATGCTGACAAGATTTTAGAATTGTTTTATTATTTTTAGTTGCATTTTCCCCCAAATGGCCTAAAGAAAACCTATTTTAGAATTGCAGCAAAAGGAGTAGAAAAAAACATGTTTGTCAAAATGGAAAAAAGAAGTGATACATTAAAATAATTCAAAAATCTGATTTTTTTCAAGTTTTATTTTAAGGAGAGAGTTACATTGTCTTTGTTGACAATCTTGGGATAGATATACGGACTCAAATAAGGCAGCTTCCTCTCTTCCTCTTCATATGTGTTAAACTTAACAATTCTGATCTTGTCTTTTTGACTTAATAATCATATGCTTCCATGTAGGAATGAACCAAATTCCACTTGGAAGCTTGGGTTTTTTTGGTGGGGGCCATAGTCCCCCAAATGGCACCAGGCCGTAAAGTGCATAAAGTGAGCCTTATAACCAATACAGAGGTCCTCCTGGTCAGTCGTAGGGCCGAACACTTCCAACCTGTGTTGGATGGGGTCGCACTCCCCCTTGAAGACACAGGTTCGCAGCCTGGGGGTTCTCCTGGACTCATCGCTGAGCCTGGAACCCCAGGTCTCGATGGTGGTCAGAGGAACCTTCGCACAGTGCCAGCTGCGCCCGTACCTTGGGAAGCCAGACTTGACCACGGTAGTCCACTCTCCTGTTACATCCTGTTTGGACTACTGCAATGCTCTCTATGTGGGGTTGCCTTTGAAGACGGCCCGGAAGTTCCAACTAGTACATTGGGCAGCAGCCAGATTAATAACTGGGTCGGCATACAGGGAGCATACCACCCCCCCTGCTAAGCTAGCTCCTCTGGCTGCCGATATGCTTCTGAGCCCAATTCAAAGTGCTGGTTTTGACCTATAAAGCCCTAAACGGTTCTGGCCCAAACTACTTGTCCGAACGTATCTCCTCCTATGAACCAACTAGGTTGTTAAGATCATCTGGAGAGGCCCTGCTCTCAATCCCACCAGCCTCTCAGGCCCGGCTGGTGGGAATGAGGGACAGGGCCTTCTCGGTAGTGGCTTCCTGGCTGTGGAATACCCTCCCTAGTAGTGTTTGACAAGCCCTGACTCCCCTAGGTTTTAGGAAAGCAGTGAAGATGTGGCTATGTGCTCAAGCATTCGAGGAGTAAATATCTAAGGTGATATGGCTTGAATCAAGGCATATGCAAAGGTGCCAGTGAACGAATCTAACTACATATGCATTTTAAAATTTTATAATTCATGTTTTAATAGAGTTTGATAGAGTTTTTAATTGATGTGGTATTGTTGTAATGTTTATTGATTTTGTTATTGTTTTATTGAATGTGCTTTGGGCAATGTAAATTGCTGACTGTTGTAAGCCGCCCTGAATCCCTATGGGTGAGAAGGGCAGGGTAAAAGTGATGTAAATAAATAAGTAAAATAAATAAATGGATAGGTCTGTATAGGTTATGAGTATGGTATCATCAATATGATCTACTATAAAGTTGTGGCTCATTTTCCCTGTAAGTTTGCGGCAGTAGCCTCAGACTTAAATTGATATTTAATTGTCATGGTCAATTTGATAAAAAGAAACGGCTCTTCTAGACAATAAGGAGGGGAGAATGATTGCAAATGATCCCCACACCTGTCTGGGAAAGGCAGGTGTGGGTAGCATGTGACAATGGTGTTTCAGTACCTCTGCAAGACAATTCACCAACAATGTGCTGCTCAATTTATTACCATTTTTAGAATTTCAAGCTGTAACCAAATATTAGCTAAAAATCAGTGCACAGTTGCATAAGCTTACATCTCATTATCTTTAAATGACTTGAACATGTATAACTGTGCTCAGGACTGCGGTCTTTGTACAACATTTCCTCTGTGTTTTAGGAAACTTTGAGGTCTGTGTGAATACAAATTTGCAGGCAGTTAATGAAGCCTAAATTAAATGTAACATGGTAAATTCATGATCAGTCTTCTGCAAATAAAAAACAAAAATGAAGGCTTTATAAGCTCAATAACTATTTTGTTATGGTTGTGCTTGGGGAAGGTTTTTGCTTTTTTAAACAAAGCCTCTCCACATTTTACCCCAGTTAAAATTAGTTCCAAGGGAATATATTGCAAGTACATCTTGCCTCTGCAGACTGCTTTGGGGACTTCAAAGCTGAAGCTGCCACTATCTTCACCATCACCATGAACTGGAGGAGGTCCTAGTCAAGAATATGTTTCATTGCATCCATTTATTTATTTATTGAAAGGGTGGTAAATCTATGTCTACTCCTTTTCCTTATTTCTCATGATAACTGATGAATAGAGAATGGTGGTGAAGATAAAAATTTGCCAAAATGGCTATTCGTTCTTCTCAGAGGGTTCAGGATGCAATACTGTCAATTTCAGATGAAAAATGAGAAACCACAGTGGCAGAAAAGTCGTTGATTTTCAGAGGTATCTTCACAAGGCTACAAAAATGGCTTTGGTGGCCAACACATGGACTGCACTTCTCGCGTCCCCTAATCAAGGTATCAGGTTGAAATATCTCAGGTTTCTCTCCTTCCCCCTTTTTCTCGCATTGATCAGATATCACATTGAGTCTCATTAAACATTTCAGAAATTCATGTTCACCAATTTCCATTGAGCCTTTTCTTAAAATACACACGTTGTAGTCAAAGAATTTAAAAGTACTTTAACAGTGATATATTAATTAACAATTTGAGTAATTTTGTTTTTGGATTAACCCAGATTAAACCAGGTTTAAAGGGGGGGGGGGGTTTGACTAAACAATGTTTAGCCTAAATGCAGAGGAGTCGGGTTAAAGGCTGGAAAACACATGTTTAAAAGTTTCCCTTTAAACCCAGTTCTTCCTGAGACACATGTTTCCTTCCTTCCCCCTGTCTGGACTCCCTTCTCTCTCCCCCCCCCCCCCCCCCCCCGGCCATTTCCCTCTCAACTTACCTGAAGAAGCCTTCCATGCAGGCCTGAAACCTTTATTTATTTATTTATTTATTATTTTATTACATCACTTCTACCCCGCCCTTCTCACCCATCAGGGGACTCAGGGCGGCTTACAATATAAATATATTTGCCTCTTTTCCTCCAACAGAACATCCAACCGGGGGGTATTGGAGCAGAAATCCCCCCTCCTATACCCAAAACCCTCCTCCTGCTCTTCCAAGGGAGGGGGGACGGAGGGAGGGAAGGAGGCATCAGGCCTTGTTGGAGCCTTCTCCTGGTGAGTGCAGGGGGAAATGGAGGAAGGGAGGGTAAGGCTGGCAATGCCAGTGCCCACCCCTGTTAATCTGAGATCAGCAGGGGTGTATGGACCGCCCCTTGTAAAATCATGTGCTGTGTGGCCTCCATCCCAGGAGGAACTGGGATTTAAAATTTAAAATCCCAGTTGCTCTTGCATTTTTTGCCTGTCTGAAAGGACTCTCAGTTATTTTGATGTATGACAGGTGCTTCCTCCATGATTTAATCTTTAACTTGTTTGATGGTTAATTATGTTGTGTCGCTTGTCCTAGACATCTCTGATCCAGCATTTTCAGTATGACATCTAGAAACTCATAAATGGGACATGATTATGATGAGCTATTTGCCGCCAGCATTTTGTTTGGCATCATAAAATGGTGTTTCTAGGTAGAGATTATGGCTAAAATGGTTGATATGCCTATCTGATCTTTCTTCTTCTTTTTTTTTTTTGCACCTACTGACTAATGTTCATTACCATAAAGTGTAGCTGTTCATTCAATAAATGAACTGCATTAGGTGAGAACAAGGTGTTCGTTTTTCTTGTTCTTATTTAATCCTTTAAATTAACAGGCCCTGAATTTTAATTACAATAGATTCTCACATAACCAGTACCCGTGGTGATTGATAGGTGCCAGATAAATGTAGTTTCTGGTTGCTTGAGAGTTGCTATTAAAAACAGGCCTAAGTCATACCTTTACCTCATACCATACCATATCATAAATTCTGTATTGACTTGATATTGTATTATTGACTTGATATTGTATTAATTAATACAATAATTAAAAGCAAATAGAAATTAAGAGAAATGTAACTTAATGTAACACACTTTTATTAATTTTATTATTTAATGTTTACTTAAAGCATTATTTTGTCAGTTTCTGGCCAGTTTTTGAATGTTCTGGTTACTTGGAGCATTTTGAAAAGAATGGCAGCCTTGCTCAAACTACTCTTACTTCATTGATCTAGTTCAGAGTCAAATGTAGCTACAAGCTCAGATTTTTAAAATTTCTTTTAACCATGGCACAAAAAATGGGCCATGGTGGTCATATGCAGCCCACGTGCCACACTGCCCAGCCCTAGAGTAGATGCATCAAAAGTGCACCATTAAAATATAGTTTCACATGTTTATTTTCTAGAATTCACTGCTATACACCTTTCCCCATTTTGTCTCTCCTGAGACAAGATCCTCTTTCACAGAGGTTGAGCAATTTCCCTTTGCAGTCCTCAGCAGAAAAATAAAAAGATGTATCTGTAATCAGAATTTTGGTCATTAAAATTATTCAAATATTAATAGAGTTAGTTATAACTGACTCAGAAAAGAGCTAAATATATCACTGCCCGCATTAATTTTCTTTGTCTTTTTTCGTGGTAAGATTACCTTCTGCGGCATTTAGTTCTTTTCAGTCTGTATTTATGATTTTGTTTATTTAAGGCATGTGGCATTGTTGTTGCTAGGTTTCTTTTATTGTGACATTTCCCTTTCATATAAAGCAAACATGTTTTTATGTGTGTGGATAAGGAAAGTAATTGTAGGATACTGTTAACTACCAGAATAATTAACTACAGAAGATTGCTGGAAATGGTATTCAAACTGAGCAAATTTCCAAGCTCTGTTGTATTTGGACCTGTTTGCATCCTTGTGGGAGAAAATTCTTGATAACACCTGCCATTTTTGCAGTCTTTTGCCCAGATAAAAGAGAAAAAATTCTTTTCCAAGAGCATTTGAGACAAAAATACATTTCCTTTTATACAATATTTGGGGGGGGGGGGGGGGGGGAAAGTAGGAAAGAAAATCAAACCAAATCAAGAAAACTAGTCTAAGCATCATTTGCAACTGAAATTTGAAGGTAAACTGTAAAGATATTTCAAAAACATTCATGAAAATAAAAAATAAGACATAGTTGCTTTAGTTGTGGACATTGCCTAAATTTCTGATGTTAGAAACCAGCATTTTAAACAAAAGAGGTTGATGCAATTTTGGTGGATCCAAGCTGAAGGATTCTGTGACCTTCTGGTAAAATGGCTCCAATCCCTCCTCATCTTAAATAATTACAACTTGTGTACACATTCAGAAATCTATGTAGTACCTTCCTTCCAAGACAATTCCATTGTTTGAATCCATGTTGGACAAAAATATTGAACACACACACATAATGTGAGTTCTAGCCTAACAGTCTCTCAGTGTGCATCTACACTGTAGAATGAATGCAGTTTGACACCATTTTGACTGACATGGCTCAATGCTATGGAATCATGGGAGTTGTAGTTTCACAATGTCTTTTGCCTCCTCTGCCAAAGAGTGTTGGTGCCTCACCAAACTATAAATCCCAGGATTCCATAACATTGAGCCATGGCAGTTAAAGTTGTTTTCAAATTGCGTTAATGCTACAATTTAGGCGCATCTTCAGTTCCCCGTTGTATAATTGTGATATCAAATATGTTTATTGATAAAACTATAAATATATTATAGTATTTTAGTGTTGAATTAGGACTGCAGGAGCTAAGGGTAGAGACTAAGACATGGAGCAACACATTCAAATTGCAGGAAAAGAGATTCTACCTAAACATCAGTAAAAACGGTAAGAGCAGTTCAACAATGGAATATTCTGCCTTGGAATGTGATGGAGTCTCCTTCTTTGGAGGTTTCAAGAAGAGGCTGGATGGCCGTCTCCTGGAGGATGCTTTGATTGTGTTTTCCTGCATGGCAGGTGGTCAGACTGGATGACTCTTGTGGTCTCTTCCAACACAATAATTCTGTGTAGTTGTGTTCCAGGAAGTACTTATGTAGATTGCGAAATCACATTGAAACCATAAGAGAAAATTGGACAAAAGGATATATCTATCTACCTATCTATCTTTTTTAACCTGAAAGATTAAGGTAATATAAATCAAGATTTTTAAATTATTTAGCAGTTTGGATTCATTTTTAACACAAAATAACAGCTATTCAAACATTTCATACAAAGTTCGAACTGCATATGTTTTAACACTGCCAAATAAGAAGAAATGTGTTACATTAAAGTGCATGCTGTTTGTGCATTTGGAAATACCAATCATTTTATAGCAATTTTGAGTTATTTTTCTGTCACTTTCCATTGCCATTCAGAGACACACACAAAAACCTTCACTTAGAACAAGTCCCTTAGGGTTTACTCATGGATGTCAGCAGCCATGAACAGGAGGTGTAGCACATAAAGCGAAGGTCGTAAAAATGTTAACTTTTAGCGAGTTGCATGGATTATTGTTCTCTCTGTATTGGGTTGTCTTGTAAGTCCTGAAAGTGCAGTTTGGTTCTACTGGGGGCTAGGGAGAAATTGTCAAGGAGTTAAGAGACAAATGCCAGCAGGCTTCCTTTCTTGGCTATATAAAGAACTAAACGATTCCTTCAGCATGGTTATTAAATATCACAGTGACCAGATGAATTGGTACTGTATTTGACAAAATGATTACTCATCATAGAAATGAGTATGTGTGCATGTATGCACCATAAATCGTGACTCCCCAGAAATGCTTACTTTGGTTTTACTTAGATCTACTACTATATGCTATTTGAGCTAGACGATTTCTAATTGTGGTCACAAGATGCTCCCAGCTAATACGGAGACAAACTCTTTAGTATTGGATAGGAGAAACAAGGTGGCTCTGGTGGCGCAGTGTGTTAAAGCACTGAGCTGCTGAACTTACGGACAGAAAGGTTGCAGGTCCAAATCCGGGTTAGCGGAGTGAGCGCCCGCTATTAGCCCCAGCTTCTGCCAACTTAGCAATTTGAAAACATGCAAATGTGATAGATCAACAGGTACCTCTCCGACGGGAAGGTAAACGACACTCCATGCAGTCATTCCAGCCACATGACCTTGGAGGTGTGTACGGACAACTCCAGCTCTTCAGCTTAGAAATGGAGATGAGCACGAACCCCCAGAGTCGGACACGACTGGACTTAAAGTCAGGGGAAAACCTTTACCTAGGAGTAACAAACCTTTCATGGACTTCCAAAAGAATATACATTTTGCAATCTTCTGTGTAGAAATTTTGGTATCTATAGCAAAGTAGAGTGCAGGGTAGCCAGTGCTATATATGAGTTATGATATTTAATATAGTTATTTATTTATTTAAAATTTATATTCTGCCCTTCTCATGCCAAAGGGACTCAGGGCGGAGCACAACATATAAACGGCAAGCATTCCATGCCCGGACATAAAATAATTCTAAATATACACAAGCATTAAAACATTTAAAACATTAAACAGTAAAACATTAAACATTAAAATCAGTTATATCTACTTTAAAATCAGCTGTTTAAACCAACTCAGGACAACATGCTGTCTCCGGTCAGCGGAGTAGGTTTCCTAGATAGCACACAGGAGAGAAAATACACAGAAAGGTCTGGGAAGGTTTAAAAAAAGTAAAAACTTACTTTTATTGTTGCAGGCAATACCATATTTCATTGATAAGACACCACCAATTCTAAGATGCATACTAATTTCAGTACCACCAACACAAAAAAGCTATATGTAGCAACTGCAATTCTAAGATGCACCCGATTTTTGAGATGGTTATATGGGGAAAAATGCATCTTAGAATTGATGAAATGCAGTACATTTCTCGTTGATAGAAGAGTAGAGAGATGAACAAAGTTACCTAACTTTGATAGAAGTGTTCCAAATGTTGACTCTCATGCCAGTGTGTAAGGTATCTTAAGACAGAGAGAAACTTCATGATGCTTCTTTCTCAAACAAAGGATAATACTGTAAATCACACTGAATACTTTAGAGAGGAAGGCAGAACCAAAAGCACACTGAGTTACATATATCTAGGAAACAGAGGTGAAAAACAAGACAATAGGCATGCACACACACGTGTCAAATGCGGGCTGAATGTGGCTCACCACGTCATTTTATGTGGCTTGCAAGGCTTCAAGTGCCAAGGCAACGTAGTTACATTTATACAGTCTTTCAATTACAATAGCCATTTGAAGGCAACCATAAGGCTGGTGTGGCCCTTGGCGAAAATGCACTACAGGGTTCCCTCTGTCCTAAATTGCTCTACATACAAATGTTGATGATTCTTCACTTCCAACATTGTCAACAGGTTGGGTTTATCTATTTTTGTAGAATAGATTCCCCACTTCCCCCATCACATTTATAGATTGTGCTATCCAAATTCTTGGGGATTTGTTTTTCATGTCAGGAGCTACTTGAGAAACTGCAAGTCGCTTCTGGTGTGAGAGCATTGGCTGTCTGCAAGGACATTGCCCAGGGGACGCCTGGATATTTGATGTTTTACGATCCTGTGAGAGGCTTCTCTCATGTCTCTGCATGGAAAGCTAGAGCTGACAGATGGGAACTCACCCTGCTCCCGGATTCGAACTGCCAATCTTTTTGTCAGCAGTCCTGCTGGCACAAGGGTTTAACTATTGCGCCACTGGGGGCTCCTTGGGGATTATTACAAATACAAAACAATAGCAAAAGAAAATGCAATTGCAGTGGACTTCTTCAAACTACTCAGAATAGTCATATATGAATAACAGAAGGACTAATTACATTCTGCCTGCAGAACTGAGTTTCCCCCTCTTTTCTTTTTTCATTGCAGTCCCATTTAAACTTCTTGAGTGTTTATTGCAGTCAGCGGAACTGCATTTGATGTTCTATAGGGAGTTGTAACTGTGGCAAAAGTGGCATTTGTTGCATTTGAAAATTCAAATGGCAGCCCTCAAGGTGATCCCCCAGAGTATACAAGCAATAAACGGTATGGGGACCCTGAGATACTATCACAGTTAGAATGTTACTGGAGTATCAAATTAAATATCTTGACTTGAAGTATGAAAACAAAAATTTAAAAATAATTAGTTCCTAGATAAAATAAAACTGTTATTGGATTCAGCTTTTGCTGAATCACGTGGAGGCTGTGCAGGGCAGCTCTCCAATCAATAAAGGAAGTCCAAAGCTGGAGTATGCATTTTGGATGGCTTTTCACACTCTGCTTGAAGATTTCTTGCTTGAAGCAAGAGCCAGTGTGGTGTAATAGTTTGAGCCAATCCCCTGACAGATGGCCATCTAATCTTTGTCTAAAAACCTCCAGAAAAGGAGACTCTGCCATACTATTAGCTTTTACCACCTGGAAATTTTTCCTAATATTTTCCTGTAGTTTAGACTTGTTGCTCTAAATACCATCTCCGTATTATTTTATAATAATTTTCTTTAATTCTTATAGACATATTTTTAAATGCACATATTCCACATACTTTTCTATTCTTGAATATTCAAGATTTTCCCAAATCTAGTTCCCATAATTCTCTAAGATGGCCTTGTTTCTGTTCGCCTTCTAGTAATAATATATAAACATCACTTTTATTGTTCCTTTATTGTTTCATTTTCTTCTTTATTCTCTCTTTGGGATATCATCCTCTCTAATGTTGTATATTTTCTACCCCCATTATACTTCTTTCTTATGTCAGTTGACCATTTTCTCATACCAAAATCCCAGGACTTGTGATATCGAACTGACATTTGTCCAGTTTGGATATACTTTTGGTATTGTTGGGCTGCTGGAATTCTGTGCCTTGCATAATGTTTCTTCTTACTTTGAAGACCATCACAACTCTCAAAGGAAGTCAGCAGCTGCTTTCTTCCATCCTTAAGGATACTGTAGAGAATTCCATGTATTATTTTATGGCAATTTTCATCTTTTCTTGAATCCTTTTAAGATTGATGAGATTAGTTAAATGGTCCATAAATTTTCATTTGCATACCAGAGCAGCATCTCATGGATGATTAGCAGAGGTTGGTCATTCTGAAGAGTGTAGAATGTGTCATTTTTATTAACATAAAATGTCTCAACAATCTACTGTCTGATCTCCATTGGTATTGAATACTTGAAACAAGTGGGACTTAATTGCTCATATTTCACATTTGCCCATGGAGAGAAGACGTCACATAAAAAAAAATATAAATTGCTAAGGTGATGTGCATATGTTTGTGTGGGTGTGTTTCTTAACTAAATATCCAAGCAATTCTTGCAAAGTCAGTGTATGCTTCTTAGCTGTGTTCTGTGATTTTTTTTTACATAATCTGTGTCTATAGTATCCATGTGCAACTTTTGTTTGATTTGAGTCCTTTCATTAAAAATACAGCCTTTTTGTTTAATTATTGTCATAAGAAAATTGAACTGGGTTGAAATGGACTGTTTTTCTACAAGTGTTGTATTTGTCCATTAATTTGGACAGGTACAATGATCATTAATATATATGTTTCTAGTTCCAGGACTATTATTATTATTGTTATTGTTATGTTTATTTATATCCCACTTTTTCTCTCCATGTGGAGACTCAAAGCAGCTAACAACTAAAATCGTTGCAATACAACTTAAAACATAGAAATATACAAGTATCAAAATAGTATTAAGCATCATTAAAAGCATATAATATAACAGCAACCTCAGATGATCTTTAAAAACTTCTTTAAAAATCTGCCTGAATAAAAAGGTTTTAACCTGCTGCTGAAAGGACAGCAGGGAGGGGGCCATTCTGGCTTCCCTGGGCAGGGAGTTCCAGAGTCGAGGGGCAGCCATTGAGAAGGCCCTCTCTCTTGTTCCCACCAACTGGGCTTGAGATCACTATCTACTTTCTGGAATTGCCCAACAATTCTATACTTGGATTTTGGGTGCACTTGGCATATTGGTTCTTTCCATCAAAATTGTGGGATCTTATCCCCATCACATTTTAAAGAGTAGTATAACAATGAGGAGGAACAGGAACATACTTAAATGACAATTACTATGGATCATAGAATTCTAATATGAACCATCTCTTGTGGCTCAAGGTGACATATTTATTTATTTATTTGTGTCATTTATATCTTCACCTTTCTCTCAGCATCTCCACTCAGACAAGGCCCAGAGGGTTGGGTTTTTTTTGGTTTTTTTTACTCTACCCTTCTCTGCTTTCCTTGGTAGAGAAGGAAATTGGTAGAGAAAATTTTGAAGTTTCTGGATATTAACTGAGGAGAATTGTGTCTGATAGTGGACATTCTTCTGCTCTTTCCTCCCATCTTGTTTAATGCTCTATGAGCTTCAATAGGGCCATTCACACTCTAGTCTCCATTTCTTACTCCATTGCCCCCCCCCCCCCCCCAGCATCCTAACTTTGTTTCTCAGGTGTTTTTGACCAAAGGCTTAACTGATAGATTCTTACTATCTGACCAAGTTTTGTTTTCTTGAAATAATCTAAAGTGAAAGCTGTTGATGGAAATCTTGCAATTACAAATGGCCAAAGAAATCAAGAGTTATTAATCTGAACCCTTCAGTCTCATAAGTAGAAGGATTTGTCATCATTCACACATCATTTTATGAATGAAAACCTGACTTTGAACCACTGCTAAAGAAAATAGAGGATGATAGTGTGCTCAAGTAAAGGCAAAGGTTTTCCCCTGACATTAAGTCCAATTGTGTCCGACTCCGGGGGTTGGTGCTCATCTCAACTTCTAAGCCGAAGAGCCAGCGTTGTCTGCAGAAGTCTCCAAGGTCATGTGGCCAGCATGACTGCATGGAGTGCCGTTACCTTTCCGCCGGAGTGGCACTTATTGATCAACTCACATCTGCAAGTTTTCCAACTGCTAGGTTGGCATAAGCTGGGGCTTACAGTGGGAGCTCACCCTGCTCCCCAGATTTGAACCACCGACCTTTCGGTCAGCAAGTTCAGCAGCTCAGCAGTTTAACCCACTGCACCACTGGGGGCTCTAGTGTGCTCATTAAACCTAAATTACTTGATAATGGAGAGGTAGGTAGCTGACCTAAGGTCAAAGAAAGATGGTGTCTGAATGTCTTTTAAACATTAAAGATTGTTCTTTTGTATTATTTTTCAGATTTATATCCACCTGAAAAACAATATATCTGGCGGTTGCCAAAACATATTCAACTTGGAACAAGCAGATAGAGGACATTACAACAAAATCAGTGCTATAACATCAAAAATATAACTAAAATCCAAGATTTCTTCAAACAAAGTACCTTTCCTTTCAGTTTTTCATTAGTCAATTAGTCCTAGTGTCTGTACCACCAAATAATAAAGAACCATGTCCTGGCAATAGCCTGACTGATAGAGGTCCTCTTTTGATTATTTTAGCTTTATTGGCTCTGAAAAAAAAACAGGTATGAAAGAGATCAGGGTACAATCTGAAAAAGCGAAGATAATAAAGCTTAGCACATGAGTTGACACCATGAAATGCAGTGGTCTGTACCTCTGGTATAAATGGCCTATTGAAGGATTTTGCAGTTCTTTTCGTTGAATGAAAGTAGGTTGCCTCTCATATGTCCCCAGAAAGCAGAAGAGCCACTTTTGTAATCAAAACATTTGATACTCCCCGTAAAAAGGCCATATAAAGCTAAAGGTGCCTTTAGTGGATCCTTCAGTAGTGGTACTTGGGTTTTTGCTCTCAACGAATGAGATAGATTCTGTAAGTCTTCTGGGGGGGAAAAACACTTTAAAAGACTCATGAAGTGTCAGCCTGCAGCTTTAAGTTATTTCTTTTCTCATGCTTTTCTCCCACATATAGAGGATATTTTAAAGAATGTCAATTTGGATCAAAAGATTTTACACTGGGAACGCTTAGAAATCTACAGAGTTCTTTGTTTTGTGGCAGATACTGCGGAAGTCTCTGCATATTTCCCAGGAAATCCTGGTGTTTTTCAGGCTCCACTTTCCTATTCGCAAGGAGGGATGTTCAACATCAAAGTTCAAAGACAATTCTGTTTCTATCTGTCCTTCAAATTCAGAATTCAAGCAATGTGGACTCTATCTCCCGTAGTAGAATTTCCTTCAGAAGAACAACATTTCTACAAACCCAAGAAAGAGTAATTACAGTAGAGTCTCACTTATCCAACATTCTGGATTATCCAACGCATTTTTGTAGTCAATGTTTTCAATGCATTCTGATATTTTGGTGCTAAATTAGTAAATACAGTAATTACTGCATAGCATGAATGTGTAATGAACTACTTTCTCTGTCAAATTTGTTGTATAACATGATGTTTTGGTGCTTAATTTGTAAAATCATAATCTATTTTGATGTTTAATAGGCTTTTTCTTAATCTCTCCTTATTATCCAACATATTCGCTTGTCCAACGTTCTGCCGGGCCCGTTTATGTTGGATAAGTGAGACTCTACTGTACTGATGGACATCCAATCTGATGAAAAAAGTGACATTATGTTAACATGACTTCCTTTTATCTACAAGAAGAATGACATGAAAACATACTATCTCCCTGGTTCCAGATTTTTTTCAGCACTTTCCATTCTTCTGTTTCAAGGATCAGTGCTGTACCTGGCTCCAGTTGAGTATCAAGCCCAGGATCTAGGTTATGCAGATAAAGTCATAAGCACCTTATTGTGTTCTTGGAGATATTTGACAAATCGGAGTGTTGTGTGGTTTCCAGACTGTATGGCCATGTTCTAGCAGCATTTTCTCTTGAGGTTTCTTTTGCATATGTGGCTAGCATCTTCAGAGGATGCCAGCCACAGATGCAAGCGAAACGTCAGGCATCTGACGTCAGGCAGCCACACAACACTCTAGTGATTCCAGCTGTGAAAGCCTTCGACAATACGTTTGACACATTTTATGAGGCTTCTAGGAAGAAATTGTCTTCAGCATGCAAGACAAATGCATTTGACTATCACTGTGTATCTGTCCCTAATTTTCTCCTTTCAAGCTGGTATTAAGTTGGGGTTCACATAACTTCAGTTATGAATTTGCAGTGCTTTTTCAACTGTCTCACTTCTAATTCAGTTCTTAATTTTATATCAGCCACATATAAAGCACTTCACTATTTCTTCTACTTCATTACTACTAGGTGTAACAAGGATCTCAGGAAAATTTTATTGGCCTCATTGTCACATAAGATGGTCTGATTGATTTCTGCAACATCTGCTGGAACATCTGTGAGAGCCATCTATGCACATTTCCATGAATTTATGTGCCTGAATTATATTTTCATATCTTTTTTATTATTTTTCTCTCTTTTTTTCAAATTTGTCCATTCATTAGAGAAGACCTGAACTATCCTGATGGCCATAAATATTTACTTAATACAACCAAGTAATCCACACAGACTATCTTTTTACTTGGGGTGAAGATAGGGTAATTTTTTGTGTGTGTCAAGAGCGACTTGAGAAACTGCAAGTCGCTTCTGGTGCCTAAGGGACGCCCGGATGTTTTGATGTTTTTACCATCCTTGTGGGAAGCTTCTCTAATGATGAGCTTCTAGAAATAGCTCTGCATAGTGGATCAAAGTTTGTATTTTTATCTTGAGTGACTTTGCAAGACTCCAAGACTGTTTCAATTACTTATGTATAAGTTGAGGGTAGGTTTGGGAGCCAAAATTATGGATTTTGATATTACTCATGGATAAGTCGAGGGTCGATCTATAGGGAGGGGAAATTACCAATGCCGCCTTAAGGTCCAACCATCATTTTCTTGCCCAAACATGGCATGGCAGAGAATAGAGGAGGTACTTCTTTAGGGTCTCTTTGCCACTTTACTCAAAGATAGGGATGGTCCCTTTTTTGATGATAGTTAAGGTGTAAGTACTAATATTGACCAATTGATAAGTCAAACCTGTTTTTTACATTGATTTTGACTAATATTTTTAGACATATGCATGAATATATACGTTAAGTAGTTTCAACAAAGCTTTTGCCATTTTCTCTTCAAAGCGCCCCTCCCCCAGATCTACAAAGCAGTGGTCTGGTGTACCCCCATCACATTGATTAGTAGCTAGAAATTGGAAAAGAGAAATCAGTGAACTCTATTTTGGCAGAAGGGTGTTTGAGGGGCAAGGACAGCCACTCACTCTAAAAAAGCATGTGGAGGCTTGGGTACATTCTACTTTATGTGAATTCCTCCTCTTACAACTGAGAGTATGGTGTATAGGATTTTTGTGAATGTCCTTTTGGCTTTGCATAGAAGTGGCCCTGCTCTATGGATGGTAAAATTATTATAAATTATTTATAAATACTTTCCTATTTGTAAACGTTTGTGTTTTCAATATGTGCTTATATTTTGGTTTACACATTGTCATATCTCTGAAAAAAACAAACAGAAATGTGATACATTGCTTCTAATGTGGAATTCCTTTGATCTTTTGAGATATGGCTTGAGAGAGGAATTCTTATCTTTATTTATAGTTATTGGTGTTATGAAGTAACTAACAGTTTTATTAGGGCTCTCTTTTTTGTTGCTGAGAGATGGTTATTCATCTTACTTGATTTCTTTCCCCATGGGGAAAAATATGACGATTTCTGTCTCATTTGCTTAATATGTGCTGTGCTAGAAGTATTTTCTTGTCAAATTATGATAAGAAAAATACCATTTTCCTTTTACCTTGTCCTTCTATATTTTCATCTGCACCACTACATCTTCCCTTAGCTCATTTATTTCATCCTGTTTTTGTAATTTAGACTGTAACTCTCTGTGTGCTACCATTATCTTATTTCATTATAAGCTATGGTGACCTTGTCCTGATCAGAGGTAATAGCGTTTTTGTTGTACAAATAGCAGAAAATATGGTTAATGTCAGTATCCAGGAAGGAAGATAGGATGTTTTGCTTCAATAGCAATAATTCTTATCCAAAGGCCATCATAGATAGTTTTACAGGAGGGGTATACTTTACTTTTATTCTCATTCTCATTAAGAGTGGAAGGGGGGATTAGTTGCTCAATGATGCTATGGTTTTAGATCTTTTAAAAAGCTCTTCTGTATGAAAATTTCATGCAGATAGTATGTCTGTATATGTTCATTGACTATATTGCTTTTTCACTTTGAATGCAGTATGTGTACTTCCCTCTCCCTAGATTTCAGTTAATAAATATACAGATACGTTTTTAAAATGCTTTTCTTTCCACCTTTTCCTATCTGACTTCAGATTTTCTGTTACTTTTTCATTCATTGTGGCTCAGACTGGAATAATAGATGTTGTTGTTATTGTTCAGCACAGATCTATTGGATTAATTCATGTCTGTACCTGGAAATATAGGCAATACTGATATGGGCAAGACAGACATATTTTATTAGGTGAACTGTTCCAGGAAGGAAGATAGGATGTTTTGCTTCAATAGCAATAATTCTTATCCAAAGGCCATCATAGATAGTTTTACAGGAGGGGTATACTTTACTTTTATTCTCATTGTTAATTGCTATGGTGTTTTAAATTGTAGCTCTTTAATAGGATAGCTTATTTCATTATTTTGAACATTTTAAATATCAAATATTTTTTTGAATGAAACTACCTAAGTTTACAAAGTAGATGAGATTACTGCAATAAAACATTGTTTACTTTTAATTGGTTGGTTTAATTTTAAATTATGTAGTCATATTTTAACTTTTGTATCTTAATGGGATTTTTAACAGTGTCTTTTTAATTGTTGTAAATGGCTCTGATTACCAATCTGGAAAAAAGTCAGGGTCATCATCATCATCATTATAACTGCAGACCCAGCTTTTTTCCAGCCCTCCTTCATCATCCTCCCAATGCCAGTGCTGGAAAAAACAAAAAAAAACCTTCCAGCTAGACAGAAGACAAATAAAGCATGATGGTAGAGTGGGCTGCTGTAGGAAAACTTTTAAAAGGAGCTTAGTTGAAAGAGGATATGTTAACTGAGTATGCATTTATAGTCAGTTCTCCACATTTGCTGATGTTAGGGCCACAGGACCCCATGAAAATTTTTTGTATCGTGTCAAAAGTGACTTGAGAACATACTGCATGTCGCTTCTGGTGTGAGATTGGCCGTCTACAGAGACGTTGCCCAGGGGACGCCTGGATGTGTTAGCTAAGAGGCTTCTCTCATGTCCCTGCAAGCTAGAGCTGACAGATGGGAGCTCACCCCATCTTGCGGATTCGAACTGGCAACCTTTAGGTCAACAACCCAACCTTCAGCAGGCAGCAGTTCAGCCGGCACAAGAGTTCAACCCATTGCGCTACCGTGGTTCCCCATGAAAGTGAAAACCCACAAATAGAAAATGGCTATGTTTTAAACCTGTGAGGACATCTCTCTTGGAATGTCTAGGTTCTCCAGCATGACTCTGTGATCAACTTCTGCTGAAATCTGACCATAAAGACACACTGGAAGAGATCGAGATTTCTAAAGAGAACGTTTTAATCAAATACAGAAATAATGAAATACTCAAAAGTAAAACCTGCAAATGTGGAGGGCCGAGTGTGTTACTGATGACCCTTTTTAATAATATCAGTCTGTTTGTTTAACTGTATCTAACATCCAGCTTTTTTCCCAATAAGGAACCAAGACAGCTAACAACACAGAGCAAAACATACACAATTACTCATAATATTAAAACCCCAGCCCCTTCTCCACCCTCATCCCATCCCACGCTAAAGGAGGAGCTAATGAAAAGGGTGGATAAACTTCATGCATTGTATTATACTACAAGACAAATGGACCGATGTCACTAGTAGATTGCTTCTGCTCCCAATTTTCCCTTGAGATCAATAATATCCCATAAGTCATAGTTCCATGTGATTCCACATGATTAACATATTGTATATACAGATAAACTTCATCTACATGTTTAATTAAAAATTTATTTTAGCTTCCTAATAAAATGGCAAAATCTACTTTATTTAAGTGTCAAAATTATATTTTTCATTTAAAAGAAAACACAATTTCTGGATGATTACCTAGAAAGAAAATTTGAGAGAATGCTGCAGTTTATGATCATTGCCGCAATAACTGTATATGCTCAGAGATTGAAGAAATGGGTTATCCCAATGCAAGACGAGTGGCTAATGAAGATCTGTGAATTAGCTGAGATGGAGAAATTAAATATCCTATTAGGAGGGGAATCTTTGATTGTCACAATGGCAATGTGGGCATTTATCAATTCTTGGATTCATGAATTAGTAGTGTGTTGCCAAAAATAGAAGTGTGATTACATTATTGTTTGAAGTGAGTAGATTGATAAGAGATAACCATCACCACGGAGCCCCGGTGGCGAAGTGTGTTAAAGCACTGAGCTGCTGAACTTGCAGACCGAAAGGTCCCAGGTTCAAACTCCGGGAGCAGAGTGAGCAGCTGCTGTTAGCTCCAGCTTCTGCCAACCTAGCAGTTTGAAAACATGCCAATGTGAGTAGATCAATACGTACTGCTCTGGCGCTCCATGCAGTCATGCCAGCCACATGACCTTGGAAGTGTCTATGGACAACGCCGGCTCTTTGGCTTAGAAATGGAGATGAGCACCAACCCCCAGAGTCAGATATGACTGGACTTAACGTCAGGGGAAACCTTTACTTTTACCTAACAATCACCAGACTGAGAATGGCAAATTCATAGGTTTTTTGTAAAATAGTGGTTTAATTAGTTTGCTTGTAGTGAATAGTATATAGCTGTATAGTTTTATATACAGTAGAGTCTCACTTATCCAACATTCACTTATCCAACGTTCTGGATTATTCATCGCATTTTTGTAGTCAATGTTTTCAATGCATTGTGATATTCTGGTGCTAAATTTGTAAATATGGTAATTACTACATAGCATACATAAACTACTTTTTCTGTCAAATTTGTTGTATAACATGATGTTTTGGTGCTTAATTTGTAAAATTATAACCTATTTTGATGTTTAATAGGCTTTTTCTTAATCTCTCCTTATTATCCAACATATTTGCTTATCCAACGTTCTGCTGGCCCGTTTATGTTGGATAAGTGAGACTCTACTGTAACTAAAAAAAACTTGTTTTTCCTCAAATATTTTTTTAAAACGACAGTTGTGATATATTATACCATTTTTAGAATAATAATATGAGTTTAAGCCCTTGGTAGGTTTTTTTAATTCACCTTGAAGAAAATGTCGTACCATATCTGATTTATTTTTCAAGGGTATAATGCTTTCAAAGGGAATTGCTATAAATACTGATTAGTAAGAACTGGGAGGAAAGTATAGGATTTAAGGAGCAACTGTAATAGGAAGGGCAGCGCTGACACCAAGAATTCAGCATGTGAAATCACACCTTTCTCAGCAGACTCAAAGAAAGGACTCCCCCACTCTCCCTTTCCTCTTACCTCAAAGAAGGTTGGAAAGACTCCTTCACTCATGGTAATCTCTAGAATGCCAGAGAAAGTGATATGCAGTACCTGTTAAGAGTGCAAGTGTCCTTAACTGTCTGATTAGGCTATACATATTTGACGGATGGAGCTTAGCTGCACATGACGTATCCAGATGAAATGTATCAAGGAAGCGTGCATGCTGGTGACAAATATGAGTGGGGAAATGTCTTTGAACTTGTCATGGTTAAGAGAACAAAGTTTTATTCTCCATGCTATGCAAGACTGAATAGAGTTTATGGGAAGATACAACAGCCACCTGCTAAAATATTTTACGTCAAATGCTGCAAAGCAGTGTTTGTTCCTTTTGTGTCTTTATTGTGTTGTGTTTATCTGTCACAGGATAGTGCAAACAAGAACCATGAACTTTTTTGTGGTTGCATTGGTAAATGGGATATGCATTTTCTATTATGTAGGCCGTGTCAATATACCCATATTTACTTGAGTCTAATGTGCCATCGAATCTGATGCGGACCTCAATTTTTAAAAGCCTGAAACCCAAAAAAGGATTTGCTGATGAATGTAATGCGTAGCAGCAAAAGGTACACTCTTTGTAATATGCCCATTACAGTTGCTGCCTGCTTAGAATTACTTCTTTAAAAACAAATATGCTAGAACACCACAGTTTTCAGCAATGGAAAAGAAATCTTGGGTGCATCTATGCTGTAGAATGAATCCACTTAACTGCCTTGGTTTAGTGCTATGGAATCATGGGGTACTTTGCCAAGGTGTTGAGTGTCTCTACAAAAAAGAATGCTGCTGCCTTACCAAACTACAAATCCCAGTATTCCCCAATATTGAACCATGGCCATTAAATGAGATGTGGCATTCCTCCAGTAAGAGCTCCTGAGGCACCTTCCCCTTTGGTTTTGGCCCTGCACTAAGATTATGATGCGAATCTAATGCACAACCCAATTTTGGCCAGGTCATTTACCCAAAAAAGGTGAGCATTCGATTTGAGTAAATATAGTACTCATGAAGATTACTATCATCCATATTTTTGACTCTAGCTTTTTATAACTGACAAATTTCAGATGTCACAAAGAGGCTAAAAATTGTCCTAAATCCAGTTTGTAGTTCCAAAGAGAGTTGAAACAATGACATTTACATAAGTGTTGATTTATCAAGTTTCCCATTGATTCAGTGGGTCTACCATAGTTGTCTATAACAGCTGGGTTTGGACATTAGTTTCTGTCATTATTTGAAATGGAGCGCTACTTAATATATTTTTCTTCTTTATATTATATTTATATCCAGGCTTTTTCCCAGGTCAAAACCCAAGGCAGCTATGATTTTCATACAAAGAAAACTTATAATTAGTTCTAAGAATTATTTTTCTGAAACATATTTCCACTCCACCCTGTGGCCTTGGAAACTGAGGATAATTGTTTAAAGAAATTACTTTTTTTAAAAAAAATAGAGCTATTACGAGCATTTACAAAGAATCTAGATACTCATGCTGAGTTAAAGTAGGTGTCATATTAAGTTGCTACAAAATTGTTTTTGAAAAATGGTCAGTGGATATAGTTCACACTAGCCTTTAAAAATCTAAAAGTAATGTGACAGTTTGCTTCGACAACTTTGACTTTTAAGTTCTGCTTGGAATGATATGGGAGAGTTCTGAAGATTAAAACAATTATATGGAAATGTCTACAATACAGTAGAGTCTCACTTATCCAAGCCTCGCTTATCCAAGCCTCTGGATAATCCAAGCCATTTTGTAGTCAATGTTTTCAATATATCATGATATGTTGGTGCTAAATTTGTAAATACAGTAATTACAACATAATATTACTGCGTATTGAACTACTTTTTCTGTCAAATTTGTTGTATAACATGATGTTTTGGTGCTTAATTTGTAAAATCATAACCTAATTTTATGTTTAATATGCTTTTCCTTAATCCCTCCTTATTATCCAAGATATTGACTTATCCAAGCTTCTGCTGGCCCGTTTATGTTGGATAAATGAGACTCTACTGTATTAACCAAGTATACATGAAATTAATACTTTATTGTGCTATCAAAGTTGCATATAGGATTCTTAATGTTTTGTGAGGTTGCTTATTATGATAAAATATATTACTAGTTTGCCTTTTTCAGAGAAATAATGGGTGCTATAAAGTCAACAACAACAACAACAACAAATCTTTATTTATACCCTGCCCTTCTCCCATGAAGGGACCCAAAGTGGCTTCCAACATGATAAAATACAATAAATTGCAAAACAAAATCATCAACAGCCAAAGGCACAGGTATAAAACATAACAGTCAATAAAACATAAATCGCATTTTAAAACGATATGCATTCTTTTCTGGTGTATTGTCAAATCTTATTGCACTGTTTTACCTTGTGTACTTAGTTTTGGTTCCAGTGTTTGTGTGCCACATTTTTAAGAACCGTTTTGTAATCCAGCAAGGTGTTCATGAGTAGAAGACTGCATCTATTTACAGACATCCCTTGCTAGACTGGAGCAGATACCCCATTTAGGATTATTTAAATCAGCTCATTTTCTTATTCTATCGGTTTCCCATATTTCACCAGATCTAAGGTGCCATCAAATGTAATGAGCCCCCCCCCCCCCCCCATTTTTGAAGCTTCAGTTTGGGGAAAAAACACTTTTCTCTTAATATGTTTAGAATTTTCTTTGCATGCACAATACCTTGTTTTTGTTTCAACCCAGAAATCATATTGTCTGCATACGTCTTTTTTAGTAGCTTTATGAGCTGTTGAGGAGGCAGAGGAAGAAAAAAACAGTACTTAACTTAGACCTATAGACAACCATCTGGCTGAAGTTGAGGACAAAACGGTGATGGCTGGCAGAGCCATCCATCTTTAGTATTGACTTTGAAGGACTGAGAAACCTTCCAAAGCTGGTTTTGGGCAGCATTGAGGGAGAGAGAGGAGAATATTGCAACAGCCAATCAAACATTATCCAGTGTTGCTGTACCCATTTCTCCATAGCATTTATATCAAATGAATTGTCCCGAAGAGTCAAAAATAGTTCTCAAGTGACTGAAAGGTTACATAGGCACCTGTGTTGTTATTTATATGTATCTGGTGAAAATTGCAGTGTATGAGTAATTTGAAAAAATTCTGCCATTTGAGTGGTAGTGATCTAGAAACTGAATAGATGAAAAATACAGTATTGCCGTGTGTTACGGCATGTATAATATATGTGCAGCATATGCTGGGGTCTTTTTCAAAACATTTACGTTAAACCTGTCAGGTATTTATGAATAGCAAAAATTAATTTCCCCCATTCTGTCATCAGTTGGAGAAATGGATTTCAGCACTGACTCTCAGTGTTTCCTGCATACCAGGACAGCTCACTTCAGTGTCATAGAATTACACCAGGTGGCCTGCTAAGAGTCAGCTTAATGTGATTTCAAATGATAGGGTAGAGAATGTGAGGGAAATTAAAATAGTATCATACTTATGATTTAAAAGCAAGTTAATTACAAGGGCCTGTTAATAAACAAAGACAATTCTGAGCTGTATTATCTGTTGTATAGTGTATCAATAACGAATTTGATACTGCATCCCTACCATTTCTCCCCTCCCCAGATTTCAAGCTATATGCCTGTTGAGTTGGCTTAGAAATATTGAATTAAATTATTGACAGATGGCACTAGCTAAAGGCTTTTTTCTCTTCCAAAAATGTTGTTTTTAGGCTTCTGAATTGTAGTAAAAATGGACTGTTTAACTGACAAGAGTAGCACACAGGAGAATATTAGTGATTTGGTTCATGTAAATCAAGTCTCTTTATTTACAGGGGCATAATATAACAACTAAATGGGACATTTGGATCCATACAATAATTGTAATATTAGTCTTCCACACATACCACTGTTAATAAAGTGGCTTTTGTTGATCGGATGCTATTTTCTGATCATAGAGTTTCCTCAATTATTGATACCTTGCAGATTGATATCAGGTTCAATGTAAGTTTATTGATGTTCGGCAAACTTGAAATTTCTAGTACAGGAGATCCATGTACTCATGTTTATCCAGGTCATATTTTGTTGCTCTACTGATTTCCCTTAAACTTGAAAGATGTATCTGATAAGAACAAGGATTTATATCCTTCTCTCTGGCTGACAGTGGGCAGAAAGAAACGTACTGTATATACTCGAGTGTAAGCCTAGTTTTTCAGCCCTTTTTTAGAACTGAAAAAGCCCCTCTCAGCTTATACTCGAGTGAGGGTCCCGGCTGGCTTATACTCGAGTATATATGGTACATTTATTATTTTTCTCTATTTTTACTGATATTATTACATTTATTATTTTACTCTATTATTATTGTTAGTATTACATTTATTTTACTCTATTTTTATTATTATTAATACAGTAGAGTCTCACTTATCCAACATAAATGGGCCAGCAGTACGTTGGATAAGCGAATATGTTGGATAATAAGGAGGGGTTAAGGAAAAGCCTTTTAAACATCAAATTAGGTTATGATTTTACAAATTAAGCACCAAAACGTCATGTTATACAACAAATTTGACAGAAAAAGTAGTTCAATACGCAGTAATGCTATGTAGTAATTACTGTATTTACAAATTTAGCACCAAAATATCACGATGTAGTGAAAACATTGACTACAAAAATGCGTTGGATAATCCAGAACGTTGGATAAGTGAGACTCTACTGTACATTTATTATTTCACTCTAATATTATTATTGTTATTACTTTTATTATTTTACTCTGTTATTATTAAAAGGATACATAAGGGCATTTATATTGAAGAAGATGAGAATAATGATTTAATCAGAGTTGGACAGTTTTATCTTAAATTAGAGTTTTATGTAAATGTTCAAAAACATTTAACCTACCAATGCCTCGATTAATGTAATTTTATTGGTTTCTAATTTTATTTCTGAAATTTACCACTCTTTGCTTACACTCGAGTCAATGTTTTCCCAGTTTTCTTGTGATAAAATTAGGTGCCTCGGCTTATATTTGGCTTATACTGTATATGGTAAGTCAAGTTGAAAGGGAGTCACCATATAAAACAAGGCTTGGGGATCTTTGTTCCCTCTAGATAATTTGGCCTCTGAAGTCCACCCCATCAACCCCATCCAGCATGGCTATTATGTTTTCTCAATATGTGAATTCTGCACAACTCAGTTATCTTCATGCAACTAAACCGAGTCATCTTTGTGTACATAAATGCTAACTCCTGGAAACAGTCAAGGAGGGATTATCACATGAGGGTTATGATGGTGACATATGTCATGATGTGTGAGATGGAGCATAGAGAAAACCATATTTAGAATTTGCACCTTGGTAATCTGCAGAAATTCAAAGGTATCTTGAAAAGCTTTAATAATAGAAAACTTCTATAAAATTACAGTATTAAGACAAATTTATAAAATTATGAATTGTGATAAGAATATTCACTCCTTATTACTGGACACATTTCTCCTAGTTTCATCCTATCATGTAAGATCATAATCAGTCATCTCAGGCCCCATCTACACTGCCATATAATCCAGTTTCTGAATGCAGATTACATCCAATGAATTGGATTATATGGCAGTGTAGATTAATATAATCCAATTCAAAGCAGTTAATCTGCATACAAACTGGATTATATAGCAGTGTGGATTCAGCCTTAAATGAAAGTGGAAGAATAGTTTCATTTTAAGATCATTTATGAAATGGGTTTGCTATGTATAATCAGAACTAGATCTATTTATTTATTTATTTATTTATAGTATTTATATTTCGCCCTTCTCACCTCGAAGGGGACTCAGGGCGGATCACAAGGTACACCTACATGGCAAACATTAAATGCCATTAGACATACAGACAGAGATGAAGACACAGAGGTAATTTTAACATTTTCCAGCTTCCAGGCTTCATGAGGGCATGCTCGATACTGGCCACAGGGGGAGCTGCTGCTTCATCATTGACTATGACACCGAGTCCTTGATTGCTTCCTCATTCCTTTCTGCATGCTGCTGGACGATTTTTATGTTGTTGTAAATTAGTTAAATTAGCCTCCCTGCATAAGCGGTACTTAAATTTTTCTACTTGATAGATGCAACTATCTTTCAGGTTGCTTAGGTCAACAACGAGATGGGCTATTTTTTTTTTAATGGTTGGGCGCTTGCTCCAACACGAGCTGGCTTTGAACTCATGACTTCTCGGTCAGTAGTGATTTATTGCAGCTGGCTACTAACCAGCTGCGCCACAGCCCGGCATATTTGATACCACTCTCAGTTTCAGCTTTAAAACTGTAGTTTTTTCCTGAGGTCTAAAGAGGAACTAGAGAATATTTTTTGTCTCACCTGAAGTGGAAAAGAGGATTGTAATGATGACAAAGAAAACCATTGTCTTCACAGCTAAAAGGAATATCATTTTTTTCACCAAGTGCCAATTTCATGTGGCCCCTTTGTGAAATTATTATTTTTAATGCGCCCCCTTAGACAAGCTGTTCTCTGTATACATGCGAGCTGCTGATGGGAAGAAGGTTATTTCAACAAAATGTTAACAGTGATTTTTATTACCTCTTTAATAGGT
Source organism: Anolis carolinensis (assembly GCF_035594765.1). Lineage (NCBI taxonomy): Eukaryota > Metazoa > Chordata > Lepidosauria > Squamata > Anolidae > Anolis > Anolis carolinensis. Next base: position 25,300,692 of record NC_085841.1, on the reverse strand, counting down.
CACTGAGAAAAGTTAAGGTTAAGCACTGTTTTTGAACTTTGGTCATAGTTCATTAACTTTCTAAAATAACTGTACAAAATGAATTGAAGGCTTGCTATTTTTTTAACATAACAATTTTACCCATGACCATTCTTTCAAATGAATGTGTTTTTTTTAAAAAAAAGGCGTCAGTGCCAATTCTCATTCCTGGTATTTTAGAGAACATAACAATATCCACAAAAAAAGAAAAGTACATGAACTAATGACAAAAAATACAGTGAATAAACTGTACATTTACAGTCACACTACATTAAAATATCAAGACTACTTAATAAAGAAACATAAATTTAACCTCAAAACCTTGCACCAATTTGACAGTTCACTTTTAAAATATTGTGGTCATAAAACTGGGAATACAATTTATGTATTCATTCTGATTCACTCTACTTCGGGGACCATATGTGGTAACCACAATGTAAAGCACAGAAATATTAAAACAACTAAAATGGTAAGGGTAAAGAAATTAAAAAATGGAAATAATATAAAAATAATGTAATGAACTAAAGCTTTTTAAAACTAATAAACAGTGGAATCTCTACTTAAGAGTGTCTGAACTTAAGAGCATTTTGAGTTAAAGGCCCAGGTTTTGCTTTGACATACAAGCAGTATTTTTTAGTTAGGAGCTACTGCCAGAGGGAGCGCTAGCACGAGATTACAGGGCTTTAGGACTTCAAGGGAGCAGCCTTCATGTCTTGTGTCTCCGTTCCTCATGCTCTTGTCAACTTTGGGAGATTGGTGTCTAATTTGCTTTTGTCTGCTTTGAGGAACTTTGGGTTAGTTGATTTTGTGTGGTTTTTATTCCATGTATGTTTAGCTTCATGAAGAGAGGGAGGGAGGGAGGGAGGCTGGAATGAGTACAATATGAAGAAAATGATGCTTCTGCATCACTTTGTGCTTCCTTGCCACAACTTAGTTCTTCTACCTTTGAAAATTGATTTTTCTTTTTATTGTACCATGTGAATGTGCATTTATACATTATTTGTTATTTGTAAGGCATATACAATATGGAAGGGGGGTCAGGGGGCCGGACCACATTAATAGGATTAAAATTGGAAGTTTGCTATTGCCAAGCTGTGGCGCACCTGGTTAGTAGCCAGCTGCAATAAATCACTACTGACAGAGAGGTCACGAGATCGAAGCCCAGGTCGAATTAAGCTCCCGACCATTAATAGTCTAGCTTGCTGTTGACCTATGCAGCTCAAAAGACAGTTGCATCTGTTGAGTAGAAAATTTAGGTACCACTTTATGCGGGGAGGCTAAATTAACAAATTTACAACACCATAAAAAAAAATCCAGCAGCGTGCGGAAAGGAATGAGGAAGCACTCTATTAAGGACTCGGTGTCACAAGTGGATGATGAAGCGGCAGCTCCCCCAGTGGCCAGAATCGAGCATATTCTCATGAAGCCGGAAGCTGGAAAATGTTAAATTGCTTCTGTGTCTGTCTATATTTTGCTCCCTGGCTTCAGGTAGGACTTGGCTAAGATTTGGCTAAGATTTTAAACTGAGTGTGGGCTTGGCTCCTGTGGTCAAAGTCTAACTGTTGTGGGACTGTTGTGTTGAAAGAGAGCCAGGTACTTAAGTTGTGGCATGTTCTGCTTTTTCACACAAAAACTAGTCAACTACATCTGCTCCAAATGCAAACAGTTGACTCTGATGGAGCAGAGGATCCAACAGCTCGAGCACCATATTAAGACCCTTAAGGACATTCAGGCACTCGAGCTCTTCTTGGACACTGCACAACACGCTGCTGTAGATCTGCAGCCTGCATCACACCAACACCACCATGACCATGATCAGGAACCTTATGGGGAGATCAACTCAAAGGTAGACAACCCTCAGGCTTGGAAGGAGGTCACCCATAGAAAGAGACACAGGACCAGGCAGCCTCCGCAGAACTCCTCTGCTCATCTGGATTTACACAACAGATTTGAAATTCTTACATCATTAACATACAATCAGGAAACACATCTTGTGGAGGACCACAGTCTCTTAGATACCACTCAGTGGGCCACCCTTGATCAATGCGCAGGAGATAGCCCTGACGGGGACAGTGCATCACCACATTCACACTTATGTAATCATGCAAATGCTCCATCCACAATCGTACACCAGGAGCAACAGGAACATCCTTGGGAGAGTAATGGGCTCTTGGATGTATCTCAATGGATTGTCATTGATGAATGCACTGGGGATGTTGAGGAGGAGGAGGACAACACTTTACACCTACATGATTCACTTCAACAGGAATACTCTTCAGGGGACATACACACTGTCTTGCACAAAAGGGACTCTGTCAAACCTCAAAGGAAACAGGTCTTGGTAGTAGGTGACTCCCTCCTTAGAGGAACGGAAGCCATCATTTCCATACCGGATGGGATGGCTCGAGAAACATGCTGCCTCCCGGGGGCAAAAATACACCATATCACTCAGAGGCTCAGCAGGCTCCTAAAGCCCCCTCACCCTCCCCACGTTATGTTGATTCATGTAGGTACCAATGACACCGCTAGGCATACTTTTCAAAAGATCACAAATGATTTTCGAGCTCTGGGAACAAAGCTAAAATTGTATAATGTACATGTGATCTTTTCATCCCTCCTCCCCGTTGTAGGACACGGCCCTACAAGGGCCGGAAAAATAGTACAGATCAATAACTGGCTCAGAAAATGGTGTCAAGAGGAGCATTTTGGCTTCCTTGACCATGGTCTACTCTTCCAAGAGGATGGACTACTGGCAAGCGATGGGGTGCATCTCACACAAGTAGGAAAACATCTTTTTGCACACAGACTCACAAACCTCATCAGGCGCACTTTAAACTAGATCCACTGGGGGAGGGGAACAACAGCCTGGCGAACACTATATTACCCACGACCACAGGGAACCGCCAAAAGGCTAAATGGAGGGCTTCACAAACACAGCAAGGACCAAGTACAGAGAGCACAATAATCCCAAATAAACAGCTCAAGGGGAGGTCACAGGGGCTTACATGTCTTTACACTAATGCTCAGAGCATGGGAAATAAGCAAGACGAACTCCAACTCTTAGCACAGCACCACACATACGATGTCATAGGCATCACTGAAACCTGGTGGGATGACTCCCATCACTGGAATTTAACCATTGAGGGCTATAACCTCTTTCACAGAAATAGAACAAAGGGGAGAGGAGGGGGAGTAGCTTTATATGTCAAAAACAGTTACGTTGCAGAAGAAATGCAAGACTGTAATCCGGGAAACCAGCTTGAAAGCATCTGGATAAGAATCAAGGGAACCGGGACTCAAAAAGATCTTGTCGTGGGTGTCTACTACAGACCTCCGAGTCAGGATGAAGGACTTGATGAAGCCTTCTGTCAACAGCTGACCAAACAGGCACAAAGAAGAGATATAGTAGTCATGGGCGATTTCAATTATCCCGATATCTGCTGGAAAACAAACTCAGCCAAGAGTACAAAGTCCAACAAATTCCTCACTTGCCCTGCAGACAATTTTATGGTCCAGAAGGTAGAAGAGGCAACAAGGGGATCAGCAACTCTTGATCTAATCTTAACAAATGTGGAAGACCTGATCAATACAGTTAAAGTGGTTGGATCCTTAGGGGCAAGTGACCATGTGCTCCTGCAGTTTGCAATACAAAGGAATGCTGAAACGAAGACAAGTCAAACACGCATTCTGCACTTTAAGAGAGCTGACTTCCAAAAAATGAAGGAATTACTGAGCGGCATTCCATGGATGCCAATATTAAAAAACAAGGGAGTTAAGGATGGATGGGAGTTTTTCAAAAGTGAAATACTCAAGGCGCAAATGCAAACAGTGCCAACAAAGAAGAAAAATAAGACAAGTGCAAAGAAGCCAGAATGGATGTCCAAAGAACTTCTAACTGAGCTAAAACTCAAAAGTGACATGCACAAGAAGTGGAAAAGGGGAGAAATCACCAAAGAAGAATTCAAACGTATAGCCAACACCTGTAGGGAAAAGGTTCGCAAGGCTAAAGCGCAAAATGAGCTCAGGCTTACCAGGGATATAAAAAACAACAAAAAAGGCTTTTTTGCTTACGTTGGTAGAAAAAGGAAGAAAAAGGAGGTGATAGGGCCACTGCAAGGAGAAGATGGGGTGATGGCGACAGGGGATAGGGAAAAGGCAGAACTGCTTAACACCTTCTTTGCCTCGGTCTTCTCAGAAAAAGAAAGCCATCTTCAACCTCAGCAACATGGAATGGATGAAGGATTGGGGGAAATCCAACCCCAAATAGGCAAACAAGTTATCCAGGAACACCTGGCCGCTCTAAACGAATTCAAGTCGCCAGGGCCAGATCAACTACATCCAAGAGTACTGAAGGAACTAGCGGAAGTTATTTCAGAACCACTGGCAATTATCTTAGAGAGTTCTTGGAGAACGGGAGAAGTCCCAGCAGATTGGAGGATACCAGGCAAGATTCTGGAAAAGATCATCAAGGAAGTGGTCTGCGAACACTTAGAAAGAAATGCGGTCATTGCTAATAGTCAACACAGATTTACCAAAAACAAGTCATGCCAGACTAATCTGATCTCTTTTTTCGATAGAGTTACAAGTTGGGTCGATACAGGGAATGCCGTGGATGTAGCCTACCTGGATTTCAGTAAGGCCTTCGACAAAGTCCCCCACGATCTTCTGGCAAACAAACTAGTAAAATGTGGGCTAGACAAAACTACGGTTAGGTGGATCTGTAATTGGCTAAGCGAACGAACCCAAAGGGTGCTCACCAATGCATCATCTTCATCATGGAAGGAAGTGACAAGTGGAGTGCCGCAGGGCTCCGTCCTGGGCCCGGTTCTGTTCAACATCTTTATTAACGACTTAGACGAAGGGTTAGAAGGCATAATCATCAAGTTTGCAGATGACACCAAACTGGGAGGGATAGCTAACACTCCAGAAGACAGGAGCAGAATTCAAAATGATCTTGACAGACTAGAGAGATGGGCCGAAACTAACAAAATGAAGTTCAACAGGGACAAATGCAAGATACTTCACTTCGGCAGAAAAAATGGAAATCAAAGATACAGAATGGGGGACACCTGGCTAGACAGCAGTGTGTGCGAAAAAGACCTTGGAGTCCTCGTGGACAACAAGTTAAATATGAGCCAACAATGTGATGCGGCAGCTAAAAAAGCCAACGGGATTCTGGCCTGCATCAATAGGGGAATAGCGTCTAGATCCAGGGAAGTCATGCTCCCCCTCTATTCTGCCTTGGTCAGACCACACCTGGAATACTGTGTCCAATTTTGGGCACCGCAGTTGAAGGGAGATGTTGACAAGCTGGAAAGCATCCAGAGGAGGGTGACTAAAATGATTAAGGGTCTGGAGAACAAGCCCTATGAGGAGCGGCTTAAAGAGCTGGACATGTTTAGCCTGCAGAAGAGAAGGCTGAGAGGAGACATGATAGCCATGTACAAATACGTGAAGGGAAGTCATAGGGAGGAGGGAGCAAGCTTGTTTTGTGCTGCCCTGCAGACTAGGACACGGAACAATGGCTTCAAACTACAGGAAAGGAGATTCCACCTGAACATCAGGAAGAACTTCCTCACTGTGAGAGCTGTTCGACAGTGGAACTCTCTCCCCTGGGCCGTGGTGGAGGCTCCTTCTTTGGAGGCTTTTAAGCAGAGGCTGGATGGCCATCTGTCGGGGGTGCTTTGAATGCGATTTTCTGCTTCTTAGCAGGGGGTTGGACTGGATAGCCCATGAGGTCTCTTCCAACTCTACTATTCTATGATTCTATGATTCTATATGTTGTATGTCTAATGGCATTGAATGTTTGCCATGTATATGTGCATTGTGATCCGCCCTGAGTCCCCTTCGGGGTGAGAAGGGCAGAATATAAATACTGTAAATAAACAAATAAATTTGCTTTAAGAATATAGTCAGGGCCGGCCGGAGATATTTTTTGAGGTGAAGCGGGGGTGCTGAAAAGCGCCCCCGCCACCGGCGCCCTGGCCCCGCCCAGCGTGCCCTGGCCCCGCCTCCCACGCTGCGTGGGAGGCGGGGCCAGGGCGAATAGTGAGGGGGACGGGGCCAGAGTTGGCCCCGCCCCCCCGCCCAGCGTGCCCTGGCCCCGCCTCCCACGCAACGTGGGAGGCGGGGCCAGGGCACGCTGGGCGGGGGGGCGGGGCCAGAGCTGGCCCCGCCTCCCACGCTACCCCCGCTCGCCCGTCTGGCCATTTCTAGCAGGCCAGAGTTAAGCGGAGGTTCCTCCAGGCCGCAATCGCGGCCTGGAGGGACCTCCGCTGCTTTCTGGCCTGCTAGGAAAGGCCAGACGGGCGAGCGGGGGTATCGTGGGAGGCGGGGCCAGCTCTGACGCCGCTCCCCCCCCCCGCCCAGCGTGCCTTGGCCGCGATTGCGGCCTGGAGGGACCTCCGCTGCTTTCTGGCCTGCTAGGAAAGGCCAGACGGGCGAGCGGGAGTAGCGGAGGCGGAGCCAGCTCTGGCGCCGCCCCCCCCGCCCAGCGTGCCCTGGCCCCGCTTCCCACGCAGCGTGGGAGGCGGGGCCAGGGCACGCTGGGCGGGGGGGGGGAGCGGCGTCAGAGCTGGCTCCGCCTCCGCTACTCCCGCTCGCCCGTCTGGCCTTTCCTAGCAGGCCAGACTGCAGCGGAGGTCCCTGTAGGCCGCGATTGCGGCCTGCAGGGACCTCCGCTGCATTCTGGCCAGCTAGAAAAGGCCAGACGGGCCAGGGCGCACTGGGCGGGAGGCGGGGCACCGTCAGGGCGGTGCCCCGCCTCCCGCCCAGCCTGACGGCGCCCCCCCGGGCCTGCGCCCGAGGCGGTGGCGTCAGGTGCCTCCATAGTGGGGCCGGCCCTGAATATAGTGTTTTGAGTTAAGAGCTCTATTGTGTCAATTGCTTCTGACACAATAAATAAACAAATACTGTTCTGTACAGTGTCAGAGTCCAGTCCACGAAATTACTGTTTAACGGCTGCATATCATATCATAGTCCAAAACAGTCTGAGGTCATCCACAGCAGTCAGCCAAAATAAGGCTCAGACACCATAGTAGTCCAAAGGACTTTCCAAATGTTCAAAGTAATCTTACCGACACCAAGGCTACAAGCCAGAACATACTCCACACACCAACATCCAGGTTCACCAGCAAATATTCCAGCTGTAACCATTTCACTAACATTGCTTCCAGCACTGAACTGAAAGCTGATCCAGCCTCCAGCTACTTATGCCACTTTCCCAAGTGATACTACCTGTTGGCTCTCCTCTCAGCTAACAAACTGGATCTCCTCAGTTGAATGGCATCAGTTCTTAACTGCAGGCTATCTGGAATACTTAGTTCCTGGTTTGCTTCCTGAAGCCTCTGATCCTGCCCTGACTCTGTATCCCTATTTTCATAGGGCTGCTGCTCCTGCTCCTCAGTGTCAGACTGCTCATACTGCTGATCTATATTTGCCCCTGACTCAGAAGCTGGGTGAAAAAACCCTTCTCCTTCCCCTTCATCCTCAACACAAGCCATGACATCCACTGTATCTGACAAAGATGGACCCAATTTAAAATCGCTATATCTCAAATCACCCATGAAGAAAATCTTACCACTTGAGAGGGTGTGACATAGAGTTTCAAATGATTACCATTAGATGCCCCTCCCAGCACACAAACAGCCCATAAACCCAGCTATTCACAAGATGGCGACCCTGCAGCATAATGATATATTCTCCATTGTGGAGTTATTTTTTAGATTTGTTTTGGCTCAAAATGTTTAGTAAAACCTGATGTCTTTTTGTGTACTTGTAACAATTCGTCATTGTGAAATATACTGATTTGACACTGGATCCATCATTTTGAAATCTATATTTTAACCATTTCATCATCAAGTTAAGACCAAGTTGAGCTTGATAAAATCCCCCTTAGAAAGGGAATGCCAGTGTAAAATATTCATATTCTTACTGAAAAGTCCTCCTTCTTTTACATATGTTCAGAACTAACTTCCATTGGCTGCAACATCTAGAGGAGGGTTATCTAAGATTATATGAGTCCATGGCACATGTTAGAGAAGGTAGGCTATCTCCACTGCATAGTGGTGATATAACTGGTGTTAAAGCTTTGGAGAAATGTTCCCAGCAGGCCGTTATAGTTTAGTTACTTCAGTTTCAACCAGACATGATTTCTGAATGATTTTTGACCAAAAGTCAGTATTGTACTAATCAAACCGGAGGTCACCCTTTGGTAATGATCAGCTTGTGTTTTGCTTGGGGAAAGGTACACTTGGGGTCAAAGTTGGTAAGTGGAAAATATAGTCTTTCAGGTGAAGTGCCTAGAAGACTGGATAATTGTGCTACCTGCCGTTAACATCTCCATCTTAATGGCATCGAGTTTGTTTGTTCATCCACATCCAGATTGTTTGTTTGTTTACAGCATTTCTGTATGGCTATTTGGTTAAATATTTTAGTGAATTTACAATTACCAAAAAGAGAGCAATAAGTAGTTAACAAAGCTAACAACAATAAAGCTGGAACTTGTCTCATCAGAAATGAAAACTAGTGAAGTTATGGAAAATGTAAAGGTCTTTCCCTGATGCCAAAAGATGTACTTGTAGATGCCAGTGAAGCTTCCAAGGGAAGAAAAATCCATAGGTCTTCTCCCATGTTGTGTGCTTCACTTCAAAGTGAGGACACAAATTAGAAGGTTCCTGGGAAAGATCTTAGTATATTGACAGTGTTGTAGGCGAATATGTGCTCTCAGTTGCCTAGGTCTCAAACCATATAGAGCATGAAATTAGATCTACCTTGTACTATAGCAGATTCATCAAGAATATTTCCTTATTTTCTCTTCCCCCCTTTATCTTCCTGTTCATATCTTTCTAATATAACAAGGAGTCAGATCAGCTCTGGTCTGAGGGTGAAATTTCCTAAGTCAGCTGTGCAGGTCAATTCCCATTTCATAGATGATGCAGAACTTTAACAGGATGGTTTTGCAGTGTTGGCTAAAAATTCTTGAGAGACCTTCTGGAAACTGACAAGTTCCATCTATCTCTGAAAGTGGGTCATTTTGTTAGGCTTCTCGTCACTGCAGGAAATGTAGGGTGATAACAATTCATCCTTGTTTTCTTCATAACAAAGTAAATGCCATAGTAATAGATCATTACTACTGTTTTTCAAAGCAAAACTGGCCATTGTATAACTCGATCAGAAGTATTTATGCAGGCCAGATGAATGAATACATATTTATTTCAGTCAATAATTGACATTAAAATGAACACTAAAACGTTAAATAATAGAGACCAGATGTATTTGTATTGGGAGACATTCATTTTCATCATGATAGCCATGAAATGCTAAGCAATACCTGAAAGAAACAAGGTGGCACCACTTCAGTACCATGTACAGAACCCAATCTACCTCAGGAATGTCAATTACAATATAAGTATATTGACATGCAGTATTCCTGAAGTTTCTAATTAGGGAGGTCCTTGTGCTCATGTATATAGAAGCAACATTAAGATGTTCATCTGATCTCCAGTGACCATGAAAAAGGTTTCTCATAGATCTGACATTAGCCTGCAAAAAGATAGATGGGAGAGGGGATCACCATATAAAACAGGGGTTGGGAATGTTTGGTCCTCTAGATATTTTTCTCCTGTACATCCCATTCCATCAGTTTTACCTAGCATGGCTAATGGTTTAAAACATATGAGATCTCAGAGGTTCTACTAGCGTAGTGGGTGTATTTGTAGTTTAAAGCAAGTACTATTGTTGGATTCTTCAGTGATGATCTTGTCATACGGGTTGGTGGAATCACTATTTATTTATTTATTTCCGATATTTCTACCCCGCCCTTCTCCCCGAGAGGACTCAGGGCGGCTTACACAACTGGCAGGATCACTACCAATATATCATAATACAATAAAATAATAAAACAGTTTAAATAGTTAAAATAGTGATTCCTGCGACCGTCATCAGGGGGCGTGGGAACTTGTCCCCCCACACCCCACAGCATCTGGCTCGGAAGGAAGCTGATCCCATGGGGGGGGGGGGAGCGTTGACCACACGGCATCCCCCCATTGCTTCCTGCACAACATGGGAAGCCTTCTGTGTTGCTGCAGCATATGCTGGTCATGCCCTAGATCATTCACGGAGCCCTGCCGGAAATTCCTGTGTGTCGTTTGATGGGAGCCGGAAGTCTCTGGATGATCTAGGCTAGGGTTTAACTGGCGTATGCTGCTGAAAAAAGCCCTGTCTGATGAGGCTGTAAGAATTATGATTTTCTTGCAGTCATGTGTGTGCCTATAATATTATGCTATTAAAACCCAACATTAAATCTTGTTGGTAGGGTAATTCTGAAGCTCTTTACCTTGGATTTGAATCAAACGTATTCTTTCTTTAAAAATGAAATTATTAGTAGCTGTACTACTAGTACAGCTACTAATGAAAGGAGTCTGCAAAGTATTCCAAATAATAATATAAATAGGTCATGGTTTCTCTGTCTCCTCCATAATGTACATTTCTATTAGATCTGCGACTAAAATATTGATTCTTAAGATCAGCAGGTGTCACCAGAGCAAAACCAACAACAGTATTAAGTCCCCTGGGATCAAATACTGCGATACTTCTTGTGTGCAAGCTTACTACATGGCTTTGAACAACTGGGCACTCAGTGTCTGCTGTTTAATTCTGTAAAAATATTTGCAAGCTCCCATAGAAGCAGTTCCTTGTAACTGCACTTTCCAGGCTTTAACGTTTATTTACGCTGGTCAACACTTTTGTGTGATGTTTCTCTTCCAAGTCTTAAATCAGGCTAGCCTCAGCCTCATTCTGCCATGACCATTTCCATCAACACAAGTACTTGATCTGTTTTCACGTTTTATGAAATCGATAAATCTTATCCCTAAAGAGTCCAGCAGGCCTTTGATTCCAGACCTGACATTTGCTAATGCTATTGCTGATGACCTGCCACTACAGATCTTCAGAACTGCAGTCTGTGTTTGACAACACTCATAATATGAATCAATATTCAGCATTCAGTGAGTGAGTTAGGGAGTCATTTTATTGCTCCAAAAGGCTGCATTGCCCCTGGGCAGCTGTCAGAAATGGGTAGTTATTAATAGTTCTCTCTTTTCACTTAGCATAGTCAGTAGGGGTCAGACATGAAACGATTTAATCAGTTTATGATATCCGTGACCAAGAACACTTAAAATGTAATCAGAAAATTTAGGAAGAATTGTCCCTAGGCTGTTGTATTTATTCCTCACCCTTCCTCCTGAGGTTGTTATAATGAGCATGTAGGATGACCCTGTGTTACAGGTATGCCTAATCACTGAAGTGTTTCCTATATTTATTTTGTGAAATCCTTCTTTTGTCTCATTTTAATTAGAATGACTTAAATTCCTCTCCCTGTGAACACTTAGTGGTTTAGGGAAATGTAACAGTGTTTATATCTCAAAGAAGTCATTGCTGTTTTGCTTGGTATCTGTATCATGGTTTCTCTTTTTCTCCCTAAAGTTCTAGGAGTGCAGAATGTATGTGCATATATCTAGCCCAGGGCATCTTTATCCTGTGTGACTGAGTTTTACAGAGAAGATTACTGTAGGTGTTGCTGACCCTGGCAGTGTTACAACAGTTAGATTTTTGCATGGGTGAATGAACTATTCTTGAACATTTCTTTTTGTGCAATGTGTCAAGTACAAGTATGACTCAAAAATCAGACGTTCAATTTCTTTGGACCCACATTTTTTACTCTATATGGACATTGTGGACAATAAGTGGAAAATGCTATTTCCCATCCATGTGTGAAATTTTCAGGCATTTCCTTAGGCATTTTACAGGTTCAAATTATCCTCTGTTTGGCTTCTCTATTTAAAGGCATTTTTTTTAAAAAAAAAAAACCCATAATTTTTAATTCACATTGCTTCTTAGCATTAATTCTCCTTGCCCCTCATCACTAACACAATATCTTGTGTGTAAGTAATGGGTTGAGGAGGGTGGCGGGTAGCTGAAGTAGCTTTGCTCCAGGGGAAATAGCCTTGTTGGTGTTCACAAGACTTTTTAAATAAAAAAGATGGCTGGATGCATTCTCCAGTACTGATTTTACTCTGCAGTCGATTGTACAGCTTGTAAATAAATATGCATTTTTGTTGCTCAGTTCCAAGATTTTTTAAAAAGTCAAATTAAGAGATCTAAGGAAATTTGGGAAGTAGCTGTATTTTACTTAGCATTATAAGCCATATTCATTGGGGTGTTGTACTCATTGGGATTCTTTCAAAAAGCAAACTGGCAGAAATATAGTGAGAGCACTTTTCTAGGACCAGAAAGAAGAAAATAAGGCTAAAATACATAATATTATGCAGACACAAGAAGAGAATATTGCTTGTCATTGTTGATGGGTTAGTGGTTCTGGAAGATGCATCTTGATGGCAGTGGCTATATTACTATGTGATGTAAGGAACTTGTGTTATGCGGAAAAGGCCATTATCAATATAACATGCTGGCTGACCACAGGGAAGTGGTTATCATTCTACAAAAATACATGCAACTGAGACTTCGGTTTCTGTTCCAGTGTGCTTGAAGTTTTCCAAGGTAGGAATGCCATCAGGATATTTGTTGAGCACTGTTTACCATATAATCTAAGGAGGCTCAGTGAGCCAAGTCAGCAAACTTTATTTAGTAATAAGTGTAAAGCAAGAATGTGATTTTCTATGTTTTATCTCTGTACTTATGTTTCTTGATATAATGATAACGACGTTAGAGATGATATTTGTTTTGCCTCAGAGGCATACACATTTTCTCCATCAGAAACAAAGAAATGCTATTTTACCTCTAGAACTGGTATTCAGAGAAGCATAGTTTTAATGCTCCTAGAGATAAAATGATGAACAGTATGGATGCTCCTGCTTTCACAAACATTTGGATGTACTTGTGAGTCTTAGATGTTCAATCATGGCATTAGCATCTAATGCGGGGTACAGGGAGAGCACACAACCCCCCTGTTGTGCTAGCTCCACTGGCTGCCAGTCTGCTACCAAGCACAATTCAAAGTACTGGCCTTAGCCTATTAAGCCCTAAATGGTTCCGGTCCAGCTTAACTGTCCTAACATATCTTCTCCTATCAACCATCTTGGAGGTTAAGATTGTCCAAAGAGGTACTGCCTTCAATTTCCCCCTCCCCTGCAGGCACGACTGGTGGGGACAAGAGTTGGGGCCTTCTTTTTTATATATCTACTCTTTATTAAGATGTGTTTTATAATACAATAATAATATAGAAATAAGATTGATATATAGATGTAGAGAAAAGATAGAAATAGAACAGATTTAATACTGCAAGCTTAAGTATCTATTTTACTATATATATTACATATACTAAAGATTGTATATATATTGGAAAATTAAATAAAATTCTTGTTATTATTGTTATAGTTACTTGATTGCAATAAAGGAAAGAAAAAAAATAGCATATGAGAAAAGAAAATGAAGATATAAAAATAGATTAAAATTATCAGAGTATAGATACGATGTTACAGAGACAGGAAATTAGTTGTTTTGACTTCCTGGTATCATCCAGAGGTCTGATCCTTTTTTATTTTTATTTTCATTTCTTATTCTTTCTCCCTTTTTTCTTTCTTCACCTTTGTTTTTGTACATATTTTTTGTTCTTGCCAATATTTCTTTTCCTATCAATTTTTTTCGTTCTTTTGCATGAGATATTCATTTACCTGTTTGCAGTTGGTTTCTTTTATTTTCATCCCTTTATTCTTAGTTATAAGAAAAGTAAGTCTGTCCATATTTCTGATTTCTAAAATTTTTGTAATCCAGGTTCCTTGATCTTGTACATCTTGATTTTTCCATATCTTTGCATAACACAATCTTGCAGCTGTGGTCAATAGAAATAACAGTTTATCTGTATTTTTTCCATCTTTATTTCATTTATTCCTAATAAGAATGTTTCCGGTTTCCATGGTATAACAGTTTTTAGGATTTTCTGTTTCTCCTTATGTATTGTTTTCTAATTTTTTTTCGCCTTTTCACAGGTCCACCATAGGTGGAAATATGTTCCTTCCTTCTGCTTACATTTCCAGCAGCTTGTGTTGGTATTCTTATAACATTTTCCCAATTTTTTTGGAGTCATATGCCATCTGTATGTGGATTTAACCCAATTTTCTTTTAAATTTATTGAATACGTATATTTTAATATCTTCTTCCAGATTTCTTCCCACTCTTTTTTCTAATGGTTCTTCCAATATTTTCTCTCTATCTTTTCATGTATTTTTTCTTCTTTTTCTGCTATTTCCATTCAAGTAATTTCTTGTAAATTTTTGTTATCAGTTTCCTCTCTGATTTCATTATATCTTCCCAAAGGTTTACTTCTTCTGAAAATCCTTTTTCTTTGTCTTTTTTAAATCTTTCCTTTATCTGCCAATATTGGTACCATGAAATTTTCGGATCTATTTATTGTGTTTAGTTCTTGCTGTGATTTTAATCTCATCTCCCCTCTTTCTTCTTCTTCTTCTTCTTTTTTTTTTTAGTATTTCTTTATAAATAGGCCAATTATGCCATCCTAGGGTCCGTCTTTGTCCTGCTTCTAGTGGAGATAGCCAGAGTGGGGTCTTTTCGTAAAATTTCCTTTTAGATTTGTCACAAATTTTATATAATAAATAATTTTATATAATAACCTTATAAAATGGTTGCCATTTTTTTTCTTTTTTCACTCCTTCATACCTTCTTGGTGGCTGCTCCTCAGCTATGGAATTCCTTCTCCAGGGAAATTAGATCAGCCCCCTCCCTCCTGACCTCCAGGAAGAAAGTGAAGACATGGCTGTGGGTCCAAGCCTTTGGACAATGATTCCTAGTGCAATAATGATCTCTCAATGCAATAATGAATAATGCAAGTGACAACCGGAATGCCCCCAGAATATGCTTTCAGATTCTGTGATTTTAAGTAATTGTTTTAAGTTTGATATATTTTAATTATATGATTTTAAAGTGTCTGTTGTTTTATTCTATATATGTATTGAGGGCATTGAATTGTGCCTTTGTTGTGAGCCACCCTGAGTCCCCTTCGGGGTGAGAAGGGCGGGATATAAATCTAGAAAATAAATAATAAATAAACAAATTAGATTGTAGGATCTGAGTTGATCATATTGCTTTCCAACCTTTATAACATTATACATTTGCTATCAATCAGGTGGAGCTTCCCTTAACACATTGATGTTGAAAAACCTTTATTGGTCCTCATTTCTTTTCAGGCACAATTAAAGGTGCTGTTCTTAAACTCCTAAATCAGAAGCATACAAACTTCTCAACTGCTTGTAATCCTGGCTTCAGAGTTGGAGACACAGACCACAAAGAAAAAGTGACCTGTATGGAGGAGGGGTAAAGGCTATCCATTTTCTTCTAGAACTTTTCTATGACAGTAGTTCTCAACCTGGGATCCCCAGATGTTTTTGGCCTTCAACTCGCAGAAATCCTAACAGCTGTTAAACTAGCTGGGATTTCTGGGAATTGTACACCAAAAATACCCGGGGACCCCAGTTTGAGAATCACTGCTCTATGTTATTTATTAAAGTCACACAGAGAGGAGTATAAATCCTTCACTCACTTCCCAGTCAGTTGTGATGCAGGTTACTCTTTCTTCAGTGATCACATTGGTTTTCCTTTCCTTTTTTTTTTTTTACAAAGTTTAACAATGGTATATCCAATATCCCCTTACACAAGCACTGCCCTCTTCACCCACAGTACCATTTGCCAGGTAATAGCCAGACAGTGCACAAGCACAGGTTCACCCATCCATCCAGCCAGAAAGGTCAGAAGCTGGCCACAGGTTGATCTGAGAAACAACCAGCTAACTGGTTGCTTGCCTCCATTGCCCACATGCAAGTACATTGATGAAGTTTTAAACCTTGTCAGCTTGAAACAGAATCTTGGCTCACATTTGCAACTGGCAGAACTCCCTTCTCACTCCTTTGTGCCTTAATAACTTCAGTGCAATCCTTTAAAATGCTTTAAACATTTATTTATTCAAATTAGCCTTTTCTGAGTAGGTATTTGTGTTCTTCTCTCAATGACTTCAAACTTTGTGTAGTTTTCCCCAGCATTAATAGTGCTGCTTTGTATATTTGTATCATAGCCTTCTATCCAACCCTTTTATTATAGGTAAGCCGCTTTCTGAGGGTATATCTCTGAAAGCTGGCTATAAACGTAGTTAATAAACAGAGAGATAAATGACTATTGTTCTAGTGATGTTTTACTGCCTGCTGTTTTACTGTTGTATCTACTTTTTAATTATGTAAAATGCTTCATTTTTTATTTTTGAAAATTCTTTTTATTGTGTATCATATTTTTGTAATATTAAAACAGTTTTAGGACCATATCTTATATAAAAAGCAGCATTGACATATTTTAAATTAGAAAATATATGAATGCATGTGTTGTGCTCAGTACATATATTGTTCTGTGGGTTTTAGACAAACAACTGCTATAAAAGGACCATTTTGGCAACAGATGAAGTTGAAAGTAAATTGGTGGTGTGGGATGGGAACAACTAATATCCGTTGTAATTCTGTTATTGAATAAGTTGATTTCCTGTTTTTAAGCAGTACTTTAGATGGATGTATACATACCTGCCACTTTTTCTGTCCCTCTGTGTGTGTGTGTGTGTGTTTTAAATTCTGCTGGAGCTAGTATTGCCAAAATGTTTCTTTGCTAGAAATCCTTGAGGGGGGAAAATCCTGCTATAGAACACTATGTCCATACTTTAGACAGATGCTGTAATTTTGAACTGCCATATTGAAGTCTTTGTTGAAGTATGTGACATCTTCAGTAAGTGGCAGACACTATATTCAAGTGCCTGTAATTGACCAGTACAGCAGTTGACATCTGACATTCAGTTGACTGAATGACCCAGAAGGTTATGTAGTTTAGTAACAGAAAATCCCCACTTCAGCTTTTCTTTGGTAACTCAGAATGACTCTGACAAGAAAGCTAAACTACCCACAACTGACTTCTTAAAAGCAGGTCCTAGAAACCAACCTTCCAGAAAAGTAATCATTGTATACAGTGCTCTCATTGACACCCAGATACACCTTATTCTTTGTTAAATATAAAGTACAATTATATTTACAGAAACTTGCACATTTATCAACACAAATTACATCTATTCATGAAATTTGCTACTTAGATTACATAGCAAACCAGAATTTTTAAAGGTAGATTTGTCTCTGAAGAGATCTAAAACTGATGTCTAGCTTACAGGTTAGAAACTATTGTAATATTGATCAGCAGTTGATTTGTTTTGATAATTTATTTATTTAATCTAACATTCATATTACATTATAGTAAATTGTACTGATCAGTATTTATTTCACACCACACACACTTTGATACCCCTTTAACCATTAATGCTGCATTCTGTCCCTACTAGGATTCATAGTTTAGTGAAACAGCAGAGTTCTAGCAAAGGATTCTAAACAATATCATAGGAGGGAGCCATGGCAATAATGTGGACACTGGTGTGGATATGACAAAAATGATATTTTCATGGTTACTGTGTAATATGAATCCCAGCCTAAATTGAGCTAAAGTATGACCTACCATAAATAGTTATATAATATATACATCCACCTCATGTATACGTTGAGGACAGGTTTTGGGGCAACAGTTCTGGATTTTGATATAGCCCATGACCACTATTTTTTTTCTAATTCATTTCTGCCAAATTGTTTACCTGGTGAGTTATGACAGGGCTTCTTTTTGTTTTTCTAAGAAGCTCTTTATTTTAAACCTTGAGCAACAGCCCATCATACTCTGCCAAATCTTAAAATATCTGTCATACTAAAATATTTATGTCAGACACTCCTTTTTTGCTTCGGATTTCCAGCTTTTGGACTTGAATTCGAACACTTAAGACTTGTACATAGCAGGCAAATACACTCTGCTATATTTTAAGGTGTCTGCTATGCTTGCCTATTTGGGTTGGGTGGATTATAATTAGAACTACTTTCTCTTTCTATTTGTTTCCAGTGACCCCTCACTCCTGTTTAGAACTTTGACTTAAAGGTTAGTATTTCTACTTGGAGAATAACAGCAGCAGCAACAACCCTGTCAAATTTTTGTCTACTTCAGCTCTGTAATCAATAATAATAATAATAATAATAATAATTTAAAAAAACTTTATTTATACCCCGCCACCATCTCCCCAACGGGGACTCGGGGCGGCTTACATGGGGCCATGCCCAAAACAATACAATATAAACAGCATATAAAAGAACAACACATCACAACACAATAAGCAATACAATAAATAATAATATCCATTACAAAATAAATCAAGGAAAAAATGAAAAGCAAGGGCAGACCACATGAACATTAAGTTAAAACTTGGGGTGAGAGAGACATAAAAATAAAAACCACAGCGAAACAAGGTCATAAGGAAGTGGGGTATTCTGGAGGATAGATATTAGAGGGAGCAACGGAAAAGAAATATAAAATAGTTACTCCCCAAAAGCATAATCAATAACATTGAGTAGCCTTATTTCTTCTTTGTAACCTTAGAATCTGCTTTGATTGGACCTTGAATGGATCAGACCCACAGGTTAACACTGCAGACATCTGCATCGTTCGTGCTTTGACCAGTCCAACTCCCTTAGTCCAAAACCCAGCAACCACGGCTCTTACAGCAGAGGCATTCCAGAAGTTTTTCACTGATAAAATCACCGTGCTTCGGCAGGAACTGCCCCCTACAGCTGATACCTTAAGTGAGCTTGAGACTTTGTGGCCGCTTAGTGGGCCTATCTTTGACCGATTTACTCCGCTTGACAAGGAAGATGTCGCTAGAATCCTGGCTGTTGCAAAACCAACCACCTGTTCCCTTGATCCGTGTCCCTCCTGGCTGGTGAAGAGCTGCCTGGAAGGTCTACTCGATTCGTTGAGTAATATAATCAATGGCTCTCTTGAACAGGGGGTCTTCCCGGACAACCTAAAAGAGGCAAGGGTTCGTCCCTTGCTAAAGAAGCCTAGCTTGGATCCCATGACCCTTGCCAACTATCGTCCTGTCTCCAACCTCCCATTCTTGGGTAAGATGATAGAGCGGGCTGTACTGGGACAATTGCAACAATTTCTGGAGGATACAGCCGGCCTGGACCCTTTCCAGTCAGGCTTCCGCCCTGGCCATGGGACGGAGACAGTCCTGGTTGCCATTACAGATGAACTTCGTCGCCAGTCTGCTAGCGGCGGATCAGTGCTACTGGTACTTCTCGACCTTACCGCAGCGTTTGACACCGTTGACTACGATCTAATGATTCACCGTCTCGCCATGTCCGGAATTCGCGGTCAGGCCCTCAATTGGTTCAACTCATTTCTGCGAAACCGGAGCCAATGCGTGGAGTATATGGATCAAGTCTCTGACAGATCTCCCCTCCTATGTGGGGTACCCCAAGGTGCAGTTCTCTCCCCTCTTCTCTTCAACATCTACATTAGACCCCTTGCTAGTTTGGCTCGGAGTTTCGGCCTAGACTGCTATCAATATGCGGACGACACCCAACTACTTCTGCGCTTGGAGCCTGGAGCAACGTCAATACCAGACAATTTCACCTTATGTCTGGAGGCTCTTTCGAACTGGCTACGTGCTAGTAGACTGAAGGTGAACCCGGCAAAGACTGAGATTCTCTGGCATGGCCGCTCAACTGGTCTGACCCACTTGCTACCCACCTTCGATGGTGCTGTCCTATCTTCTTCGCCCACCGTTAAGAGCCTGGGTGTCGTTTTAGATTCGCAGCTGACAATGGAAGCTCAGGTCGCTGCTGCCAGCAAACAGGCCTTTTTCCATCTACGACAAGCGAGGCAACTGGCACCCTATCTATCTGATGAGGTGCTGGCAACAGTCATTTATGCCACGGTCACATCTAGGCTGGACTATTGCAACGCCCTGTATGTTGGGCTTCCGATGTCCACGACCCGGAAGCTCCGTATTGTTCAAAATGCGGCAGCCAGGCTACTTACAAGAACACCCATGAAATGCCACATAACACCAGTGCTGCAGCATCTGCATTGGCTTTCAACTGATTACCGTGGTCTATATAAAATGCTAGTCCTAACTTTTAAAACTCTTTACGGCCAGGGCCCATCGTATCTTAGGGACCGTCTCTCCTTCTCCCATCATTGGAGGTCGCAACGACCATCCCAACGAGACTTACTCTATGTACCGGGTCCTAGAGAAGTGCACTTGGAAAGGACCATGCGCAGAGCTTTTTCTGTTTCTGCCCCTGCCTTATGGAATGCCTTGCCGCCCTATATGAGAGCCATGCGTGAGTTAGGGCCTTTTACCCTAGCACTCAAGACCTGGCTCTTTACTAGAGCTTTTAATCTATTTTAATTTTTTTTAATCAATATTTGTATGTATGTATTTTTATCCTTTACAATTTTATCTTGTAAATCGCCTAGAGCATCGTGGATGGAGGGCGATTAATAAGTAATTAAATGATGATGATGATGATCTTCTGCATCTCCTTTCTGTTTGCAGTACAGCTTGTTCTGTCCTGGATGAACTGATACATTAGAATAACTAATAATGATGGTTGACCTTGGGTTATGGGTTTCCCTAGATCAAATTTTTGTTCATTTAGCAGGATATGATATTTTAAAGGTATTTCAAAGCACTTGAATTCAGTGTGGTTCATAGACCAGTCCCGGTCTATCAGCCATTGGCTATTGGCCCATGGTGTGTTTCCAGCTGTACACAGATGTAGCTAATGAGCACAAAGGTGATACCAGTCCCTGGCACATTAGTAATAATAATAGTAGTAATGGCAAACTTTATTCATATCCTGCCACCATCTCCCTGAAGGGACTTGGGGCAGCTTACAAAGGCACTCCATGGTGCAGCATATAACATAAAACAGTACAGGAGTATAAAACAATATCACATAAAATTATAACAAACCATTATCAACACATATAACATAAAATAAAATAGCACAATTTAAAAAATGCAGAACATGTGTAGATAAAATTAGCTGCCATCAGTTCATAACTAAAGTGCCAGTGTGTCAACCTCATATGGGCCCATTTCAGGACCTGCTCAAGGTCCAAAGCTTGTTGAAAAATCCATGTTTTTAGACTTGATTCGAAAGATTGAAGGGTGGGAGCTAATCTAATCTCTTTTGGGAGGGTATTCCAGATCCGGGGAGCCATTACAGAGAGGACCTCTCTACCGTCCCCACCAACAGTGGTTGGACCAAGAGAAGGGCCTCCCCTGTCGATCTCAAAGCCTGTGCCGGTTCATAGAAAGAGATGCTTTCTTGAAGATAGGTTGGACCCAAAGCGTATAGGGTTTTATAGGTAATAGCCTACACCTTGAATTGAACCCAGAAACTTGTCGGAAGCCAGTGGAGCTGCTTTAGTAGGAGCTGATATGTTCCCTATAGCTAGCCCCAGTTAGTAATCTAGCAGTTGACCTTTGCACTAGCTGCAGTTTCTGAACCGTCTTCAAAGGCAGCCCCACGTAGAGTTCATTACATTAGTCCATTCTGGATGTAACTAAGGTGTGGACCCCTGCAGGCCAAGTCAGGCTTTTTGAGGTACGGTCACAAGTTTTAATTATGCGAAGGCCCTCCTGGCCACTGCCGACACCTGAGCTTCAAGCGTCAACGATGAGTCCAGGAGGACACCTAAGACTGCAGACCTGTGTCCTCAGAGGGAGTGTAACCCCGCCGAGCACCGGTTGCCACCCTATACCCCGATTGACCTCGCGACTGACCAGGAGGACCTCTGTCTTGTCTGGATTACATTTCAGTTTTTGGCACTTATCCAATCCATCACAGCTATCAGACACTGATCTAGGATCCGAAGAGTTTCCTTGGAACGAGGTGGAAAAGAGTAGTAGTGTGTCATCTGCATAGAGATGGCACCCAATTCTAAAACTCCAGATGACCTCACCCAGCAGTTTCATGTAGATATTGAAAAGCATGGGGGAAAGTATGGAACCTTGCGGGAACCCACAGGTCAAAGATCAGGGATCTGAGCAGGTATCCCCCAGCATCACCAATTGGGTATGATCCTCTAGGAAGGAGCAGAGCCACTGCAATGTAGTGCCCCCAAGACCCATTTTGGAGAGCCGACCCAGAAGAATACCATGGTCAATGGTATCGAAAGCCGCTGAGATGTCCAAGAGAAACAGCAGGGACACACTCCCCCTGTACGAAGGTTATTCACCAAGGCGACCAAAGTTGTCTCTGTTCTGTGACCAGGCCTAAAACAAGACTGCAATGGATCAAAATAATTGGTTTCATCCAAGAATCCTTGGAGTTGAGGGGCCACCACCCACCATTACAAAATGAATTGTCAGCCACCAACATCTGATCACTCAAGAAAAAATGTTCTAGTTTTTTAACAATATATAATTTGTGATAGAGCTGAGAAAAGATACTTAGACTAAAATCTGAGTAGTGATTCTGTAGAGAGATCTTTCATGTTGAGATCAAAGAAAAGTGATCATTAAGATCTTTATTTAGTTTCTAGATTCAATATATTATTTACAAAACATATGGATTTGCTTGCCTTATACTTGTCCCTATTCCATGAACCAGTGATGTGTTTTAACCTACATATTTTAAAGTAGATGAGAAGCAATGTTGCTCATGTAAACACAGCAGCAGAAGAAATGCACTAAATAATTTTTAGTGGATTAATAATAACGTTCTATTTCTATATCCTTCTTTTTACAAAATCTTGGCATCCAAAATCAAATATAATGAAATGTACTCATGTATAAGTTTAGAAATTTTAGTCAGAATATCGACTCACAAAATCTGGATCAACTTATCCAACATGTGAATATAAATACAGGTACTTTATTCTTATCAAAACAAATTTGCGTAAAGTGGTGAAATATGAAAGCTTTGTTTGGCCTGGGAGAACATAAAATCCACCAACTTCTCTTATTTTCTCCACCATGGCAGTACTTCTGGCCTTTTTGAATGCTTGGGTCGGAAAATGGTGGTGGCAGCCAGGGCTGTCTGGCCCCTGAAGCAGTTTCCTCTCTCCCTAGAATAAACTTGAATTTATCCACCAGTCATAACAAAATCCATAGTTTTGGCATTAAAATATTCCCTTGATTATTCATAATATCAACATAAATATGAGTATATATGGTATATGACTCCAGTGATGGGTGCAATCCAGCAGTTTGATTTATTTGGGATTGTATAGCGGTTTACTAAATATCACTGAAGAGCTCCACAATGAAACAAGTCATCAAATGCCTATGTTCTTCACTAAAAATGTCACCAACTTTTTTTGCAGAGGAAATATATATTAAAAAATCCACAAAGTCTTTATTAGTGTTTGCATTGTTTGTGTTGTTACAATGCTGTGAAATTAAACACTATTGAGACTGGTGTGAAATACTTAGTTTGGGCAGCTGTCAATTAGGCAGAAATTTAAATGAATAAAACTTTATTTCTAACCTGCCCTCTCTCCCTGAAGGAATTCAGAATACATCTATGCCATCTATATCTATATTTGTATTTGTGGTGGCAACATTTGCAGTAGTGCAGTGATGCATTGTGATTCAAGGGAACACATAAGAAGATACTTTGAATTTGTTAATGGAGGTAAACTTCCTTTCACTGGCTTTATATTTGTATGGAAAGCACAGAAAGGCACAGACTTGGCTCAAATGTTCATTTTCTACAAGGCAGTGCATTAAAACACCTGTTAGAACAACCATGACAGGCATGAAAGGAAAAGTAGGTCTCTCTGCTGACGGTGATCAATTGCAGTATTGTTGACAGACAGTCACAGAGAACACTGCCCTGTGGTGTTCACTTTCTGTTCTTCAAGTGCATTTTGAGTCCAGTCATTAGTATGTATTCCATGTATATGACTGTCCCTGTGCAGACACAGAGAGATATCTATTTTCAGGTTTGCAGTAATTTATGGTCTATGAGCGAATATATGCATTATTTTTGTGATATCCGCCACCACAGAGAAGCAAAAAACAAAAAGGTCCACCCAGTCCTTGCATAATAATCCTAATTATACACTGCCCTCTTCTGATATTTTTTAAAAAATTGAACAGGTCTTCATGCCAAACTGTTTGCAATTATAATGTGAATTACAGATAATACTCTGATATTTGTAGATATAACATACTGATGGTTGCATTATGTTCCATTGTCGTCTCCAGGGTTCACACTTGAGACCCAGGCAATCAAGTTACCAAAAAAAATCACAAAAAAATCTAACAATGTTTTAAGTATATTTACAATTTTGTCTTTGGCTACATTCATAGGTGTCCTGGGCTGTTTGCAACCTGCAGGCCAACAGGTTGGACAAACATTCCGTTTTCTGAAGTATGCAGAATCCACAAACATATTTTGTGAAGTCTGGTTTCACTTTCAAAGTGACAGACACAAGACAAAACTTGTGGTATTGTTTGCAGATTGAACCAAGAAACACTGTTAAGGAACTTCTTTTATTTCCTTTACTTTACGCAGAATTTTCAACTGGATGCATTTGCACATAATGTGAAGCCATGTTTTAGCATGGCTATTTTATCTGTTTTGTACCAAAGCAGTGAGAAGACTGCATGATGCCTTTGGCTTCTCGATGCTCTTTTTTCCCACACAACTGGAAGGAAGAATAACCCAGAATTCTATTTCACATAACAGAATTTAGGATACCTGAAAAGAGAAATATGTTAGATAAAATGCATTCAGTTGTGAAAACAAGTAAACAGGAAACTTGAATTGTTTGTTGGCTTGCTTAATAGACTAGCATTTATTTAAACTGCAACTCTTGTTTGATATATACTGACAACTATTAATCTTCAACAGTGAAAGTGACTTCTAGTTTATGGTCCTTTTGGGGGGATTACTGTGGAATATGTAAGTTTCACACTTCATATAATTTTATTTTCATGTATGAAGTATTCAATTAGAGTATTATCTGCAAATCCTGCCTTTCTCAGCGAACAGTTTATGGAGGAGAAGCCATGCCTGGTTAAATTGTGTTTATAAACCCTTTAAGAGTTACCATTTGGTACAGGAATATTTCATCTCTTTATTGAGATTATTTCTTTATCAGATATTATTTAAGCTGGGTTTTACTGTACACTGATGAGCTACAAATTGGTTTCATGGTTAATTTTATTTTTACGGGATTATTCTCCAATCAGGTGTTTAGTAGAGGTCATTGTAAATGTATTCAGATACAAATATCGTGAGCGCCAGTAATACATTTTTCTCAATAAGAACCCATTGAAATAAACACCTTATATGAAAATAATCATGTTATGCTAGAAAAAGTACCTTTGGTAAATTTTAAAAAACAATTGCACTTGTTAAATCCTGAAAAATGAATCATTGTATTAAAAGGATAAAATATTTGTTTTTTAGATGAAAACTTACACCACAATCATGATCAGACTTGTTATGGAAGATATAGATAGGATCCTTTCAGTGATTAATTTGTGATATAATATTGATAAAATCCCACATCTTTTTTTTCTTTTTTTTACTAAAATGGCTTTTATAATATAAATCCAGAAAACGGGAATTGTGGAATTGGAAGTCACCACAATGGCCATCTAAGCCAATCTCATGTGATGCAAGAATACATATTTAATACTCCTGAGATAAGTCCACTTTTTTTAAAGACTTCCAAAAAAGAGCCTACAGTCTTTTAAACCAGTCCATTCCACTGCCAAACCTCCTCACTATTAGGGAATTAATCCAAATTTGTACATGGCATCCCGTGTATTTTAATTTGAATCAGTTTGTCTGTGAACTAGTGTCTTATTTCATTTTCTACATTAATTCTTCTTAGGAGACCAGCAATTGTCCCCCACAAAGTGCTATTGACTGGGACTGTGTTTGTCCCTTGGTTACAAGAGTTAATTTTTTCCATGGCCCAGCTTATTTATTCATTTACTATATTTTTACCCCATTCTTCTTACCCCGAAGGGGACTCAGAGTGGCTACCAAGTTGGCAGCGTTCAATACCATACAAACAATAGATACAATATACACAAATATTAAAATCATTAAAAGTTAAAAATCATAGCATATTAATACATTACATTAGTATATTGAAATCAGCTATTTAAACCACACAAATCCGAAGTCATAATCCAGGAGCCATTCCAATCATATTATGATTACCGTATATACTCGAGTATAAGACGACCCGAATATAAGCCGAGGCACCTAATTTTACCACAAAAAACTGGGAAAACTTATTGACTCAAGTATAAGCCGAGAGTGGGAAATGCAGCAGCTACTGGTAAATTTCAAAATAAATATAGATACCAATAAAATTACATTAACTGAGGCATACGTGGGGTAAATGTTTTTTTTAATATTTACCATATTTCAAAGAAAAACAGTAAGTTAACTCTGTAAGTGCATAAGTAGGGTCAACAAAACCAATATGGTATCAACAACTTTATAATAATAATAATCATCATCATCATCAACAACAATAACAACAACAACTTCCTTTGTATCCTGCTCTATCTCCCCATGGGGACTCAGGCCGGCTTCCAACATAGTAACAGGCAAACATTCAATGCCTATATAAACAATGCAGGGCTAGATATAGCTCTATAATTATATATACTAATTTCACATTTGCATTTCCCCCCTGAAAAGTTTGCAAGTCCTGTGTGCATTTCCCTCCTGCAATATTTGCAAGTCCCATTTATCTATGTTTACATCTATCTAGACATCTGTGTGTGTGTATGCGCATATTTAAAAGGCCTATATCTATATTAATATCTATCTATCTAGACATTGCTCTATATATAGAGAATTATATCTTTATAGGACTTGCAGAGGCTTGCAAACATATGAGGGGAAAATTCATATATTAAATTAATGTATTTGTAGAGGGAAATCTATATATTATTTACAAGCTTTGGGGCATGCATTTGCCCAAGGAAGAAATGCAAGCAAAGCCCTCCTAAAAACAACTTTGGCCTCTTTTCTCCTCCCCTCTCCCACCTCTTTTATTTATCCCTTTTCAAACTCTAAAAGTAGCCAGAAAAGGCTTTTTAAAACTTCCCTTCCTCTCACAAAAAACCCACCCCATTTTTGTTTCCTTAGGAATAAAAAGAAATACACACCTTCTGTTGCTCTTCTTTAATAATAATAATAATAATAATAATAATAATAATAATAATTATTATTATTATTATTATTATTATTATTTTATTTTTGTATCCCGCCACCATCTCCCCAGAGGGACTCGGGGCGGCTTACAGATATAAAACCAACATACAATAATATCAAATACAAAAACACGTAAATAAATTTAAAAGGCATTAAAATCACACTCATTATAAAACACTTGAGAAACACAGCAATAAAAACATAAAATGAGCTGGGCAAAGTGCACTGAGTGGAACTTGTAAACAAGAAGGAAGTTAAGGTGCTACAAGGTCATGGGAAGAGCCTTAGACTGGGGTGAACACTGAGGCAATGTCAAGGAGTTAACCAACAGGTACAACTGGTCAGAAGAACCCGCTAGTACCAGGGTTTAGTATACAGTGGGCGGTACTTCTTCAAAGGCCTGTTTGAAGAGCCAGGTTTTCTTTCCCTCCCTATTGACTCAAATGTTCTTGCAATAATAGTAATAATAATAATAAATCCTGCAAAATTGCAAGAGTATCTCTTTTTCTTCCCCTTACACCCATGCAATATTTTTTTTCTCCCTGGCTTGCAAGAGGCTCTCACTCACTCTCCTTTCGCTTTTGAAAACATTCCCTCGCCTCTCTCTCTCTTAAAAAATAAGATAACTCCAGCCTGGGAGGAGAAGCGGAGAAGGGAGGTTTTGGAAAAGAAAACATACTGTGGCCTCCAGGCTCCACTGCCTGGCTTGACCTTGACCCGATTATAAGCCGAGGGAGACTTTTTCAGCTCATAAATAAGGGCTGAAAAACTCGGCTTATCTTCAAGTATATACGGTACTTCATTGCCTCCTACTGCACTGACTGTTCTCCAAAGGCTTGGTCCCATAGCCAAGTTTTCAGTTTCTTTCTGAAGGTCAGGAGGGAAGGAGCTGATCTAATTTCACTGGGAAGGGATTTCCACAGCCAAGGGGCCACCACTGAAAAGGCCCTGTCTTTTCCCACCAACTGCACCTACGAAGGAGGCGGGACTGAAAGCAGGGCCTCCCCAGAAGATCTTAACCTCCAAAGTGGTTCATAGAGGGAGATATGTTCAGTCAATAACTTTCTTATGGTGCCCAGAGCTCCAAAGAATTGACCAAAGCAGGGCAGATTGATTATCACTTCCCTCAATTCAGGACACTATACAATCCTTTTGCTGAAGCCTGGAGGTGTGTTGGATTTTTTTGGATTCTGCATCATACTGTTGACTCACATTTAGCTTGTGGTCTATGAAGCCAGAAAAATCTAAGATTCTTTTTACATGTACTGTACTAAAGTCAGGTAGATTTCTTTTCCCCTTGCCAAATGCATTATGTAGTACTTTCTACCTTTGACATATGTGTGGTGCCTCCACTCTTACATCTAGCAAAAGATAGGAGGTTCTTTGCCCGATACCTGTCAGTCTGAATCTGTTTAGATTTTCTAGGAGTTGCCATGTGGGCAACTTACATTCCCAAGGTTTCAAAACCCAATTCTATCCTCTAGTCAGATCAACATCAATGTAGTTCTTAAGTATTCTTGAGCTTTTATCTTTCAGGAAATTAACAAGCGAACGAGCTACATCTTTTATACTAAGATTTATTCTAGTAATACAAATAGCACAGATAAATCCATTGTCTTTAGCGGCACAGACCTTGAAACAGTCAAGACACAATCTTATACCTCGATTAGAATTATATCGTAAACTGTTAACAGTGTATTGTTGAAGGCTTTTACAGCCAGAATCACTGGAGTGCTGTATGGTTTCAGGGCTGTATGGCTGTGTTTTAGCATTTTCTCCTGGTGTTTTGCCTGCATCTGTAGCTGGTATCTTCAGAGGATCTGCTGGTAGTAACGCAAGTGGAGTATACACAGTTACACTTTCCTTTCTAGTGTGTCTTTTAAACCTTATGTATGTATTGGCATTTGGTTGGATATTTAATAACAAGCTTTATCAAGAAAGGAATCTTGCCACATGTAGGATCTTGGATTATCTGCAATTTCTCAGCAACCTCAGTAACTAGGACTGCCTTTGCTGAGAGCAAAATCTAATCTTTTGTTATTTAAAGGGCTTCAATTTTATAACCTCTAGCCTTCATTTAGCCACTCTCCCCCTGCTCGCTTTCATCAAACCAAAAGAGGGATTTGTGGTAAGGTAGGCATCATTACACTTATTTCAGTTTCAGCAAACATACATAATACTGAAGTTTATTTTCTTTCCCAAACTACAGTTTCTCCTTTTCTTATATGACGGTGTTTTGCTATCATTAGGCCAGTAACCTCACAATGTCAGGATTGTTATTATTATAAGCCAGCTATTACCTTCATCCTATCTTTGTTTATACTTAGGCTGGCTCCCATCTCAAATCAAACATACATTTATTTTCATAACATGCTGCTCTGCATTGCACGTCTACAGCTCCAAAAGGTTAAAGGAGGCAAAGAGAAATCTTAAAAACCTTGTTACAACTTAGATATATTATTGTTGAAATTATTGTGTTAGTTTAGTCCAGCTCTCCTATTTATTAAGGAGATTTGGATTCCTGATTCTGTCTTTTGAGGGATTAGATACCTTTCCTAGTTTGGTATCATCTGCTGTCAAGTTTGTAGATGATAGCAAAATCACAGATAACATGCATAAAATATTTGTAAAAATTTAATACTTGGAAAGAACTCTTAAAGTTTAGTATTGTTATTAACTGCCAGGTGACTTTGATTTAAAATGACCCCATGAATCAGAGACTTCCAAGTCACCCTGTTGTCAACAGCGCCGCTCAGTTGTTGCAGTCTCAGACATCCTTGATTGAGCCTCTCTCTCTGTAATGTTGTCACACTCTTTTCTGCTGTTTTCTACCTTACTGAGCATTGTTGCCTTTTCTAATTTTCTTTTTAGAAGTCCTCAGTATCTGTATAACTATTCTAGCACCATATTTCAAATGAGTTGATTTTTCCTATTAGATTTCTGTACTATTCAGCCTTCACAATTATACTTAGAAATTGGAATTATGACAGCATGGACAGTCCTAACTTTAATATTCAATTACAAATTTTTATTACTTACTTAGGTGATCCCTCGTAGGCCGAGGACGATGGTCTTCCAGTTGTGGGGTCTTGGGGATGTGTCCGTAGATGGCTGAAGAGACCTATTCTTGATCTGCATGTTCTCCCGCAGTGAGAACATCTGTTTCCAGGTGGAAGGCGGTCCCAGTCAGGGTTGGCTTGATGCTCCTTCCTCTTGGCACGTTTCTCCCTTAAGCTGCCTCTTCGAACTCCGCAGCACTGCTGGTCACAGCTGACCTCCAAATAGAGCGCTCAAGGGCCAGGGCTTCCAAGTTCTCAGTGTCTATGCCACAGTTTTTATGGTTGGCTTTAAGCCCATCTTTAAATCTCTTTTCCTGCCCACCAACATTATGTTTCCCGTTCTTGAGTTTGGAGTAGAGCAACTGCTTTGGGAGACGGTGATCGGGCATTCGGACAACGTGGCCAGTCCAGCGGAGCTAATGGCGTAGGAGCATCGCTTCGATGCTGGTGGTCTTTGCTTCCTCAAGCATGCTGACATTTGTCCGCCTGTCTTCCCAAGAGATTTGCAGGATTTTTCTGAGGCAACGCTGATGGAAACGCTCCAGGAGTTTGGTGTGATGTCTGTAGACTGCCCACGTTTCGCAGGCGTAGAGCAGGGTTGGGAGGACAATGGCTTTGTAAACAAGCACCTTGGTATCTCTACGGATGTCCTGGTCATCAAACACTCTCTGCTTCATTCTGAAAAATGCTGCGCTCGCAGAGCTTAGGCGGTGTTGTATTTCAGTGTTGATGTTGATTTTTGTGGAGAGGTGGCTGCCAAGGTAGCGGAAATGGTCAACGTTTTCTAATGTTACACCATTAAGCTGTAGTCCTGGCATTGCAGAGGGATTAGCTGGTGCCTGCTGGAAGAGCACTGGTTTTCTCGATGTTCAATGAGAGGCCGAGCTTCTCGTATGCTTCTGCGAAGGTGTTTAGAGTGGCTTGTAGGTCTTCTTCTGAATCCGCACAGACTACATTGTCATCGGCATAATGGAGTTCTATAACAGATGTTGTGGTGACCTTGGTTTTGGCTTTCAGTCTGCTGAGGTTAAATAGCTTGCCATCTGTCCTATAGATGATTTCCACTGCAGTGGGAAGCTTCCCAGCAACAAGGTGAAGTATCATAGCGATGAAGATAAAAAATAAGGTAGGGGCAATAACACATCACTGCTTGACACCTGATTCCACCTTAAATGGGTCAGTTTGGGAGCCGTTGCTGTCCAAGACTGTTGCCATCATGTCATCATGGAGGAGCCGAAGGATGTTCACAAATTTGTCAGGGCACCCGATTTTTTGGAGAATGGTCCAGAGAGCGCTGCGATTCACTGTGTCGAATTCCTTTGCAAGGTCAATGAATGCCATGTACAGAGGTTGGTTTTGTTCCCTCCATTTTTCTTGTAGCTGTCAAGCAGTGAAGATCATGTCCACTGTTCCTCTGGAGGGGAGGAAGCCATTCTGGGATTCTGGGAAGGTGTCTTCTGAGACAGGGAGGAGGCGGTTTGCAAGGATTCTTGCGATAATTTTCCCAGCCAAGGTTAGAAGGGAGATACCGCGATAGTTCCCGCAGTCCATGACAACAGTTCAGCCCTTTCACTATTAGAAGCTTCCTTGAATCAATTCTTCCCAGCATTTTGTCCTTGTAATAAATTAATATTGCGACCTGATCTTGTCTCTAGTAGTTCTGTGAAGGAGCTCATTCTTTTCAAGATTTCTACTTTATGGATACTATATAGAAAGTATAGAAAGTGATATCTTTGCCTATCTTTTCCATAGATTATGTATAAAGACATGATGGTATCTCATGAGTTCTTTCCATTGTGCTTCATTTTAATTATGTTCACTAGATTTATGTTCTTTAATATAAAGGATTCTGAATCTTCTATTTTGACTCATGGGCTTCTAGTGTGATTTCTTTGAAAATGTTATTTATTCATTCAATTTATGTTCACCTTTCTTCCAATATGAAGAAAGGTGGCTCACAGTATCAGATAAAACACCATACAATGGCTAATGTGTTTTTTTAGAAAATAGAAAGTATAAATTAATGACAGTTTTAAAATGCATATAAAATATACTAGTAATAATAAATCTTAATCAAAATAGGTTTTGCAGTGGACAGTTAGTCAAAAGTCTTGAAAAAATACAAGGGTTTCCATCTCCCTGAGAAAGACAGTGAGGAGTGGTCAAGTCAGCCTCCTTTAGACAGGAATTTCACAGCATTGGAACAGCCACCAAGAAAGTTCCTGCCAAACGTGCCTGTGATAATGGTGGAACCAAGAAAACTTTCTTCTCTGTAGATCTTAAATCTTCTGCAGTTAAAATAAAGTTTTACCGTCTGGGCCCAAGCTGTATAGGACTTTATAGGTCATAACTAACATACCCATGGAAATATCTATACATAGGAGTGTTGTGTGGATTCTGGGCTGTATGGCCGTGTTCTAGCAGCATTTTCTCCTGATATTTCACCTGCATCTATGGCTGGTATCTTCAGGGCATCACAGATGATCCTTTGAAGATGCCAGTCAAAGATGCAGGTGAAACATTAGGAGAAAATGCTGCTAGAACACAGCCATACAGCCTGGAAACCACATAGCACTCCAGTGATTCTAACCATGAAAGCCTGTGACTATACATATCTATACATATCTATAGATTTCCCCCCTCAGCTATATCTTTCTGGTCTTAGCCTGTTTCTCTAACAACCTGTTTCTACCAAGTTTCTCTTCAGTATTCAAAATACTTTCATCCATGTCCCCATGTACGATAAATCTGGAACTAAATCCCCTCAGCTTTGGTGGCTTTTCCCCAAGTAGCAGTTTAAATCCCCGCGCTACCTTTTTGATGTTAAATCAATCACTTTATTTATATTCTTCCTTTTTCCCAAGAGTGTGACTCATGTTAAATGCAAGCAATATAACTCCATTCTAGTGTAAGTGGTGTCTTTTCCTTTTTTGTGCAAGCCTCATTTGTCCCGAAATATCCCCATCCTTTCTGTATCTCCATCTTTAACTTTTCATTGAGATCCTCACCTTTTTTGCCTCACTGGCTTTGCACATAGATAATACGTAATTAAAAAATAGTATTCAGAGGTTCTGTCTTTCAGTCTACCTGATTTTGTCTTCTTGGACCTGACCAATACATTTCCCCTTGCCCCTAGTGCAGTTTTGAACCCTATGGGCTAACTCTAGCTCAGGAATCTCAACCTGGCTGTCTAGGGCAGGGCTTCTAAAATTGTTTCCACTTGTGACCCTTTTCTACCCAAGAAAGATACATTACTCTGGGTATATAGGTGTACTACAGATATAAAATCAAACATTTACTGATAATAAATCAGCATTTGCAAAGCTTGCTGAACATGCTGATTTTCCTTCTTAATGAAGTATAGCTGAAGCATTTTCTACAGAGTAAATGTAATCACTGCATGTTGTTGCTAACAGATTTGTGTAAATGGGTGACTTTCAGAAACCTTTTACTGTTTCCAAATTTTTCGTGACCCTAACATTGAGCTAAGGATGCTCCATTTGTGGTTGGGACCCACAGTTGAAGGTGCCATGGTCTAAGGGATATGCAACAGCTACAGGCTTTGCACTATACAGGGAGGTGAGCATATTGTCTACACATCTCTCAGAAACCCAGCTTTATAAATAGTATCTCCTATTATCAGAGGTCCCACCTTGCCCACTAAATGAGAGGAAGTTCAAACCCACATATTTATTTTCCATTGCCTCTCCTCCCCTTTCCCTAAATTCATTTTCCATTCAATAATTCCTAGATCACAACAGGTATGAAAAGACAAGTTTAAGCTACAATTGGTCTATCATGGAGGAAGAAATGCTGTGTGTATATACATGTGTAGTTCCTTCTTCCCTAAAGTTATGCACCCCCCTGTAAAACTTTTTTACTGACTATCTGCACCTTTATTTGCTCCAACACAGCCTGCATCTAGTTGTTAAATGGAGCTGCTGCACAATCCACTGCCAATTAATGCTTTAAAATAGTTTTGATTTTTAAAGTCAAGATTTTGGCATAATATGCCTGTTTAGAAATATGTCATAGTAGTTGTGCTACTGAACATTTTAAAAAAGACACACACACCTAGATTAATAAAATATTAATGTTAACTCTGCTGACTTCATCTGTACTCACTGCATCACTGCAAAATGTAGGTAATAAGCCTTAAGGCTGGCACTGATAGTTGTATTATTATATATCTATAAAGGGACCCCTTCCCCACACCAGTAGGAGGCTTGAATTAGCCCCTTTAAAAATGTGTTTAATGTTGCAGTTCATGTTACTTTGTCACAATGCGTACAGCAAAGTGCTTTATTGAGATAGTACAGTTTTATTATAAAGTCGGTTCATTCATATTGTACATCATAATTTAGTTATGACACTGTTAAGTTCCAAGGTTAAATTATGTCTCATTCATCTTGAGGCTTCTCAGCAAATTACAGCACTCTTTTCTCTTTCCTTTACCCATCTTTACGAGAATTAGTTTGAAGGTGTGACAGAAATGCATTGTATTA
The DNA here is from genome assembly GCF_035594765.1 of Anolis carolinensis. Lineage (NCBI taxonomy): Eukaryota > Metazoa > Chordata > Lepidosauria > Squamata > Anolidae > Anolis > Anolis carolinensis. Next base: position 25,265,970 of record NC_085841.1, on the reverse strand, counting down.
TGTCAGTTGCCAAGACCTGGGAGCAGAGCCGTTTCCCCCAGACTCAAAGGTAGTAATTGTTGACTGTGTCAAAGAGAAGCTGAATTTTCATACAGAGGGAGCTGAATTGGGTTTACTAGTCATGAGGCTAAGAAGCATTCTGTCCTGCTCTTCCAACTGGAGGTAAGTCACTGCGATGACAGTAGTTATTAAGGAGGGATTGGAACACCTCTTCAGAAAGCCAGTTAAATCTGGTAATTGGGTGTCATTCATAGTGCACAGATCTAAGGGATACATACCAATCACTACATGTGCGAGAATTCAAGGACTTAGGAGAAAAGGTGAGAACAAAGGGACCTTAATGAGATTATACTTTCTATATTATCTAACAATATATCGACAATAATAGTATGTATGTAAATGCTATCTGTCATCTTTGCCCCAAAATGTGCTAACTTCTGAGGGATACTTTCTTCCTCACTCCAGCTCCACCACACCAATGTAAGCAAATATCACACTCTCCTTAATGCTTATGTTAAATTGTGCATATACAGGGAGATTGTGACTGGCACTGTAGCATAAACAGAACTGTGCATCGCATGCTGAAGTGAAATGTAGCAAGCAGAAATCCAACATATATAATGGCATGCAGGATCATGACTGAAGAAGCTCACAAATTGAAATGATTGTATGGCTGCAGTTTTAGAACCAAGATATATTTCTAGGATATCCTTTTCCTGCTGGATTTTGCTTGTTTATTTTTGACAACATCAGCTACTATTTAGACACAGGTTTTGGAGAGATTAGAACTGAAGGTTGTGGGATGTGTACAATAGCCTAATGATGTTTTATTCTTTTTGGAACAAATTTGTTGCGCAAAATGTCAGAGGAGTCATTTTGTTCATGTCAGTTATTTGAAAGTAATGGAAAGATGCCAACGTGAAAGGCCCAGTAATTCATGCACTAGTGTAATGGAGCAAATGAAATGCAAAGCTCTTGTACAGGTCCAATTTCAGCACCAAATGCTTACCTGTCAGTCAGCAAAATTGTCCCTGAATGAAAATGAACCCATCTGAGAGGGAAAGGCTTTAAAATATATATACATCGTATTCTTTGCATCAGACGCAAAGCGGAAGAGCCTCTGAAGAGAAAATGCTGAAAAAGGAAATATTAACAAACAGTGAGTTGGCACTCATCCATGTATCATTCACTAGAAAAATCTTGCGCTCATTATGTTCAGAGTCTCTCTCTCTCTCTCTCTCTCTCTCTCTCTCTCTCTCTCTCTCTCTCTCTCTCTCTCTCTCTCTCTCTCTCTCTCTCTCTCTCTCTCTCTCTGTTGTGTTGCACCTGTTTGGTGTCTTTTATCTTTCTGGATGGACAGGTGATTTCCCTTAGGCGATGGCAAACTTGACCAATCAGTGATTTAAAGGAAAGCTGGGGACAGGTAGCTATTGACTTCTGGTTGCAGCTGTGGTTTATATTTGTGAAAGAACTGATGACAAGTGTTAAAACATGAGATGCTGAATACTCTTTATTCTTTTCTTTTCCTGGTGGCCCAAGGCAACTGATTTCTCAGTGGAAATCAGATTTATTACAATCAATTTCTGTCGCTGGGAGATTAGCTCTAAATAATGAGACCAACATATTGATAAACATAAGACAATATGCAGTAGCTGAATCCTAGAATCATGTATATCTGAAATGTTTCCAGTTGACCACAGACATGAATACCGGGGCCATTTTATATTTAATAGGGAAAAAATATGATGCTGAGGCCCATTCAAGCTGGCTGGAATTTCCACTTCTGCTTGTAAACACAGAATTGGATAGACCAGAAATAATGCGACAGAAACTCATGTTGTAGGAGTCTTGACAATGTACAGTATACAAGTAAAACTACTTCAAGCCTTCTGCTCTTTTTGATCTCTATGTCCTATTCATTCCTGGCAAGCATTTTGGCTGTGTGTTTCCTGCATGTATGATAGAATATTTCTACTCTTTGAAACTGTTGTCCATGTATGTTGTCCATGTATGCACTTCAGTGAGATGGTGGAGGAAGGGCTCTCTTTGCTGTATTTTCTCCTTTGTCCACAACCACTGTCTATGCTTCTCTCCTTGGTTTATTCTCTATGGCCTCATCTACACTGACAGTTTAATGCAGTTTCAAGCTGGTATTGAAGAAATGTGAAGATGATTACATAAGAAACCGTGGAAATAATTTGAGACCCAGGTGCTCCTTACACAAATCACAGAGCCGGACCAATATGATACTTTTGTAGGAGTTGTCTGGGTGCTGTAGTTTGAAACTACCTTCAAACTGCATTAAATGGTCAGTAAAGATGGGGCCTCTCTCATTCTCTTTTCTTCTCTATCTCTCCAAAGAGAACATTGCTCTTCGCTGGTCCTAGTTGTAGTGGCTAATTAGGGAGAATTCACATGAATAATTTTGCCTGTCAAATATACTTTAAGTAATGTGTTTATAGTAAAGCAGCCATGAGTTTGCTTGCCGCAAACACAATACATCTCTACCCAAACTGAATTGCATTGGTGTTAATGGTGAATTGACCACACAGTAGCCATATTACAAGCTTAACTTAAACCAGAATACATTAATCTCCATTCTCCAACGTCAAACTACAGCAGTTCAAATATGTAATTTACTGCTTTGACCACTCTGTCTCATGTGTTTATTTCTATCTAAAGAATTTAGTACAACTTTCAACGTTGTTTCTGAATGCAACAGTCTCTTCTGTTCCTAGAATACTCTGTATGTATCCTTTGTGTTGGAAATTTATGAGCAAACAACCTCTACAGACTTGTAATAATCACTTTATCTCAATATTAACAAAGAGAAGGCAAGGTAAGAATCAAGTATTTAAAAGCAAAATTGAACTAAATTGCCTATCTGCAATGTGAGTCCAAAAAATTATTTTAGAGAAAATTTACATGAAACCCTTTTCAGAAGAGGATGTCAAAGAGAGGGGGCGAGGGAAAATCCCTTGGCTCTGCAGTACCAGATTTATTTTAATCCTTTGACTCAAGTGGCTATTCCTTGTCTTGTAGGTCTGGGGATAATAATACTTGTATCAATCTATATTCCATGACTTTTGTAAGCTGTGAAAATGGTGTTTTTCACCAAATTGTCACTTATTATCATTCATTTAAGGCCACTAACATAGAAAAATGTTTTGGCTACAATGTCAAAAGAATAGGGACAATTTGATGTTTTCTTTTGATGCTGTTTGTTGATATCTAGACCACTGCAGCTTGATTGCCTAACATTAAACCTATAATAACCGTGCAATCATAGCAGTATCATCATGAATGTTGTTACAATGGAAACAACATTTACACTGCTTCAAAATAGTAATTATCAAACTTTTTGTCATGAAGCGCTTATTTGCTGGCATTGATCTGCCCCGGTCAGTTGTTAGCTCTTCTCATCTGAGGTGCGTATTGATTGTATAATCAGTAGATAGAGGCTGCGGGCAGATGAAATTCAGTGTTGTTGGCCAAATTATTGGCTGCTTGCCTGTTGACCTGGACCCTGCTGGTTGTACCTAAGGCACCGGTGGGATTATTACTCATTTTAGTGACACTACTTTCACAGAGAATTCTGTATCATTAAGAAGGATAAATGCCATCCTACTTTGCTGCAACCATTGCTGAATACATAGTCATCTGTTAGCAAGAAAATCTTGGAAAATCTTACACATAGGTCATGTGACACCAATTCTAAGGAGCAGAAAACCTCCAGTGACCTATATCTCCTTGTATTTTCTATGTTAGCAATACAGAATTTGGGCTTATGTTGCCATGACCCATGCTGAGCATTAGCTGTAAGCATTATACAGAGTTTGCTACTTGTAAATATTCAGTATTTAGTTAGTATACAGGGTGTTTGAAAAAGAACTCCCTAGTTTTAAGTATAAATACATTAAAACTAGTTCTTTTTCAAACACCCTATATATAACAATGAATTATTATATTTTCTGGTAGCTCTTGGAGGCAGCTAACAGAATTCAAGAAATAATCAATATGAAAATAGAGCTAGATATAGCTCATAGCCACCATTCCTTGCTTTGCCCTACCCTCCAGTATAGCAAAAGCTTGCTCAAAAAGTTAATTTTCTCGCACTCTTAAGTTTAACTACTGCAAAGGGGAAGCATTCAGGAGGTGGATGGCAACCAGTGAGAAAACGGTTAATACCCCACTCTCTAGCTTGGTGTTTCCCAAACATTGCTCCGCCAGATGTTTTGGATTTTGGCTCCCAGAATTCCAGACAGTTGACCAGTGTGGCTGAGGCTGGATCTATGTACACTCCCCTATATCCTAGGTTCTGATCCCTGATTATCTGCTTTGAACTGGACTATATGAGTCTACACTGCCAGATAAAATGGTATAAGCAGATAATCTTATCAGATCCTGGGATGTAGGGCAGTGTAGATCCAGTCTAAGGCTTCTAGCAATTGAAGTCCAAAACAGCTGGAGGAGCAAAGTTTGGGAACAACTGTTTTATACCTTACTAGCAGCTATCAAAGTTTTACCTAGTGCAACCAGTTGGTTTAGCAGACTGTCCCATTTGTGTGAATGGGACCCACAATTGTTTTGCCCCAGAAAATTTTTTTTGGGGGGGGACTATCTGGTGGGGAAAGAAGGGTTACCTTTTTCCCTTTTATGCCCCCCCCCCCCGACCCAGCAATCCCTATCAAAGCCATATTGTCCATTTGAATGGAATCTTTCCCTCTAAGTATAAATCCACATTGGTATTGATGGGGAAGGAAAGAGCAAGGGAGAAGAGAGAAAAGGAAGGAAGAGAAAAAAAATCAAAGAGTGAATGAGAGATATGGATGGCGGAAAGAACATGGATGGTCAACTACTTTTGGTCCTGCCTGCCACAAATCCAGCCTTGATTCTCCCTGGATTGCAGCTCCCAAGAGATTTCCCTTGAAGAATTCCAACCTTGACCTCTGTTCTTACTGTAGGAAACTGCTAAAATTCTCAGAGAAGAAACAATATAGAGAGAAAACAAAGAATAAAATGCAATGGGAATCCCACATGGCTCAATAGAGATGCTTCTCCTAGGATATATACTGGATAATTACATACATTGACCTAACTGGCAATAGAATTATTTAAACCTAGAAAGCAGGTCATTGATGAAGCTGGAAGGCTGGTATTCCACTACTGAATGAATAAAATTCATGAGGGGAATTGAACAAGAGAGAATAGTCAGCCATATATTCAGGACCATAGTCAGAAAAATTATGGGGGGGGGGGGGGGTTAAACATTTTTAGCAAATCATGAAGAGTAAGTCCATAACACAAACAATTTAAATTATATGATTCATTCTATATTTTTATATAGACTAAATTAAATTTGTATTTTAGTTACAAAGTTTCAAGTGTTAAAAAACTGAAAACTACTCTTAATTGGTAATTTATGGTTACAAAGGAATACAATGTCTGTTGGAAACAGTTGAAAACTGTGTCAATATACTTTGACAGAAATCAGGTTTCATCTATAAACTTCGGTGGACACTCAAGAGAGCAAGTCCAATCAGTTTTTCTTGCCCCATTGTGCTTCTTATGTATGTTTTCAAACATTTATGAGTTAAAAATGACCTTTCACTTGTAGCTGTTGACACTGGCAATGTTACAGAAAACTGAAGAAGTTTCTTCACATTTGGAAAAAACAGTCCATCACAGACAAGATATGCTTCCAGTGCATTTGATGGTTTTTCTGCAGGTGCACTATTTTTCCATTTTCTACACCACAGGTCAAATTCTTCCATCAATATCTTGAAGGCATTAATTGTAAAATTCTGTTCACTTTTTCAAGTTGGATTTTAAATGGCTCTCCACACAAATAATGCAAGTTCAGTCCAATTTTGTCTAGTGTTTTCAAAATAATGTCTGCAAGTCCTTCACCTGTTATATCACTTATTTTCACAAAGCCTATAAAGGCTTGTCTTATTTCTGCAACCAACATCGACGTACCTTACTGAGAGCGATAACTGTTCCGAGGTACTTACATCCAAAGTTTCATCTGCCAAAACAGAGGAACTCCATGATGCATTGCATCTTTCAACTATTTTTTGGATTATCTTGTCACCATAAATGTTTATTAGTTCATTTTGTATTTTAGGCCTAGTATATTGGGCATTCATAGCTGCAGTTTCAAGATGTCTGGCATGATAACCCAATAATAATAATAATAATAATAATAATAATAATAATAATAATAATAAAAATTTTATCCCACCCTATCTTCCTGAAGGGACTCAACAAGGCCCTGAAATCACCATCATTGGGCAAAGGTTCTAAACTGTTAATAGGTCCTGAATCTTTGCTCCCTCTTAAAGCCAGTTCATGTTGGCCACAAAGACAATAGTTTCCACAATTGGCAGAAGTTTCTTTCTGATTTCTTCAGCTTTCTTATTATTTCTTTTATCATGATGACTGGTTACATCAGAATGTTTTCCACTGTTAATTAACAGGAAGTTTTCAGCCAAGCACAATTTGTTCTGATAGTACTCTGTTTTTGGTGTCCATTGAAGACTTCTGTTGCATCTTTCCATCGCACAAATGGTTTAGCAACCAATGCACCAAGCTGCTGATGACCACCTTTACCTCCAACCTCTCCTCCAAACAGCATACAGTATTTTCAGAGTGCAACTTCCACATGAAATGAGTAGGCTAACCAGGGAAATCTGCTAAACCATTTGTGTTGAAAACTCAGATATATCTTCTTATCCACAGGAAATACATATCCTGGCAATGTAGTCTGTGGATTTTTCACCAATTGAGCTTTTAACTGGTCATCAGAAACAGTCTTGATCATATAAAGTCTAAGGTCTGACAGTGACACAGCTCCTTGTCTTTGCTCCTGCTGCTGGGAAATCCCTGCCAATAAATGTCAAGGGCAGAAACTGCCCAAATTGTAAGGTGAATCCCTGGGGCAAAGGCTTGACAATAGAAACCCTACTGTCCTCTGGAAAAGGGGAGGGAGCAAGGAGGGAGAGGCCTAATGCTGCATTAGGAACCTGCTTCCTACCTCAAGCTGAGGCAAATAGCACAGTAGGGGGTGGAGCATCTTAAATAGCCTGCAGCTCCACCCCTGTTCACTGCCCTCACCATGGTCTCATTCATGAGGCCTTCAGCCCCCCCCCCCCCCCGCCTCCCAGTGCCTTAGGCTTTGCCTGCCAGTTATGGGTGGGCCAACTTGGTTTCTTCCACTAGATCAGCTATTGCTGCAAGTAACGACAGTGTGAATAAATGGTACAAATTTGGTGAGATAGTGCTTGTAGTTCTGGATGAACTCTAATTTTTGCTTCTCATAGATTTAGCATGGGGATTTGGTTAACCAGTTTAAATTCATGAGTGAAACAATTTTTTTAACCTGAAAAATGGGGGAGGTGTTGAATGCAGGGCCACAGCCAGATGGAGGGGGTTTAAGGGTCAGGTAAAAAAAAACACCTTTTTACTCATGAATTTTAACTGGTTAACTAATTCATGAGTAAACCAGATTTTTTTGACCTGACACATTTTGCAGGGGGCGAGGAGGTCGAACCTTTAACTCTCTCCGCCCCCCCCCCCCCCAGCTACGGCCCTGGTTGAACCCTTAGGCCCCCCATCTCCTCTTGGTTACGGGCTTGCACACATTCCTTCTAGTTAAATGATGAGTGCACCTTTGTAATCCAGCTACAAATATTGTTTTCCTGTTATAGAGATTAGGCAATTTCTGAAGTGCCAAAGGGCACATCAGAAATATGTCACAAGATGAAAGGCAGTCCATGATTTGCATAGTTCCAGGTTGTATGGCATTTATATAATCTAAAATTGCTATCACAGATAGGTGCCATCAAATGTGGCTATCATAGGTCAGAAGTGCCAATAAAATAAAGTCTATAAACTCAGAGATCCCATGTGTCATAAACAAAGGTTTCATTAAGGCTGAAATCCTATACACACTTGCTTGGAGGCAGTTTCAATTGGGTATTCCTCTCAAAGAGGCATGCATAGGATTGTGCTATAAAAGTGTGTCCTTGCAATTATGTCTCAAAGAGCCATAAATCTCTCTCTGTTTTGCTTGTTTTGATAATGTTTTTGTAATTTATTTTATTACAATATTTATATCCCGCCCTTCTCACCCAACAGGGGACTCAGGGCGGCTTACAATAAAACAGACATATAAAAACAGTACAATACACTATAAATCAGTTAAAAATTAACTTACATAAACATTCATAAAATGCATTTATAAAATATAGATAGGTGTGTACAAGGTTAAAAGACTGGGTCTGTCAATTGAGTTCCAGCATACATAATAGTAATTAATGCTGCTGATTCTTATTCGATAGCCTGGCCCCACAACCAAGTTTTTACCTTCCTACGGAAGGATAGGAGGGAGGGAGCCTGCCTGATTTCAATGGGGAGGGCATTCCATAGGCGGGGAGCCACTACTGAAAAGGCCCTGTCTCTCGTCCCCGCCAGCCGCACCTGTGAGGCTGACGGGACCGCAAGCAGGGCCTCATCCGACGATCTTAAGCTTCGAGGTGGGTCATAGCGGGAGACACGTTCGGACAGATAAGCTGGGCCGGAACCGTTTAGAGCTTTATAGGCTAAAGCCAGCACCTTGAATTGTGCTCGGTAGCTAATCGGCAGCCAGTGGAGCTGACGTAACAGAGGAGTGGTACGCTCCCTGTACGCCGCTCCAGTTATTAACCTGGCAGCCTCCCGTTGGACTAACTGAAGCTTCCGAACAGTCTTCAAAGGCAGCCCCACGTAGAGTGCGTTGCAGTAGTCTAAACGGGATGTAACAAGGGCGTGGACCACCGTGGCCAAGTCTGGCTTCCCAAGGTACGGTCGCAGCTGGCGCACAAGTTTTAATTGTGCGAAGGCTCCCCCGGCCACCGCTGAGACCTGGGGCTCCAGGCTCAACGATGAGTCCAGGATCACCCCCAGACTGCGCACCTGCGCCTTCAGGGGGAGTGTGACCCCATCCAGCACAGGCTGTAACCCTATACCCTGTTCGGCCTTCCGACTGACCAGGAGGACCTCTGTCTTGTCTGGATTCAATTTCAATTTGTTAGCCCTCATCCAGTCCGACACAGCGGCCAGACACCGGTTCAGGACCTGAACAGCCTCCTTAGTGACAGGTGGGAAGGAGTGACAGAGCTGGACATCATCTGCGTACAGATGACACCGGACCCCAAAACTCCTGATGATCTCTCCCAGCGGCTTCATGTAGATGTTAAACAACATGGGAGACAATACAGAGCCCTGCGGGACCCCACAAGTCAATGGTTGTGGGGCCGAGCAGGCGTCCCCCAATGACACCATCTGGGACCGACCCTCCAGGAATGAGTGGAGCCACTGCAGGACAGTACCTCCAAGTCCCATTCCCGCGAGGCATCCCAGAAGGATACCGTGATCGACGGTATCGAAGGCCGCTGAGAGGTCCAGCAGAACCAGCAGGGACACACTCCCCCTGTCCAGTTCCCGGCGAAGATCATCGACTAAGGCGACCAAGGCTGTCTCGGTACCATGTCCTGGCCTGAAGCCAGACTGTGCCGGATCCAGAAAATCAGTGTCAACCAAGAATCCCTGGAGCTGCGAAGCAACCACATGTTCCAAGACCTTGCCCAAATAGGGGAGATTGGAAATAGGCCGAAAGTTTCCGAATTGAGTGGGATCCAATGATGGCTTTTTCAACAGCGGCTTGATCACAGCCATTTTTAGGCTCGCTGGAAACTTGCCCTCCCGAAGGGAGGCATTCACCACCACCTTCACCCACTCGGCCAAACCCCCTCTGGCTTCTCTCACCAGCCAGGATGGGCAGGGGTCCAGGATGCATGTGGTCGGTCTCGCCTCTCCAAGGATCTTGTCCACATCCTCGAGCTCAACCAATTGAAATGAATCCAACAAAACTGGACAAGCAGGTGCACTCGTTACATCCTCAGAGACTGCCGTTAATATGGTGTCAAAGTCGGAACGGATCAGAGCGACCTTGTCCGCAAAGAACCGAGCAAATGCTTCACAGCGGGCTGCAGAGTTATCAGGGCTCCCACCTTGATTGGTGGGAGTTAACAACCCTCTGATGACACGGAACAGCGCCGCCGGACGGTTCTGTGCGGACGCAATGTTGGCCGCAAGGTGGACTCTCCTTGCAGCTTTGATTGCCGCGGCATATGCCCTAAGATAGGAGCCTAGCCGTGTTCGGTCTGACTCGTTATACTCTGATCGCCACACGCACTCTAGTTCCCTCTTCTTTCGTTTCATCGCTGCCAGCTCCTCAGTAAACCAAGGAGCTGGTTTAGCTCGGTTACTCGAGAGGGGACGCTCCGGAGCAATCGTGTCTATTGCCCTAGTCATCTCTCCATTCCAGAGAGAGACCAGAGCATCAACAGGATCACCTGCCGAGGAGGCGGGAAATTCCCCAAGAGCCGTCAGGAATCCTTCTGGATCCATAAGTCTCCTGGGGCGGACCATTTTAGGTCCACCACCCCTGCAGAGGTTGGGGGGCGCAGTAAGTCTAAACCTGATCAGGTGATGGTCGGTCCATGGCAAAGGAGCGATGGTGAGCTCCTCCACACCGCCACCTTCCTCCCATCCCTGACAGAAGACCAGGTCTAGTGTGTGTCCCGCACTGTGGGTGGGACCAGATACGAGTTGGGACAGCCCCATGGTTGCCATGGCGGCCATGAAGTCCTGAGCCGCACCTGAAAGGTTAGTCTCGGCATGGACATTGAAGTCCCCCAGCACTATGAGCTGCCGGGACTCCAACGCCAGGCCCGAGACCACCTCAGCTAGCTCAGGCAGGGAGACTGTAGTGCAGCGGGGTGGTCAGTACACGAACAGAATCCCTAATCTGTCCCGGTCTCCCACCCTCAGGTGGACACATTCAAACATGGTCGACTGTGGGACGGGGCACCTGGTCAGGGGGATGGAATCCTTATAGACCACCGCGACCCCACCTCCCCTCCCTCCAGATCTCGGCTGGTGCTGTACGGAATAACCCAGCGGGCAGAGCTGGGTGAGATTAACTCCTCCCATCTCGTCCAGCCAGGTCTCCGTAATACATGCCAGGTCTACATGCTCATCCAAGATGAGGTCTTGGATGAAAGATGTTTTCCCGTTCACTGACCTGACCTTTAACCTGGAGGGACCGCCATCCTGGCTACCCAGGTTAGCTACGTCAGGAGACCGTTTTGGAACTATTAACGTCCTACCAAAAACCCTAGGCCGAATTGAATGATTTGGTCTCCCTTTCCCGTATCGCCCCCTCCCAGACACCACCTCTATAGAGGCTCCCCACCCATCGGAACACCCTCCTCCCCTACCCAGCTGTCCTCTCTCCTTCTCTTCCCCTGGTCCAAATGATATTATCTCGTTTACTATTATCCTGTTATAGACTGGCATCCTTACACACCCGTTCCCTTCCCCCACCCTGCAGTCCCCATAACCCTCCAGCCTCCCCCACCCTCTGTGATGACTCATGGGCCTTGTAGTCCTGTTCCTAGTACTATTGTGGCAGACGAAGAGGAAAACATGGGATTTCCGCCGGTTCAGCCAGAGCCGGAGCCTCTCCATCTGGAGGATGTTTGCCCTCAGGAATTCTGCCAAACAGGCCTTGGGCAGAACTCCCCCCCGTTTTCCTGGAGGGACAATTATAATAGAGATAGAGGAGTCAGAGAGGCTAATCGCCGGAGCCTGAGAATCGCTGCCAAACAACTAGCTGATTAGGTCTGCTTCCCTTGGGAAATTCTAAGGAGTCATGCATCTGGACAGAGTTGGGTTTCGCTTCTCGTTCTCTAGGGAAAGTGTTCTGTTGGCGGGAAAACGAGACCCAATATAGGTGTTTGTCACAAGGGGAACTTTGCGGAGTCAATTGATCAGCTTGAGGAGAGAGATCGTGTGTGGACTTCGTAACCCCAGTTCCTTGCTTCCCGGATCAAGTTTCAAGCCTGCCTTGTTTCACGTTTTGCCACGGACCTTGTTTCATGCTTCATGTTTGCCTCGTTTCAAGTCTTTGATCTAGCCAAGAATCAAGTTTATTTTCCAGCCTTGTTGTCAAGCTACATTGGACTTTAAAGACTCTGTCATTTCCCCACACTATTGCTTGGCAAAGTGTGTGTTTCGGTCAAGTGGATTAAAACTTTGAACTCTAATATCTTATATTGGACAATACATTTCTGGACTATATTTGACCTCATCTGAAAGGTCTGCTTCTGAACTATATTCTTCACTTGTTTTTATTGACTTTATATATTTCTTTAATAAAGATATTAGATAGATTCTGGCCTCTGTGTAAGGTTATTGGTGCTCTGCAGCCTGGGTCCTGACACCCTCCTCCAACAATACAAAGTGCAAATGCAGTTGCAAAGCGCAGAGGGTGCAAGAGCAGCATAGGTATACGGGTCTAAGTTAACTAAGGTGCAAGCAGGCGGTGGTGAACTAATTCAATATGGTGCACTATGGTTTTATAATGTGCCAGGCGGGACCAATTAAGGATGATAAATTTGGTAAGTTAATCAGGAGGACCAGGCTTCACAGCACGTAACAGATGTTATAAAAGTATTTAAAAGTTGTTATAGCAGCAATATATAAACAAGGAGTGAAACTCAGTAAGACAGACTCCCAGTACAGGTATAGCCTTGATTGTTATAATGTGGTCAGAAGATGGGAACAGGAAGAGAGGACATTCAGAACCACTGCAGCTTGCTGGCATTTGTTTGTTGGTACTATCCCTCCAGATGGTCCTTGGAGTTCCAAAATCTCCTCCCTCCTTAAATCCACTCCCCAAACGCTGGGAAGGCAGGGGGGAGGCAAAGGGCAGCAGCCAGGAGCCAGAGTGTTAGTAAGTCAGCTCCTTTGCCTTCTTCCTCCAGATGGTCCTTGGAGTTCCAGAGTCTCCTCTCTCCCCAAATCCACTCCCCAAACGCTGGGAAGGCAGGGGGGGAGGCAAAGGGCAGCAGCCAGGAGCCAGAGTGTTAGTAAGTCAGCTCCTTTGCCTTCTTCCTCCAGATGGTCCTTGGAGTTCCAGAGTCTCCTCTCTCCCCAAATCCACTCCCCAAACGCTGGGAAGGCAGGGGGGGGAGGCAAAGGGCAGCAGCCAGGAGCCAGAGTGTTAGTAAGTCAGCTCCTTTGCCTTCTTCCTCCAGATGGTCCTTGGAGTTCCAGAGTCTCCTCTCTCCCCAAATCCACTCCCCAAATGCTGGGAAGGCAGGGGGGGGGGAGGCAAAGGGCAGGAGCCAGGAGCCAGAGTGTTAGTAAGTCAGCTCCTTTGCCTTCTTCCTCCAGATGGTCCTTGGAGTTCCAGAGTCTCCTCTCCCCAAATCCACTCCCCAAACACTGGGAAGGCAGGGGGGGGGAGGCAAAGGGCAGCAGCCAGGAGCCAGAGTGTTAGTAAGTCAGCTCCTTTGCCTTCTTCCTCCAGATTGTCCTTGGAGTTCCAGAGTCTCCTCTCTCCCCAAATCCACTCCCCAAACGCTGGGAAGGCGGGGGGGGGGGGGAGGCAAAGGGCAGCAGCCAGGAGCCAGAGTGTTAGTAAGCCAGCTCCTTTGCCTTCTTCCTCCAGATGGTCCTTAATTATGAGGGTTTAAAGTGTATTTTTCTATGTTTATCAGAAAATACAAAACTCTTCTATAACATTCTTGCCATATTAATGCAGCTTTCTTGTTTTGGTACTATAAACCATCTCCCTCTTAGGAATTCTGATTTCTCCAGTGAGAAATAGTCTACTGATAGTTTGTCTCTGGGGTACAGCGGATTAAGTTTGCAAGTAAGACTTGGTCCCAAAGGTCTTTCTCCCTTCTTTTCTTACCATCACCATGTGTCTTTGTATGATGAACATAACTTCTTAATAATTTAATTTTATGACATCATCAGCATTTCAAATAGGATTCTTTATAATGAATATACTTTGATAATGCTTTAATCACACTGCATTTTATGATTGTGAATATTAATATTGATGTTATTAACAATTTGATTTATATCCTACTTATTCTCCAAAACTAGAACACAAGGTGTATACAGATTAAAATAATTACAAGTATAAAATAAAAGGTATAAAAGTCAAAACTAAAACAGAATTAAACTGTCAGTATCATTAAAAATAATTGAAACCACAGACTTCAAAACATGTTGCAATGAAATGTCTTTGCGAATGACAGATAGACCAAAAAGGGGGGGGGGGCATTGTAATATTTTTAGAAGGGAGTGCCAGAATGTAGGACCAGCTACCAAGAAGACCTTATGTCAATAACAACGACAACAACAACAACAACAATAACAACAACCATTCCATCTCTTTACCCCTTCTGTTCTTTTACACAGAGGATCTGAGTATTGCAAACTACAAAGTGATAGTTTAAGTCCTTACCATTATCACACATTCAGCTTGTGATATTTGAGACCTGGACATATGAACAGCACCACTTCTACTATACTACTAAACCAACCCATGGGTTAAAGACCTTGTGTTGGAGAGACTTTGCGTCTTTCTAAATGCCAGTGTTTTTAAAGTGCAGCAGCCTACTAAAGTTGTCATAACATCAGCAATCATGGCAAGAGAGAAAAAGGTATAAAGAACAAAAAAGTGCTGTCATCATGCCAGTGACAGTTTGTGGAGCAAGCAAGGAAGTCTCACACTGAAATGCTGGGAGGGGAGGTGGATGTCTTTACCTTACTCTAAATATCACAGAGGCATCATGCAAAAGGTGCTTGTTGTGCTCACTAGAGAGATGTAATTCTTCATTGTTTCTTCTGAAAGGAAGCAAAAATTAATTTTATCCATTTTCTTCTGTCTAAGAGAAAGTTGTAGAACACAATGGAGTTTTGGAAATCTGTTTGCAATTTGAGACTAATTTGATGCAAAATTTGCATGTAGTTTTGCACAGCAGTGATATTTCTAAGCAGAAATACTATTCCATGCACAGAAAAGAAATATTGCTTTTCATACAAATCACCTATGTGCAGATTTTGCACAGAACAAAGACGAGGAACTGGCAAAACTATTTACAAGTATCATTTCCTGCACAGAAAATGTTTTCTGCACAAAACAACCAAATGTGAATTTTTGTATTACAACTATCATTGTTCCTCATCATTGGTCATGCTGGCTGGAGCTCATGGGAAAATCCACACATCAGAAGGGCACCATATTGACGAAGGCTGCACTAGAGCAAGACCCTTATCTAGTGCTTGCTCTTAATGAGTTATTGCTGCTCCCCATGAATGTTTTTGACTTGCTTAAATCATATCACCAAATGTTTATGGATGACACGGCTGCTGGTGCCTAAACTTTTAACACACAGTTTTTTCTTCGTGTACTCTGTGAATGCACACTAATGGAGAAGCTGCGCCTGCGCAGGTTCCGACGGAAACTCTTCCAAGCTGAAGTTCAAATTTTGGCAGTAACCACGCCCCCCCCTTCCCAAGGGGCATATAAGGCAGCCCCAGGCGCCCGCTCTCCAGTTCCTTTTTTTCCGCCGCAAGGTTCACTTCGGACTCTTCGCATGTCTACTACTCGTTTCAAGCGTTGCACGCAGTGTGCTGCTAAAATTCCTGACTCGGACGGCCACGCCAAGTGCCTCTTCTGTCTTGGCGAGGCTCATGTGGTCAGTACCTGCCGTTTCTGCCTAGCTCTCACAGCTCAGGCCAGAAAGAACAGAGCCGCTAGGCTTAGAGCGGCGCTTTACGAAAGATCTCTCGCGCCAGAACCGACTCCGTCGACGTCGGGTACGTCGTCTTCTTCAGCTCTGAGAGCGATGTCGGCGCCACCAGCTAGGCCCCCGACAACTAAAGCCTCCTCGGTCTCGTCCAAGGCGTCCAGGGCTTCCAGGACTGCTAAATCGGCCAAACCGCCGTGTACCGTGACGACGGCTACCGTTTCCACCCGTTCCGGCAAGGTGGGGCCTTCCTCGACGTCGAGCTCTCTGGCTTCGGTGACCTCGGTCCGCTCCCGTATTGGTTCCCCGCCGTCCTCCTCTGCCATTAAGATAGCCTTTAAGAGGGCTCACGAGGAGTCTCGTCGAGCGCAATCTGACTCAGCTGTGGTTCCTCCCACACCTGGCAAGTCCTTGAGGGTTGCATCTAAGCAACCGCCGACAAAAAAACGGCTAACTCAGCGCTCCTCTTCCTCGGCCTCCTCAAGGCGAGACCCGCCGTCCTCCTCGGCAACCTCCTCGAGAAGGTCTTCTCCAATTGTGCCAGCCCAGAGGCCTAGAGATGTATCTCAATCTCCATTGCACCCCCTGTCTGACGGGGAGCTGCAGGACTCACCCCACCACTCTACCCAAACGGTGGTCAGGGTGCCGGTGCCGGAGCCCCTTGCGCCGCCTCACTCGTCGCGCCAACAGCTCTTCCCTCCCACCTCAACACCGGAGCGTGGCAGACAAACGGCTTGCCTGGCTCGAGCAGCCCAGGCCTCAGCGTCTAAGGATCCTCGGCTCCCGGCCCTCTCTTCCCGCGAGGCCATGCCTCCTCCCGAGACTGTGCTTTCTTCTCCCCCTCAGTCCCCCCAAGGGGCTGAGGAGGAAGATGTTGATATTGACCGCCCAGACTCTGTCCTCTCGGCCTCGGTGGTCTCTCTCGGTCTCGACCTCTCTCCTCCCCACGATGCGTATGAGGCGGACCCGCCTTCTCCTACTGACAATATTCGTGCTTTCTCTGATCAAATGGTCAGAATGGCCGACACCCTGGGTTTGGAGATCAAGCAGACTTCCAAAGCAGTGTCTGATCCAGTTTTCAAAAGGGTGCAGGCCCAAGCTCCGCCGGCCACGCTACTCCCTTTCCTGCCTTATCTCTTGGACGTTATCCAGGCCTCCTGGAAAACCCCTTCCTCCATTCCTCCGACCTCGAAGAGGATCGAGACTTGGTACCGTACCGACGATGATACCTTGGAGTGGCTCAAACACCACCCCGACCCCAACTCCCTGGTCGTTAAGGCCTCTCAATCCTCAGGTCGTCAGTCGAACACTCCGGCCGACAGAGAAGGGAAGCGCTTCGACGCCGTGGGTCGAAAACTTTACTCTGGAGCCCTTTTGCTTTGCCGCATGGCGAACTATGGAGCCTGCATGGGTGCCTACCAGCAGATTATCTGGGAGAAGGCACAGCCCTTCTTCGCTAAGATGTCGGACGAAGACCGCTCCGTCCTCACTACCCTCCAACAGGAAGCAGACTCGCTTGCTCACCACCAAATAC
Source organism: Anolis carolinensis (assembly GCF_035594765.1). Taxonomy (NCBI): domain Eukaryota; kingdom Metazoa; phylum Chordata; class Lepidosauria; order Squamata; family Anolidae; genus Anolis; species Anolis carolinensis. The sequence goes on along the minus strand of NC_085841.1, from coordinate 25,248,780 downwards.
AAATGGCGAAACATACAGGTGATACTGCGGGCAAGATGATTGCCCACGCGATATCCATCCGCCGTCACGCCTGGCTGAGGTCTTCGGGTCTCTCCTCATCTTCCAGACAGGTCATTGAGGACCTTCCCTTTGACGCGCTCGGACTATTTAACTCCGGTACCGATGACAAACTCAAGTCTAATCATGACTTTAAAATTCTTGCGTCTAAATGTGGCGACCAACCGCAACCTCAGCGCACCCGCTGGTTCCCGCACCGCTCCCGCCGCTTCCCGCCGCAATCTTTCAGACACCACTCTTTCAGGCGGCCCTCGGGCTCAAATAATCAAACCCATCACCAACCTCGTCGGGGACCTCATCCGCAAAAGCAACGCGGTCGAACCACCCCCGCTCCTCCGCAGGCTAACCGGCGTACCTGACGCCAACCCCTGCCAAAGCTCCTCGCCCGCTACCGCTGTAGAGCCCACGCTGCCTCGACCCTCCTGTGCCTTTGCCGACCGCCTAGCCCCCTTTTACAATCAATGGGAGTCCATTACTTCAGATGCATGGGTTCTTCGCATTGTCCAAGACGGCTACGCCTTAGAGTTCACGGACCTCCCACCTACAGGTCGCATTCTCTACTCAACTCCTTCTCCAGAGATACTGGCCAAAGTCGATGCATTACTGGCCAAAGGCGCCATCCGTCCCTCCCCTCCCGAACTGGACCCTTTAAGTTTCTTCTCCAGATACTTTACAGTCCCGAAGAGGGGGGGCGGGCTACGCCCCATTCTGGACCTAAGGGCCCTCAATATATTCATTCGCCCTTCCAAATTCAGGATGGTCTCTATTGCCTCTATCCTCCCGATGCTGCAGCGGGGAGACTACTTTGCCTCCATAGACTTACGAGACGCCTACTTCCACGTGGCGATACGAGAGGCGCACAGACGGTTCCTCTGTTTCAAAGTTCTCGACCAAACCTACCAATTTACCGTTTTACCCTTCGGTCTCGTTTCGGCCCCAAGGGTCTTTACCAAGGTCGTCGCCACCGTAGCGGCCCACCTCAGGCTACATGGCATCACGGTCTTTCCTTATCTGGACGACTGGCTTCTCGTCGGGCCCGATCCGGTTCTTCTCGAAAACCACGTCTCCTTCACGCTGCGTCTTCTAAAATCTCTCGGCCTCCAACTCAACTCCGAGAAGTCAAATCTCTCCCCGTCAACCCGAATCCGGTTCATCGGGGCCCTCTTCGACTCCGTCACAGAGACTGTTTCACTACCGTTCGACAGATTCCTAGCTCTCCGCCACCACATCCCCCTTTGTCGATCCGCCCGTAGGGTCAGAGCCCGTGCCATTCAAGTCCTTCTGGGCCACATGGCCTCCACGGTTCTCACGACCCCGTTTGCCAGGCTGCGCCTTCGGGTCCTACAAAGGTGGTTTATAGACACTTTCAAGCCGTTCTACCACCACAACTCCAAGTACCTGTCGGTACCGTCGTTCGTCCGCCAGTCCCTCTCATGGTGGACGTCTCACCAGAATGTGTGCAGGGGCCTCCCATTTCATCCAGCCCCGCCGTCGCTAACCATAACCACGGACTCCTCCACCTACGCTTGGGGAGCCCACATGAGTGGTCTAACGGTTCAAGATCTTTGGTCCCCATCCGAGAGGGCCAACCACATAAACTTCCTCGAGCTTCTCGCCATTCTCAAAGCCCTGAAAGCTTTCTCCCGCCTCATCCGTCACAAGTCCATCCTCATTCAATCGGACAACCTCGTAGCAGTATTCTACATCAACAAACAGGGCGGTACGGGTTCGAGGAAATTGATGCTCCTCTCCTCCCGTCTCTGGGTTTGGTGCATAGCCCACGACGTACACGTCTCTGCAATCCACCTGCCGGGTGCCCAAAACAACTTAGCAGATGCCCTCAGCAGGATGACATCTTCCTCTCACGAGTGGAAGCTCGATCCCGAGATCCTCGACGGTCTGTTCCTCCACTGGGGACGCCCTACTCTGGATCTCTTCGCGTCTCCCCACAACGCTCAGCTACCCCGCTACGGAGCGAGACTTCCCCCGAACTCCTTCCCCGGCTGTCTAGGGGATGCCTTTCTACTGGACTGGTCGGCGGAGATGCTTTATCTTTTTCCACCGATTCCCTTCATACCGAAAGTTCTCGAAAGACTTCTCTCGATCTCGGTCACAGCGATTCTCATAGCTCCGGCCTGGCCCCGCCAACCGTGGTATCCAGCCCTTCTTCGTCTCTCCAGAGGAACGTTTCGCCCTCTGCCTCCCTCGCCGCACCTTCTCTCAAGGGAGGACGGCAAAATTCTTCACCCGGACCTCCCTTCCCTTCATCTCACTGCATGGAGGATTCTTACCTAGCCTCCCTTCCGCAGAACCTGCAAGATGTCCTTTGGGCAGCCCATAAGCCGTCTACTACCAAGGCTTATTCCTATAAACTCTCTCGCTTTCACGCCTTCCTTCGATCCCGTAATGTCGACGCCTTTCCGACCTCGGTATCGGTGGTCCTCGACTTCCTCATGACCCTCGTCGAGAAGAAACTCTCTCTCGCTTCTATTAAGGCTTATCTCGCAGCTCTTTCCTGGTCCTTTCAACGCCACGGTCAGCCATCTCTCTTCTCTCACCACTTGATCAAAACTTTTCTCCGAGGCTACAATAACATCTGCCCGCCGTCGCTACCACCTACGCCGGGCTGGAACCTCGAACTTGTACTTTCTCAACTCACTTCTGCTCCCTTCGAACCGCTTGCCTCGACCGATCTCCGTCTGCTTTCCTGGAAGCTGGCCTTTCTAGTGGCGATCACGTCGGCACGACGGCCATCCGAGCTTGCTGCTCTCAGGGTTGACGAGCCTTATCTACGTTTTCACCATGACCGCGCTGTTCTTCGCCCGGACATTACCTTTCTCCCTAAGGTGGTGTCAGCTTTCCACCTCAACCAGGACATTGTCCTACCAGCTTTCTTCTCTAACCCCTCCTCTCCTCTCGAGCAAAAACTGCACCTTCTCGACGTTCGAAGGGCACTTCTCTTCTACAGGGACCGTACCAAGGGCATCCGTAAGACACAAAGACTCTTTGTCGCCTATGCCCAGGACAAGTTGGGTAATCCCATCTCTTCCCAAAGATTGTCCCACTGGATCGCGCAGGCCATTGAGTTGGCCTACGAACTAGCCAAGCGACCTCCTCCTCCATCCATCCGCCCGAGGTCGACTAGGGGCCTCTCGGCTTCGACCGCCTTCCTTAGGGGTATTCCGCTTGACTCCATATGCAAAGCGGCTATCTGGTCAAACCCTCTTACGTTTGTCTCTCACTACAGGCTGGACAATAAAGCCTTAAAGGACTCGGCCTTCGCAAGATCAGTACTCTCATCTTGCCTCTCCTGACTCTCAAACGTCTTTCTCCTTATACTCACCCGCAGGTGACTCTCTATACCTCTCCTTCAAGTTTGGGCCAGTCTTTTTCCCCATACCTACCTCTAGGGATATGTTTTTCCCTGATTGTGTTGAGCAGTTGCTCTGTTGCTTTGTAGCGCCTTATTGATCCTGGCGGGTATGTCAAAGGGCATGATGTTCTTTCCCCTCTCCCCCCTGGGAGAGCGTTTATATGCACTATACGCAATTGCGTGTTTCTATTATGTTTATTGAATAATTTCTATGTTATGTTTCCTCTTCTACTATGCTCATGTTTGCATTGCACTGGTCCTTTCGGACAATTTATTGCACTGGTCTCTTGGGACTGTTATCTCAATATGTCCTAATAAACATATGTTTGGACATTCACTGATTGTCGAGTTTGCCTTGTCCCACCATCCGGGACCTTAGCGTGTCAGTCTCCATTAGTGTGCATTCACAGAGTACACGAAGAAAAAGGACAGGTTGCTCACCTGTAACCATGTTTCTTCGAGTGTACTCTGTGAATTCACACAAACCCGCCCTTCCTTCCCCTCTGGCAAACCTCTCCCTTTCTCGTTGCCTTGGCGGCGTAGGAACTGGAGAGCGGGCGCCTGGGGCTGCCTTATATGCCCCTTGGGAAGGGGGGGGCGTGGTTACCGCCAAAATTTGAACTTCAGCTTGGAAGAGTTTCCGTCGGAACCTGCGCAGGCGCAGCTTCTCCATTAGTGTGAATTCACAGAGTACACTCGAAGAAACATGGTTACAGGTGAGCAACCTGTCCTTATGTGTAAAGCATGTCTAGTCTAGAATTTCTGTGCTTTCTCCTCCTCACTGTCACCACCATTATGCTTGCAGATATTCGTGGAGCGTTATCTTGTTTCCATAAAATTGTAATGTGACCACTCAGGCTTTATAGTCAAGAAAGAAATGTCAGGAAGGAGTTTCAGTTTCACCTTTCTAGATTACCAGATAGATGCAGTTTACATCAATTCAACAGAAAATAAGTCAACATATGATGTTCTTGGACAAAATGCAGATAGGATTTTTGAGTTTTCTATTCCTGGCATTGCTAAGTTTTTCACAACACCTTTTTGCGAAACAAAACCATTATGCCATAACTGCTTCATTTGCTGAATATAGGTTACTCGGTGACAGTGGACTCACCAACATAGTGAAGCATTTCATAGCATCAAGAAGATACTAACTTCTGATTTATTAACTGTGGTGAAGAGAGGTTTTTATCCATTACATATAAACTGCAATTTCTGGCATTGGAGTTACCACTTCATAGCGGTACAAATAAAATAAAAAGTTAATTGCCTTCTGGCAAGTTGAGACTGGCCTGCATGATTTTGAGGTGATTTCCTAAGAGTAACAACTAGTACATCAACTCTGATAAGTCCTCACTCTTTCTGTATCTTCCATCCAGTACTGGCTGTTATCTTGCATAAAAAGTTATGAAATTTATTCTAACAAATGCGTGTTGAGTATTGCATTTTCTAGTTGACCACCAGTTGCTGCCTAAGGTTGTGTCTGACTATTTTGTATCTGCTTGAGGAAGATATATTCCACAATCAATCTTACTTATTATGTTTTTCTATATATTGTCTGCATTTGCATCTGTGTTTCAATTTCCCTGCATAACATATGATCATAAAATCTAAATTGTGCTCCCTGTATCAGCATTTCTTATCTTTAAGCTTGGTTTTATCACAGGCTCTTTCTTTTGCTCCTTTCCTTTTCCATGGCTCATCTGAGTAAACCCACAATTTATCTCTCATGTTTCCACTCTTTCATTATTTCTTCATTGGTATGTCTTTTCTCTATTATTATTCTCAATTCTCTAGTCTTTTTTAAGATCACATTTTTCCTATTAAACTCAAATTGATATTTCTGAAATGCTAATAACTCCAGAATATAAAATTCCTTGTCACTAGAAGGAAGAAAGTGTTACAGTTGCTGGGTGTTTCAAATAACAATCATATAATAAGGTTTTTCTATACAAGTTAGAAGCTAAGTTTCCAATCCTCAAGGTTATAGATAAGCACTTTAAAAATGGCAAGGGTATGTTTATATCTTAGTAACTAATGGAAACATTGGCTTCCAATGACATTTCCTACTCTGCTGAGAAACAGTCCTGAACATTTTAAAGAAAGTGCCATAAATTTAATGTAATTTTGGGCTATACATTTGCTTTGAATCATGCTCTCCTTGGTTTTGATCTTTAAAGTCCTACATGGTTTGGATCCAGGTTGCCTAAAAGATTTCCTTCTCTCATAGAATCCGCCTGGCAGACTGAGGTCCTCTGTGGTGCAGTTACTCTAGCCTGCCAGAATCCAACTGGTGGCCATCACTCAGAGGACCTTTTCATTGGCTGCCCCATGACTGTGGAATGACCTGCCAAAAGAACTCCCGACAGCTAAATAAGCTGTTGGAATTTAAAAACCACCTAAATACCTATTTCTTCAGGCAGGCCTACCTAGATAGTTTTTAAACATGAATTTTAAACACATGTCCTTTGTTTAATCTACCTTATATATATTTTGAAATATACAGTATTTTATAGAAATACATTTTAATATATGCATTGCAGTATTTTTACAATGTTTATGTGTTTTAATTATTCTGTAATCTGCCTTGAGCCACAAGGAGAGGAGGGTAAGAAATAAAATTATTATTATTATTATTATTATTATTATTATTATTATTATTATTATTATTTACTGGCCCCTTAGTGAGAAGGTTATTTATTGACTGATTATTCATATTCTATTTTCCCTGGCTAAACTAGGATTCATTGTGGCTTACAAAGATTAAGATAAATATTGAGGAAAAATACATGTATTGTATATAGTCATGTATAAGTTTAGAAATGTTAATCAAAATTGACCTCAAAAATGCTGGGTCGACTTATCAATGGCTCAGTGTACGTACTGTGTTTTAACTCTAAGGGTTGCGCGGCGCAATGGGTTAAACCCTTGTGCAGGCTGAACTGCTGACCTGAAGGATGGTAGTTTGAATCCATGAGATGGAGTGGGCTCCCATCTAGCTTCCCATGTGGGAACATGAGAAAACCCTCCCAGAAGGATGGTAACACATCTGGGCGTCCCCTGGACAACGTCTCTGTAGACTGCCGATTCTCTCACACCAGAAGCTACTTGAAGTATGTTCTCAATTCGCTTCTGACACTATAAAAATAAATCTTATCTCTTACAATAAAAAAAGATCCATCCTCTTTGAGTAGAGTGGCAGAAAGTGAGAGCTTTTTCTATCCTGGGAAAACCCAAAAGAAGCATCAACCCACTCTGCATTCTCTACTGCAGTGTTGCTGTGGGATTTTTTGAATGCCTAGGTGGGAAAATGGTGATGGCAACAGTGGCTCTTTGGTATTTTCTGTCAAAGTAGTGCAAAGAAAGTAGAAGGGATGGTGCTTCTGATAGATTATCCCAGGCCTTGTGCTAGTCTGGCCAGAGAAGGGGATACTTCCTTTATTGTTAAGAGTTCATGTTAAACCTTAATGTTTCCCAGTAGAGTGCTGAGAGATCTTTCTGAATGTCTGGATGGGGAAATGGTAGCACCAGCATAAGCAGAAAGCAGCTGCCCCCTCCCCCCCCAAAGTTGACATTGGCACTTCCCCCTCTACACAAAATGACCTTCGGTTTATTCACAGGTCATATCAAAATCCATAATTTTGACCTCAAATCCTTCCCATGCATGGACAAACTTGGGCCCTCCAGGTATTTTGGACTTCAATTTCTGGTAGGCGGTTAGGAATTGTGGGAGTTGAAGTCCAAAACACCTGGAGGGCCCAAGTTTGCCCTTGCATGATATATATGGTAGGTTAATAGCATTCAAAATTAGTGTTAAATTTGGGCGAACAAACTGCAGATTTTAGAAGCAATTACAAATAATACAGCCAATTGGGTTGTTGTATGTTTTCCAGCCTGTATGGCCATGTTCCAGAAGTATTCTCTCCTGACGTTTCGCCCACATCTATGGCAGGCATCCTCAGAGGTTGTGAGGCATGGAGAAACTAAGCAAGGAAGGTTTATATATATCTGTAGAAAGTCCAGGGTGAGAGAAGAACTCTTTGTCAGTTGGAGGCCAGTGTGAATGCTGTAGTTAATCATCTTAATTAGCATTGAATAGCTTCATCTCCTGGCTTCTTCCTGCCTGGAGGCTTCCTTTGTTCAGAGTCGTTAGCTGCCCCTGGTTGATTCATGTCTGGAACTCCTCTGTTTTCAGAGTGTTGCTTCTTATTTACTGTTCTGATTTTTGAGTTTTTTTTTAATACTGGTAGCCAAATTTTGATCATTTTCATGGTTTCCTCCTTTCTGTTGAAGTTGTCCACATTCTTGTGAATTTCAGTGGTTTCTCTGTGTAGTCTGACATGATAATTGTTGGAGCAGTCAAGCATTTCTGTGTTCTCAAATAATATATTGTGTCCAGGCTGGTTCATCAAGTGCTCTGCTATGGCTGATTTCTCTGGTTGAGTTAGTCTGCAGTGCCTTTCATGTTCTTTGACTCGTGTTTGGGCGCTCGTTTGGTAGTCCCTCTGTAGACTTGTCCACAGCTGCATGGTATTCGGTAGACTCCTGGAGAGGTGAGAGGAACCCTCTTGTCCTTCGCTGACTGTAGCATTTGTTGGATTTTCTTTGTGGGTCTGTAGATAGTTTGTAGGTTGTGCTTCTTCATTAGTTTGCCTATGCGGTCAGTGGTTCCCTTTGATTTCTTGGAGGAAAACTTTGATTTCTTGGAGGAAGCTTCTAGTTTTCACTTGTGGATTACAATTTAGACATTGCTGAACTCTTTCAGTGGTTCCCTTGATTTAGGGTAAGAACACCTTTCCTCTGGGTGGATCTTTGTCTTTACTCTCCTGGCTTGCTCTTGGCCTTACAGCTATTCTGATGTCCATGGTGGAGTATCCATTGGCCTGTAGAGCCCAGTTTAGGCGGTTTAGTTTAATACAGTCAATTCTTGTTTTATACTTTGTGACTAAAATTTTGGCTCACAATTGATACCTGTTCTTATTATCTTTGCTTCCGTTCTTTTGAAGAAGTTGGGGAATTTATAGAAGCATTAGGAACTCTTCAAAATCACCTGCAGTTACAATTTAGCCACAGGAGAGTTGCTGTTATCTGAAACTCCTAGTTTTCTGACCTAAATGTAGCTGTGGTTTTCATTTCAAAGGCAGGAACGGTATATATGTGAAGCATTTTTTAAAAAGATTAAAACAAGTCAGGTCAAATAGTATTTTGATCTCTTGAGAATTTTTCTAATAATTTATTATGCCCATTAGTCTCTGGCCACCCTTTAATGGGGTTAATCTGTCTACAGCCATTTTTGGAGTTGAGTCATCTTGGTCACAGCCTCCACTGAAGCAGCTCATGAGTTGCTGAAAGCATTTCATACATAATGCCAGATGTTTATAAATTAACTTTATAACCTTCTAGGATTCTAATGTGTATTCTCTCTGTATTTCTCTTTCTGTTTTCACACATAGAGACAGGCAGCAAGGGATGGGATTATATGGTTGAATAGGAATTTACCGTTAAGCTAGATGTTTCAATTTGTCAAATGGAAGCAGAAAAATGGGAGGATGCATAGGAAATCAAGGTTACATTTTTAAAGGCCCTTCAAACGATATGTAGATCAAAAAGCAAAGCTACTTACTCAGATGTAAACCTAACCCATTGTCTTTTTGTAATTGGAACACTTCTCCCTAATCTTATTTCATCTTTCCAACATGTAATATTTATATACGCTTGTAACGGTTAAACTGCTTTTAATGGATGAATTTTCATTTAAAAGTAAGAAAGATGTTCTCTGCTTCAAGCAGCAGGTGTGTTTTTAATCTTTAATAGGTCACCTTCCCAAGTGCAAGCAGGCAAGCTGTTATTGATCAAAGAGGTTTTGTTGGGTAGCTCTCAGATTATTGAGTGACAAACTTTATTGAATTTGACTTAACAGAAGTCAGAAGACAGCTGAAGCATAAGAGCTTGCACTACCATCAGAGTCATTTGACGACAGCCAGGGAGCAAGGCTCAGCGATGGATACTGAGCTCTTTGCTGGCCCTTGGAGATTAACTGAGCAGCCTTCCTACCAATTCCCAAGCCTGTCAGCAGAACCAATTAGATTTTCAACCAGTAGACAAGAAGGGTGGCACTTGGGGACCTTTTTGCTTTAGGTCGAAGGCTTTTCAGACTGCAATGAGATGACATTGATGATGACACGTTGAGCATTGGTTGGTTTTAAGACAAGTTAAATTAGCAGTCTTGAAATGATTCCAACTGTCTCCTGACTTCTCACTGTTGCCATATTCAGTGGATCCTGTCAGGAGCGGGTTGATGACTTAATAGTCTTTCTTGAGTGGATTTGAGCACTTTGGCTGTGTGTTTATATGTAGTTGTCATGCTTAAAATATTCATATGAAGGTTTGAAATATTTATTTGAAGGAGCCTTCTGCAGAGTTCAGCAGTAAGGCTCTCTTCGAGTTTCTCTACTCCCCATGCTTTCTTTTTTGCTGCTTTAAGCAGATATTTCTTTCAATAAAGAAAAGAAAAGAAACTGCCTTTGACTATATCAATGGCTTAAAACTTTCTGGGAGTGTCACATAGTACGTTCTAGTGTTTTCTGGCATTTCAATTTTTCAGTCCTAGAATCATGGTGTTCAGGTTCCTGTTTTGTAAAAAATATATTACAGGGTTGATTTTCAGTTTCAGGAGAGTGTATTACTGTTAACTCTGGGGATGGCTTGGAGTTAAATAGAGGTGTATGTGCCTTCTGCTGTTTCACAATGCAAGTAGGTAGAGAAAGATATCCTACGAAGTGGTAAGATACAAGCGGGGAGGGACCTAGCAGTGATGCCCTTCTACAAATTGCCTTAGGCTACCAAGGCTGTTAGACATGGTACCACTGAGAATATTTTCTTTTGAGTATGTTTACAGAATTACCACTGCCCTTTCACAGTATCTAACTTTTCTTGTGTTTTCAATAAAAATGTATTCTTCATGTTCTTTTGCATTTTGAACTTTTGTAAGATTTATATTGTATATATATTATTCCCATTGTGAATTATGTGTTAAATATTTATATCCGTGTAGACGAGATAATCAAAGAGCCTGTGAAACACATGTAAAACACATGTGTCCATATCAGGATTTGTTCTTTCCCCCCAATAACGTGTTCTTGTGCAGCATTCAATCAGACACTCCCAATGATTCTCCAAAAATTCTGAAATGTACTAACAACTTTATAAAGTTATGAAACATAGATTGTGATGTAGGATGTTGGCCGATGCCAACATTTCCTAGATATTCTGGATATTCCTATTAAATGGCTATCAGTGGTAAGAGGAAAAAGAATTCTTCCATTTAGTTGTTAACACATGAAGGGTTTTGGCTAAAATGCAAATATCTAAATAGCTATCCTATGGAAACTATGAGAATTTGAACCCTATAATGGGAGTGACCATATTAAAAAAATAGAAAATAAAAACTCTTGTGTTTTCAAAGAAATGCATTGCACCACAAAATGCCATAATGTGAAGTATCTCTAGCAGTTATTACATAAAGAAAGGAACATACCTCACTATGAACATCTAACAAGCTTCTTGAGCCAAAGGCAATTAATCCTGAAGTGGGACTTGTAGGTCAGGAAACTGAAACAGAGAAATAACAATGTCAAGAATGCCAAATAATCACCCACATTAGAAGTGGAAGGGAATGTTAGATTCCAAATAGCAAGTGGCTGGGAAACTGCCAAGGTAACAATGATAACATTCATAGTTGGGTCAAATGTCATTACCAACCTTTGGTTAGTTCTACAACAGAATGAAAAAAGAATCACAACAAACAGTACTCTGTCTGATTTGTGAGTGCATTTGGGATTCTCTAGTCTCAGCTACACAGAACTTTAGTATGCAGTTTTAAACAATAAAAGAGAGTCTGGATGGAACAATAGACATTCTAGAGTGAATGTAAGCAAATGAGGCATAATTATATATGGGTTTGAATTAATGGAATTTACCTCATTGTTGACTTGTGAAGTTCCCATTGATGCAGTGGATCTATCACATAATGGGATTTAGTCTCAGACTGATAACTGAAAAATCTAAATCACATGTTGTAAGCTGATTCCCATGTGAGACATATTGCCAATTTCCATGATATTTACACAGGAGATTATTATATATCTACCTACCTACGGCTAGGCACCCTATTTGTTTTAAAGTTCAAAAAGAAGGATCATAGGTAAAAATTGCCAATGGCCACACCACCAGTTCCCACAAAGGTGACCTGTCGATATAGGAACCTCCTCCTGAGATCCGTTCATATTATTGTATGGCCAGTAGTTGTTGCACCCCAAGGCAGTGTGAGCACCCAAAACCAGACCGTAGCCAATATAACACACAAGCCGTTTATTGAAGCAGAGTATATATATCTATGCGCATTTAAGGTGGAAAGTCAGAGTAAGAAATAGTCCTTAATATATAGTCAATTGCAGTTCAGAAAGAGTTCAGCAATGTCTAAATTGTAATCCACAAGTGAAAACTAGAAGCTTCCTCCAAGAAATCAAAGTTTTCCTCCAAGAAATCAAAGGGAACCACTGACCGCATAGGCAAACTAATGAAGAAGCACAACCTACAAACTATCTACAGACCCACAAAGAAAATCCAACAAATGCTACGGTAAGCGAAAGACAAGAGGGATCCTCTCTCCTCTGCAGGAGTCTACCGGATACCATGCAGATGTGGACAAGTATACATAGGGACCACCAAACGCAGCGCCCAAACAAGAGTCAAAGAACATGAAAGGCACTGCAGACTAACTCAACCAGAGAAATCAGCCATAGCAGAGCACTTGATGAACCAGCCTGGACACAATATATTATTTGAAAACACAGAAATTCTGGACCACTCCAACAACTATCATGTCAGACTACACAGAGAAGCCATTGAAATCTGCAAGCATGTGGACAACTTCAACAGAAAGGAAAAAACCATGAAAATGAACAAAATCTGGCTACCAGTATTAAAATACTCTAAAATCAAAACAGTAGATGGGAACCAACACTCTGAGGGCAGAGGGCAGCTAATGACCGAACAAAGGATGCCCCCAGGCAAGAGACAAAACCTTTCCAATGCTAATTAGGGTGATTAACTGAAACATTAATGCTGGCTTCCCAGTGGCAAAGGACTCTTGCCACACCCTGGACTCTCCACAGATATATGTTCTTTCCTTTCCTTACTTAGTTTATCCATACCTCACAACCTCTGCGGATGCCTGCCATAGATGTGGGCGAAACATCAGGAGAGAATATTTCTGGAACATGGCCACACAGCCCGAAAGACATACAACAACCCTGAAATCAAAGTTTGTCCATGAAACAATAGCAAGAACAGACGCTACAATTCCACTGGAAAAGTCCCGTAGCAGGATCAAGAAACAAGGTAAATAAGGCAAGTCAGTCTTGGTTCAGGAACAAGGAAGATGTGGTAACAAGACAAGGTCTACTCTGGAGTCGCGGCTCGGTGCGGCTCACCTGGAACTGGGAGCTCGGCAAGGATTCAGGAGACAAGGCAGGGGGCTGGAAACTGGAACCTCTTCCGAGGAAAGGCAAAGTTGACACCGCAGTAAGGGGCACTTTTAAGGGAATCACAAAGCTGCAAGATTAGGGAGTATGGAACCCACAAGAGTTCTCATGGGAAAGTTAGGCATTATCAAGTTTAAGAGCTCATCTTCTACTTCTTTTCACCCCCTCTCTCCTGCTTCTATCTTTTGTAACAAAGTCTCTCCGATTAAAAGTCCCCACTTCACTCAAGTCTGCACCATCTGGCATAGGTAACATTGAGGAGTAATCAGAATGTTCGCCAATTAGTGAGTCCTGTGATTTAGCAACATTTGGCAGCTGCAAGGCCATGGAGCCTCGGTCTGGAGCAGAAATGTCTCCGAATTCCTCTGCCTCATCTGAGTCTAACTCCATCTCTTGATGAAACATGGGCCATGATGGCTGAGCCACAACAGTAGTACACAAGTAGCTACGGGTTGATTCTGGGACTATGTATATTTCCCATGGATATTTTTGCAGCCCCTGACTTAAATCCCATTCTTCTTCGGGATGTTTTTTTTTCTGGCAAAAGTTGAATTATCTGTGCAGGAAGCCTTCAGGAGCAATGTTTCATATTTTAGGTAAGCTTCGGGGTATCAGTTTTTAAATCTAGAAGTGGATAGTTGGGTACTTCCCTCCCATATTGGCATTTTGGGAAGTTCATGCAACCTTAGCTTTCATAGCCAAAACTAGAGAATATAGGAATTGAGTTCATTAATGTGGTATACAGTACCTGCAAGTTTCACACCCTTGCTTTAGGCGAATTATGTGGGAACCACAGCAGTGTATTATTGCCTACACCAGGCATCCTCAAACTGTGGCCCTCCAGATGCTTGGGCCTCCGACTCAGAATTCCTGACCATTGAGCTAGCTGGCTAGAGCTTCTGAAAGTTGGAGGCCCAAACGGCCGGAGGGCCGCAGTTTGAGGATGCCTGGCCTACACCATAAGGATAGTATAAGAAGCTCAGGGCATTGGTTAGCAAAAAGTGGTAGTACTATTTCCATGCCCCTAGTGTAACATGACAAGGCACTGCAGTCTGGTAGTCATGACATTCAGCTGTAATTATTACCTAGCTTTCTTTAGGGGTTGAATATGATAATATTAATATTTAACAAAAAAATACATCAGAACAACTATCAGAAGCTGGAATTTAGGTCACCTGATGAGTCCATTAAGAATGACTTATGACAAAATGGCATGTTAGTAGTGTACATCAGAACCATAAGATGAAGTTCATAAACTTTTCAGTTGCCAATTCCGAGCAGCAGCTAAAACATGAAACACATTTTTCCCTACGTGCTTTAGCAACCAGTTGCAGTAGCTGCTAGGAAGTAGCAACTGACACATCTATGGCCTGTGGCAGAAAACAAGCAATTAAGGAGTTCGGCAGTTGATTATTCCATCTTAACTGCAGATTCACTGTGACTGACTGACTTAAGTTACATGTTCCAGTAGTAGACATTTCAGTGTTACTTTTACATCCAAAGTTTGAAAAAAAATTTGGTGTAAAAACAAAGTTGGCAAGGAGAGCATATGAAATCATTACACACTATGCTGAAACATTTACTAGAATTGTAGGAAATACTGTATTGGTATTTGAAAATTGAAGGCCTTTTGGTTTAGATACTCAATTCTGTAACCATTTATTGTAGATTATACATGAATTGTGTCTTCTGTGCATCTACTTCTCAGTATTTTAATACCATAGATAGCCATTTTCATTTTGCTTAAACCTGTATGGGCCTTTTAAAAGACCGTTTATTTCTTTTCAACTGCTTTGGGTTCCTCAGCATCTCCTCCTCCTCCTCCTTCTCCTCCTATGTTATAATTTGGGTTGTCAGACTGGCTTCATGTGTTACTACATCTACTTTATTGAGATCCCAAAATAAGAAAATAACCCGGCATAGCCAACTAATGGCATGAATAAAATCTAAATGACCAAGGTCCAAGTGCTGCATAAGCCCTCCTTCCCATCATGGAGTTTTAAGTGAGTATTAATTGATTGCTTTCCATCCCTTTCCTTTAATTTCCATTATGTTCCTGTATGACCTTTTTACTTTTCTTGTTTTACTTTTGAGGCAAGTAGACATAGTGAATTGCTTAAATATAAGGCTTATAGAACTTTCACTTCATTTAGTTTTTTAAAGCGTCAGTATTTTCCAATTAAAAAGGAGAAAGAGAGAGAAAGGTGGAAAAAGAAATGTGACAGCAGCCTTAAGATGGTTTTTTTAAATTATGGTATGAGTTTTTATGAATATAAATCCACTTCTCAAGTTAACACACAGAGTTATATTAAGGCCTCATGTATAAAGCATGTTTATACAGTTGTGTGAATGGAATGGAATGATTTTTTTCCCTAATGCTAAAAATAAAATTATAAAAACTTAGACATGTATTAAACTATAATATAAAATATTAATACATTGTGTTGTTTTCTAATTGTTTATAAAGGCATTTTACACATTCCCAAAGTTTTCAGTGCAAATCCTGGAATTGGAATTTTATGAATCTTGGTATTCTATTCCTTTAATTTTAAATAAATTTCTAGATCACTAAACGGAAAGTTTTGAAAGTTTGACTACAGTGTGTACAACAATCAGCATTACTCCAGAAGGGGAGTTTCTGAGTCTGGAAATGATTGTCAGTGTGCTGTTCCTTTAGCAACAGCACATTACTCTGAAAGCACTCTGTTCAGCTTTTTTTTTTTTCCTGTGAAGGCTGGGAAAGAGTGGAGTGTAAGTGAAAGAAAGACACAGACAACATAAAGTAAGAATTAAATGGAAAGATCTATCAGAAAAAGGACATAAATGACCGAATGCAGTCTGGGTTTGCTATAAACATTATTGCATATTAGCTGATATTTATTAGGTCTGTATTAAGTGCAAGCAAATAGATGCTCTTAATCTAAGTAGTTTATTTCAATTGCATGATAGGATACATTCTATGTCAGCATTTCTCATTTTGATAATCTGCCCACAGATGATATGAGCTACTTAACAATTCTGAGCTCATAGTGGCTTTCAGTTCTAAACAAAATAAATACAATTACACATCTCTGTATTTCATCTGCTTGGTGGTCTAATTGTTTTGCTTTTGTATTCATAGTGACCCATGATATTTTGAACTGTATTATGGTTGTGGTTTCGTACATTTTCTTTTTGTAACCATCTGCTGTCTCCACAATTGACCTTAACATCTTGATATTACAATCTGAACAGGAACATTGTGATGTGATTCCCTGTTCTAAACTGCTGTAGGAGGTAATCCAAATTTTAGAATATTCTGCAGTTGATGCTAAAGAGATGGTGAAAACTCTGAACCATAGTCTCTGTAAATGACTGAATGTCAAAAAACATATTGAAATTCAGCCCAGACAAAACAGAAAACCCTCTTGGTCAACAGACAAAAAACAAGTCAGCCTAGTTTTGGGGGTCATGGATGGGGCACACCTCTGAAGGATCAGGTTCATAGCTTGGGAATATTTCTTGGACTCATAGTAGTGCAGATGGCATATCAGTCTAGCAATGTCTTTGCTCATTTCAGCCAATGTGTTAACTGTGTTCCTTCCTAGGTAAAACAGATTTGTCTATATGTCATTACCACTTCCCATTTAAATGACCCTTTTAAATTACTTATTTAAAAAGTGAAGTATGCTAACAAGAAGAAAACCCAACTAATCTGAAGAATGGTTCTGGGGAAGAGATGTACGGATAACATGGACTGGAAAAAGTACAGAATAACAGACTTTTGAGCAAATGAACCCTGAACTCTCACTAGAACGGAAGATAAACAGAGGCTGTTAGGCATCTTTCAAAAAGATGGATGCAATTTGAAATTGCTATATCCCTGCAACCACAAACTGCCCTGAATGAAACTCTTACCACTTCAAAAGGTGAGGGCATAGAGCTTCCCATGATTGCTTTTAGATACCTCTCCCAGTCAACAGCCTCAGCCATTCACAAGATGGCAACCCACTACATAAAGCCGAATGAGATACTGTATTCTCCATTTGCAGAGTTAGATTTTAGATTTGTTTCTGGCTTATAATGATTAGTTAAAATTGATGTAGTTTGATCTGCCTTTTTTCCAACTCACTATATATCTCCCTTCCTTATCTGTTATTGTTTCTAGTATTTCCAATTTTAATGAATTTTTCATTGCTGTCGCTACCCCTTTGGCTTTGTTTGTACCCCTTGCTTCTACTATCACCCTCCAACCTGGAATATTTATTAATTGTTTGTTATCTTTCTTATGTTTGTGGGTTTCCTGTAAACAAAGCATGTTGCAATACGATTTCTTTGCTAATGGTATAATTCTTCTTCAGATCCGAAGCCAACCCGTTTGTATTTAAAAAACACATTTTCAGTTTGTCACCCATTATCTTTGTGTATTTGTGGCTTCTCATCTGCTATATTCCCTTCCCTTATGACTGTGGTTTCCCCTCCCCCTTCTCAAATGTTATTTTAAGGAATTGTATCTTTCCTTTCATTTGAGATTTCTGGCAGCACTGCGCCCCGTGTTCCCTCTCCTGTTTATTTTTTATTACTATTCCAGGCTATCTAGGTTTTTCATTGTTTTTTACCCATTATATGCCTGCTTTCTACCCTCTTCCCACCATACCTACTAGTTTCCTTATACATAAACTTAAACATAATGTCCATTCAATACTATAGCCATCTTCCAGAGTGGCAGATTGGAGTCATAGAGTAGAAGATGGGAAATCCAAAAGCTACTTTCTCCCTTACTAATTTCAGAATCCCAAGGCAGAGCAACTACTTATTATGATGCTGTAGTCCTTTCTGCCGCTTTGAGTCCCATCCATGAGAGTAAAACTAAAATAATAATAATAATAATAATTTCCCAGGACAGTCAGGCTGACTTCATTCCTGCTTAGTTTCTGACAGACAGAAAAGCAAGCTTTGGATATACTGTATTTAAATATTGTTTTGTCTTGTTTAAATGAATGTTTCAGGTGTGATTTTTTCTGTGTATCACTTTGATACCTCTGTTGGGCAGAAAAATGATTTTATAAATACTTGGAATAATTAAATCAAAGCTGGACCAGTTTAGCTAAAGCAGAGGCAAATATTTGATGATTCCATTCTCTCTGTTCCTCTTCTCATGTTTGAATAGGTTTCATTCTGAGGATAAGGTGAAGTAGATCTTGAGTGTTCTCTATAATTTTACCTGACGGGGAATATTGAGATTAAAAGTAATAAACAATCACCTTTTCATCAGAAGAATAGCACTTAAAAATAAGAAAGATGAAGAATAACACAAGCCAAATTCAAAGTAGCCAGGGCTTGGATAATTTTTTTATACTACAATTCCCAGAATCACCATAGTTCAAACTCAGGCAAGTAGATTTCAGAAGAGTAACCCGAAAAAAAAAACACAGATTCTTTAAACAACTGTTTGTTCTTCTTTCTGCTCTTGCTTATTTGTCATACATTTTCAGAACACGGTTACATTATCTTGTACATTTTCCAAGGTGAGAGAAATCTGCATCTGAAATCAGACTTTGAATGTTAAATCCTTCTGTCTTCTTACATCCTCAGTCCCTTCTTCAGATTTACTTGGTACTGAGTGGAAGAAGAAGACTGAAGTTTGTTCACAGAAGACATTTCATTACAGATACTTTGGAAATGTTGGTTTTCCTGAACTCTTTGTGATACCTTAGCAATAATATCTTATATAACTCTGAGCAGATAAGATGTCAGTGTCATTCCAGTGATCAGCTAGCACTCCTGTATTGAACTGATATTACTGATAGTAATACAATATGATAAGAAGGGAAAACTGCAAATCATGATAAGGTCATCTTATGGTAGTGAAGAGAAATATCACTTCTGCCTTCTCTTCGTTTTTGCACAGTAACCTTTTTAAAGGTGTTGCATGTTTTTCATGACTGTTGGCAATAATATATATAATTCTAATGAGCTCCATTAAAGAGGATGCTAAATAAGAGGTTAATGATCTCAGTAGGTCTTGCTGATGTGTACTAATGTTTTGGGCTTATTTTGCTGAAGTTGGCAAGACAAGATGAATTCATTTTTTTTTTTGTGTAAGACCCTCCTTTTCTACAGCAGCAGAATCATTAAACCTATCATGCACAAAAATGTAATGCAGACCAAGGAATCTACTAAAAAGGCAAATGATTAGTCATCACCTTGCACCAAAGTTCATTGAGTGCACTTTGTCATTTTGGTCTTGTGAATTTATATAGTAAATGGTGTTAAAATATGTACAAATTTAAAATTCATAGAATGTAAAATTTGAAATATAATTAAACCAACAATGAAATTAAAAGCAGTTAAAATCATCACAATCAAAGCAAACAAATAAACAGTGTAGAAAATGCCTCCGTCTCCCAGCAATAAATGATCAAAGGTGTGCTAAAACATAAAGGGTATCACTTGCCTACAGAAGAACAATAGGGAGGGCACTCGTCCAGTCTCTCTAGAAGGGAATTATGGAGCTTGGGAGCAGTCACTGAGAAGGCCCTTTATCTGATTTCCACCAGATGTACCTGTGAATAATAAAATAATTTGGCACTGTTTTAAGAAATTATTTTACCTTTAACTTCCATATTCCCATCTGTTCTGCAGTTGTATCTGTTGAGATCCTTACGTGCATTTTGTAAGTACAGCTTGCAATGAAGGAAAGAAATTTTTGGATGCTTTCAGATCTTTCCAGTGTCTGCCGTTCTCTAGCATCTTAGACCATGTCCACTCTCCAGCATCAACTCATCAGTTATATAGCATTTTATTCTGCGGCATCTTACCTCTTCTCTTAGTTTCCACAATGCCAACATTTAATAGACAAGAAGAAAACACAGTCTGTCTTAAAATTATGTCCCATCCAGGATGGAAGTGTCTATCTACTCCCAACCTGAATAACTCTAGATGTGATTACTTCAAAAATAGTTTCGAAATCTAGACCAGAAATGGATATGTGGGAAACGGGAAATAATACAGTTTGATAGGATTTCCATATTAATGTCAGTCTGTTAATTCATTTTTTTCAAGAGGTTTAGTGGTAAGTATAAATGAGAAATTTCCAAGAACCTTAATCATCAGCTTCCTTGCTCAGGTCTTGCAACCTCAGAACCATAGTTCTATTGAGTGAATCAATCCACTTGTAATATCTCTCTTCTCTTACTGCCTACTACTTTATCTCCCCCTCCCCGCCCCAGTAAGGCATGTTATTTCATGATGTGTCTAAAATACAAACTTCTTTCTCCATGGTCTTTCAGTGCCTTGTTTGACTCCGCATCTGTAGAGGGTATCTGCAGAGGGTCTTATTCAGAGGAAACAAACATGGCAATAGCACCATTAATGTTTACCACTTGTATAGTTTTTGGCTCATGTAGATGTGTTCTCCGCCTCAGAGGAAGGCAAATGCAATCTCTCTGAACAAATCTTATCAACAGAACCCCATCATAGATTTACCTTAGGGTTGCCATAAATAGGAACAACCTGATGGTACGCAGCAGCAGGAGCAGCAAGGCATACCTTATTTGAATCCTGGAAATAAAAGTGGTAAACATAACAGTGAAAATTACGTGTTTGAAGAAAAGCTTCTGAATAAGATTCAAATATCTATTTGTCTCTAAAAAATTTTGGGAAATAATCATCTCCTTCAGTATGAGATTCAGGAAACTGGGCACATTCTTTTTCAAATAATTGCTTTTATTAGATGATGTGTAAGTTTAAATTCTGTTCTAAAGAAGTGCTCATAAAAATGCACAGGAATAAAATCCTAAAACAGTTATAAGAAAGCATCACCTCAGTGTGCTATTTCTTCACTGACCAGTTTTGTGTCTTCACCCGTCAGATAATTTAGTATGAGAAAAAGTATTATACAACTTAAGATACTGCTTCTGCCACTGAATATTTATTTACTTGCCAAGAAAGAAACAAGATTTTAAAAGGCTGATTATCTAAAGTGACACCACAAAACAATTCTACTTGATCTTACTGAAAAAGGAATTAGAATGAGTTAACACTGTGCGTAGTTAAAAAGAAGCTCTAGGTTTTAAATTAAAATACAGCCTAAATGAAACATGAAACTTTCATAGGCTTTGCTGCTATTCATATGTACAGCAATATCATTTAAGCAGTATGCATGAATCTTGTCAGCTATGTCAAATTGCCTGCTCAAGACTTGTTTTGGATATGGAAATGCAATGAAATTTCTAAAGAAAGGGTTTTTTTTACATCTAAGAATAAGAATGAAAAAAATATCCTGCTCCCAAATAATATTTGTCTAATGCACAAAATAGGAACATTCCACAGCTCAGTACTAGAATACATGCTTTGTGTGTAGAAGGTCCCTGTGGCAATCTCTGACGAATCTAAATACTAGTGCTCATAAAGGCTCTTATCCAAAACCCTGGTGACCTACTTACAGTCAAAGAGTATGAGGAAAGAGCCAGGGTGGTTAAAATGTTGGATTAGGACTTGGGAGATCCGGGTTCAAGTTCTCACTAATTAATGAAATTCATTAGGTCACCTTGAGTGAGAGGTATAGCTATTGGGCAGAGGAATAAGGGCATTGCCCTAAATTAGAATTCTCCCTCCTCCAATTAAATATTCCTCCAATCCCCACATTTCTAGCATTCTGCAGAACAGAGCTTTCCAAACTGTGTGTCACGACACATAGGTGTATTGGGTGCAGTGTATAGGTGTGTCATACAAACACAATGAGAAATGGCTATGACTATCTTACAAATCATGTATTTTTAAAAATACAAATAAAAGGTTTTTGTGAGATATGTTGTGTCTCTGTACAGTACGTTATTACAATTTAACCTCCAGTTTGTTCGTAAAATTGAATTACTGTGTCGCAAAATGATTCATGTCTAAAAAGTGTGTCATGAACATGAAGTGTTTAGAAAATTCTGCCATTTCACACCTAGGACTCATATTCACTCTCATTGTCCTCTCCACAATAGGAATAGCTGCATCTATTGGATTTTGTTGGTACGGAACACTGAAAATTTATTTTAGTTCATTTTTCACAAGAACTCAACATATGCAATTGTTTCCATGGGTTTAGTGGAAAAACTGTAAACTTTTTTTTAATGTGGGTGAAAGTGATTCTCTCTTCCTAGATATATCCTTGTGGAATTGTGATTAGAAAGAGAATTGTTTGAGCGATGTGAAAGAGGAATAAGTTGTACAGTGTTCCCTCACTACTTCGCGGTTCACTTTTCATGGATTCGCTGTTTCGCGGTTTTTCAATAAACTTTAAAAGACTATTATAAATCATAAAAAATTACAATTTACAGCCTAAGGAAGGGAGGAAGAAGAAGCCAAAGGGAGAGAAAAGGCGCCCAAGTAGCAACAGGAGGAGAAGGAGGCGATTTATCAACACATGATTGGTTGATAAAGACTTAAAATAGTGTATAACTACTAAAATAATGCATAACTATTAAATAAATATAGTGCTCCTACTTCGTGGTCCTGGAACCT
The DNA here is from genome assembly GCF_035594765.1 of Anolis carolinensis. NCBI lineage: Eukaryota > Metazoa > Chordata > Lepidosauria > Squamata > Anolidae > Anolis > Anolis carolinensis. The sequence goes on along the minus strand of NC_085841.1, from coordinate 25,226,313 downwards.
AACCCCCGTGATAAGTGAGGGAACACTGTAGACATGTGTTAAGGTAAGAAGGAAATTTTGTCATGTCTGATAAAATAAAAGAATGTTTTTGATATGTCCAGTTTCCCTTCTATGGCCAGAGATTGTGTGCTATTTTAAATGACAAGAATAGACATGAAAAGATTTTGCAGAAACCCAGAAAAAGTTGGTTCAAATGTTACATGGAAGAGGACCACAACTGTTGTCCCAGATTCAGTCACCCTTGGATCACAGTTGATTTTATGGTTCTTTGTCTTGCTTCACCCTTTTCCAGCACTCTGTTTTCCCACAATAATAATCCATAGTCCTTTTCTTTCCCTACGTAAACTTCAGTTTCATGGCAACAGAAGTCAGTCTGGATTACATATCAACACAATGAGGTAGTAGAATTGACTAACATTTCAGGCTATAGGTGGGAGATGGTATTGTTGTGTTAAAAGAACAAAAAGGAAATATACCTGCAAGTTAGGAAAAGGAATAAAAAAGGAGGGTTCTACCCAGGCCTACTTGTAAACAGGTGTGTGTGGTGGCTCATTTTATGTACTGTATAAAGGCACACAAAAATGATATTTGTTTCCTAGTGACTTTCAGTGTGAATAATAAGTTCTTCCATATCAGAAATGTTTCACATAATTTTGCGGATTTGTCACCTGCTTTATTCACCAGAATCACATTCAATGATATGACACCAAAATTGAATTCCTTTCCCTGAAGTGAACCTATAGAACATAAGATGATGGAAAAGCTCTTTCCTGCATATGCCATAATGGAATTCAAGAACACATCCAAACCGACAAGCTAGAACGTATTCAGAGAAAGGCAACCAAATGATCAAAGGTTTGGAAGCAAAGTCCTGTGAGGACCGGCTGAAAAAGCAGGGTTTGTTTAGCTTGGAGAAAAGAAGGCTGAGAGGAGATGTGGTATCCATGTTTAAATATTTAAAAGGAAGTTACATTGAGGAGGGGACAAGCTTGTTTTCTTGCTGCTCTAGTGACCAAGGCAACGCAATGGAGACACATTTCAGGAAAAGAGTTTCCTCCTTAACATTAGGAAGAACTTCCTGATGGTATGAGCTGTTTGGCAGAGGAATATATTGCCTAGAAGTGTGGTGGAGTCTCCTTCTCCGGAGGTTTTAAAGCAGAGGCTAGATGACCATCTGTTGGGGATGCTTTCCTGCATGGCAGGGGGTTGCGCTGGATGGCCCTTGTGGTCTCTTCCAAATTTATGATTCTATGATAGTGTTGTGAGAAATTATAAAGGAAGTGCAGGCTTTGAGGTTACAACATCCTAAATCCCCCAGCTGACATGGGTTTCTAGATATTTCCCTCCACCCCCAAATTCTGATGGTGAGAATCAGAAGAGAGAATTTGGGGAGACACAAAATAAAAAGAGTAGGGATGGAAGTGTAGTTCAAAGTGTAGGAGAACGGTAAAATGAGTGATGGGGATTCCTTCGTCCACATTAGCATACAGTGAGATTCACCTTACAGGCATAGAGGGTGGATTAACAATTACTGGCAAAGAGTCATCTATTCAAATCCCACAGGGATATTTAAAACCTCTTAAAAGCAATAGCTAAAGACAAAGAGCAATTGTATCCTTAAATTTTGTAAATGTTTTCCTGAGTCTAGAAAATGGCAAGCTATATTCTGAAGAAAAAAAATGTTTACACTTGGTCCGAAGAAAACTCATCAGGTTCATAATTGACAGATAGTCTGAGCTATTGTTACAGTTACATTCCTATTTGTTTTATCAATGGGCTGTGGATTTATTTTGGTAATTCCTATTAATGTTAGCATAAATCCCCTGCTCACTGTTGGGAGACTAAACCCTTTCATCTTCAGTATGTAAATTTTCATGCTTATAATTTTGAAAAATATCCAGACTTTCTCCCTTGATGACAGAGTGAAATGCTGTCTGGTATTGTGGCCACACCTCCATGCGCTTTTGCTCTTTATTAATTATACAGTCCTAAAATGAAATGGTCACAGACAATTCACAGGAAAGTGCTGGAATTTTTGCTCTCACTTATAAATTAAATGATGTAATTAAATCCCACTTTTTCAGGGTTTTAGAAATCAGTTATCTTCATTCTGAAATGATAGCAAATGTTTGGTACATCGAATTCAGAAGAACCCTTAATTTTTTTTTTTGTAAATAATTTTTTTATGGTAAGAAACCATAGTAATTATATATGGTTCTTTATAAAACATAATTATTTAGAGTATAGTCCAGTTCTATGGAATGCTAAAGACATGTGCTTTGACATAATTATATCCTTTAAATGCCTTTATTCTACATTATAGTATGATTTAATCTACACCATAATTTTCCCTCTCATGTAAATAGTTTCTTTTTGCTACATTCTCTTTTCATGCACAGTGTGAAGCTGGAGTAACACCATTAACTTCTTTGAAAGCACCCTTTATTTATAGTGTAAATTCTGCATAGTGTCAACTCAGGATGCAACAAAGGTATATAAGCATTTTGTTTCAGCTCAGCTTTTTGATATATTTTGAGTTGGAGTTCAAAAATTTCCAGAAGGCCTGTCCTATCTCTGTTGCCCTTGAGGGACAGACACCATGACCCCCCCCCCCCCCCACACACACACACAGCCTGCTGCTTAAAGTTCTTATTAGATATCCAGATAGATTAAGGGCGACAAGTTATTATATGAGGGTCTATTTTCCGCTGTTTAAAGTCTGGGGAAACATTTAGGTTTCTATTTTTAAAAGCAAGACTTTAGCTTGATCTGCATCTCACCTTGCATGTAACATAGCAAGGAAAATAACATGACCTCTCAGTCAAATATAAAAGGGGGATACATTATTCCTAGAAGTGCACGGCCAGTGTGTATTTACATAAAAAAATATATCAAAAGCAATGAGCCGAGGAGTATTAACACCTGAACATCATGGTTATATGCCAGAAAGGGATCTAAGTCTGGACAGACACATTGAATATAACACCTAAATACTTGATGGTGCCCATGTTAATAGAATAGTGAATCTACTGTTGGCTTTCATCTAAACATTAAATGAACTATGAAAGGTGCTGAACTGCAATCTTGCAACTAGGTTCAGCATCTTTGATAACTTCTTAATTTAATCCCATGTGCTTCACTGACATGAAAAATATCAGCCACCTTTAGATGGTATTCTAGAATCACCCAGAACCAGAAGCCACTCATAAAAAAGACATATTTCTTGTAATTAGGATTAGGACTAGATAAAGTATCAGGAGGCCCATTTTAGGAAACTAGGTACAGCATATAACCAGTATCATCCAGCTCTTTGGGTTACCTCTCTGACCAAGTGCATTGACGATTTTCAACTTCCCAGCGTGTCTGTTCCAAGAAATAATTGATGCACTTACATGATGTCAACTCAATAAAGTAGCCTGATTTATTATGGTATAAAGCCAAACAGTCTGATGATAGTGCCAAAATTTAGAGCAATTGAATAATAAGAGTTCAATCATCAATTAGAGAGTGTAGTTGAAACTCTGAAAGAACTAGATAAGATCCCAAGACAGGAAGGTCATGGCAGAGATGTCAGACTAAATACAATCCCTGGGGAAGGTAATGGAAACCCACCTCAGTATTTTTGCCATGCAAACTAAATGAATCAGTACAACCAGAGATAAGTTGGTATGCCATTGGAAGATGGAACTCCCAGTTCGGAAGATTATCAAAATTCTACTGGAGGGGAACAGATGGTAAGTTCAGCTAGTCCTAGATGTGATGATGCAGCTAGCTCAAAGCTGAAAGGTGGGCTAACATCTGACAGTGCTGGAGGTGAACAACGAATCTGATGTTCTAAAGATCAACACGCTATAGGAACCTGGAATGTAATCTACGACCCAGGGCAAATTGGACATGGTTATTGGTGAGTTGTCAAGATTAAAGATAGACATTATGGGGGTCAGTGAACTGAAAAGGACTGAAATAGGCCACTTCACAACAGATGACCACCAGATCTACCACTGAAGAAATGGAGTTGCCTTCATAATTAATAATATAGTCGCTGAAGCAGTGCTTGGATACCATCAAAAAATGATAGAATGATCTCATTTCGAGTTCAAGGTAAACCATTTAACACCACAGTGATCCAGATACACGCCCTAATCACAACTGCTTTAATTTTCATTAACAGGAGACTGGAATGTTAAGGTGGGTGGTCAAAGGACACCTGGGATTACAGGCAAGCATGGTCTGGGACGACAAAATGAAACGGGACATAGGCTGATACAATTTTGCCAGGAAAACTCACTGTGCATAACAAATACTCTCTTCCAACAACCCAAAAGACAGTTTTATACATGGACTTCACCAGCTGGTTAATAATGAAATCAGATTGCAGCCAAAGGTGATGGACATCCATTCAGTCGGTGAAAACAAGACCTGGAGCTGACTGTAGTTCAGATCACAAACTTCTTTGTGATCTGAACTTTGAATAGGGAAGACACACAGACCAGTTAGGTATGATCTCACTAATATTCCTAGTGAATATGCAGTGGAGGTGAAGAATAGATTTAAGGGACTAGATTTAATGCCAGAAGAACTATGGGTTGAAATTCTCAACATTGCTCAGGATGTGGCAACAATGTACAAACCAAAGAAAAAAGAAAACCAAGAAGGCAAGATGGTTGTCTGCTGATACACTGGAAGTAGTCCAAGAAAGAAGGAAAGCAAAGGAAACAGTGATAGGGGGAGACTTGTCCAATTAAATGCATAATTCCAGAGGTTAGCTAGAAGAGATAAGGAATTACTTTTAAACAAGCAATGCATGGAAGTGGAAGAAGACAATAGAATAGGAAGGACATGAGATATCTTCCAGAAAATTAGAAACATTGAAGGTAAATTTCAGGCAAAAATGGGCATGATTTAAAACAAAGATGGCAAGGACCTAACAGAAGTTGAAGAGATCAAGAGAAAATGGTGAAACTATACAAAAGATCTGTATAGGAAAGATAATAATTTTGAGGATAGCTTTGATGGTGTGGTGAGTGAATTAGAATGGGTTGAATGGGCTTTAAGAAGCATTGCTAATAATAAGGCAGCAGGAGACAACAGGATCTCCAATGAACTGTTTAAAATCTTGAAAGATAATGTTGTCAAGGTGATGCATGCCATATGCCAACAAATATGGAAAACACAAGATTGGAAAAAAAATCAACGTATATCCCCATGCCAAAAAAGGGGAAATGTTAAAGAATGCTCATATTTTCGTTCAGTGGCATTTATTTCACATGCCAGTAAGGTAATGCTCAAGATCCTGCAAGGTAGACTCCAGCAATACATGGAGCGAGAGTTGACAGATGTACAAGCTGGGTTTAGAAAATGCAGAGGAACGAGAGACAAATTGCCAATATCCACTGGATAATGGAGAAAGGTACATCTTATTTCTGTTTTATTGACTATTTTAAAGCCTTCAACTGTGTGGATCATAACAAACTGTGGCACATTCTTGGTGGTATGGGGTTACCAAGTCATCTTGTCTGTCTCCTGAGGAATCTGTATAATGACCAATAGCAACATTAAGAACAGACCACGGAACAACAGACTGGTTCAAGATTGGGAAAGGAGTATGGCAGGGCTGTATACTCTCACCCTACCTATTCAACTTGTATGTAGAACACACCATGTGACGTGCGGGGCTTGATGAATCCAAAGCTGGAGTTAAAATTACTGGAATAAACATTAACAACCTTAGATATGCAGATGATACCACTGTGATGGCTGAAAGCAAGGAGGAGCCGAGAAGCCTTATAACCAAGATGAAAGAAGAAAGTTCAAAAGATGAGTTGCAGTTAAACATAAAAAAAACCTAGATGATGACAACGAGACTGATTGATAACTGGCTAATAGAGGTAGAAAATGTGGAGGCAGTGACAGACTTTGTATTTCTAGGTATGAAGATTACTGCAGATACGGGCTGCAGCCAGGAAGTCATTTACTTCTCGGGAGGATAGCAATGACCAACCTCGATAAAATAGTGAAGAGTAGAGACATCATACTGGCAAATGGTGGTCCACATAGTTAAAGCAGTGGTATTCTTCACAGTAACCTGTGGATGCGAGAGCTGGACCATACAGAAGGCTGAGTGAAGGAAGATAGATGCTTTAGAACTGTGGTGTTGGAGGAAAATTCTGAGAGTGCCTTGGACCGCAAGAAGATCAAACCAGTCCATATTCCAGGAAATAAAGCCCACCTGCTCACTGGAGGGAAGGATATTAAAGGCAAAAATGAAGTATTTTGGCCACATAATGAGAAGACAGGAGATCTTGGAGAATATAATGATGCTGGGGAAAATAAAGGAAAAGGAAAGAGGGTCTGACTAAGAGCAAGATGGATAGATGTTATCCTTGAAGTGACTGACTCGACCTTGAAGGAGCTGGGGGTGGCCATGGCCAACAGGAAGCTCTGGCGTGGGCTGGTCCAGGAGATCACAAAGAGTTGGAAGCGACTGAACAAATAAACAACATGCAGAATGCTCTATGGCTATATAGCCTTGAAAAGATGGGAAATTAATCAGAAGGCTGATTCAAGTAAAGGTTGGGTTCCTGATTCCTTGTGACTTTATTATGTTTCACCATAAGAGAGAAATGACTTGAGAAGATCTACAGAGCAACTACTGCATAAAAGGGCTCCTAATGAAGAGTTCCCAAGAACAATCCTCTATTCCTTGACCGTACACCTGGTGAATAGGATCCTGATGAGCCATGTAGAACACAGCACCAGCAAAAATGAGCTAAAATAGGAAAACACAGTTCCTGGGTAAGCTGTCCTGTGTGTGACTTCAACGCTAACTATGGAATTATAAGTAAATAGAATATCTTTGAGATAGATGAAAAGAAGTGTTGATGAAGAACCGTAAAGAGAGACCTCATGGCAGGAAAACTGCAACACTGACATCCATATTTCAAAAACATTACATTTAAATTGAACTGGGTACCTATAGAAAACAAGACATTGCTTTGAAGTGAAGGGTATTCCTACATTAGTACTGGCTGGATGCACTGATATGCAACTTTCTGTAGTATCAGAAGATATCACATAATGCTGGAGGAGGTAAGGAAGGATAGGCTTAATAAAATTCCCTCTCATCTATTGAAGACCTATTTGTACAAAAGCTGTCCTGTGTTATATATTCTCTTATTTGACTTGATGACATCATTATTTCTATTAAGTACCAAATGAGAAGATATTATGATCTATCTATACCTGGGGTGAAGGATGTGAGCTGAGAAAAGCAAAATTATGGAAAAAATAGCAAGAGTATAGAAACAGACTTCAGAGAAGAAACATAACATAATAATATTTTAATAGAAGTGGTAGGAATATTTTGAAATACAATATTTGTTTGCCAAAATGACAGTTAAGGGTGACACAGAAAGCAAGGAAGGCTGTATTGCAACAAAATATGGTGTGAAGAGCCCTATGCTACTTGATAAATTAGCTGAGTCACCTGCATTTCATTATGAGCTCCCTCACAGCAGGAGCTAGAGAAATCAATTTGCTTTACTATACAGTTATCTAATGCTATGGAGCTGATATAACAAGCAATGCATACAAATAAAAATAATGCTTAATGCAATCAGCTTCGATTCAAAAATATGATAGCAAATCCCTCTTTGCTTGTTTCTTGCTCTTTCTTTCTATTGCAAGATATTTTAATGATTACAACAATGCACTACATTCACATTTTCAGGAAAAAACAGTCCAAAGGAGAGTCATAGAGTTATAAAATCGTAGAATTGAAAGCAGCCTTATGGACCATTGTTCATTGAAATGAGTTTCTAAAGCTTGGATGAATATTCTAATGTAGCAATGCAAATCTGAAGTCCTGGGTACCAATCAACAGTAAAATATCATGCAAGTAACCAAAGACCAACTAGAGGCATCTACTATCCTAATAGATTTTTTAAAAAGATTTTCTTGACTATGGATGCCACATCATGCCATATTAGAAAACTGTAGTCAGCAGCCTGGTTATGGCTTTTTGCATATGCTATAGTTTCTGAACAGTTTCCAAGGACAGCTCTACATGGAGTATGTTACGGTAACTCAAGCAGGATGTAATCAAGGCACGTGCCATCATAGTACAGATCTGATACCTTCTGGAGAAGGTGCAGCTGGTTCACTAGGTAAATGGAGCAGGGAAGCACAGCGATTGTATATCCAGGACTCAAGATTGGTGATCTTGGCACACTCCTGGGACGTTGTCCCCTTCCACCAAGTGCGCAGTTTCAGGAGGGACGCACATGGAGCAGTGAGGGAGGGAGGAGACACCCGTTTAGCCAGACCGATCAGCCTAATCAATGCTGGCTATCAATGGGGTGACAGATGTCACAGCTAGATTGCCCTCACATTCTCTAGGTAAATGTTCTCCACCGCTGAAACTTGAACATTCAGATTCAAATCTGAAATGGAAAAGGAGTGGAATGCAATGGATCTGGCTATTATTTCAGCAAAAGTTTGGCTGTTTCTTAAGTTCATTATAATTGTGAAGTTATTGTCAAAAGACACATTTTTTTTACAAAGATTTACATCAGTTTGCAAAACTATTCATGAAGTATTACAAAGTAAAACACGTTAAACAGTTCAAACAATACAAGAACTAACATTTCAACCTGGACAAGGATTAGGGGAATTCTTTAAAACACATCACTAGCAAAAAAAATCAGAAACTAGAAAAGACCTTTTGAAACTATGTGTCTCCAGCTCTTCTAAACACACAGAATTTTATTATTGTAATAATGCTAAATAGTACAGTAAACTAAAATGCACAAATAATGTAACTCTGAAATAAAAAAAATAATGTATTGGCACCCCGCCACCTCCATATACTATCCTTCAATTTCTGTATAAACAAGAAGCTGTTTGATTATATTTCTTACCTATCAATTTTTTTGCATTTCAGTGGTGGTTGAAACAAATGACATTTCAGATTTGTAGCTTATGATATTATGTTCAATAACACTGTAACGCGATTATTGTTCTTGGGTTATAAATGTTATTTCCTAATTCATTAAAATATGGACAGAGTTTATTAAACTGCAAATATTTTGTTTTTGTGGGACATACTGCCGTACATTTTGCTACTGTTTTTTTAAATTTATTATTTATTTACAGCATTTATATTCTGCCCTTCTCATTAGTGAATATTGACTCAAAGAGTCTCAATCAATTCAACATAGTTTGTGACAGCCACAAAAAATGAAGTTTCTGTAGTATCACAACTTTTTTCAAAGTAAGTGCCGCATAATTAAACAGGAAATACCACTTTCAAACCAGGAACAGATTTTTTTTTTCAAATTTTGTTACATAGTGTAATTTACTCTTGGAAGAAGGTCAAGCGAAAACGTAGTTCAATGTGGACAAAAATCTCATTAATATAAGACCTACTTATTGGTGATCACAAAAATACAATCTCAGGACCTTTTGCGGTACAGTAGAGTCTCACTAATCCAAGCCTCGCTTATCCAAGCCTCTGGATAATCCAAGCCATTTTTGTAGTCAATGTTTCCAATATATCGTGATATTTTGGTGCTAAATTCGTAAATACAGTAATTACAACATAACATTACTGCGTATTGAACTACTTTTTCTGTCAAATTTGTTGTATAACATGAAGTTTTGGTGCTTAATTTGTAAAATCATAACCTAATTTGATGTTTAATAGGCTTTTCCTTGATCAGTCCTTATAATCCAAGATATTCGCTTATCCAAGCTTCTGCCGGCCCGTTTAGCTTGGATTAGTGAGACTCTACTGTATTATCATAGAACAGGATTCAACAACCACTGGAGAGACATTATGTTTCACTTTCTAGTTTTGCTGCAATGTGACAATGACAGTCTCTACAGATGCTACAATGCTACAATGAAATGTATATTCTCCATAGAGGCCACAGGTATATTACATGGAAAATATTGCACCTCTTCTATCTAACATATTATGATGTCTAGCTTGAAAGCTTTGACTAGCTGCAGAGCCAACTTTCCCCATATCAAGATGTCTTAAGATCATCAGAGAAAATAAAACACAATTAAACAAATTGGTCACTCAATATCCTTCCATCTGACTACAATCCTGTTTTGAATCCGAGTAATTTCCGTTTCTGTTAACATGTTACAAAACAGCAGTAATTTCAAAAAGGTATCTTTGGAAACAAGCCATTCCAAATTCCCAGCGAAGCATATGGATAAAATTGGACAGCATTATCATTTAAGCACATGTAGTACATCTTGAAAATAGAATGTTTTCAGATTTTATTTATTTCGTGTCAAAAACATTGCATAATAAATAAGTTTAAAAGCGATAAAATAAAGGAATCACAACCAGCTAAATAGTTTTGGACCAAAAGTGGGCAACAGCAATTGCATTGTCCACAGCTTTAAACAACTCCTCCTTCGTGCATGAGGCAGGGCACTGTGGGCAAGCATACATATGAGGAGTCGTTTGTTCTGCTCCACAGTCACACAAGGTGGAGGATTCCTCCAGGTAGTGCCATCTTGCCAGGTTGTCTTTTGATCTGCCCACTCCGCTTCTGAGTCTGTTCAGGGACTTCCAAGTTGCCCATTCTTGGTTTGCCCCTGGAGGCAGACCCTCATGGTGGGCCATCCAGTTGGGATTGCCTGGTTTAGCTGCCCAGAGGGACACCCTTGCTGGGGGAACATCAAAAGGAGTGGTGGTTCTCATGAAGCTCCTCCTTGACTTGAGTCTACTGGGAGGAGGCTGATAGTCATGCAGTGGGTGGCTTTCACAATGTTTAACCTTATTTCTCTCACCGTTAGCAGCAACTTCCTGTTGCACGTCAGGAGGGGCAATGCCAGCTAATAGGTGTAGGTTTAAGGCATCCTGTGATTATTCTACATGTTTCATTCAGTGCTATGTCCATCTGCTTTGCATGGACAGACTTGTGCCAGACAGGACAGGCATACTCAGCGGTTAGTAAGAAAAGGCCAGGGCTAATGTTCTTATTACTTGTGGGTCTGCACCCCATGTGCTGCCAGTAAGTTTCCGCAGGATGTTATTGCGTGCAGCTACTTTGTGCTTGGTGTTCATGCAGTGTTTCCTATATGTTAGTGTTCGATCTAAGGTGACACCAAGATATTTAGGATGGAAACAGTGTTCGAGCTCTTGGCCTTCCCAAGAAACTCAGTTTCCTGTTGGCTTCACAGTTATGTAGGTGGAAAGCACACACTTGTGTCTTGGCAGGGTTAGGCTTCAGGTGTTTCTCTTTGTAGTAGCTGGAGAGATCTTTCAAGGCATTAATGAGTTGGCTTTCAACTGTTTCAAAATCTTTTGCTTGTGTTGTTAGGCCAAGGTCATCAGCATATATAAAGCTCTTTGTGAGTGGTGGTAGTAGCTGATCGTTCATGAAGATGTTAAACAAGGTTGGTCCAAGAACGCTGCCTTGGGGTAAACCATTTTTTTGCCTCCTCCATCTACTTTTCCTGCCCTGAAACTCCACATAGAAGCTGTGGTTTTCTAGGAGGGTCTGGACAGTTTTTGTAAAGTCAAAGTCCTGGCTGATATGGTAGACTTTATGCAGCATCTTTCTATGTTGCACCGTGTCATAGGCTGCCGTAAGGTTCACAAAAACTGTTCCCGTAATGCAGCTTTTCTTAGCCTTCCTCGATATGCTCAGTCAGATGAAGAATTTGACCTGTACAATTTTTCCCTGGTCTGAAACCTGCTTGTTGTGCAATAAGCTTAGGTTTGATGACAGGTCCTAATCAATTTAATAGCATCCTCTCATATACTTTATATAGATGACATAAGAGGGAGATTGGTTGGTAGTTCCTGGCATTGGAGGCATCTTTACCAGGTTTTAAAATGGCAATGATCTTAGTTTTCCTCCATAATCTGGGAATCTGTTTGTGTGCCAAGCATTGATTGTAGAATTTCAAAAGCCAGTTTTCAACTTTGGCCCCCAAATGTTTGATTTGCTCCATCATTAAGTCATCTAGGCCAGGTGCTTTACCAGTTTTACATCGCTTGATAGCTTCTCTGAGTTCTTTTAGGTTTAGAGGGGAAAACAACTGGTGGGTTTCAAGTTCTGGCACCCTGTTGATTTTCAGCTTTACTCTACTGCAGTTGGTTTTCCCATTCTGAATTAGCTGGTGAGCTATCTGGTCTGGTGTTACGTTTGCATGTCCATGGTTGACCAGAAGGTCACTATCCAGGTGTCTCAGCAATTGCCAGGCTTTTTGGCTACTCTTGGACATGTCAAGGTTCTCAAGCAGCTCTGTCCAGCTGTCTTTCTTAGCATTAGCTATTGCTGTAGATAGTTTTTGGCCTCCTGCTATAGTCTCATCGCTGTATAGATTCTCTTCAAATAGTCTGAGATATTCCTACAGCTGATTTAGAAATTCTTCATTTAGGCCTGGTAGGTAGCTTGTGCAACAGCCTCTAGGGATTGGGAGCCTTGATGATCTTTTCACAGCTTCTGCAAACAGATCGTAGCATTCTATAGAAGGTTCTATATCAGAAATAGCTGCTTCCAAGGTCTCTGTAAACTTTGTCCAGTTAGCTTTATTGAAGTTATATCTTCTGCGGAATGGGACACTTTTTGGTCTTACAGCTGCATATGCTACGCAGCATATTGGTCTGTGTTGAGTATTGGGTATTGGGTTTAATACCCTTTTAATGCATTGATGGATTATTCTTTCATTTTAAAAAAAACAGATCAGGGTTATAACGACGCTTCCATCGGCCGCTATTAAAAAATGGTGGTAATTTACTGTCATGAAGGAGGCTCATTCTACTATTGTCGGCCCACGTTAGAACTGCTTTGCCATTTCTATCATCTTGTTTTCTATCATCATGTTTTCAGATGCTAAGATACTTTTCTGACTTGTTTACCCTTATTTACCCGTTTCTCATTATAGAAAATGCCTAGGCACCGGGAGCTAAATCCTATAATCTGTATAGATTAGATCTATTGAAATGAATCGGACTTGTTAGTCACAACTAACTAAAATCCTTTTGATTTCAGTAGGTCTAATTTAGGGGGGATTAATGTTGGATTTAACTCTTAAGTATTTCTCAGTCTTATCCAAATACTTGTTCAAGTATTTGAAGACCCATACTCTCATTACGATGTAATCATTTAAACTTGTTATTGATATTATCCTTGTCCAACTTTACTATTCATGAGGACATTTAAGAATGTCAGAATTGTTATTTTATTGTCAAATTGTTGGATATTATCAAGAGGAGTAAAGTAAATAAAGACTATAAAAACAAGAGAAGGTAAGTTATATGTGACATGGGTGACAAGTTGTTGTCACTCTGTTTCATGAGTTGAGGGTCTTTCTTATTAGATATATAGACTTTAAAGACCACGTATAGTCCATTAAAAGTAAGTTTAGCAAAAATGATGTTTTTCACTACTGGGGAGCTGTCCATGGTATCTTTCTTAAACATTAATAAAGTTCACATAGAATCATATGATTTTCACACTATCACAATGATATACATTATTGGAAACATGCATACATTATTGGAAATAACTATATTTAATATTGTTATGGTTGAGCCTTCTGGCTCCGATACTAGGAGACGAGGTCGTAAGACTCCTCGAGAGTCAGACTCTTTTGAGGAGCGTGAAAGGAAGCGGCTCCGGGACTTATTTGCAGAACCAACTGACGAAGACTCCTTTGAGGGTTTTACCGAGGGAATGGAGGAAGAGATGGTTAGCTCAGAGGAGGATGACATGGAATGGACTCGTGTGAGGGAGGATTTGGGTGTTCCTGGTAATGATAGCATGGGAGGCGACTGGCGGGTTGCAGGATCGGACCCGTGGACGGGTTGGAGGGATGGAACGGGGTCCACAGCTGGGGATGCTGTGGGGCGTAGTCAAAGGTGTGTTAGTTCTGATGAGGATGATGATGAGGAGGCACCTGGAATTAGGTTAGCAGCTGACAGCGATGAGGAGTTATGAACTGGCATAAAATGGGGTTTAGAACCAATGGCTAATTGCGTTGGGCAAGGTAATCTGGACGAACGCTTGGGCTCTTGTTGGGGACTTCCTGAAGACGGGTGTGATTCGTTTGCTGTATACGTAAGTTACCAAGGACACTGGGCATAGACGGCGGGAGGAACTGTGTGGGCTTTTCCTGTGCAACTTGTGTTTAATCTTAATAGCTTGGACCTCCGTCGTCTTTTTGACGGACATTATTGCCAACTCTGGATTGACGCTGGACTGACTGACTAACTACGACTCTGGACTAACCCTTCTGTGGCTATCGGTGGAACTTGTGGAACCTAGACGTCTGCATTTGGCTTTTCGACCTCGGACCGGATTGGGACCTCGCTGACCGTCGTTATCCTGATTGAAGTGCCTGGACCTGGTTTTCGTCCGTTGCACGGAGGAGCAACAACCCGAGTTACTTCCGTAGCTCTTGAGTAGCAGAGGGGAATCTGCTGCGGGGTTTTGTGTTCATTTTGACCCTTTGTTAATCAGTTTTTGTTTGTTTAATTGCCAGGCTGAATTAAGCACCTTTGTTTTAGTCCGGATTAAACTTCTGTTTAATCCGGTTTATTCTTTTGAACTATCTAGACTCAAACGAAGTTATTTTTGTTACTTTTCACACTGAAGACAAGTGTTTGCCTTGTCTTTTGTTTCCTACGGGCAATTTTTAGTTCTGTAACCTCAATAAACTGTGTTGTATTCTACTTGGAGCGTTCTGTCTTTGACAAATATTGGGAACACATAGGATAGAGTACCATGCAAATGAAAGTATGCCTAATTTTGATACAATATTTAATTACTTATAAATTTTGTATTTGCAATTTTTAAATTTATTACGTTGTGTCATGTAATTGCGTGCTGCCTTGAATCCCCATGGGGAGAAAGGTGCAGTAGAAGTAAAGTAAAGTACATGAATGAATGCATGAATAATATTATTAATAATAATATTTTTTCAGTGGTCAAGAGTTCAAGAAAAGATATCTATATTTCTTGTTTATTTTTAATATTTTTATTTTATTATCTCTGTTGTATTTGTAACCCACGTGCCTTGGAAAATTCAGAAGGATTTTTTCTAAGCTCTCATGTTAAGATTGTGGTATGCTTGGCATCAAAACTGCCATGATATTAGTGTGATGACTCATGGGCCATGTAGTCCTGTTCCTAGTACTGTTGTGACAGATGAAGAGGAAAACTTGGGTTTCCCACCGTTTCTGCCAGATTTGGAGCCCTTGCAGCTGCAAGATGTTTGTCCACAAGAAGTCAGCCAAACAAGCCTTGAGCAGAAATCTCCCCCATTTTCTCGCCGTCTTTATTATAATCAAGATAGAAGCGCTCGGGAGGCGACTCGCCGGAGCGCTAGGATAGCTGCCAGACAATTAGATGATTAAGTCTGTTTCCCTTGGGAAAGTTTAAGGAGTCATGCATCTGGACACAGCTTAGGTTTCGTTTCTTGTTCCCCAGAGAAGGTGTTCTTTGGCGGGAAAACAAGATCCTATATAGGTGTTTGGACACAAAGGAATCCTTGCGGAGTCAATTCGTCAGCTTCGGGAGTAGATTGTGTGTGGACTACGCTACTCCAGTTTCCAGGACCTTGCTCTCGTTCCAGCCCTGCCTTGTTCCCCGGACCTCGCCACGGATTTCGCCACGGACCCTGTTCTTGCTCCTCGCTTCTTGTTGCCTTGAATCAAGCCTTGTTTGCCAAGAATCTAGTTTGCTTCCTAGCCTTGCATTAAGCTCCATGGACTAGAGGACCTTGTCATTTCCCCTCACCTTGCTTGGCAAAGTGTGTGTTTCGGTTATTGGATTACAACTTTGGACTTTAATATCTCATATTGGACATTGTTTTCCTGGACTATAATTGACTTTTCCTGAAAGGTCTACTTCTGAACTATATTCTACACTTGTTTTTACTGACTTTATATATTCCTTTAATAAAGATATTAGATAGATTCTGGCCTCTGCGCATGGTTATTGGTGCTCTGCAGCCTAGGTCCTGACAATTAGATGCTTTCAGATAAATTTTAATATAGGTGAAAACAGGATTACAGTGTTTTTCCATCCTTGATGGGGAAGTTAGAAAAAACTCACATCCTTTCTTATTGTGAAATATATAACAATTTTGTGTGTGTGTGTTGTATTACTTTGTGTTTTTGCAGTCAGGTACTATTGGTTAGAATGCCATGTGTAACTTAGCTGTAAAGATCATCAGCTTTTAATTCTGTCATGATACATAACTGGTTTAATAATAAACTGGGTACATTCTTGCTTAGGTACACTGTTTGCAAGAACCTGAACATGCAGTTGATCTTGACCTGTTGATTTTCAGAGTTTAGGAAGTTAATTTTTAAGAAAATAACTTCTAGAATCAGCAGCCATTGTTTGTGCTGATTGTTTGATTCGTGATATTGCTATTTTTCTGAACTGAGTATTGCAACTTTACTTGGGACGTAAGAAGCCACTACTACCAGGTTGACTAGCTTTACAAGCCTAAGGAAACCTTGTTACACCAGTGCAAGGCATATAGTAATTCCATGTGTTCTACCAAAGCTCATGGAAGAAGCTTGTTCACCTCTCTCAGCTACTAGAATACCTAGTTTTGCTAGCTTCAGAATGATTTCATTTTGCTTTCCTTCTGCCTTGATATTATCCCAGCCTAGTTTCTGAGGAGCTGAGCTGACAGCATATCAGTTTCTGAATTTGTCAAAATATCCTTTTAGTGCTGGCCATAGTGGAAACTAGCTGACACTGTCTGTATGTGCAGTCACTTACTGGGGAAAAAATAACTCTACAGAACATGTTTGTGGCACATTTCAGCTTTCGTAAAGTGAATCGAGTTGAGAACAAAGAATTGGTAATAATTGTTTGCAAGAGATTTTCCAGAACAGCGATGCCAGAGACATTGACTACCACTCACTTAAAAATGATACAATGCCTACCACAGATAATGGGTGTTTGCTTTTTAAAGGAACAGCATGACAGCACTTGGTGCTTCTCTCTAGCTTAGTGACAAATAGGTCAGACCAGAGAAAGATGTCTGTTCTGTCCAAACACAAAGGTTGGATATATCTCTTCTCTCTTTTTTAAAGTGTGTAATCACGTTCTAAAGGTGATCTTGTTGGGCGTAAGTATTTCAAACTAGTGCAGGTCTTACACAGGAATATAACCTCAAGATATCATAGGATTTTACTTATCCTCACAGCAGTCTATATATTTTTAGGCATCCTTTTTATTCTCTCATAATCCAAGAGATACAATACTATCTTGCTTTTTAGAGCATTATTTTCCACCACAGTTGATTCTCAAGAAAGAAAGCAATGTAGAAAGGGCTAGTAGCGTGCAGTTGGCATAGGTCTGTGACATAGTTAATACAAAATAGTTACCAAATGTATGCAATACTTCTTTTGTGGGCCTCTCAAATCATTTTTGTACATGTAGTTAGGGATGCCAAATAGTATTGTCTGATCAACAGTTGTATTTTCCCCCTCTCTTCATGTGTAAAGTGATAACACTCTCAGTTATGAGACTTTAGAAAATCCTTCCTCCCCAAATTATGTTATGCTGATTCTTTGGGATGCACTAGAACAGAATATTTGTAGTTTTTGGAAAGCTGATTTTTCCCCCCAATGAGTATGAAAAATAATTGTAATATACATCATTCTACTATGTGTATATGTCTTCACCGGGTCATTTGGGACAGGATGGAGGCATCTCTATCCTATAGTAACAAATGCTTGTGACATCTCATGTGAATATTCTGAAACAAAGTTGTTTCAGGGGATTTTCCAGCCTGCAAACATTATCCTTCACAGGGAATATAGTTCCTATATAAAGCAGGATGCATCTGCATTCCCAGCTCAAAAGTATCAACATGCACATCCTATTTCAATTCAGTTTCAGTTTGCTAATTAACCCTTATCAATTAATACCACATGTCTCCTGTAAATAGTACATTTCCCAAGCCCACTTAGTTAATTTCCTACCTGTGGGTACAAGTTAGAGTATTTTAGTTGCATGTCCCTTTAAAGCAGTGGTTGTCAACCTGTGGGTCCCCAAGTCTTTTGGCCTACAACTCATAGAAACCCCAGCCAGTTTACCAGCTGTTGGATTTCTAGGAGTTGAAGGCCAAAACACCTGGGGATCCACAGGTTGAGAGCCACTGATTTAAAGCCTAATTACCGGAATGATCAAGGGCAAACAACTCTTTTTTTAACAGAAGCATAGTTCAGCTGCCTATTACAATATGTACTTTATATTATTTACTTACTCCCTGCTTTTCTCCCCAGGGGGACTCAAGATGGCTAACAACCATACACTTTGATCAATTTTAAACAAAGCAAATACAATTAAAAAAACACAAAAACAATTAAACAGTGCTCTGTTTAAATACAATTTAAATGCATTTAAAATTCACAAACAACCCCCCCCCCCCTACCGAAATTCCACCCAAACGTCTGCTGACAGAAAGGTCTTGACCTACTTGCGGAAGGAAACAGGGATGGGGCCATCCTGGTCTCTTTTGAGAGGAAGTTCCACAGTTTAGGAGCAATCACCAAAAAAGCCCTCTCACGTGTTCCCACAAAACACACTTGAGCAAGTGGTGAGACAGAGAGAAGGCCCTCCCCAATTAATAATAAATGTCTACCAGGTTCATAGAAGGGTTGTGTTGAGGCATCTCTACTACAAGGTTTATCTGTAAGGGATGTTAGGAAGTGCATATCATAACTTCTTCATTAGTTGTCTTGATTCTCTGGGATCTATGGACATTCATTTCAGCTCACTATGTGTTATCCTGACAAACCTTTGATGTAAAGAATAAAAATATTTACTATTTTTTCATGTGTAATAATTGACAAATATGGAAAGAAACCCAATGACAACTGTTCATTGATCTGCCATGTCTTTCTCAATTGTGCCTTTTCCACCCACTAGTGGAAAGGATAAAAAAACAAAAACAAATCAAACCATTCTTCAGGGGAAAAGGAGATTTAAAAACACTTTTAAATTGGTTTTTAACAACATTTTTGTTTTAAGAGTTGTCCATGTGAAATAGTATGGTTTTGCCCGACTGCTAGAAATTTAACATGTGTGAGAGCAGTTGGACATCACTTGGGAGTGTGAGCCACAATTGTGATGCTTTCATAAGAGAAAATCCTGTCCATTGTACTCACCATTGACTGTAATGTACAGATTACGTAAACTCTGTTTTTTTGTTTTTTTGCTACTAAAGTGAAATCCTTGATCCTTCAGTGGCCACTATCAGGTTTAAGACATTCTCTCCAGGCTGGATAGAACAGCCTGGAGAGAAGTACTTTCTCTCATTTCCCAGCATTTACAGATGAAGTAACTCGACCACCTCAAACTTGACCATTGGGCTACCAGACAATCATTTGTCCTGTTGGAGCAGGATGAAGATACCATTTTGTTAAGTAACCAGGTAGAAGAGAGCAGGATTAACAGATCAGTCAGAATCATATATTCTAAGCATCTATTAGTCTGTGACAAGAATGAAAACCATCTTCATTCTATAAAACGGTATTGTTCTTATTAAGAAATATTGGAATTCTAGTGGTTTTCAAATATGTATTATTTTGGTATCAGTAGAAAGGAAATGCATGAATAATTTTCTACTATATGTGATTTTTAGTATTGTTTTGTGTCTCCAGTAAATTGTGTTGAGCTTAAAAGAAGCAGTGTTGTCAAGGACAGAACGCCACAAGATTCAAAGTAACAGAGTTTATTAGATTACAGAACTCAAAAAATGCCCGTAAAACACAAGGGCCAGGCAGTTTTTGCCTTTAGGAGCAAAAAGGGGCAAAAGTAAATGTTCAAAAGATAAACCGGATTAAACCGGAGTTTAATCCGGGTAAAAACAAACTGCTTGCGTCAGCCTGGGTATAAACGAAACGAAAGCCAAGGAACAAAAGATACAAAGAATGCAACTAATTGGCAGCAGATTCCTCTCTGCTGCCAACACTGTGCTTAGAGTAACTTGCGTCGCTCCCCCACACACACAGCAGACAGGATCTCCAACACGAGTAAAACAGCCAAGGATTGTAGCAGTTGAGTAGACCAGTTCCGTTCCGTAGATCAAAGCCAGAAGCAGACGTTTGTAGTTTTTCCAAGTCCAAGAAGGGGGGAAGACAAGCCGTGGTCAGTTCAGTCCGAGTTCTCAAAGCAGGAGATGGCGTCCGTCAAGAAGACGACGGAGGGTCAAGCTAATAAGAGTAAGCACAGGTTTGCACAAACAAATGCCCACACAATCCCTCCCGCCGTCTGACCCTGGATTCCAATCAACTTACGTCACAGCACAGGAAAGCACACAAGTCTTCAGGGAAGCGTCCCACACACACACGGATCCCAAGCGTTTGCCCAGATTACCTTGCCCAACGCAATTTGCAATTGCTCCCAAGCCCCATTTTATGCCAGTTACAAATCTTCATCACTGTCAGCTGTCCTCCTTAACCCGGGCGTTTCCTCATCACTTTCCTCGTCAGAGCTGGAACACCTCTGACTACGCCCAACAGCATCTCCAGCTGTGGATCCCGTCCCATCCCTCCAGCTAAACCATGGGTCTAATCCTGAAGGTCCCCATTCATCTTCTGTCCCATCATGGCCAGTGGCACCCACTTCCTCCCTTACCCGAGTCCAATCCATCTCATCCTCCTCTGAGCTAACCAGCCCCTCCTCCATTCTCTCCGTAAACCCTTCGAAAGACTCCTCGTCAGATGGTGCTGCAAATATGTCTCGCAGTCTTTTTCTCTCTCGCTCCTCGAGAGTATCTGACTCTCGAGGAGTCTTACGCCCACGTCTGTCAGTAACAGAGCCATGAGGCTCAATCATAACACTATCCCCTCTCACAAAGGCCTCCTCCCCCGATGGCGGAGAAGTGGCAGTGATACCCTCCGCTATAGCACCACGACGACTAGAGGTATCAAGTTTCAACAGTGAACGATGAAAGACTGGATGGACCTTTAAACTAGACGGTAAACGCAAACGAAACGCAACAGAAGAAATCTTTTTAACGATAGGAAAGGGACCCAAATACCGAGGCGCAAACTTTCCCCCAGCCTGTTTAATATGTTTGGAAGATAACCACACCAAATCCCCTTCTTCCAACTCCTCCCCTGCCTGCCTGTGGCGGTCAGCCTGAGTCTTCTGCGTTGCCTTAGCTTCCAACAGTAAGCGACGGGCAACATCATGCAATGCAGCCATTTCCGAAGAGCGGTACACAGGGTCCGAAGAGACCACATTGGTCGACGGCGCCACACCTCCCCGTGGGTGAAAACCATAAGTTAGCTCAAATGGCGTATGCTGACTAGACGTGTGCACCGCATTGTTGTAAGCAAATTCCGCCACCGGTAACCACTTTACCCAAGCCGTGGGTTGATCTAAACAAAAACAACGCAGATACTGCTCTAAGAGCCCATTAACCCGTTCCGACTGTCCATCCGTTTGCGGATGGAAAGCTGAAGACACGTTTAACTTAGTCCCCAAACACTCATGGAAGTGTTTCCAAAAGCGTGACACAAATTGCGGAGCCCTATCTGAAATAATCACCTCGGGTGCTCCGTGCAAACGATAGATGTGCTTTGTAAATAGTAAGGCCAACGTAGGGGCCGCCGGAATGGTTGAACAAGGAATAAAATGAGCCAGTTTACTAAATAAATCCACCACCACCCAAATACAAGTATAACCCCCAGACTTAGGCAAATCTGAAATAAAATCCATGGAAATGATTTGCCATGGCCTCTCCGGAACAGGTAAAGACGATAACAACCCTCTAGGGCGCCCAACAGGCGTCTTACTCTGCTGACAAACGGCGCAGCTGTCACAAAAGCGCAGAATGTCTTGCCGCATCTTTGGCCACCAGTAGCTCCTGGTGATAAGCTGTACGGTCTTGAACCTGCCAAAGTGCCCAGCCATGGGTTCGTCATGGTGGGCTCTAATCACCTCCAACCTGAGGGTCCCTACTGGTACGTAAACCTGCCCCCTACGCACCAATACCCCGTCTTGATCCTGGAGATGCGGCAGTATGGTACGGTTACCTGCAGAGAGCAGCATCAGTTGCTCCTGAGTCCACACATCATCCTTCTGAGCCTCAAGGATCTGGTCATGTAACCCAAGCTCATTATCTACAACACACAGAGAGGCAGTAGGCAAGATGGTCTGACATACTACCTGCTCATTGGTCTTAAATTCCGGCTTGCGGGATAAAGCATCGGCCCGCAAGTTTGCCTTCCCCTCCACGAACTGCACCTTGAAGTTAAACCTGGAGAAAAACAAAGCCCAGCGGATTTGACGCTGGTTTAACTTCTTTGCTGTTTGCAAGTGCTCTAAGTTCTTGTGATCAGATCTGACCACGATCTGGTGCCGTGCCCCTTCAAGCCAGTGCCGCCACACCTCAAACGCCACCTTAATCGCCAACAACTCCTTCTCCCATATGGTATAGTTCTGCTCGAAGGGTGTTAGTTGCCGCGAGTAAAATCCACAGGGACGCAAGGTCCCTGAGGAATCCTTCTGAGACAATACAGCCCCCAACGCGTAGCTAGAAGCGTCCGCTTCTACCACGAACGGTCTGTCAACATCAGGATGGGTTAGTATGTTGTCCGATTGAAAACTAGACTTTAGTTGTAGAAACGCCTCGTGAGCTTCCCGCCCCCACACAAATGGCTGTTTCTTGCGCAGAAGCTGCGTCAAAGGTACCGTGAGCTTTGCAAAATTCGGAATAAACTCCCGGTAGTAATTAGCGAAACCCAAGAACCTTTGTACATCCTTCTTAGTCTTCAGCTCCTGCCATGAGTTGACGGCGTCAACCTTATGTGGGTCCATTTTAAGTTCCCTACCTGACACTACATGACCTAGGAACTCCACTTCAGGCACATGAAAGACGCACTTGGAAGCCTTGGCGAAAAGCCCATTAGCCCGCAGTCGGTGCAGAACCTGCTTGACATGTTGACGATGTTCTTTCTCGTCCTTAGAAAAAATCAAGATATCATCCAAATAAATCACTAAAAATTGGTCAATTAGGTCCCTGAACACATCGTTCATGAACCTCTGGAATACCGCAGGAGCATTACAAAGCCCAAAAGGCATGACTCGGAACTCGTGGCATCCGAAACACGTGTTAAATGCCGTCTTCCATTCATCCCCTTCCCGTATACGGATTAAGTTATAGGCCCCCCGCAGGTCAAGCTTGGTAAAGACCTTAGCCCCTTGCACCCTTGATAACAGTTCCGAGATTAAAGGGAGCGGGTACCTATCCCGAATGGTGTATTTGTTTAGGATCCGATAGTCGCAGACCAGCCTAAGTTCCCCAGTCTTTTTGGCTACAAAGAATACTGGTGCCGCAGTTGGAGAACTAGATGGGCGAATAAACCCCTTGGCTAAGTTTTCATCTAGAAACTCCCGCAAAGCTTGCCTTTCCGGTACAGTCAAGGCATACAGCCTCCCTGCTGGCAGTTTCGCACCTTCTGCCAACTTGATGGCGCAATCATATGGCCTGTGCGGTGGTAATTTGTCCGCTTCTCTTTTACAAAATACATCAGAGAACTCCCCATACTCAGCAGGCACTCCCTCCATATCAGAATGAGTAACATTTAGAGTGCAACAATCCTGCCTCTTTAAGATCACTTTACGTGTTGCCCAATCTACTTGTGGGTTTACTACAGCTAGCCAATCCATCCCCAGGATCACATCATATCTAGGCAAGCTCGTAATATCCCACACAAACGTTCCCGTTACTCCCTGCACCTCCCACGTTACTGCTGAGGTTTCATGGTTAACCACCCCAGTCTCCAGCAGTCTCCCATCTGCTCCTTCCACCCACACGTCGCATGCCTTGCGCACTCTAGGAATGCCATGCTTCTTAGCAAACTCAATATCTACATAGGAGACCGTAGCCCCTGAGTCCAGCAGTGCCAAAGTAGAAACAAGTTCCCTTCCCCCAACAGATAATGTAATGGGTACGAAAACATGCTTCCTCCCCTCAGTTGACTGCTTGAGGAGCCCTAGTGCGTTGGACTCACGTCGCACTAGGGCTGGCCTTTTCCCGAAAGCTGGGAAGGTTTCACATTACAATTTTTGGCAAAATGCCCAGCATTCCCACAGTACAAACACAAGCCCAGCTGCCTCCTACGGCTCTTTTCCTCTGTAGACAGCTTTTTAAAGACCCCAAGCTCCATGGGCTCTTCCCCCATCACCACAGGTGCCCTGGTTACATGCATGGGTGGCGCACACATTGCTTTTGAGTGTTTACGAGCCTCGAACCTTGCGTCTAAACGCAGCACCTTAGCTACTAAGGCGTCCCAGCTTTCAGCCGGCTCCAAGCGTGCTAATTCATCCTGGAGCATATCACTTAACCCGGCAGTAAATAAAAGCATGAATGCATTTTCCCCCCAATCCAGCTGGTGGCGATACAGGTTAAACTTATTTAAGTAATCCAAAACAGTCCCCTTTCCCTGTTTCAACCGATACAGAGCCCACCCAGCGTTCTCCGTGCGGAGAGGATCCCCAAAAGTATCAGTTAACAACTTTTTGAAATTATTCAAATTGTCCTTGACTGGGTCATTTCCCAAAATTAAATTAGTGGCCCATTGTCCTGCGGGACCGGTCAACAAACTCAAAATAAAGGCCACCTTGCTAGTGTCTGTAGGAAAAGCATGAGCACTGAGCTGAGAAAAATAAAGCTCCACTTGTGCCAAAAAGGTTGGCAACTTGCACCTGGTTCCGTCAAAGCGTTCAGGAGTCAAAACATGTCCTTTCACAGCCTGAGCTGTTTGGCTAACGGTAAAAGCCGTTTGCAATTGGTCTACTTTGGCCCTTAACTCATCCATCGTCTTCCTGACGGGTTTATTGCTGTAATAAACTTTTTATGGGCGTTGGGCAATCTGTCAAGGACAGAACGCCACAAGATTCAAAGTAACAGAGTTTATTAGATTACAGAACTCAAAAAATGCCCGTAAAACACAAGGGCCAGGCAGTTTTTGCCTTTAGGAGCAAAAAGGGGCAAAAGTAAATGTTCAAAAGATAAACCGGATTAAACCGGAGTTTAATCCGGGTAAAAACAAACTGCTTGCGTCAGCCTGGGTATAAACGAAACGAAAGCCAAGGAACAAAAGATACAAAGAATGCAACTAATTGGCAGCAGATTCCTCTCTGCTGCCAACACTGTGCTTAGAGTAACTTGCGTCGCTCCCCCACACACACAGCAGACAGGATCTCCAACACGAGTAAAACAGCCAAGGATTGTAGCAGTTGAGTAGACCAGTTCCGTTCCGTAGATCAAAGCCAGAAGCAGACGTTTGTAGTTTTTCCAAGTCCAAGAAGGGGGGAAGACAAGCCGTGGTCAGTTCAGTCCGAGTTCTCAAAGCAGGAGATGGCGTCCGTCAAGAAGACGACGGAGGGTCAAGCTAATAAGAGTAAGCACAGGTTTGCACAAACAAATGCCCACACAATCCCTCCCGCCGTCTGACCCTGGATTCCAATCAACTTACGTCACAGCACAGGAAAGCACACAAGTCTTCAGGGAAGCGTCCCACACACACACGGATCCCAAGCGTTTGCCCAGATTACCTTGCCCAACGCAATTTGCAATTGCTCCCAAGCCCCATTTTATGCCAGTTACAAATCTTCATCACTGTCAGCTGTCCTCCTTAACCCGGGCGTTTCCTCATCACTTTCCTCGTCAGAGCTGGAACACCTCTGACTACGCCCAACAGCATCTCCAGCTGTGGATCCCGTCCCATCCCTCCAGCTAAACCATGGGTCTAATCCTGAAGGTCCCCATTCATCTTCTGTCCCATCATGGCCAGTGGCACCCACTTCCTCCCTTACCCGAGTCCAATCCATCTCATCCTCCTCTGAGCTAACCAGCCCCTCCTCCATTCTCTCCGTAAACCCTTCGAAAGACTCCTCGTCAGATGGTGCTGCAAATATGTCTCGCAGTCTTTTTCTCTCTCGCTCCTCGAGAGTATCTGACTCTCGAGGAGTCTTACGCCCACGTCTGTCAGTAACAGAGCCATGAGGCTCAATCATAACAAGTGTTGTTGTTTGTTGTATGCCTTTACGGCATCTTTGATTTATGATGACTTTAAGGCAAACCTATCACAGGTTTTTATTGGCAAGATTCATTCAGAAGAGTTTTCCATTTGCTTTTCTCTGAGGCCCCTTCTACACTGCCATATAAAATCCAGGTCATCTTCTTTGAATATGGCAGTGTAGACTCATATAATCCAGTTCGAAGCAGATAATGTGGATTATCTCTTTTGATAATCTGGATTATATGGCAGTGTAGAAGGGACCTGAGAGAGTGACTTTCCTAAGATCGCCTAGTGGGTTTCCATGGCTGAGCAGGGATTTCAACCCTGGTATCCAGAGTGGTAGTCCTATGCTTAAACCACTCTTGCTAGCTCTTAAGAAGCGATATAGAAAAACTCTTAAATATGCCAATTGCAGTCAATGGAATGTTTTTAAAAAACCTTTTGGTTTATGGATATGAATATTTTTATTACTGACTGGTAAACATTCTTACGCTTGTAAGCCACCTTTGTTTTCCTTAAACAACAATAATACATATGTAACTTGTTTATTTTTAAATACATATGTACATACATACACGATGACAGGGAAATTCCACAGATTTAGGCTCTTGAACCACAGTGAAAATGAACGCTGTCATTTACTTCTGAGTTAACAAAAATTAAAAGCCAAGAATTCTGGAACAAGCTGTGATCAATGTAGATTAAACAGTGTCCTCTTCCTTCAAATTATTATTACAAAAGAAAGTGAAAGGCTTAGATTTCTAAAAAGTAGGCAAGAAGCTCTGATGTTTCTGTCCTATTGGCTTTAAACAAATAAGGTGGAGAATTCTGCTAGAAAGCATATGCTTGGCTATTCTGGCAAAATTTAGCATTGCGCTTGCATTATCAGCAACATTCACAGTTACTTCGTTGCATTCTTGTCTGTCAATAAACATTGCTTTGACTGTGCAGGATGATAATTACTCTCTCTGCGCTTTCTTTAGCACCTCCTAGTCATTGCTAAACCATCAGAAAAACACTTTCCTTCTCTTTTCTCTGTCTTTTCTTCTGTTTTCTGCCTGAGTGTCTGCTGTTCCAAAAATACTTGTGGACCTTCATGTCCTTTTGTATGCATTTTGAGGAACAATCATGCTAAACTGGATTGTATCTTAGTTTTGTATGCTTTCACTTCTTGAAAAGTGTTTTCCCGCCATCTCCCTCTTTTCTTTTTCAAGAAAAAAAAAATCTTTTTTTTTTTTTTTTTTTGCTTTCTTAAAGAAGAACACAGGCATATCTGGATTTGGGGCATGTGGTAAATGGGATTCAAGTTGCAACCAGATTCAGATCGTCATCGTCGTCGTCATCATCATCATCATCATCATCATGCTGTTTTCAGGATAGCTCTGTAATCTCAGTTTTGCCTCATGTAAAACTGACTTTTAGCATTTAGTGGCTAATAGATTGTGTTATGTCAGTACTAAACATAGCTGTTATGGCTATTATATTCTCTTTTCATGGGAGGGTGCTCAGCAAAATGAGATTGTTACACTTCTTTTGTGTCTGTATGTATTTGGGGGGGGGAGTTGTGTGTGTTTGTGTGTGTGTGTGTGAGAGAGAGAGAGAGAAAGAAGCCAGCGACAGACAGTTAAAAGCCTCTTCATGTAAGGATGTTATTTCATAAAGACACCAGCACTGGATTATCCCCTTCATTTTAAACTTCTGCCAGCTTGTACAAAGAGATAAAACAAAATAGCCCCGGTCCCAGGGGTGGAAGAGTGCTGGCCATATCTGCCTGTGTCCACAGCTTTCATTTTGATTAGTCACATGTGAGGAAAATTCACTTAGGCTGAGAGGTAAATTTAATACCAGTTATGCCCATGCTGTTCATATCACAACCATTTTCACATGATGCCACTTAATTCCCCAAGAAGCAGAAAGGTAAATCGGTGGCCGGCCAGCTAAGGTGTCATAATGCATTAGGACCAGGGCTCGCTGCAGGGGATAATGGTTCTGATTGCTGTTGACTCATGTCTCCACCAACTGCTTCATGTAAAATAAGTGACATTTAAAAGGCATCAAAATGTGAGAAGAGGTAAAAAAAAAAAACCCACGGCAAGTACTAAACTTGCCACCTGAACGCGAAGTCCCTTTTTCACCCTAAGTGGTATAAAATGATAACTCAACATGCCATGGGTGACCTGCACTAAGCTTTTAACTTCCTGTCTAGTGTTTTTAGAGAAAATCTGTAAAATTGCTTCTGGGAACTGCTCCAACATGTTACCATTTATTTTCCTTTTCTCCTCCTCTTTGCTTTTCTACTTTTGCCCTTGGATATCAGACTATTCATCTTTTGAAAAGCCTAAGACAGAATCGAGTTAGGCAGCGGTATACAACAAGAGGCAGCTTGGTCTCTGAAGGCCCATTTAAGTCTATTTTTATAAAGAGAATCAAATTCCAGTTTACAGTAAGCATATGCTTCAGTTGACATCTGTTTCGAAGACTTGGATGCTTTGTTTGCATAACAGGCACCAATAAATGGCCTTGTTTTAAGTCTGCTCACTCAGTTGTATTTGGGTTGTTCAGCTGGGGATTTGAGTTGCAGCTGATCCCCTACCGCTCATAGCAAATAGCAAAAGGAGGGGAGGGGGGAAGAATCTGAGAAGCCCAGTCCTATTTATTAATGCAGATTTTAACATTCTCAATGAACTGCTTAGCCCATGTTAGATTATAACCAAATTCTGATTTGACTAGGCAGAAGAACAGGGCACAATCCAAAGTAACAGAAATGAAGATTAGATCAATTATGTTATTTTTAAAGCTAATTCCGCTAGTGTCTTATTCAGTGATGCATAATTGAAACTGGGCAAATAATTTAATACATGTTCACAGAAAAAAAAATCTTAAATGGAAATACATGAATCAACAACACAATATGTATGTTTGGGGGAGTGTAGAAAAGCCAAATCTGCTATTTCCTCACATGTAATAAATATTCCATGAAAGCTAGAAATATGACAAAAGATTACTTATGAGAAGAATAGGTGAATTCAATGTTCTACAAGAAGTGTGCATGGAAAATGACTATATACCTAGATTATTTATAACGAACAATAAATATGAAAAAATGTTGTTAGAAATTATAATAAATGTGCTATACCTTCATACAATTCTCTTTTTTTTGTTGTATGGTTGTTCCTGCTTTTTGTGTCTGTTTGTTTGGCTTTGGTGGTTCTTCACAAATAGTGGCTGCCTTCTCCTGCAATGGGCTCTTTACAGTGGTGGCTATGTTCCAGCAAAAGGCAAGGCACTCAGTTTTAGCTGACCATCTCTTATTTGCTTCTAGCCTTTCTACCACATATTATATTTTAAGAGGCTCCTTGATCCTCCAGAATCTGCTTTTGTGTGAAATTTATTAAGCTATATGCCCAAGCTTGTCAGACTTGAAGCACTTTTCACTTGGAAAGACAACATTGAGTCGAACACGGTGTCCTTACTTAGACTGGTAGCCCTAGTCCAACAATGATCCAGAATGTTGTTTTTCTTCACTAATTTTAAGTACTAGATGATGGTGATGATGCATTTTTATTTATTACCCACTTCTCCTCATGGCTTGAGGTGGGATACAATGGTGATCATGGCTATGCTAGTGCTGATAGTAGAGTAGTAGTGCTGGTAGTGCAGGCATGGGACTCAAAAATGGTGGTCATGTGATCAGGTTTTGTCTCTCAAATTTATAATTTATTTTCCTGCTGTGTTGTGGTACTATCTGGTATAGATGGGGATGGAACATTGCTGAATTTAGGAAGAAACTGAAAATAAGTGGTGAAATTAAGGACACAGTAGTGGAGGGAATGTGCTAGGATTATATAAAGTTTAGCACCATTATCCCAGTAGAAGCCTCTGCTTAGGTTGTGCTATTTGTGTGAACCTACTAATTTTTGATAGTGCATTTGGACTTGCAGAAATCAGCATAGGATGTGACATAATTCTTCAGTTTGCAAGTGTTAGCGTGGTACATCAAACAACTTCATGCTTGCAAATTCTCCATCAGCAGCAGCTTCTTTGCTTCCTGAACCTCCCTTCTTTGCTCCCGTTCACATGCTCCTTCACAGTAGTTACACAGAGCCCTTATATAACAGTATACAATGGTTTACTGAGTGTGTAAGGTGTTTTTCAAGTGGATTTACTTATCAGCTTTTTCTAGTGGTAGCAACAACAGTAGTGGGAAATGTATCTCTCCCATTTACTCTTATCCAGTACTCCTACTTTCTTTTTCCCCTTTAATTTTTATATATGGTAAAAATTTCATTGAAGAGAGGTTTTAGATGACAGGGCTGTAATTTTAAACCCAATAGAAGAGGTGTAAGCAATTTGAGCTTAGCTGAAGCATAATCTTAGGTTGTCAAGAAGAAACCCATTCTCCCTATGCTAATCAATCAGTATATCAAGCGACCAATCATCTCTTCAGCTTAGCATATATCCTAAGGTTTGATATATCTATTAACTGCCCATCATGTATCTGGTCTCTGGATGATGAGATTCCCCTATCTTGGCATTTTGGAGGCAGACAACTGAGCTATCACAGCCTCAGAGAAATACCAAAGGAGAGATTTCATTCCTATTCTAGAGAGCAGACAATTCAGGAATACAGAGTATAATTTCTGTAAAGAATACACAATAAATTATTTTTTTCACTATTGTGTTCTATGTGTGCATATTATATATATATTTCTCTTGAATCCCCCCCCCCCCTTTTGAAACAACAGAAATTTCATTGTGTCTGAATCTCCCGCAGAAAACAACAGTGTGACACAGGATCGTTGGCTGCTAATTGCAAGAATTGTGAACCCAATAAAGTACCAGAATTAATACACATAATTATATTTCCCCTATGATTAGAAGGGAATCAATGCATTGACAGAGCATAACTTTATGCCGCTACCATGGAGAAGCCTATTTAGTCCTGACAAAAAGAGCTTGCTTTTTAGAGGACTGCACAAGTGCCTTTGCGTTTTAACACCAGAAATTCAGATCTCATTTAGGAAAAGAGAGCCAAACTTCCACATGACCTTCTCTGCTAAGTATTTGAGGTATATGAAGGTTCATATTATTTCAAGACCTAATGGGGATGAGATCTGTTGAAATAAGAAGTCATTCACCCTGCTATCACTAGAGTTCAGAGTGTTTCTAAGAGACTGCAAATAATTCACACATAATCACTGTGGAAAAGAACACAGAAGGGTAAATTCTTGCATGGAATCTTAGCATTTAAAGTTAGTATAACTGCAATTCAGGCAATAGGCTAGTAGTCGTAGTTTAACCTAACTTAGCTACCAGCATTTATTAATTTAATTTAAGGTTAATTTGAAGTCATTTATAATTTATCTTTGTTAAATCTAATGTTATTCAGAAAATTGTTTTGCATTTCTGGAATTTTAGAAATGATAATGTGTAAAATTATTTTAAAAATGTAATTCAGACTTACATTTAATCACAGATGGAGTTTATTATTCTTTCTTTTGGATTTTTTTAGCACAGTACAATGTGAGGAGGTTGAGAATCTGACAGTTCAGTCCTATACATGTTTATTTTATAGCAAGACTCTTTGTTTTTAATGCATCTTTCTCATAGATAATCTCATAAAATTTCAACTGTATAGAGGAAGGATGAAGATATAGAGACAATTTAACCCTTTCCCCTCTGAAAATCAGTTGCTGGGAATACAAGCAGTACGTGTACTGTTTTATGGCTTTCCTTATCAATCTTTCCTTATCAGTCAAGACAGTACATTGTACTTGATAAGTATTTCATCTGATCCAGTATGATTCTTCTTATGTTCCTATGCGGGAAAGCATATGAAATTCCTGAATCTCCTATATCTGTCCACCTGGGTGTAAAAAAACAAACGAACAAAGAGGCGTAGAACAATTTTGAACTAAAATCTGATCAGATGATAGTAGTCAGCATAGGCATTCTGAATTATACCTTGATTGTGCTAGTAAATCCATGTGTTGAATGGTAGAGGTAACAACCAAACACACACTTGAATTTACCAAATTGAGCAAAATTGTTTAGCCACTTCTCGAGGACAACATACATTTCTATAAGATACTAACAGGGATTCCACCCAAAGAGTTGAATGGCTCTAAAACCCATGCACTACTGAAAAAGTTTAGTCTTACATATTTATACAGGGGGTGGGGGGCTATAAATAGAGCCAAAAAATGGCAACAGTCAAGATTAGTATTGCTCAATTTTTTTTTAGTATCAGAACAAAGATTCATTCTAAATCACTCTATGAACATAACTAAATAAACAAGTACAAAGATTTCTGTGAGATTGCGGCCACCAGTAAGTTGGGTGGGTGGGGGGCGTAATTTCAGGGGGGGCACGCGGCCCTAGGTTTGCGTACATAGTGAAAAAACCTAGGGCCGCCGCTGGCAATAATCATATAGCAGCCCATTCACGATGACTAACCAGGTTTCTTTTTAAGACCATGAGAATAATACAATTCAAAAATTTAGAAAATGAAAAAAAATCAAAGAAATGCAACTACCTTTAAATTTTGGCATGCTACATAGAGCAGTTTCTGCACCAGAGGATAAATCAGATATTAGGAATAGGTACACACAAAAACTAGGAGCAGAGCACTTCCGTCTTCCTGGGCATTTCATCCCAGACCTCAGAAAAGCTGTCCTTGAACAAAACTAAAAATTACAAAGGAAGATTGGAAAAGGAAACAACGAAATTGAAACATATCTACAAATTCCATCCCATCAACAGTGGGTTGAACAAAGACGTTGGTTTTCTGGCGCATTACTCATATTATGACACTTGTTCAGTTTGTAGCCTCATGAGAACTCTCTTGCCCATTTTATTATATCTCCTTTCTGGTTCCCAGCCAGCATCATAGTAGATTCCAATACCTCCCTCCATTATTTATATAGTTGTTTACTCACCCTGACTTTAGGCAATATTTTCCTTCCCATTTTTCTCCAGAATGACCCCCCCCCCCAAAGTAAAACTGAGCTCACTTCATTACCAAACCCAGACATTTTGCAGGGGTTGTTTTATATTCACACAAACAACCTACTCATTCAATATCTGTCCCTAGGCATTTCACTTCATGTATCTAATGAAGTTGATTTTGACTACAAAACTTTATTCTGCCAACATCTTTCTCTCAATTAGTCTCATAGATGATACAAGATCTCTTTGCTTTTTGACCTCAATAATTTTTGCCACCTATGGATGGAAAACAGGTTGCATAGAAACATACATTGCTGCAATAGCGCTCATGTGATTTCTGTTATCCAGTGCATTTGTTAATCATCGCATGTGGACGAAACTACTATGCTCTTGAAGATTAGGCTTTCAGAACAACTTAGTAAGATTAGAAATGGGATAGTGATAGCTCCTTTAGTATTTCATGATAATAAAAGATCTTACAGATCAACTGGGGTTATTTTTCATTTGAAAATCCAAGAATACTTGTATATTCATATAACAGAGTGGGCACTGACAGGTTATTACTGGAGAGTAAAATTCTTGGGTGTATATTTAGAATTTTCATAAATCTATGGATCTTAATGAGAAACTTGATTGATCTGCACTCATGAGTTACCAAACTACATTATTTTTATCATTGTGTATTCTGACCCACATAGCTGGGCCATGTTGTTATGGTTGAATGTATATGCAATACAATTCATGCAATATATATTTGTATCATACTCATGTCACACTCAGTTTCTTTTATTATTTCCTTTCTAACACTCTGTGTTTATTTTTATACTAAAGGTCAATTTTTGGCCCATACTGACTTTCTGATCCCCCCCCCCCCCCAAAAAAAATATTTTTTTTTTACAGCATAGTTGGGGAAGCGCTCTCTGTTTCCAGATTCGTTACAATACTGCTAGTTCTTGATATTTTGCCCTATAAAACATTAGGACTAAACTAGTTTTCATTAAGGGTGTAAGTTGTGAGATTGAAATTGAGTATAAGTGGGGGAGAAAGTGATGGACTAAGAAAGGGAAGCTCCGAAGTCAGGTACCTTAGAAATGGAGATGTAACATGTGACTAGGTCATTGTTTATTTTATTATTTGGGGGTCGGGGGTGTAGTGGGCACATCTTGATTTTACGGGAAATAAGTATTGAAGCATACATTTCCACACCCTTTCATGTCAGAAGTGTCAAATTTTATCAGATTTGTTTATTCCTGAATTTTATGTCATCCAAAACATAAGCATAACATTATGTCATACTAAACATTGTGAATTTTACATCATCCTGAAAGGTACACATCCATAGTTGTAAAAGGAATGCTTGCTTTGCAAAACAATCCTTTTGGAGAAGAAAAAGTGAAACATTGAGTGATACCATCACTTATAAACTGTCAACTGCTATTGATTTGAAATGTTTTCTCCTGCTGTGTGTATGGCCTGTTTTACTTGCCAGTATGAAAGGCACCAGATTGAGTCCTTTTGTGGACTGGTCCATTTTATCTTTCAAACAAGAAACACTGGGAGCAACTGCAGTGTAAAGATTGTCATAGTTGTGAGAATGCATTGAATGCTTTGGCTTAAGGAAACTTGTGTTAGGAATTTTTGAATTTAACTCATCCCACATCAGATTTACTGGGCTGCCATTTTAGCAGAGATAAATTATAGTTGTTGCATGTATTAAAGTTGTTTTGCAATTATTGTGTGACAAATAAATAGCCCAGCTGATAAGAGTGAATATACTTGTACCTCCATATTGATGGGACTCTGCATCCATAGATTCAAGTATCCACAATTTGGAACTATAATCTCCCCCTTAAAAAAATCCAAAAAACAAACATTGATTTTGCTATTTTATACAAAGGACACCAATTTACTAAGCCTTTCTATAGAATGTGCTTGAACATCAATGGATTTTGGTATTCACATGGGCTCCTCAAACCAAACCTCTATGGATATTAAGGGCCCATTGTATTGTCATCTGCAGTTGTGTCCAAACTTCATCCACTTGCCATAGATAGATTATGCTTGCAGATAAATGTCCCAGCAAATCTATTGATTTCTGTCACCAGGTGTCTTTCATCTTTGCAATTTTAATATAAATGCCTCATGAACCTCTATGTTATAAAGCAGAAGGGATGTGAGGGAGTCATCACTAGGTTGGCTTAGGGAATTAGATTTTTTCCCATTCATTGAGATCAGAGTTATCACAATACATT
Organism: Anolis carolinensis; assembly: GCF_035594765.1. NCBI lineage: Eukaryota > Metazoa > Chordata > Lepidosauria > Squamata > Anolidae > Anolis > Anolis carolinensis. The sequence continues at coordinate 25,191,075 of NC_085841.1, read as the reverse complement.
TTTCCCCAATTCCTTTATTTTATTTCACATTGCATTTTTTGGCTCCTGATGTTTGGTAAGGTTTGCTGAAGGGTTTGGATGCCGACACTTGTTTGGACAAAGAGTCCTGCAGTATTATCTTTAGATTTCTAACTAGGTTAAAAAATAAACAGCTAAATGCATATTTTGATTTTTTGAAAAGATCCTAGTGTATGCTAGGTTGAAAAGAAATGAATCAATTCAGGCTCTGTTAAACATATTGGTAAAATATTATGAGGAGAGTTGCAAAAGTGGTTATTTTTAACATGTTATGGCACAGAGAATCCAGAATAATGAACTAAAGAAGCCTAGTCATAATAAATGACTTTATCTGCATATACAAACTCACAGATTATATTCCCAGTTAAAACATCTCCAAAGCAGGAAAACCAGTCTGAAGCACTGGAAAGTTCCTGTCAGTCAGACAATAGACAATATTAAGATAGATTTATGATCTGAATAAATAAAAGGAATAAAAAATAGCTTTATATTAATTTTCTTAACAGGACACATTTATTTATTTATTATTTATTTATTTACAGCATTTATATTCTGCCCTTCTCACCCCGAAGGGGACTCAGGGCAGATCACATTACACATATAGGCAAACATTCAATGCCTTTTAACATAGAACAAAGACAAACAAACATAGGCTTCGAGCGGCCTCGAACTCATGACCTCCTGGTCAGAGTGATTCATTGCAGTTAATTGCAGCTGGCTTGCTCTCCCGCCTGCGCCACAGCCCGGGCATTTCTTACTCTCACACTGTAAATCTTTAAAAACTCATGTCAACAAAACTCAATTAATAAAATGACTTTTATTGTTGTAAGTCATTACTTATATTGCTACCATTTCTTCAAAATGGATTGGCCCTAACAAGGAGGAGAGGCCATCTTAATGACCTCAAATTATTTGCCTCCTTTGTCTTCTTCAGTTAGACCAGGAGAGTTGCATCTTGTCCCAGGTTATATTGTTGTAAAGATAAGGACAGGACTAAATAAAGTGCTGGTTTTGACCTACAAAGCCCTAAACGGTTCCGGTCCAACTTACCTGTCCGAACGCATCTCCTCCTATCAGCCCACGAGAACCTTAAGATCATCCGGGGAGGCCCTGCTCTCGATCTCACCTGCCTCACAAGCGCAGCTGGTGGGGACGAGAGACAGGGCCTTCTCGGTGGTGGCTGCTCAGCTGTGGAACTCCCTCCCTAGTGACATCTGGCAGGCTCCATCCCTTCTGGAGTTTAGAAAGAAGTTGAAGACCTGGCTATGTGCGCAAGCGTTTAATGAATGAACTCAGTTAGCGTTGACATGGATTGGATTAAGGCTCTTGCACAAGGTCTGATGGATGACTGGCATATATATTCGGCGTTGCACTGTGTTAAATCTTTTATATATTGTATTTTAATGTTATTTAACTATTTTAACTGTTTTATTATTTTATTGTATTATGATATACTGGTAGTGATTCTGCCAGTTGTGTAAGCCGCCCTGAGTCCCCTCGGAGAGAAGAGCAGGGTAGAAATATCGGAAATAAATAAATAAATAACCATAGTTGAATGTGTAAGTCAACAGTGTATATGGTTGTGGGGGGATGGGGACATGGAGCTTACTTCTCATAGTACCAGCCAGAAGTGAATCTATAGAATGGATACTAATTCCAGATCTCCAAATGTTCAGGATTTAGGTGCTGAAGTTATGTAGTGAAGCCACCAAGTTGTTGTATTGCTGTTTTGCTCCATACCCAAAAGCATAGCAAGAAAGACTTTATAGGTGCAGAACAGCTTGATCCTTTTTTCCTACATGTGATACACAGTGCTAAACATGGAATTTTCGCCAGTTTTTCTAAAAAGTGACTAAAAAGTGTATTGAGTTCAGGTTTGCATTATTGCAGCTTCAACATTACTGACAGACATAACGGAGCTGGAGAATATGTGTGTCTCAGAGGCCTCATCTACACTGACCATTTAGTGCAATTTGAGGCTAGCCTCAAACTGTGGTGGCCAAACAACAGTCTTCCACAAAAGCACATGAAAGAATGCCCATAATGTGTATCAATGTGAACACAATGGTTTGTATAATCACTATCTGGGACTCAAACTGGTTCCAGGATTTCCTATTGTCATGGATAGTGTGGATGAGGATTTTCTGAGTGAGGGCTTGGCTGTTGAACTAGAGCTCAGCCAGGAGCAGCAACTCCATCAACCATCACCCAGAACTAACACCTGCTGGCCAAACACAAGAGGCTTCTGTTGAGCAGGCTGAGGAGGAGTTAACTGTGCCTTCCTTTGTGGAACTAAGGAGATCGACAAGGCTTGCTGAGAAGGTTGGCAATCAGATCAGCTTAGGGGTTTGTGCTGTGTTATCTGATTTTTGACTGCAACTTCTGTGTCCATGCCTGGACCTTGGAACCTTGACACTTGAGTATGTTTTGGAATTTGGATTGCTCCTGGACTTCGGCTCTTGACTTGTGGACACAACCTCTTTATTTGGAATTCTGGTATTTGATTTTGGACTAGACATTTGACTTTCCCTCCTGCTGGTTCCCTTTGGTTCTGTCTCTACTGTGGACTAATTGGCTGGACTGTACTCTCCTGTCATTGTTTTGAGGTCGAGCTTCAGGACACTTACATTATCACCTGTACAGCAAAGTTTCTTTCTTCAATATTGATTTGAAACTGACTTAAGTGGTCAATATAAATGTGCCCTTAGTGGCAAGACAACACCTAAGGCACTACTCCTTCACTCAGTGGGTTTGGTTGTCTATCTCATTATGTTGATGTATGTTGATCTGCTGAGAAGCTGTACAGAAACCAACCAGTGCTTGGTAGATGTAACTGTTAGGCAGGAAAATTTCTAGATAGAACACAGCCACATACAGCAGACTGCTAGAGCTTGATTATAATAAACCCATGGTTGGAATTCTATTTCTGAGCATTTATGTTTGTTGAAATTCAAGTGTATAGAAATAAATGTTTCACTAGTACTTGTAAACGGGTAGTCATATTAAAAACATTAGACAAAAAAGAGATAGCTAACAGTATTGTTAAGAATCTTGCTGAACTAGAAAGAAAATATATTCGAAAAATCTGATATTTATATCGACAAAGGCTTAGATATTCAATCATGTATTTATAAAATACTGAAATGGCTAAAACTTCTTGTGTAGAATGTGAACAAACACACACAAAATTTTGTTGGTATGTGCTTAGATAGAAAAGCTATCATTTCAGCTATCATATAGAACATTCCCTCCTCACTTCTCAAAATGAGTGCTCATTTAAATCAGATATTATGGAAAAACCAATGGCTAATCCTAAATTCAGGTATACTACCACTCTAGCTAGGCAGATTGCAAGTTGATCATGCTAAGATGCTTCCTTATCCATTATTGGATCTGAAAAAAGGAGGATTAAGAATTATCTGACTTCTCCGTTAATGTGCAAATCATCTAAAAGCTTGGCTTAGAAAGGTCTTAGAATGCTGTACAGCACCAAAATAATAACATCTCAATATTTTAATAGCTTAAATGTACAGCATAACAAGTGAAATTTAAGTTGACAGACAATGGAAAAATCAAAACACATTTGTGAGTGTTTCAGCTATTGCCTTTTTGTCTGGGTTTCAGAATTATGTATTGTGCATTTTCCCCTTTAATTTTTCAGTTAAAAGTTGCCATTTGAGGAAATTTGTTCTTCTTCACTCCGGCTTAGCAATTAAATTGACAAATACATTTGGGGATCATGTGTCACATAATTACAATAGTTAATTAGAACAAAAGAAATAGAGCAAAGTATGCTGTCTCCTGTATTTTTTTAGTATTTTATAGTGTAATGCTTTTCCATCTGCCTCTGCATATGCTGAATAAACAATATCAATAGGCTTAAGGACTCCTCCCCCAGCCCTGATATTTTGAAGAGAGGGAAAGGCAATACGAAGGAGCAGGGAGCTCTTAATGTTTCATGTTTGCATTTTTAGACCTGTATTGGAGATTGCTACTGCAGTGTGTCTTTTATCATTTCCATCGCTCAGATACACACGCATCCTTTTTTCAGAAATCTCTGGAAAGTATTTAAAAAGAAAAGAGAAATTGCTAGTATTTCAAAAAGCCTCTATTATAATGCATTTTTCAAATATGTCAGACACATCTTTGTTAAAATTAAACCAAGGATTGGTTTTGAGCGAATAGCCCTATATCCTTACAGATGCTGTGGATGGATGCATCTAAGCTGCTTATTATATTGATGGGTTTTGCTGCTCTGCAGCAAATGAAAACAGGCAGCTGCTTCCTCCATCAAAGCAAAAGGCAGCCTGAGTTTTTATTAAACGAGTGTTCATTTCTTCTATTGCCAAAATTCTTCCACAAAACAAAAGAGCAGTTTTAGCACATTATTGCTTAACTAGACATGAACAACTGACAGCAAGTGATAAGCCTGTCTGCCTTTCACAACTGGTAATCATTTTTTGGAATAGATGTTTTAATATAGTTGAATGTAAAATTTTGCAATTTACATCTACAATGGTACGTAAATTTATAGATCCAGCTTGTTGCTGAAGAGTGAAGGCTATAATCACAAAAGGCTTGCTCCAGTGTTGTTTAATTTTTAATGATTATTTGAAAACTGTGTAAAGAAAACGAAATCAAAATTCATTCAGTTGACACACAAAAAGGATGGTAAAGACAATCATACAAGCAGCCCATATGATTTGACAGTTCTGCCATCTAGTCCAGACTTCAGAGCGTCTATACAGTTAAAAACACATACACACACAAACTTGGAACTGTATTTCCATCACAGCTCCATGGACTTTCTTAGGTTTGTCAGTAAAAGAAATTTACAGATTGCAAACCATCATGTTTTCTTCCAAGTCATGAATAATAAGAAGAATGAAAGTATGAATGTGTGTGAGAGAGTCTGTGTGTGTGTGAGAGAGAGAGAGAGAGAGTGAGAGAGTGTGTGAGCTGGTCAAGCTGAAGATTTCTGTGTGTATGTGTGTGTATACACACACACACACACACACACATATTCAATGATCTGAATATCATAAATTCAGTTTTAGATTTAGAAGCGGAAAGGGTCTTGTATAAAACATGAACCCAGACAAAGATTTGGAGAGATATTCTGCTCTCCATAGTTTCAATTTCTCCAGCATGTTCTGTGTCAAATCCTTATGGCTGTGATTTTTCACCTCTGCTATACACTTTAATAGAACAGTGTGTAAAATAATCAGGTATACATATTTAATATTCACAATAATAACAATCTGTTCAACTGAATGCACAATGTGCTTGAAGCATAATAGTTCAATATATAGATCAGAGTATTTTTTGTTCATGGCACCAAAGCAGTGGAACCCATTCCTAGGGAAGAGCCATCTGGTGCCATCATTGCTAGCCTTTTTCTGTATTTCAGTCAGTAGATTACTTTTGTGATGGCATTATTATTGACACACAATTCTTTATGGGGGATTTTTATTGTATAACACTGATCTGAAAGGGTAGATAAATTGGAAGAATAGAAGGATGAATGGACCACCAGACAGGCAGATAACATCACTGATAGTTACTATTTGAAGCCCATGCAGCCACACTTGGAGTGCTGTGAAATGTTTTGGTTTTCACCTGAAAAAGGAAATTATCCAGTTGGGAGAAGTTTAAAATGGGAACTCAGAACGATCAACAAGTTGTCTCCTACAAGGAATGTTTATAATTTTTGGAGTGGGAGTGAGGGATCTTTAACTTTACAAAAGAGGTGAACAAAACGAAAGGGATGTATGAAATTATGCATGGCATGGGGAAAAGAGAAAGGTGAAGAGATATGTCTCCCTCTTACATAATACATGGAAAAATACAAAGATATATGTCTTCAAAAGGTGGAACTTAAACCATAGAATCTGCTACCACATAATACATTGATAGTCGCCACAGGAAACAACATTAATAGGGGATTAGCTAAATTTATGGAAGATAAGGTTATCACTGGGTAGTAGTTGTGATGGTTTCCTTCAGCCCTGAACCCCATTGTGCAACCTCAAAATCAGCTCTGGTAGGCTGGAAACCCCAATAAGATCTGCTTTTCTTGCTGCAAAAAAAGCTGTAAATGTAAGGTAAGGGTAAAGGAGGAGGGAGATTTATTCATGTCACTGCAGTGTGAGGCAAAGGCAAACTGCTGCAGACTTTCCTAGGTTGTGGTTTCCATTCTTAATAACTTCTGACATCTTGGCCATACTCTGATGTTGCTTGGTGACATGTGTCCCAGTTTTCCTTTGTGAAATATTGGTAGGGATGTGTTATGTTATGTCACTTCCAATGCTCTGGCTGCATGGGTATGGCAGCCAGGGTTGACATTACAAAAATTGTTCCTGAAAACCAGAGGGCTCTGAGAATCTTGCCCTATAGATTATCGTGGTTTAACAGAAAAGCACCTATGCATGTGTGAAAGTATTTAGGAATTTTTGGTGTTATCACAAGGAAACTAATATGCTTGAGAAACTGAAAATTAAAGGAATCAAGCATTCTTTAAGTATCCTTTTTGCTCAGTATCGCTTATCAAAATAGAGATGATATCAACCATCAAAATATTTGGACTTCTTTTGACTGGACATTTATAGTGTAGTCTCATCTTGCACAATGTATGTTTAAGGAATGCTTAGACATATACTTGTGTGGGGGGAATCCAATGCAAAAATAACTTTGAGCACAAAAAATTCTTTATTGAGGGAAAGCGCCAAAAAAAAAAAAAAGTTCAGCATTGGCTCACCAAACACTTAACATTTTATTCCAGCCAGGGAGAATGCTAGACTTCAGATGAATGAGTGCTGACTTGTTTCTGTTAGTGGGCTTTATTTATTTCTGAAAATGTTTCTATCTCACCCTATTGTTGGATTATCTTAGTTTTGGTACATGCCACAAAATATCTAAATATCTAAAACCTAAATATAATCTAATAGTGGATCTGAAGAAGTGGATTAATAATCCATGACAATTCATGTTGAAATAAACAATTTACTTATCCGAACGTATCTCCTCATATGAGCCAGCTAGATCCCTAAGATTGTCAGGATCCTGGCTGCAGAGCACCAATAACCTTACACATAGGCCAGTCTCTATCTAATATCTTTATTAAAGAAATATATAAAATCAATAAAAACAAGTGAAGAATATAGTTCAGAAGCAGACCTTTCAGATAAGGTCAAATATAGTCCAGAAATGTATTGTCCAATATAAGATATTAGAGTTCAAAGTTTTAATCCACTTGATCGAAACACACACCTTGCCAAGCAATAGTGTGGGGAAACAACAGAGTCTTTAAAGTCCAATGAAGCTTGACAACAAGGCTGGAAAATAACTTGATTCTCGACTAGATCCTTGACTGAAGGCAAGATGAACATGAAGCATGAAACAGAGTCCGTGGTAAAACGTGAGACAAGGCTAGACTTGAAGCTTGATCCGGGAAGCAAGGAACTGGGATTATGAAGTCCACACACGATCTCTCTCCTCAAGCTGATCAATTGACTCCACAAAGAAATCCTCGCGCCAAACACCTATATTGGGTCTCGTTTTCCCGCCAACAGAACTCTTTCCCTAGAGAACGAGAAGCGAAACCCAACTCTGTCCAGATGCATGACTCCTTAGAATTTCCCAAGGGAAGCAGACCTAATCAGCCATTTGTTTGGCAGCGATTCTCAGGCTTCTGCGATTAGCCTCCCTGACTCCCCTATCTTTAGAATAATTTTCCCTCCTGGAAAACGGGGGGGAGTTCTGCCCAAGGCCTGTTTGGCTGAATTCTTGTGGACAAACATCAACATCCTGCAGGTGAAGAGGCTCCGGCTCTTGCTGAACCGGCAAAAATCCCATGTTTTCCTCTTCATCTGCCACAATAGTACTAGGAACAGGACTACAAGGCCCATGAGTCATCACAAAGATCATCTGGAGAGGCCCTGCTCTCGGTCCCACCTGCCTCGCAGGCGCGGCTGGTGGGAACGAGGGACAGGGCCTTCTCAGTGGTGGCTCCCCGGCTGTGGAACACCCTCCCCACAAATATCCGACAAGCCCCAACTCTTCTGGGTTTCAGAAAGGCTGTGAAAACATGGCTGTGTGCACAAGCTTTTAACGAGTAATATGATAACGTCGACATGGTCCGATTGAAGGCTGAAGCATGAGGTTTTTAGACAAATGGAGCTAATTTACATATGTTTTAATTTTTATAATGTATTTTAATGATGTATTTTTATAGTTTTAATTGATTGTGTGTATTGTTTTTGTTTTATTGTTGTGTTCTTGGCATTGAATACTGGGACTCCCTCTACACTGCTATACAACATCCAGATTAAAAAAGGTAAAGGTTTTCCCCTGACATTAAGTCCAGTCATGTCTGACTCTGGGGGTTGGTGCTCATCTCTATTTCTAAGCCGAAGAGCTGGCGTTGTCCATAGACACCTCCAAGGTCATGTGGCCGGCATGACTGCATGGAGCGCTGTTACCTTCCCGTCGGAGCAGTACCTATTTTTCTATTCACATTGGCATGTTTTTGAACTGCTAGGTTGGCAGGAGCTGGAGCTAACAGCGGGTGCTCACTCCGCTCCCAGGATTTTAACCTGGGACCTTTCGGTCTGCGAGTTCAGCAGCTTCAGTGCTTTAACACACTTTGCCACCGGGGCTCCTAACATCCAGATTATCTGCCTTTAACTAGCAGTGTAGACTCATATAATCCAGTTCAAAGCAGATTATCTGCTTTGATAATCTGGATTATATAGCAGTCTAGAGGGGTCCTAGAACTTGGAGCAATGGATTTAAATTACAGGAAAGGAGATTCCATCTGAACATTAGGAAGAACGTCCTGACTGTAAGATCTGTTCATCAGTGGAAGTCACTGTCTTGAAGTGTGGTGGAGGCTCCTTCTTTGGAAGCTTTTAAACAGAGGATGGATGGCCATCTGTCAGGGGTACTTTGAATATGCTTTTCCTGCATTGCAGGAGGTTGGAGTAAATGGCCCATGCTGTCTCTTCCAAATCTATGATTCTAGGTAGACAGTCTTAGGAACCTCCTGTGTTGGGACTAAGTACTACAGTGTGTGTTGGTTTCTCTGTTTCTGGCTGAAGCAATGTTTCTAAGGCCTCTTCTACACTACCATATAATCTAGGTTATCAAAGCAGATAATCTGGATTTTATATGGCAGTGTAAAAGGGGCCTATGTTCAGGTTATTCTAGCTTCAGACCTAATTATGGGACACATATGGTTTTGGTGATCTTGGTGGATGATCTTTATCATGAACTGCATGAAAGGGTACATTTGTGGTTGGTTCTTTTGGATTTCCGTTTTTTGATACTATCAAACATGATATCTTCTTGCACTGCCTAAATAGGATGGGGTTTGGCACATCATTTTACAATAGTTATGTTCCTTTTCTGGACTGGAGGAACTCCAGTTCAATGGCACTTGGAGCTGAACTGGTTATCTATGAGTTTCCAAGTACAATTAAATTCAGTGCTGGTTCGACAGAGCTAGAATGGCCCCCTCAGTGTTGTCATTCCATTGTCAGGCAAATGCCTTTTTATTCCAACAAACTTACTAGAATTCATCATTATTTAAAGTTGGATTTTAATTTGATATCGTCACGCTTTCAACTGTACTTCATAAAAAATATTTTTAATTATATGTTTTAAGTTGTACTTAGTGTTACTGACAGTTTAATTATATTTTATGGTTAATCTTTTGTATCTTTTAGCTAGATTGTATTTGTTTTAATTTGTAAGCTGCCTTGAGTCTCAATTTTTTGAGGAAATGAAATGAGGGATGATGAAGATGATGACAACAATGTTGTTGATGATGGAGAAAGACTTCATCTTACTATATGAGTCTGCTTGAGATTCTATCATCCTCACAGGCACATTTTATGGGAACATGAGAGAGAGCTTTCTAGGTGCCTTCTTCCAGGAGGGAAAGACATAAAAACACAAATATAAGTACCTTAACACCAATCCCTGTGATAATGAACCATTAGGATCTTCCCTAGGGTACTCATCTTTTGTTTTCCCTTAATCTGAGACAATAAGTCAAGTTCTTTAGGAATAGAACCATGGATTCTTTTGTTTCTTGTGCATTTTGCTTCACTCACAGAATTCTACCCAGCATCCAGTTTTGCCTTATTTTGATTTGTGAGAGGTAACAGGTACTATCCTTACTAAAAGATGTTATGGTGTAGCTCTCCTCTTTCCAACATTTACACTTACAAATAATAGTGCGGCCAATTAATGGATGCATGAAACTGCAGAATGAGACATATAGGTAGAGGAGGGGGAAAAAGACAAGTGAAATTGTGCAGAGTTGGAAATTTTTCTGGTGTAGAGAAAGGTATACGTAGGAAATGTCTTATTTTTTAAAAGAGGCTTTATTATAGATGTCTGCCTTATATTATATGTGATTTGAATTAACTTTTTCAATTGACCTGAAATGTCACTTCAGAACTGGCAGGGTTTGAAAAGAAATAAAGTTTAAATACACGATGGCCTCAATTAGGGATGTACTTATTTAAATAATTCATTTCCATGGGGGAGAACAAATAATTCAAACAATTTTCTCCCTGCTGTAGGAATGCCTGCAAAAATTGTGAGTTTCAAACAGGTTCTTGCAGAGGGAAATCCCCTATCCCCCCCCCCACCCACCCACCCAAAAGGAGAGTGGAGAAGCAGCTGAGTACGTGGCTGCCATCTTCACCCTGCTCCTGCCAGCATGCCTTGCAGAGACTAGCAGGAGGTTTGGGCCGATAAACAGGAAGAGATGGTCTGAGATGTAGCTGAGCAAGGAGTATGGTCCTCAAGACTTCTCAAAAAGTGTGGAGGGAAAGAAAGGGGCTCCTTGGAGTTTTCTAACTTCCAAGAATCATCTTTTCCTTTTCCCTCCGGAGTATTTTTTTCATCTCTAGCTTCAATTTGCTTAGGCTTCATTGAAATAAGACTTAAATTAAAGCTAGATCTGGTTGCATGTTTGCTGAGATGATGAAGAATGGATGATGTGAGAGAGACAGGATGGAGAATCATCTGGTCAAAGAGAGAAACACTGAAACCTTCCCAATACTCCGATATTCCCCAATGAAGCTGGAGAAGAAGTGAATAGGACTTGAAAGGATTTTTTACAACCATAGAATCATGGAGTTGATATAGGCCTTATGGTCATCAAATCTGACTCCCTGCTCAATGGTGGCTCTCTAAGTACAGCATTCCCAGCAGGTAGCTGTCCAGCTTCTTTTTGAAGATGATTCCATTGCCTAACGCTCACACTGTCAAGAAATTCCTTCCAATGTTCATTGGTAAAGACTTCATTGGTAGAAGGAAGAATTTGACACTTCCAGTGTTACTTACTATTAGCCTACTTAAATTACTTCCAGACCCATTAAAAATATGAGGACCAACCTTGCCTCAAGGGAATTACAGTGGACAGTGGCACAAAGGAGATGACTGAGGAGGAAGATGGAAGCTACGTCAGGAATAAATTGAATATGCTATTCTTGTAGTTACATGCTAAATTGCAGTAGAGTATGAGGATTACATGTTTGTGCTTCAGACACCTCCTTTTCAATGGAATGTAAGCATGATTCGAGTGCATTTACACCAGTGGTTCTCAACCTGTGGGTGCCCAGGTGTTTTGGCCTATGACTCCCAGAAACCTCAGTCAGTTTACCAGTTGTTAAGATTTCTGGGATTTGAAGGCCAAAACATCTGGGGACCCACAGGTTGAGAATCACTGGTCTATACTCTAAAATTAATTCAGTATGACAACATTTTAATTGCCATAGACTAACAGAAGCTGTAGTTACAAGGTCTTTAGCCTTCACCACCAAAGAGTGCTGATGACTCACCAAAATACAAATCTCAGAATTCCCTAGCATTAAGCCATGATAGCTAAAGTGGTGTCAAACTGCATTAATTTCAGTGTAGAGCCTGGCTTAATCATCTGGACTGCAGCCATTCATACTCAACTGAGACAACATGAAGTGTTTTAAAGCCTCATTTATTTAAATAGAGAAGAGGTGAACATTTCTTAATTCTCCTGCTGATTGAAGTGATGTTTTCAAAAGCTTAATATGAACAGGACCTCACCCAATGTTCATGCGGAAGAGGTAACATTTTCATCACAGCAAGGTCTTGATATATAGCTGTATTACATCTCTGCATATTACAAATATAGGTCAGCACAAGGGAGAAGAAGTCAAAGTGCAAACTCCTCCACATGGATTGTTAAGCTTATCCCTATTTTGAAAGCCATCAAAGAGGATTACCTACCTGTTCAAGCAAGAGAAGCTTTTCCTTTTACTAAAATTAACAAAGGTATTCTTGCTGCTGGCTTAATGCTTTAGTGAGTAGCACTGTGTACTCCCATACTTGAGACCCTGGTTTGTGAGAGACCTTTGACTGCTGTTCTTTTTTAGTTGCCAGGGCTGGAATTAATACTGACGTTGTACTCGGTAGTCCTAAAGAACAACAGAAAGTGCCGTGTGTCTAGCTGGAGGATGATTGTGTGGTTTTCAGGGGGCTTTGTCTACAATGTTTCCAATGATGGTGTAAATAGCTGCTACTGCAAAGGAGCCAAATGCTGAGTATAATGTGGAAGACTTTGTTTTGAGGACATCTTTCAATGTGGCCAATGGCTATGATAGCCAACTGGAGGATTCTGAGAGATGCATAGTCTAAAAAAATCACCAAGCTCTAGTGTTAGCTTCATATAACAGTCAAGGGTACAAAATAAAGCTGCTCAGTATAAGTCCAAGAAACTCACCTACTATTCAAAGCTATGGCAGGATGTATCTTAATTTAAAAGAAAGAGAAAAAATCAGAAATGTGAGAGGTCTCTTCCAAATGCTTGTGTTTTGTGACATAACTATGAACAGAATTTGAAATTCGTCAATTTAATAAAGAAATCTGTTTTAAAGAAAGTAACAGATAGTTCTAAATTAGCCTCATATTCATTAAATTCTTTGATTGGTAACAGCTGGAAAATCCTTTAAAAAAAACAATTCACAAAAACACTCCTTTGTTTTGATGTGACCCTTTTTAAAGCCACTTCAGGAAGCCAAACCTGGACAACTCCCAGGCAGACTTGGAAAGTGGTTCTCACCAAAAGTCTGAAATTAGTAGTGTCAATGTCTAGTACTAGCTGAAAGAATTTTGTAGTTTCTCAGATTTATAAAACCGTTTTAGTACAATCCTGGAGCTGCAAAATGAACCTATTTCCAGTGATTGAAAGACATTCCTCTCAATGGAAAAATGTGTTTGATACCGGCCTGTAACAATAGTCATGGAATGTCATTGGCTTCCTTGTTTAGTAGCTTACAAGGTGCAAGGTGTCTTAAAACAGCTTCTATGAGTCCCTCCCTACAATGTTGCTCAATGTTGGAGTCATGAAAAATTTGGCACCAGCAAAAGTTTCCTGAATCCACCCATTTACGTGTTAGCAACAATGTGCAGTGTTTACAGTTGTCTCTGCAGAAAATGCTTTAGCTGTACTCCACAAAAAGGAAAATCAGCCTGTTTAGCAAGACTTGCCAATGCTGATTTATTGATCAGTAAAAAGGTAAAGGTTTCCCCTGACGTGACTCTGGGGGTTGGTGCTTATCTCCATTTCTAAGCCGTAGACACCTCCAAGGTCATGTGGCCGGAATGACTGCATGGAGTGCCATTACTGATCAGTAAATGTTTGATTTTTATACCTCTTTAAATACCTGTATACCTGAGGTCACGTAAACATTTCTAAAGTGGAAAGGAATTATGAGTGGAAAGAGATTAAGAAGCTCTATCTTAAAACATAGATTAAACAGAATACAGTATTATTATTATTATTATTATTATTATTATTATTATTTTATAACACAGCAAACAAGATAGATATGCTGGATTTCGTTTCACAAAATCACAAGTCGAATACTTCCCAAGTGTCTAGGACTGTGTGATGTATTTTCGGATGATGTGCGCAGATCCCAGTAGGGTGGCCTTTTGCTGTTGTTGTTGTTGTTATTATTATTATTTAACGATGAATTAAACTATCCAACCAGAATGTCATGCATAATGTAATTTGTTTTTTAACTTCCCAGATACTGGGAGCAGGGGGCAGCAGCCACCAGGAAAGCTTTCCGTGCTGGAGAAAATAAAGCAGCTTTATTTCACTCACCTTTTCACCCCGACTCCCCTCACCCTACGAGTCTGAGCTGGAAATTCTCAGCTGAAAACTTTCAGCATGTTACTAAAGCAGCTTCATCCAGTTTTTATTTGTAGAAGCTGCAGGGAGACTGAATTGAAAAAATCCAAAAAAAACTTGTACCTCTCAAGTGAAGGCAGAGCTTATAAGAGTTGATTCTAACATAGTGAAGGGAGAGTAATATGTTGTTATTGTTTTATACCACTGTAAATTATACCTCCCTGCTCCAACACTTTTGGCTGTGTGCTGACCCATAGCAGTTGGTCAGGAAGGTCTGTCTAGGTATATCCAACATAAAAATGCACATGAAACGTAGAACCTAATCGTCTAGGAGAATTGTTTGGAGGAAAGAGCAATGGGGTGATATTTTTCCAGTTGGAAGGCTAAAACCGCTGACCCATCTTTGTTGGTGTGTGGCAGGAATAATCCTCCTTTTTGAACAAAACCCTCATGTGCGTGGGAAACTAATGGAAGTCAGTTTACTTCTCTGGAATTTCTACAAAGTATTACCGTTATGTGACTCTGATCTAACATACAGCAGTAGTGTGTATGGATTATCCCTTTCTGCTGGCTGCAGGCCATAGAGGATATAATTTAAATCCTAATGATACCATGGCTAATGAAGATTGCCCTTTAGCTAACAAATGCTCAACGTTAGCACCATCCTCTGGATGCGCAAGAATGAATGTCTCCTTGTGCTCATCCATGCAAACGGAAAGATCCAAAGGGCTCCCAAGTTCATCCGTTCAGTAATCATGAATTAAGTAGCATAGAGGAATCGTTCTTTTGGTTGGAAAGAATTATTCCAGCTCTTCTTTCTGTTGCTACTCTCACAATGATTTAAGATGTCTTTAGTGATATGAATGTGTTACACACTATGTAGACTACAGTGATAACAAGGTCCAGCAGTAGGAAATAATTTTCAGGGAGTGGTAAACATACCTCTTCCATCCTGCCAACATTTCATAGATGGAAACTTGAAACAGAGTGTGATCAAAAAGGTGTGCCCTGGCAGAGAAACCATTTACTGCATTTAATAAACCTGGAAAAAGGGGGTAAACGTTCCCACTATTCTTTTTCTTCTTCTTGCTAGTTAACTGAGTGAAAACTACTTTCAAACTTTGAATTCATTTGTAGCATCTGAATTAGGATGAGGATAAAGAAGGAAAGAGGAAGAAGGAGGAAGAACTGGGTTGTTGTAACTTTTCCGGGCTGTATGGCCATGTTTCAGAAGCATTCTCTCCTGACATTTCACCCGCATCTATGGCAGGAATCCTCAGTGGATGTCTGCCATAGATGTGGGCGAAACGTCAGGAGAGAATGCTTCTGGAACATGGCCATACAGCCCGGAAAAGTCACAACAACCCAATGATTCTGGCTGTGAAAGCCTCCGATAACACAAGGAAGAAGAAGTTGGGACATTTTAAAAGCCATTTAGAAGTTTGGATGGTAGAGGATTAATCAGGATTGCCTTTGCCAAATTGGGAGCGTTGGAGGGATACAGAAATACTGTAGTATGTGGAACAAAAATAGCTTCAAATCGTTCAAATAATGCAGCCACAGATTTCGTATCTCTCTCTCTCTCTCTCTCTTCTGTCTATTTTATATTCCACCTTTCTCCTAGGACAGGACCCAAGGTGGCATAAAACTAATTTTAAAATGCAGCTAAAAACATGATTAGTACAAATGTTTGAAACATAAGCAAACAATTCTATTTTTAAAAAAGCAAATTTCAAACAGTTTTTAAGACATTTAAAAATGACAAAAAAGCACATAGAACACCCCATTAAAAGCCCTTTCTGCCTCATGAATAAGAGCCAAAGGCCTGCCTAAATAAAAAGGTCTTTAGTCACTATCAATACTATTATTACAAAGTTAACTACTAATGCAGTTATTCATTTGTGTGTTCATTACAAACAATACTATTGCAATTATGATATTAGAATACCTTTAATCATGCAAGCTTCTCTGTTAGGAAAAGTTGGCATTGTGTGTGTGTGTGTGTGTGTGATGGGACATAAGGTTGATATTAGTGCCATTCTCCTCTTCCTTCTCCTCTCCTTCCACCGCCTCCTCCTTCTCAAGCATCTTGTTATCGCTGCAAACTGAAAATAGTCCTTCCTTGAGATCCTCTGTTAAGCAAATCCTTAGCTGAGAGGACAATTGAAATGTACCAGCTTGCTCACAGTTCGCGTACTTAAGCAGTGCAGTTCCATTCAGTTGGATGACCGCAAATAGTATTACTGTTGTTTTATGTGTTGTTAGATTTTTACCTCTCCTTGTAGGACAGAGTGTAAATTTAGGCTAATACATTTAAAATGTGAGGTAGATTAGTAGGAAAGAGAATAATCTGACTAGAAAAGAATCAGTGAACTTCATAACCAAATAGGATGGTTCATTTCAAATCCTAGTCACTATTCTACAAATACAACATTCCCAAAGGATGTTTGCACATAACGGTAAGACAAGATTCTGAAGAACTTGGCTAGAAGCTAAAGTATTGCTAATACTTGACTCCCCCCATCTAATAAAAATGGTTTACAATAATGGTTCTTGCTGTATTACTACAATCCAGATTCTTGACTATATTCCCTTTCCCAAGTCCAGGATCATAAACTATGGTTCGTTCTTGTCTTTTGAATTCTGTCTTGTTTTGGGGGGTGGGGGTGGGGGAATAGACCATGGACCTGGATTAGGACAGTATATTCTACAAACCATTTTTGGTTTGTTTACCTGCTTGTGCTAAAAAAAAAAAAAAAACTGAGCCGTGGTAACAGACTGCATGCGTCAACGTATACTTCATTCACCATAAGACAAAATTCTGGCAAATGTTTCAGGAAAGAAATACTAGATAGACAATCTGACAAAATGTTAAAAGAGTATGGAGGCCTGCAAACTAGTGGAGTTAGGCAATATAGCATAGCCACTGACATCTCATTCTTCTGTTAGGTATTGTTTCATCCAAAATTGGTCATGTATGTGCTACATGATCAAGATTTTTCTGTGTAGTTTTTTGCAAGCCTGGGTCATTATTCATATTGGAGAAATCTTGATGTGACTTGTATGTTGTATGGTGTAAGTGTTGTATCTTACGTGGTATCAAGATATTTTTTACTTAATGTTTATAAGTGCATAGAACATCAGGATTGCTATCCCCTGTTACTTTTTGGTATATGGAATGGGGGAAAGAGTCAAATGAGTTCTGTTAATTTTATAATTATTTTATTTCAAGTAGAATTCAAGAAAAACAAACCAAAATGAATCCACGTAATGGAGAAAATATATCATGGGGAGACATGGGGCATGTTGCTGGAGAGGTTGTGGGTGGGATTTAGGGGGGAGGGGGTTGGGTGTTTTAAAATGCATTTTAATTGTACTTATTGTATTTGAACTATATTTTAATCTAACACACACAATACTTTTGTGCTTTAATTTTTGTATTTGTTTTGTTCTAAATTGATCAAAGTGTGTGACTGTTAGTTGCGGGGTATAAATAAAGTAAATAAAATAATGAATATATTCCTCCCATGGGTATTATTGACCTCTAGTATTGTATCATATACTATTTTGCTTTTTGTCTTAAGTTTAAGAACACAGAAAAAGACTTTGGATAAAACTAGAAATATGTTTTCAAATATAAAGAGAGATTCTCCTCATAAAGTGATTGTTCCTCTGCATTTTTGTTTGTGTTTCATAGGTATCTGGCCTTCAGAAGAAGTACTAGCTTACTACTGCCTCAAGCAACATGAACAGTTCAGGTACAAAAACAACTCATAAAAGACCTTTTCTAATCCATTAGTTATATTTGCATAGTAAAGATTGCTATGATTTAAGTCATCCGATTGAGTTTTTTAAAAGTTCAAGGTGAAAGCATGTTGCTCTTAACAAAGAATTTGGAGCTGCCTTTGGGTACTAATATTGCACAGCAAGCTTTCTGCTATATGTCAAAGACTTTTGATTTCCACTCAAGGCGCTTTATTTCACTTTGATTTTTGGGAAACAAAAGTGAGGCACCAATCGATCAGCACTGATTGTGAAGGTCGGGGAAGGAGGGGAAACAGGCATCCTTTGCTCTGACTTCTATTTTGAAAGTCAGCAGAGTTCTCTGGGAAGGTGGGGGATCATTTTTAATGAAAAGCTTTGATACTAGAGTCTTTCTGGCATTCCCTGAATGTGTTATGCCATTATGTTCTGTGTATTTTACATAGTTATGTACCAACAGTTACCAGACTTCACATCTAGTCATGCGGGTACAGTACAAACCCCCCACTAAACAATAGGCAAAGTTTATTGGCTATGGTGGGCTATAGAAATTTTCACTTGATGGAAATCTGTTGCTAAGGGACTATTGGGGGGGGGGGGTCAATCCAATTTTTGAGACTTTGATCTATCACTACTAACAATGCTTCTGTTACTAAATGTACCAGAGCAGCGTTGTGTTAAAACACCAAAATAGATTGCCAAGACCATGCACTCTCTCTTTGCAGACAATGCACTTTAGAGATATTGTGTAGAGACAGTTGTGCCAGCCCAGTTGCTATCTTTGTTACCAGTTCTGGCAGTCAAGGAACAGATACCTTGAATGGGACAAAGATGCTCCATGACTGACTTTGAAGAATTGCTTTGTACAAGATTTCTTGTAATTGTGGGAGCAACATTGCCAACCATCATTGTTGTCATCGTCATCATCATCATCATCATCATCTTCATTACATTAATTCCATGAACTTCTAGAAATTTAGAAAGTGTCTTATGCCAATAAGACTATTGGTTGCTCCATGAAAAACTGAACTGTCTGAAGTGTGAGTGGATTATTAGTCCAATATTTCAATTCACCTTTCTGCAGATATTCAGGGACAACATGCTTGGTCCTCCAGGTTGATGTTAACATCCTCTTTCATTTCTACAACACTGCGGATTTAACCTTCCCTGTCTACTAACATTGCTTTGTGTTACCTGTTTACAAAGCAAACTCTATATATTGGACATATAGAGTCATTCAGCTATTTAAGTTTGTATATCTTTTGCTTTTTCTCCAATCTTCGTAGCAAGGTAGCTATGTGGACTACTCCATCGATATTCATTCAGCACTATGCTGTTGAAATGAATAATTGCAGTGTTGTTTTTAGAAGAACAATTCTTCAGTATATCCCTAAGAACACATGAGCCTGCCTTAAACCAGGTCTTATTATCTATCCAGCTAGCCTAGTATTACATATAACAGCAGGCACCAGCGTTCTGAGATTTCAGCCAAAAGCCTTTCCCATCATTGCTATCGGATCCCCCCTCCCCCCTCCCCCGCCGATCAGCAATGTCAGAGAAATGTCAGAACAAGGGTTCTGCTACTAGTTTGTGCGCCTTTCTGTGAGATTTCTGCTACTTCCTCAAAACTTAGCTCCCCCACTAGCAAGACAAGTGGACTCAGGAAAACAGCAAAGAATGTATTTAGATAATTCACCCCCATGGAGTCAGATGGCTGCTTTCTGTATGGCTAATGTATCCTTATATATTAATTTTCTGGTAGGAAACACAAAACCTAGCAGAAAAGAATAGACAAACTTTCAAACTTGCACAACATGGTCAGTGTTCCTTCCTGGAGAGGGTTGACAAGAGAAGAACCAGTTTCCTCATTAGGGTTAAAAAAAACTTGCACAAGTATTAAACAAAGAACCCCTTACAATACTGCACATCAAACAAAGAGCAAATCTGTGTTTACTATGGAGTTCAAAACTTCATTACAAGTATACAAGAACATTTTGACATGCCTTTAACCAATGCTGGAAATATCTCCCCTGAAATATCTTCTTTCACACTCCACTATCTGAAATGACATATTTGAAGACAATGGAAAACTTGTGGATTACTACATGCACAAAGGGAATTGTGAAGAGAACAGAACCTTTGTTTAATGAGAAATAGAGTATATGGTACATGCAGGTTTTCCATCTTAGGATGTTGTCTCTTCATACAAGAAAGTAGGGAATCTCCTTTCAACGGAGAGCTTTGAACCATAATGCCCCAGTGGCATGTGGTCCAACCAAGAAGTGCACCGTACGCCAATGTTTCAAGGCAAGATATTTCCTCTGATCAGATGATGGGTTGTCTCTGCCATTCTGTAATTACTGCTACTTGCATTTTTACAGATGTAGGATTGAGAGTGAAAGTGTCATGCCCAACTACAACCAATGAGTTAACCTCTTAAAATGGTAGATCAAGTTTCATGAAAGCCATGCTTTCTGTTGGCTTTAGCAGGTATTAATTGCTGCTATATACTCAAGTATGTGACCTGCCCAGTTTTGGTTGGTGAGGACTTTCATATTTAATTCTCATTTTATAAAGATCACCAAATTACATATTTATTGAAAAGACTACAATGGTTCCAAAGAGCTGTTTATGCTAATAGGGCATATTTTAACAAGCTCTATTATCTGTAAGTATATACTTATTTACATGAAGGTTTTCAATAATATGCTTTAAAGAAATAGCCTCATTTGGAAATACATACTGCCTAAAGACCAAGTAATGTTTACTTGTACTTGTGCTGCCTAAAGAATAAGTAGTATTTACATGAAAATATGCACTTTAAGCATTTTTGCTTAACCACTCTTTTTTCATTTTAAAGATGTAAACATATTCCATGAAAGAAGGATAATATAAGTACTGTAGTAAATTTGAGGTCCTGGTCTTTTAAAAGACCAGGACTCCTAATTAGATCAGCCCCCTCCCTCCTGACCTTCAGAAAGAGAGTGAAAATGTGGCTTTTGGTTCAAGCGTTTGGAGAATAATTATAGTGCAATAGATGGATTTGGAATTATTTGCAATGATTACTGGAATGGCCTGGATTATGATGGAGGATAGTGTGGTTTTAATTGTAATTGTAATGTTTTAAAATGTTTTAATGTATTTTAATTTTATTTTTAATTTTAATGTTTATTTTAATTGTATATTGTTTTTAAGGCATTGAATTGTTGCCTATCTGTAAGCCGCCTTGAGTCCCCTTTGGGGTTGAAAAAGATGGAATATAAATAGAATAAGTAAGAAAATAAATATATTGTCATAACTTTGTTTCAGTAGCACTTAAAGTATAAAGTTTACTTCTTAAATGGGCAAAGCAAACAAACCATATGATTGAGGATGGGAAATTTCAGCAGGGTCAATGAACAAGGTCAACAGCAAGGTTCAAAAGCCTACTCTTGATTTTTTTAAAAACCCAGTATATTGGAGAAGTAATTGATTTGTTGCTTTTTTAATTTAATGAACAGAAGTCTTGAGACACAGGGTGGTATAGTGGCTTGAACACTGGATTATGTGTCTGGAGACCCTGGTTTGAATCCCCACTCAGGTTCCTTCTACTCTGCCCCTATATCCCAGGATATGATCCCAAATTATCTGTTTATCCCAGGTTGTCTGGCAGTGGGGACTTGTATATTCCACTTTAAAGCAGATAATCTGAAACCAGATCTTGGGATAAAGTGCAGTGCGGAAGGGCCCTCAGTCATGGAAACCCACAGGATAAGTGATATCCTCTAGCCTCTAGGAAAAGCAAAAGCAAACCCAGTCTGAATAACTTTTGCCACTAGAGCACCTTGTGATTGATTCTTCTTAGGGTCATAATAAGTAAGAAACAATTTGAAGGCACACAACAAAGTAACCAGAAATATAGATATTTCTGTTGAATAACCAACAATCCATATTTGGACATAATGGATTTTTTTCTGTTACAGGACTAGGCAACCATATTTCTGAATTTTTATTTTTGAATCTCTATCTCTCACACACATTATCTCATTTTCTTGTTTATCGCACTAGTCCTTTTTCTCAGAAAGAATGGCAATGATCCTTTCATACTGTCACTATATTTGTGCTTCAAAGTTGTTCTCATGTTTGCTTTTTCACATATGAAATCCAACATATGAGTTATACCACCCCATTTGGTCCATATTCTGATCCCTGGTTGGTGGCTTTTTTAAAAAGTGGAAGCTGTAATTGCTCAATTGTGTAATTGTGTAGTATGAGATTGTTATAAAATCAGTCTCATCCTCCACCCAGATGGGCAAGACCAGCAAACACTCCATCTCTTCCAAAAACATTTTTTGTGCTTTTCTTCCGAACTAATACTTGCCCAGTTCTGCTTCTGTATATTTTGCCCTTTAAACTAATGTATATTTAGTTTTTAAAGTTTCTCTGAATTCCACAGTTTCTCTAGGCATTAATTGGATTACATTGGAATTGTTCTATTACACATGTTGCTGTTGTATATCTTCAGGCTGTTTCTGACTTGTGATGACCTCAAGGCCAGCCTATCAGGAGGTTTGCCGTTAACTTTCTATGAGAATGAAAGAGTTTGACTTTTACAAGGTCATCCAGAGAGTTTCCATGGTTGAGTAGGGATTTAACTCGACTGCTCAAAGCCACTATCCCCCTTTGAAAAATTGAAGATAATATGGGGGAAAGCATGCTGAAGAACAGAGAATTAACATACTGGTTTTCTCCTTGGGAACTCATGGGAATCCCTGTGCCCTCCTAGCCCAATCCACAGAAGAACTCGATCTTGGCTGGTATGTGTTGTTGGATTTGAATCACATCATTCTCACCATTGTTTCATTCTTTCATCATTCTTCCTTATAACTGAAAAATTATAATAGGACACCTTTTTTATCCAAAGCCGTCTGTCAAAACAGACTAGATCTTACTCCTGTTTGATGACACATAACCAAATCAAGAGAATCCAGTGAAATTCACCTTTGATTGGTAGATAAGTAAGATTAGTATATATCCTGGCAGAAAGCCATATCTACGTTCCCATACCTGCATTTGCCAGGAAATGTCAATGACCTGGTTGCAAGTACTGTACTATAAAAAGAGGAAAAAGCGCAACAGAACATGGTTGGTGAGAAAGCCAAGGACAGAAACCATTTTCTGCATGTTCAACCCCTGGATGGGCAAGAGTTTTGATATAAATCAAAATATAAGAGTACCACTATAACAAACTTCATTCTTATGATTAGCAGTATGCACTGCAATGTATGTGAAATATATTGAAATGCCTGAGAGGTATACATGTCTTCAACAGAATAGTGTATGTGAATAACTGCTAGAGACATACACATTCCTATATAGATGCCTGTTATAGATGTTTGGCTTCCTCAACAGATGTAATGAATACATGTGCCTAGATAAATAGCAGGAAAGATTCTAAACCTGCCTGTTTAAATAGCCCAGCTTGCTGTTTACCTAAGTAGCCCGAAAGATAGTTGCATCCGTCAACTAGGAAATTTAGGTACGCTTTATGCAGGAGGCTAATTTAACTAATTTACTACACCATAAAACTGCCAGCACATGGAAAGGAATGAGGGTGTCACTCGGTGTCACTTGTGGATGATGAAGCAACATCTCCCCCTGTGGCTGGAATACCCTAATGAAGCTGGAAATATTAAAATTGCCTTTGTGTGTCTATACTGTATGTTGTTTGTCTGATGGCATTGAATGTTTGCCATATATATGTTCATTGTAATCCACCCTGAGTCCCCTTTGGGGTTTATTTATTTCGTGTCAAAAGCATTGTACATTTCAAATAATGGAAATAAAAATAAAATTTAAAAAAAATCACAAGCAACTAAATAGTTTTGGACCAAAAGCGGGCAACAGCAACCGCATTGTCTGTAGCTTTAAACAACTCCTCATCTGTACATGAGGCAGGGCATTGTGGGCAAGCATACATATGCTGAGTTGTTTGTTCAGCTCCACAGTCACACAAGGTGGAGGATACCTCCAGGTAGTGCCACCTTGCCAAGTTGTCTTTTGATCTGCCCACTCCGCTTCTGAGTCTGTTCAGGGACTTCCAAGTTGCCCATTCTTGGTTTGCCCCTGGAGGAAGACCCTCTTGGGGGGCCATCCAGTTAGAATTGCCAGGTTTAGCTGCCCAGAGAGACACCCTTGCTGCTGCTAGAGGAACATCAAGAGGAGTGCTGGTTCTCATGAAGCCCTTCCTTGATTTGAGTCTGGTGGGAGGAGGCTGATAGTCATGCAGTGGGTGGCTTTCACAATGTTCGACCTTTTTTCTCTCACCATTAGCAGCAACTTCCCGTCGCACGTCAGGAGGGGCAATGCCAGCTAACTTGTAGAGTTTATCAACAGGTGTAGGTTTAAGGCATCCCGTGATGATTCTGCATGTTTCATTCAGTGCTATGTCCACCTGCTTTGCATGGGCAGACTTGTGCCAAACAGGACAGGCATACTCTGCAGTTGAGAAAGACAACTTTGGGGTGAGAAGGGCGGAATATAAATACTGTAAATAAATACATAAATGTTTATTCTTCCATCAAAAACATCCTTAAATTCTAGATCATAAGATATATTTAAAGGAAGTGTTGATGTCAGGTTGCCTACTGGAGTGGGATCTAGAAAGATGCAAATTATGTTCCTTTCCCTACATTTCCTAAGGGATGGACAAGGAGATACAAGTCTTTCAGATCTTTAAATGAGTCAGTAGATGTTGATATTCAGAGTGTGTTTTGATAGATAGATAGATAGATAGATAGCTCTTTACCAACTTTGATGGGGATGATGTTCCAGCCCGCAGTGTAATTTGGTTCAGATAGCGCAAATGTTAACTTATTTGATGGTTTACTATGAAGATTTGTAGGTTTCACATCTAAGTCTTATTTTCAAAGATAGATAAGAGTATGAATATCTTAGAGTATCAAGCTAACTAGGTGTCTGAACTCCAGGACAGAATCAAGAATAACCATCTCTTTATTCCATCATACAGTGTATCTTCAAGGCATATATTAATAGATAGACATATTGATTGATTGATTCCCTTCCACTGGCAAATCTGTGCAGTCATGAATTAGGAGAAAATTCCATCTCAGCTCTCTTCTGACAAAGCAAAGTAGTTGGCAAGACTTCATTGGGAGATTGGCTTGTTCGACATACTAATTGACTAGAAAAAGATCTTTTCTCTACAATGAAAATGCCCATATATTTTATGATAAGGCTTCCAAGCCCAGGTGTAAATATGAATGATGCTTATGGGTCACCCTAGGTCTGCAGCCTTAAGTATGCTTTTGTCCTCTCCCATTGTCTCTCTTGATTTTCTGGACATTCCAAGAGCAATAAGCAAGGGTAATCTGATAGTGCATTGTGGTACACTGCCACAACAACCATGGTTTCCATATGCAGTCACCATGTCTATCCAGATGTGCTGAAGGCTTACTATAAGGAGACTTTCTCTTGTGATGTTTGATTTATTATCCCCAGTGTGCATGGTCTGCTTCACAACTTCAACTTTCATTTGAAACTCTGGATTTTTTTACATATTCTTATACATTCATCTATGTATGATAATGTACCATGGACATCTGTCTTCAGCAAGCTGTGTGGTTATATCCTGTTGGCCTGTGCATATTTTGGAAAACACTCCTCAGTAGAGGTTACAATTCATTCAGTCAGAAAAGTAGCACAAGCTCTTTGGAATAGATCTCCCCTGGAGGAGATTAGGCAAGTAGCTACATCATGGGCTTCTACGTTTAGATTGATCCGACATTTAAAATTGACAATTACTTCCGCCCTGATGCTTCATTTGAGAGTAGGATATTGCAAGATATGTTGGTACCGTGAGGACATTGGCACACTTGGACAATGTTTTTATACACCCCAAAGAGTACCATATCAGAATGTCCTCCAGGAGTCCTGCAAAAAAACAAAAAACAAAAACAAAAACCCTAATTTTCCAATCAAACCCAAATTCTTCCCTATTTTGCTGTCCAGGTGGGTCTGTATTTTTGTGAAAGTAATATATAAATACAGTAGTGCTTCTTCCATAAATATGAAAGATAAGAAATTCATAGGGATTATATTCTATTCCTATATTTATTAGAGTCAGCTATTGTTTTCTACTATGGTCACATTAATAAATCAATAGATTGGTCTGGACATAAAATTAAACTAGAGGTCAATGACATGAAAAAATACTAGTTCAGATATTCACTGGTACTGCTAAATGGAGTTATTTAAACAATGTTGCTTCACTTTTATATTAGCAGCAGTATGCTAGGTCATCTAGATGCAATAACGTGTGATTAAACTTCACTATGGCTTATTAGTAAGTAAGTAAGTAAACTTTTATTACGGTCAATGACCAGCTCATAACAGAGGTACCCAGTTCTGTACATCCATGTCAGACTTCATTAATAATAATAAAATTATAGTAAAAAATATGAAAACCATTATAAAATTGAATTATTTACCAATTTAAAATCTAGGCTAAAGACCACATACAAGTAACTATTGAAGCCCAACTAATCCCACAGGATCCTCTGGGGCAGTCTCAAGGGAGAGAATGGGGATGACACCGGGGGGAGGGGGAGTAACCATGACTGTAAATAACAGTCTAGAACTATAATTATCAGTCTATTTCTGATTTCCCATCTATACTCTGTAGGAGGTGCTTAAGTCTTTTGGATCTCAATCATCGTCTGCCGAATTTTAATTGCAGCCGTGCAGAACTTGGCAATGTTGTATGTCACAGCCAAGATGGTATCTGAGAGCAGTAAGGTTATGTAAAATTGTCCAGAGCATCCTGGGTATTTAGTTGTCCATGGCGTAATGAGACGTGAACGAATGTCTCTATAAAACAGGCACTGCAGAAGCACATGTTCTGTTGTTTCTATGTGACCTGAGTCACAGGGACATAGCCTCTCAGAGTATGGGGTCTTCTGGTAACAACCTTCTAGTACTGCAGTTGGAAGCACATGGCATCGAGCCAAGGTGAAGACTCTTCGATGGTTGGCTATCTCCAGCATAGTGAAATATTCCATAGGGGACATAGAGCCCCTACTGTCTCCATTGGTGATAAAGGATGGGGCAATAGACAGATCTATTTGGCGTTCAATGTCTGTTATGCATTGTTTGATCTGGGCTTTGGCCTGGTCATATCCCAGGCTGGTTAGATTGAAAGTTGTCCTTCATAGAGAGTGGTGCAGGGCCCAAGGATGCGAGGGATAGTCTGAGCCAGTAATTCAATATTACCATCCACATCCTGGCCTCAACTCTCAGGAAGCCAGTCTCCAGGCGAAGGATGGCGTTGGAGACACACCTTGGCACCTGTAGGGCAGAACTTAGGAATTTGGATTGGACAGTCTCCAGTGTGGCAAAGTCAGAAAATGGTCCTATTTGGGCCCCATAAAGGAGTTGGGCCATTGACTTGGCTTCAAAAAGTTTGAGTGCCGCTGGTATAAAATGCCCCCCTTTTGACCTCAGGTATTTTAGTATGGCAGACAAACTCCTTTGTGCATTCTCAGCCACAAAGCCTCCATGTGCTTTTCTGCTGCTGGAAGAGTGGAAGACTACTCCCAAATATTTGAAACAAGGGACCTGCTCATGGGGATTAGGTTCCTGGTATTCTATTCTTTCTGAACATTTTCTGCCATGATAGTTGCTGAATTTATTCTGGCTGATTATTTGCTAATGTTTTCCTTAATTAGATTTTTTAAACAAATCTGTAATAAGGTTTTCTTTTGTTTTTCTGGTGTCTGTCTTGGAGAAGACGAAAAGTTGAGAGAAAATTATCCTTTCCTACTGATCCAAGGGATGGGAAGATCCTGAGAACAATTCTAGTGGGAGTTCTTAAATGGTTTTATCTACCAAGAGACCTATAACAATTTTGAAATGGTATTTTAATCCACAAAGAATAATAGTTTGTTGATAAATATAATTGTCTGAATAATGAGAGACAATAGGCACATTTACAATTTTTATTTCTGAGCAAAGTATTCATGTTGCATTAACTTGTTAAGTTGTTGAACTTTATGCTATGGATATTAATCATAATTGTTCCTACTTTTGAATAACCTCACTGAGGTCAATGGGACTTTCATTAAAATACATTTACTTGCAAAATAGTTTTGCTAGGAAGCTTTTTCCAACTGAATCTTTTTCAGTTCACTTACAATTAAAGTGCCAATTCATGAGCTATATTCCCTACCTCCATGCTGCTTTTTTCCAAAGGTAAGTTATATAGCTTATTTTAAATGTTACAGTTTCTGTTACAAATCTTAAATATTTCATTCTATAGGCCTCTGGAGGGTGGGAGAAAAGGATTGTGTGTGAGAGAGAGTGAGAAATAATATTAATTCCTTCATTTACTTGTCTAACTGTTTTTGAAGGAATGAATGTGAATTAACCGTGTTATCCTTTCCTAACAATTATCTTTCGCTACTCTAGCTAGTTTAGTTCTACAAGACAGTGCCATTGACAAGGGGGAAAAAAGAACCTTCTCAGATTTTTTCAGCTCAGCGGTGGTAATGTTGCACTGAACGTTAATGAGGGAACCCCCATTGCTTTGCCTGCTTTGTGACTTTTCTATTTCATAATTATTTTTAAAACACAAAACGACATGAGGTAGCCCAGTCATGCCTCTGCTACTTCCTCGCACCTCGACGCCTGCTACAGATGGCAATTTGTTCTTGTAACATATATGTCTCTCTGACCATTTTCATCTAATTTGTATGGGTTCTACCATTTCCTTTCTCTCTTTCAGGGGCCTTGCTGTGTGTGAGCTAGGGGGTGGCATGACATGCTTGGCTGGGCTTATGGTAGGTCTTTTCTCAATTCCAATTCTATTCAGAGGGAGGAACAAAAGAGAAAAATGTTCCAGTGCCTCCAACTGCTGGGTCAGAGAACTGTCAACAGAATCAGCTGCGGTCAAGCTGCAGAGTCTTGAGAGACCTTCTAGATTGACTTGCTTTCGTATCATATTGATTTTATGGTTGCCTCGATGAGCAGAAACATTTTACCTCAGTGTAGTCAATATCTCTTGTTGTGACATCCCAGGCCACGTACGGTCTGTCTTTCATTGCCATTGCTGTAGGCCCCCCCACCCCTTTCAGATTATAGTCCCGCATTTGCTAAGATACAGGAATAGCCTGGCGAATCACAGTTGGAGCACCATGATATAGCTGCTAATGTTTTGCCTGCATTATTACACCAACAAACATGATCCAGAGCTCTCGGTAATTAGATTCTTTTGAATTAGATTGGCCATTCAGGAGCGTCATTCACCATTCTCTGGGTTCTGAGTCATGTATTCAGGAGATATTATGTAGCAGTGCAGTGCATTAGACAAGTTTTTATGTCTCTACAAATAAAAGCATATTGTTACACTGATTGGCATTTGACAAACCTGTCGTTCTCGCACAATGTGTCGAGGTTACAGCCCAATGTGCGAGCATGTCAAAGCTCACAAAAAAATTACCCTTACAAAGCCATCTGCCTGCAATGCAAAGTTATATGAAGGGCATCAGGCAGTCAGACAGAAGCAGGCTGAAAGGCAGAGTGACAGCCTCGTATGATGGCTCTACTAGATAAACAGAAGCCCGCAAATGAAAGCCTCTCAGAATACCATCATCCGCTGTCACAATGCAATTACGGAACAGAATGATAGCAAGATAGAGGCTCCCGCAAATGGAATGATAAAAGTATTGACTGATTTGATTGAATGATTAAAATAATGCAGACATAAAATGAAAAAAGATTGAAGACTGTTACAGAGAAATAGGTGAGGAAGCATGATACTGAAGGCTTGTCACTCCTGTCTTCACTTCCACACAGACAAGCATATTTGTTCATTGTTTGCTGTGCTCTCTCTCTCTCTCTCTCTCTCCCCCCCCCCCCTTTCCAGGTTGCTATTTCTGCAGATGTCAAAGAAGTTCTGTTAACTGATGGAAATGAAAAGGCCATCAAAAGTATCCTTATTCAGATAGAAAACTGGTTTGTTGGGCTCTTTGCTTTTTGACTGGCTGGGCAACAATTGATATTAAAAAGACAGCAAGGCTTGGGAATAATAATAATAATGTATGTGAGTGTGTGTGTTCATGTACAAATACATACATATTTAGTATAAGTAATTAAATATATAACATTCTTTAACAGATCGATAGTGCTACCTAGAATAAATTCACATTCTGTTTTGCACCAGAAAAATGAAAGGTGTTTAGAAAAAACCAAGCAACCCGATTAAAAATGCCAGTACGATGTTATTCAAAGATTTTCTTATAACAATTTCTTTTCTTTTCTTTTCTTTTTAAAAAAACAAAGTAATAAATTTCAGTCTGATTTCTTCTTCTTCTTCTTCTAGCCTGTTTTATTGTGGGTTTGTTTTCAGGTGCAACCTTTTGCTATTGCTGTAGTATTTGTGCATCTATTCATCTAATTTTACGTTGGGTTGATGTTTTGATGATGTTAATATGCTGCTACTGCTGCAAACCTTTCCCTAGCTTTCTACAAGATGTGTCAGCACTCTGTTAATTACCAGTTGTCCAATATTTCTTTTACAGCAGGGTTTTAAAATATCTATTTCCCATTTGGGCCAGTCATTTTCTTCCTGGTTTGGAACACATTCTTATTTAATCTAAGTAGTACATATGTAGGTAAACAAATTTGCACTTTAATGTGCTTGCAAATTATTCCCTCTCTGTTAACTAAGTGTCTACAATAGTAAAAGCACTGAGTCCCATAGTGAATATTAATAGCTGTTAGAAATTGAGAGTGAAATGCAGAAGATATCTGTTTGCTTTGGGTTCTTGATGATGATGGCATTTGCATGTTAAGGGTCTTCACTTGGGAAAGGGTGTAGTTTAAATGTCAAAGGTATTGTGTTACAGCCATTATAGGGTGGTTTCTTGTTCTCTGTTCACTGTATATTGTGAGTTTATAACACAGGGGAAAGTGCTTACAACATGCATTTAAGGTAACATTAGTAGGCAGACTTTGAAAATACTTTTGCCCATTCTAGGAGACCTCAAGTTCCCTATACTGTATCTATTTAAAAGACTTGAAGAATATAGAGTAAACACAGTCTTAATTGTATCAGAAATGGGAAGGAGAAGAGTATTTTTATTTTTGTAGTTTTACATAGAAAAATTTTGTTGATTTTCACTCCATCTGTAAACACACCATGATCTTTTGTTCAGTATACTACATTGATCATACCTTATTCTGTGCTTTGCCTGCTACCAAAACTGCGAAGGAAACAAAAATGAAGGAAAAGTAAAGACTATGGGTGTAGAAATGAATATAATTAAATTGGGAAGTATAATAACCAAATAAAGTTTACCATCCTGATAAAATTTACTTAGGGGTAAGCCTGTTTGATCACAAAAGGGCTTGCTTTTGAATAAACCCATGAAGGATTTTGTCGCTAACTTGGATTCTGTGTTAGTTCGTTTTTGTTACTGGTAATTGTTTCTCGGATGTCCATTAAAAAGTTTAATTTCAATGATGATTCCTTCTCTATTAACATAGGTAGTTCTTCAAGGATTTGATTTATAATATTGGTTTACATTTCAGAATATTTTGGCAAAGCTATAAATAGTGCCAATAGTCTTTATCAATCTAGCTGAGATATATTTCTGCCCATTTTAACCCATGTGGAAAGCCAAAGCTATATCAGAGTTCATAATATATGTAACAATGTTATCCATTTCATAATTTATAGAAAAAATCTGCTGAAATAAGACAAACATATTACCTGTTAATTTTTTTTATAGTTTACCAAGCTTTTAAAAACATACACTGCATGCGTCTGCTGACTTTTAATGCTGTTGTCAGTATGCTAAACCAATATGTGAACCTAGAAACCTCCCTAAGTGAACATGTTTCAAATATTGTTGCCCCAGATTCTATATTTCAGGATTATTAAGCGCTTAGTATTGTGTTCTGTTCTTGAGCAGTTAAAATGAAATACCCTGCTTATTTAAAATTAATGTTTATTTTTCTCCTTTAAATTTCTTTGGAACTCTAAATTATATGCCAGTTATTCTTTAATATCAAAAAAATCTTTTCTAAAAAGTCAAAATGATGTCAACCCAGGAGAAGAGAAAATCACAGTCAGAAGCCAGGAAATCACTAAGCAAGCCTGCTAATTATTCTTAATGGGCAAGATGAACACATTAAGAAACAAATGAATACATCAGTGAAATGTAATTGAAAATCGACCTGGCAATAGTACATTGCATCTGAGCATCCACTTTTATATTATCATTATTGTCATACTGCATTGTTGCTGTTATTTGCATGATTCACAGAGGATACCGAGGGTGAGGATTTTATTTTAATTTAATTTTTTAAAAAGGTTACCACTGAGCATATTGTGTTCCATCATTCTTTGAAGGGTTTATTGTTAATTCATTTGTGAGAGTAACAATTTTATTTACTATGGGGATGTCAAAGCATGTGCTCTCTTAATACAAAATCAATATATATCAGGTATGTGAATACACAATCCTGGTTTGTATTAACTCTTTAAGGTTTTAAATAGACTTCCTCCATATTGAGTAAGATCTGGGAAATACTCTAACATTCTTGAATTGAGAGCTTTAACATCCAAACAATAATACATTCTGTTTAAAACTCTGTCTCTGCCATATAATCACCTGTAGAATGGTAGTATAAGTTGATATAAATACATGGCTATACCCTCTTATTAATACTGAAGTTAGAGAATGCCTTATTAACTTTCCAAGCAGGGGTAGTAGTAGTAGCAGCAGCAGCAATAATAATAATAATAATAATAATAATAATAATAATAATAATAATAATAGCCATCTTCTGTCTTCAAAAACCATATTATGTTTTTGAGTTTGTTATATATAGACTTAAAGTTGTCTGGCTAGTAATCCAGCAATGCAGACTTTTTGACTAGTAAGTCAGATAGCATGCTAAGGGAAAAAATAAAATATGTGAAATGTAATAAATAGCAATGAACCCGCATAGCAGGCTTAACTTGAAAGACATATTGAAGAGACATAAAAAGGAATATTGAAGCATATCTAAGAAAGCACATGTTACCATGGGTAGTTTGATTCTAGAAGCTATAGTTTATAGATTTCTACATTACATAATATATATTGGGTACAAACCTGCTATCACCATGTAGAACTTCTGATGACTTCAATAACCATGGGATGTGAGTATGATTATAACAATACAGGATTGAGGCACTGATTTATACACAGTTGAATTAAAATTATTGAAAGGAAATTTCTTTCAAAAGGAAATGATTTGGCCTCACTTTGAGTGTATTTGCTCAATTAACCAAATCGTCCATAGTCACTTACAAGATTAATCATTCCATTTCTTTTTTTTCTGTGGGTCAGATTACAATATTTTTCAGAATGATGACATGGAAGCATTTCAAAAGACAGATCAAAAGCACAAAAAATGAGATCATCATCATAACGTTATTTGAACTTTTTTGTGATCTTCTGCAGCAGGTCTGCTGCATTCATACATTTCATAAGCATGGCCTCCTTAGATGCATCAGCTGTGATACATTACAGAATTCTTTCTCTTTGTAAACACAATTTCCATGATTTTATGGCCACTAAGCTCATGGCAGTAGAACAAACACCAGGATGCTGGGAGCACCTACGTATTCCCAGCCAGTATTGGCGAATCTGTGTTTCCCTTCTCTCTCTTATAGTAGATATTTTAATGAATATTAAATTAAGAAATATGCACATTTTTCAAAGTTATAATAAATAAATGACACAAAATTTTAATGCATCCAGAGTTGAAATCTAACAATTTCAGTTTTTATTCGGGAAGAAAAATTATCAGTAAGTGGATGTGCACACGTTTCAGTAACCTGGCTGAGGGGAGAGGTTCAATGCACATTTGAATGCTCATTTGCATGTGGATATCTCTCAGCATTGCGTTGTCAGTGGAATGCACATTTGGTAAACACTTCTTCCAGTTGGGAAAAGAACTAAGAACTACATGTGTACTACCATTGAATGATAAAACTGATTCTTCAACTGTTAATGATACAAGACCAAATGAGGACAAAACGTAACAAAATAGAACAACTTATATACATCACCTATTTTGAAGGCACTTATAATATTGTCCCTCAGTTTAAAAGAATTAAAATAACTGAAATTCTACTGTGACATAAATGATTTATTAGTGGCTCTGGGAGCGATTTATAACTTTTTTTGACGACAAAGTATACTGAGAATTATAAAGTTTAAAGTAATCCAATGGAACATATATACTCATGTTTTTATACATCTACTTGTAAAATCAGTATTATTTCCTGTAATGTTTAAAGAAGATATTTCAAACTTAAATGTATTAGATAAAAGAAAGATATTTGAGTTTTATTATTAAACGTATTTTTACACTTAAATGAAATTAGCCTTTCTTTTTAGGTCTTGTGACAATAACAGCAGTTTAAGCATGAAAAAAACTTTTCCATCCGTTACTCATTAATGAGTTGCTCTTGCCTTGAGGAATTGAATAGGCCTCACAAGGAGAAAGGGCCCCCACGTACATTTCTTTATTAATTCAGATCAGGAAACAATGGTCCTTCAAAAAAAGTCAGGAATCAAGCACAGCTCCCTAGAAAATGTTTAATAATAACATAGTGCGAAGCAACATAAAAATGATTATAATATATGTGGATTTGATTATATAGCAATATATGCAATTTATAATGCCTACCTACATTAAGGATGCCCAAATATGTAGCAGTGGAATACCATGTAGCATATAATTTTTAAATTATCCGAAATCAGAAAAATGCAAAAATGTGAAAACAACTGAAAATTACTGAAAAGTTTATTTATATTATAAAAGTTTAGTTTTGATTTAGTTGATTTTAACATGTTGTGATAACTAGTGCATTTCAATAATGTAACAATTAAAATGCCCATGATTAAGAGGCAGATTCTTTAATGTTTTTTCCATTTTTAACATAATACTTATAAATGCATCAGGTGGCAAACTCATTTCAGAAGGATCATTCCCTGTCTGAAAGAAAAGAAGGATAATAACAAATATACACATGCATAGTTTCTATAAACAAAGTGAGTTTTTCCCCTCACACACAAACCAATCTATACTGGTATTCTGGAAATTGGAAAAATATTTGTCAAACTCTGTCATGTAACAATCTCCTCCTCAATAGATCACAATGGTAATACTAAACAGAAGTACTAATGAGTCACGTTTTCTGTTATTTTCTGTTATTTTGTTAGCTGTTATTGGAGAAAAAAGCTTCAAAGTGCACCAAGTAAGAAAAGTATGATGAGAACTTGTAACAGCTGGAAAAAATGAAGTTATTATGCTATCATTTCTGCAAAATGTAATAAATTTTGGGCAAGATCCTGTATCAGTTTCCTGGGATGCATCTACACAGTTGAACTAATGCCATTTGATGCCACTTTAACTGCCATGACTCATTACTATGAAATCCTGGGAGTTGTAGAGTTGCAGAGAAGGCTAAATATTTTTTCCATAGCATTGAGCCATGTCAGTTAAAGTGGTTTCAAACTGCATTATTTCTACACTGTAGACATACCCTTAGTTAAGTATACCAAGTATGCTGAGAATAATTTAAGTATACTTATCTAAGTAACCTCTCCTGATCTGGTCCCTCCCCACCTCCAAATCTGACAGAAACATTTAGCAGAGCAGAATGCCTCTGGATTGCCCCCAGATTTCACAGAGCTGTTCAGATATTCCAGCAATGAGACTGGTGTCCAGGATGCCTAAAATACTTCAACCCCACTCTCTTTAGTCGGCTGCCTCAGTGAGGGTAATAGCACAACTCTGATCCTTCTTTCCCTGTACCACAGTGGAAAGGGGATGGTGGCACTAGCCCATGTGAACAGCAGACTGGTTTGCTTTGTAGAGTAGGTTTTGTTATCCACACTAGCCCATTTAACCTCCACATTCTGAATCAGAAGTCCTTGGATGTTGTCTGGACATACAAGTTCAATTTTTGGTCCAGATCAGGGTTTGGGGCCAGTGTAGAAAAACCCTATGTAGCGACCATGAATATGAAACAGTTCAGGTAACTGCTTTGTATTCATGTCTGGTACTTTATTTATTTATTTACTATATTTATATCCCCCACTCTCTCACCCTGAAAGGGACTCAGTGTAGCTTATAGTATGGCAATATTCCATGCCGCATATACAAACAAATAAAATGCAATACATCATATACATAAAATAAATAAAAATATACCATAAAACTGTTAAAAACCATGATACCTAGTCCAGAAGTTGTCATTTGAATTCCTACAATTATGCCAGTTCTCTATTGCACTATCCAAATTCTGATCCCATAGCCAGGTCTTCACTCTTTTCTTGAAAACCAGGAGGGAGGGGGTCAGTCTGACATCACTGGGGAGGGAGTTCCCCAGCCAAGGTGCCACCACTGAGAAGGCCCTGTCTCTTGTTCCCACCAGTCACGCTTGCAAATGGGGTGGGACCGAGAGCAGGGCCTGCCCGGCAGATCTTAATGCTCTCACCGGTTCTTTGGGAGAGATATGTTGGGACAGGTAAGTCATGATTGTGATACTATTTCTACAAATGTAACTCTCCCATTCCAAACTTACACTGAGCACCAGCTGTATGGGGAAAAGGAGATCTATTCTGGAGTGTGGGGAATGATGCTTCCATTAAGTGGGGAGAAATTACTTAGCCAAGTAGCCTTAACTTATACCGGTAATACGTACTCAAGTATAAGTTTAGAGCAGATTTTGGGACCAAAATTATGAATTTCGATATGACCCACAGATAAGTTGATGGTGATTATTTAGAGAAATATGAGCACCAATGCAGACTCCGAACCAGCTGTCCTCTGGCCACTGCTGCCATTTCCCCACCCAGGCATTCAAAAAGGCCAGAAGCTGTGCCACAGCAGAGAGAGTAGTGGAAAGTTGTGCTTCTTGTAGATTCTCTTGGAATAGACTAAGCTCTGGCCTTTTACCACTCTACTATGAAGAGGGGATAGTTCCTTTTTCGATATGCATTAAGGTACAATATGTTGACTTGAGTTTTTTTGGACTGATTTTTGACTAAAATTTCTTATATACAATACAGAGTAACTTAGGCATTGTTGCAGGATTCCAGCTTATATCATGATTTATAACATATTATTTCAAGCTTTGACTCTTCTTTCCATGAATGTGCATTTGTTTATTCCATTTATATCCTGCCTTTGCTCCAAAATGTTTATATTCTCACCTATTGCTCTCCTACCAACAACTGTGTGGGGTAGGTCAGACTGAGAGAGAATGATGAATTCAATGGAATTAAAAACCTCTTATCAAGGCAACGGTCCCGGTCTAGACCTTCTTTGTTTTACCAAGGTTGCTGGATCATATACCTTCCGTACATAGGTCTGGTAAGGAGCCCCCAGATGGCGTAGTGGACTAAGTGACTTGAAGGTTGGGTTGCTGACCTGAAAGCTGCCAGGTTCAAATCCCACCTGGGGAGAGTGTGGATGAGCTCCCTCTATCAGCTCCAGCTCCATGCGGGGACATGAGAGAAGCCTCCCACAAGGATGGTAAAAACATCAAAACATCCGGGCGTCCCCTGGGCAACGTCCTTGCAGACGGCCAATTCTCTCACTCCAGAAGCAACTCCGGTTGCTCCTGACACGAAAAAAAAAAAATAGGTCTGGTAGGTCTGATCGAGGTAAGAAATATAATAAAATATATGTGATTTGCCATAAAATTAGTATTATTAATAATAAAAATAATAACAGCCAATTTATGTAATCAAGTAAAAATGTGTGTGTTTATGTGTAGATGGTGTTTCATAATAATGACAGTTTTCTAGATACATGTAAAATTGAAGATTCTATTCTAATACTTCCAGTGAAGAATAGTTGAAATTCAATTGGTTATTTATTTGAAAGGATGATTCTTAACAGATGTGTTATAGATGTAAATGATATTATCAGAAGAAATGAAAAAACGGGAGTATTTCGAGCCAAAGCAGTTTCAAGCTGGTAAGCTACTCTGTGTTTTTTGTTTGTTTGTTTGTTTTTGCATATTGTTTTAAAATAAAGTATTAGAACAAGGAAAAGAGTCCCTACAGGCAAGAAAGGCAGGGTAAAAGTGATGTAAATAAATAAATAAATAAATAAATAAAAGAGTCACCTGGGACCAGTTCAATATATCTTACATCTTAAGTCCCTTCCACACAGCTGAATAAAATCCCACATTTTCTGCTTTGAAGTGGAATATATGGCTGTGTGGATTCAAAAGGAGATATTGTGGGATTTTCTGCCTTGATATTTTGGGTTATAAGGCTGTATGGAAGTACCCTTGGAATCATTATAGCAGATACATCACTTTACAGTTATTTTCTGCTGGAGAACAGGAGGGTGAAACTCCAGTCTCTAGTCAGGAATGTGTTTAGTTAGTTTACATTTCCAAACTATTGAACCTGATGCCTGCTTGTACATACTCAGTTCCATGAGCCAGGTTTCATCTGAGGAATTTTAATTATTCTTCTACTCTATTCAAATGAGATTACTCAAAAGTGACAGCTACATTGGTGGCTGATGGAGATGCTGAAAAATGGAATGCCCAGTCAGTATCCATGAAGAAAGGTTTTCAGAACTGATGCCAGTTTGCTGTATTGGGGAGCACACTGCAATGGATAGAATAATAGTCATAAAGTTGGAAGAGATCTCATGGGCCATCCAGTTCAACCCCCTGTTAAGAAGCAGAAAAATCACATTCAAAGCACCCCTGACAGATGGCCATCCAGCCTCTGCTTAAAAGCCTCCAAAGAAGAAGCTTCCACCACACTCTGGGGCAGAGAGTTCCACTGCTGAACAGCTCTCACAGTGAGGAAGTTCTTCCTGATGAAATCTCCTTTCCTGTAGTTTGAAGCCCTTGTTCCGCATCCTAGTCTCCAGGGCTGCAGAAAACAAGCTTGCTCCCTCCTCCCTATGACTTCCCCTCACATATTTATACATGGTCCTCATCATGCTTCTTCTCAGCCCTCTCTTCTGCAGGCTGTTTAAAAAGCGATGCCAGGGTGCCAGAACTTGAAACCCACCAGTTGTCTTCTCCTCTAAACCTGAAAGAACTCAGAGAAGCCATCAAGCGATGTAAAGCTGGTAAAGCACCTGGCCTAGATGACTTAATGATGGAGCAAATCAAACATTTGGGGGCCAAAGCTGAAAACTGGCTTTTCAAATTCTACAATTGATGCTTGGCACACAAACAGATTCCCAGATTATGGAGGAAAACTAAGATCATTGCCATTTTAAAACCTGGTAAAGATGCCTCCAATGCCAGGAACTACCGACCAATCTCCCTCTTACGTCATCTATATAGAGTCTATGAGGGGATGCTATTAAATCGATTAGAACCTGTCATCGAACCTAAGCTTACTGCACAACAAGCAGGTTTCAGTCCAGGGAAAAACTGTACAGGTCAAATTCTTCATCTGACTGAGCATATCGAGGAAGGCTATGAGAAAGGCTGCATTACGGGAACAGTTTTTGTGAACCTTACGGCAGCCTATGACACGGTGCAACATAGAAAAATGCTGCATAAAGTCTACCATATCACCTGGGATACAAAAACTGTCCAGACCCTCCTGGAAAATTGCAGCTTCTATGTGGAGTTTCAGGGCAGGAAAAGTAGATGGAGGAGGCAAAGAAATGGTTTACCCCAAGGAAGCGTCCTTGCACCGACCTTGTTTAACATCTTCACAAATGATCAACCACAACCACCACTCACAAAGAGTTTTATATATGCTGATGACCTTGACCTAACAACACAAGCAAAAGATTTTGAAACAGTTGAAAGCCAACTCACTAATGCCTTGAAAAATCTCTCCAGCTACTACAAAGAGAACCACCTGAAACCTAACCCTGCCAAGACACAAGTGTGTGCTTTCCACTTACGTAATCGTGAAGCCAACAGGAAACTGAAAGCTACTTAGGAAGGCCAAGAGCTCGAACACTGTTTCCATCCTAAATATCTTGGTGTCACTTTAGATCGAACACTAACATATAGGAAACACTGCATGAACACCAAGCACAAAGTAGCTGCACGTAATAACATCCTGCGGAAACTTACTGGCAGCACATGGGGTGCAGACCCACAAGTAATAAGAACATCAGCCCTGGCCTTTTCTTACTCAACCACTGAGTATGCCTGTCCTGTCTGGCACAAGTCTGTCCATGCAAAGCAGGTAGACATAGCACTGAACGAAACATGTAGAATAATCACAGGATCCCTAAACCTACACCTGTTGATAAACTCTATAAGCTAGCTGGCATTGCCCCCGCAATGTTCGACGGGAAGTTGCTGCTAACGGTGAGAGAAATAAGGTCGAACATTGTGAAAGCCACCCACTGCATGACTATCAGCCTCCTCCCAGTAGACTCAAGTCAAGGAGGAGCTTCATGAAAACCACCACTCCTTTTGATGTTCCCCCAGCAACAGCAAGGGTGTTCCTCTGGGCAGCTAAACTAGGCAATCCCAACTGGATGGCCCCCCATGAGGGTCCTCCTCCAGGGGCAAACCAAGAATGGGCAACTTGGAAGTCCCTGAACAGACTCAGAAGCGGAGTGGGCAGATCAAAAGACAACTTGGCAAGATGGCACTACCTGGAGGTATCCTCCACCTTGTGTGACTGTGGAGCAGAACAAACAACTCCTCATATGTATGCTTGCCCACAATGCCCTGCCTCATGCACGGAGGAGTTGTTGTTCAAAGCTACGGACAATGCTATTGATGTTGCCCACTTTTGTTCTAAAACTATTTAGTTGTTTGTGATTCCTTTATTTTATCACTTTTAAACTTATTTATTATGCAATGCTTTTCACACGAAAAAAATAAAATAAATTCTGCAGGCTAAACATGCCCAGCTCTTTAAGCCATTCCTCATAAGGCTTGTTCGCCAGACCCTTGGCCATTTTAGTCGCCCTCCTCAGGACACATTCTAGCTTGCCAACATCTCCCTTCAATTGCAATGACCAGAACTGGACACAGTATTCCAGGTGTGGTAGGTTGCCTTGTCAACCTTGATTTTCCAAGATAGTTAACATTCAGGTTCTGGAGAATTGGCCTTTATCACCTGCTACATCAAAGAGGCCAGTTACATCCTGACCTAGGCTGGTTGCAATTATATCTTGGAGGCTGAACAAGAAAGGTTAATAGTAGTAGTAGTAGTAGTAATAATACAGTAGAGTCTCACTTATCCAATGTTCTGGATTATCCAACACATTTTTGTAGTCAATGTTTTCAATGCATTGTGATATTTTGGTGCTAAATTCGTAAATACAGTAATTACTACATAGCATTAATGTGTAATGAACTACTTTTTCTGTCAAATTTGTTATATAACATGATGTTTTGGTGCTTAATTTGTAAAATCATAACCTATTTTGATGTTTAATAGGCTTTTTCTTAATCTCTCCTTATTATCCAACATATTTGCTTATCCAATGTTCTGCCAGCGCGTTTATGCTGGATAAGTGAGACTCTACTGTAATAATAATATTTTATTTTTCTATCCTGCCACCATCTCCCCACAGGGACTCAGGGCGGCTAACATGGGGCAAAGGCCCGAAAGCAATATACAAAGTACAACAAGTTAAGACACATTACAATAAATAAAAACACAATAGCTAAAGGTTATGCTGAAGATGCCATTCAGACCATCCTCGCTGTCAGAAGATCGGGTGGAAACGATTTAGTTTTAGCAGAAAATAGAATATATATCTGTTTGCTGTTAATAGTTGGTTAGAGTAAACTCTTTGTTGCTGAAAGTCTCTCACTTACCCAACATAAATGGACCGGCAGAATGTTGGATAAGCGAAAATGTTGGATAATAAAGAGGGATTAAGGAAAAGCCTATTAAATGTCAATTTTCATTATGATTTTACAAATTAAGCACCAAAACATCATGTTTTACAACAAATCGACAGAAAAAACAGTTCAATACACAGTAATGTTATGTAGTAATTGCTGTATTTATGAATTTAACACCAAAACATTGCAATGTATTGAAAACATTGACTAAAAATACATTGGCTAATTCAAATTGACTACAAATAAAGATAGAATTGCATAAAGTGAATTTGCAGAAACAACATTGTTCGAAGTTAAATCCATAAAAAGTTCAGTCCTTGCTACCTAGAGAAACAGCTGTGGATTCGGGCAGGAGGCAGACTGCATTGGATAATCCAGAACGGTAGATAAGCAAAGGTTGGATAAGCGAGACTCTACTGTAGTTCTTTTTTGCAATATGCTTGCTAAATATTAATATGATGACAGATATATAAATGATCCAAACATCTAACCTAGTGCCTTTCTCAAGAACCAGAGCGCCTCAGATTTGTTTATTGTAAGCAGGTCTCTAGTTTTCCCCTCCCCATGTAACCGTATATTGTGGGATTTAAATTGCTGTTTAGTGAGTGCAGGACTGCATGTCTTGTCAGAATTTCAAACCTGGTCTTTTAGATATCAATCAAAAGCACATTTTCAATGATGTCCTCATTTACATTTATCTAATGTTTAAGGTCATTTGTGATCATTTGAGTGTATTTCAGCATATGGAATCAGTGAATAATAGATTTCAGCTCCATGCTGTGAAGAAAGATTGTGTTTTTACAAGACATAATGTTGTTTACTGGGTGTTAATAATCACTAATTAATAAACATATCTAGGTTTCTGAAATGTTGCATTTTCTGCGATGAAAATGTCAAGTGTTTAACTTGGTGGGTACAATAGCATTTTATTACTTTTCCACATAAAATAATTTAATTACAGAAATAAATGCAATGTTGCAAACGCAATATGGGGCACACTAGGCCTACGTGTTTTATCATCTATAAAGTCCCATTCAAACCTTTTTATTTCAAGAGGACCTATTAATAGCATTATACTATCATAGAGCATATGTACCTTCATAGTCCAAAAATATTCAGTTTTGGACAACATTTTTCTTTTCTTTTACTACAATTACTATATTTTTATCTTGCTTTTTGTATCACTATTTGAATGTCTTTATCTGATACCTGCAGACAGTCTTCACTGAAATTAACAGGACATATTTACAAAAAAAATGTTGTTCCTGTTATGCAAACACCTTGACAAAATCAAGGTTCCAATTAATCGTGTCAGAAGCAAATTGGGAATATAGTTATAATGTATTTAAAAACACAAAATGAAAAACTTGGCATTATACTAGATTTCCTTTGACCAGAAACTGGCCACTTGGAGTGTGTGATGACCCATGGGCCTTGTAGTCCTGCTCAGGACATTGTAATTCCTGATGAAGATGAAAACTTGGGTTTTTTACCTTCCCAGTCTGAACTGGATTCCTCTCAGCCAGATCTTTCCCAGGCAGATCTGGGAACCTTGCACCTGCAAGAAAGTTGTCTCCCAGAAGTATGTCAAACAAGCCCAGAGCCTACTTCTCCCGTGTTCTTGCGCCGGGAGTTTTGTAAACAACAGAGAAGTTTGGAATCAGCTTCGCGCAGGAGTGCGAGGATTGCAGCTAAGAATGTGGCCAATTAAGACTGCTTCTCGTGAGAATCTTTGGGGAGTCTCACATCTGGTCTCAGAGTTAGCTTTCGGTTCTGATTCCCAGAGAACTGCTTCGGCGGGAAAGCTAGACTCTATTTAGGTGTTTTACCCGCGTAGTAACTTCGCGGAGTCAATTCGTCAGCCTACGGAGCGAGTTGTGTCTGGACAGCGCGCTCCGATTCAAGCCTCGCTCCTGCTCAAGCCTTGCCTTGCTATCCAGCCTTCGCCTTGCTTCCCAGCCTTTGTTTATCTACGGACTTTGCCTTGTTTCCCAGGATCAATCC
Source organism: Anolis carolinensis (assembly GCF_035594765.1). Classification (NCBI taxonomy): domain Eukaryota; kingdom Metazoa; phylum Chordata; class Lepidosauria; order Squamata; family Anolidae; genus Anolis; species Anolis carolinensis. The sequence goes on along the minus strand of NC_085841.1, from coordinate 25,147,225 downwards.
TTGCCTTGTTCCACGGATTTTATCAAGTTATTCCACGGACCTTGTTCTTGTTCTTAGTTACCTTGTTCCACGTTCAAGCCTTGTTTCAAGTATCAAGTTATTTCCTAGCCTCGCTCAAGTTTCATGGACTAAAGGACCTTGTCATCTCCCCTCACTTTGCTTGGCAAAGTGAGTGTTTCGGTTATTGGATTACAACTTTGGACCTTAATATTTCTTATTGGACATTGCTTTTTTGGACTAATTCTGACCTTTCCTGAAAGGTCTAATTCTGGACTATTTTCTACACTTGTTTTTATTAACTTTATATATTCCTTCAATAAAGATATTAGATAGATTCTGGCCTCTGTGTATGGTTATTGGTGCTCTGCAGCCTGGGTCGTGACAGTTTGACTCCGCCACCCTAAGCACCAATTAACCTCGGCCAGAATGTCTACCGGAGTCGTACCTGGGCCGAGCGGCCAGCCGATTACCTACACCATCGACAAGGATGAGGTGGACCGAATCCGTGATAAGCTCAATGCACAGGATGGAGAAATAAGGGGTTTGAAGGAACGCGGAATTCGTCTTCCGGCCATGGCGTTGCCAACCAAGTTTACTGGAGAAGCTTCTAAGGTTCATGTCTTCCGTCGCCAATGTCAAGCTTATCTAGAGGCCCGTGCTGCCGAGTTTCCCCAAGAAGACATCAAAGTGGCATGGGTTTACAGTCTTCTAGACGGGCCAGCGGCCAGCTGGGCGACGGCACTGTACGACCAAGCCTCTCCACACCTAAGATCAGCGCAACACTTCTTGGACCACCTCAAGGAGACTTGGGGAATCGAGGACAATTTGGAGGCAGCCGGTCACAAACTCCGTCGCCTTTTCCAAGGAGACAGACCTATGTCTCAGTATATAGCCGAGTTCCGAGTACTGGCCCACAACACCGGCTGGAACGATGTAGCCCTCAGGGGACAATTCCGGGAGGGTCTCAACATTGAAATGCTGGAAGAAATCTCCAAGGTGGATCCTCCCCAGACCCTCGAGGCACTCATTGATCAATGTCTACGGGCTGAAGTCATGATTGCCAACAGGAAACAGTGGGTTCGAGGCCAGGGCAGTAGAGCCGGGGCAAAACCCCCCGCTCCCGCCAGCGTTCAGCCACGTCCGGTGTGGAGACCCCCACCGCCAACCCCATACCCCAGAGGAGGCGAGGAGGTGCCGATGCAGTTGGGCAATGTGCGTCCCAGACTAGATGCCGCCGAGAAGGCCCGTCGTCAACGCTTAAACCTCTGCTGGTACTGCGGGAACGGGGGCCACTTCGCCAGAGAGTGTCCAGCCAAAGGGAAGCCTGCCGCCCGTCTTGCGGCGGCGTCCTCCACGGAGACGAAGGCGTCTGAGCCGACTGGCACACAGCCGGCGGGGGAAGCCAACGACCGGGTGTAGAGAGGCTCGCCAACCCGGTCAAAAAATCCATCCAAGAGCCGCCAACCGGGGTCCTGTTCCTTCTCGTGGTCACATTATGGTCAGCAAAAAGGGGACCCGTCATGATCCACGCCATGATAGACTCTGGAGCTACCAACAATTTCATCGATAGAGAGTATGCCGACTCTCTGGGATTACAATATCATGATTTCAAGAATGCCCGTGTGGTGCAAGCCATAGACGGCCGCCCCCTCAAGACGGGCCCCGTAAGTCAGTGGTCGGAACCCACCAGGATGTGGATAAGGGAACATATGGAAGAGATTTCTTTCTTTGTTACCGAGGTTCCCCATTTCCCTGTGATTTTGGGAATTCCATGGCTGACTCTCCACGACCCTAACATCTCCTGGTCCAACAGAGAACTGCAGTTTGCTTCACCGTACTGCCAAAACCATTGCCTCGTAGCCAAGGTATGCCATGCCACAGACACCGAGCCCATCATCACCTTGCCAAAGAAGTACTCCGAGTATTGGGATGTATTCAATGAGAAAGAAGCCGAAAAATTACCCCCACATAGACCTTATGACTGTGCCATTGACTTGGTGGAGGGGGCCCCGATCCCGCGAGGGCATCTCTACTCCCTGACTGAACCAGAGCAAGAAGCTCTCAGGGAATTCCTAGAGACAAACCTTCGCAAGGGATTCATCAGACCCTCTCAATCCCCAGCCGCCTCCCCAGTGATGTTTGTGAAGAAGAAGTCAGGGGAACTACGCTTGGTGGTGGACTACAGAGCATTGAACAATATCACCAAGCGGAACAGCTATCCCCTGCCCTTAATCTCGGATCTACTGGATCGGCTTCGAGGAGCCAAGGTTTACACCAAGCTGGATCTTCGGGGGGCTTACAACTTAGTTCGCATCAGGGAAGGGGACGAGTGGAAGACCGCCTTCCAGACCAAATTCGGATTATTTGAGTCCCGAGTTATGAATTTCGGTTTATGCGGAGCCCCCGCAACGTTCCAGCATTTTGTCAATGACATTTTTCAGGACTATCTAGACCGGTTCTTGATAATCTACCTGGACGATTTTTTGGTGTTTTCTAGATCACAATCAGAACATGAGAACCACGTCAAAATGGTGTTACAACGATTGCGGGATCATGGACTTTATGCCAAGCTGGAAAAATGCGCCTTTGATCTACAAGAGGTAGATTTCCTTGGTTACCGCATCTCGCCTCTAGGGCTCTCCATGGATCCAGCCAAGGTTTCAGCAGTATTGGAATGGCGGGCGCCAACTAACAAGAAAGAGGTGCAGCGTTTCTTGGGGTTCGCGAACTATTACCGCAAGTTCATTCCAGATTTTGCCCGCTGGTCCGACCCCATCACTAGCTGCATCCGTGGAAAGCAGCCTTTCCGCTGGACTGATCAAGCAGAGAAAGGGTTCCAGCAACTAAAGAAACTATTCACCTCCCAGCCAATTCTACAGCACCCAAATCCTGGAACCCCTTTTGTGGTGCAAGCGGACGCCTCTGATGTGGCAATTGGGGCTGTACTCTTACAACCGGTGGGAGATCACCTCCATCCCTGTGCCTTTTATTCTCGTCAACTAACCACACCAGAGAGGAATTACACCATTTGGGAAAAAGAACTACTGGCCATAAAGGCAGCCTTTGAAACTTGGAGACATTGGCTAGAAGGGGCCAAATTTCCCATTGAAGTCCACACTGATCATCGTAATCTAGAACATCTAAGAACTGCCCGCAAACTAAATCAGAGGCAGCAACGTTGGGCTTTATTCTTTGAACGTTTCAACTTCCAGATCCATTATGTGACCCCAGCCCAAACCAAGCAAGCAGACGCCCTGTCACGTAAACCGGAATACGCTGCAGGACGCAAGGAGACCTTTGAATCCCAACTGCTACAACCCGAGAACTTTGCCACGCTCACGGTGGGGAACACCAAATCCATTCCCATTGGTTCAACTTCCCCTACTCCAGGACCCATCTGTGCTCAAGAAATCAGGGCTAGTCAGCAAGCAGATGCCTGGGCGCAGGACCAACTTCGCCAAGGTCTGCATTTTCCCTTTTCGCTTAAAGATGGGCTGCTCTGCTATAGAAATCATGTTTATATCCCACCCGGACCGGGCAGGGAAAAAGCGCTTCGTCTGTGTCATGACTGCAAACCAGCAGGACACTTCGGACTATTTAAAACTATGCCTTTGATCCTAAGGGATTTTTGGTGGCCCAAGATCCGCAAGGATGTGGAAAAATATGTCAACACCTGCCCAGTATGCCAGCGCTCCAAGATACGAAGGGAGAAGCCCTCAGGGCTTTTACACCCCCTTCCTACCCCATCTCGCCCATGGGAAATAATTTCCGCGGATTTCATCACTGACCTACCACCTTCCTGTGGATTCACCACGATCTTAGTGGTGGTGGACCTTTTCACCAAGTTAGCCCATTTCATTCCCTGCGAAGGCCTCCCCACGGCCAAAGAAACTGCGGATCTATTTCTTCAACATGTTTTCAGACTACATGGATTGCCCAAGAGTTTAGTCACAGACCGTGGATCTCAATTCACCTCTCGTTTTTGGAAGGCGCTACAAAAACTATTGGGCATAGACTCTCGCTTATCTTCAGCTCATCATCCCCAAACAGATGGGCAAACGGAGCGCACCAATGCCACTTTGGAGCAGTATCTTCGCTGTTATGTAAACTACCAACAGGACAATTGGGCTTCTCTGTTACCACTGTCTGAGTTTGCCTACAACAATGGAGTTCAAGCTTCTACAAAAGAAACGCCGTTCTTTGCAAACTACGGCTTCCATCCACGTTTCTTCCCCCCTGTCATTGAAACTTCAGAAGTTCCCGCAGCAGAGGATTGGCTGCAGGAACTCACAGCGGTGCAACAACTTTTGCTCCAGCAACTGGACCAAGCCAAGGAGGACTATAAACGCCACGCTGACAAACATCGCCAGCCGGGCCTCGAAATCAAGGTAGGAGATCGGGTTTTCCTGTCCACTCGCTTTCTGCCCTCCCACCGCCCTTGCCGGAAGCTAGATGCCCGCTTCATTGGCCCCTATCCAGTGGTGGCGCAATTAAACCCCGTGACTTTCAAACTCCAACTTCCGCGTTCAATGCGCATTCACCCAGTGTTTCACCGTTCCCTGCTCCTTCCGGCGGATGGTGTGCGACCTGATACAGACCAACCGGCCCCCCCTCCTGTTTTGATGAATGGGGAGGAGGAGTTCGAGGTTGAGGACATTTTGGATTCTCGCTTTCACCGCCGCCGCCTACAATATCTCATTGACTGGGTGGGTTTTGGCCCTGAGGAACGCTCTTGGGAAGACGCCTCCACAGTTCACGCTCCTGATCTAACCCGTCGCTTTCATCAGACCTATCCCACCAAACCGCGACCTCGCGCCTCGGGGAGAGGGCCCCAGTTTGGGAGGGGCCTTGAGGAGGGGGATAGTGTGATGACCCATGGGCCTTGTAGTCCTGCTCAGGACATTGTAATTCCTGATGAAGATGAAAACTTGGGTTTTTTACCTTCCCAGTCTGAACTGGATTCCTCTCAGCCAGATCTTTCCCAGGCAGATCTGGGAACCTTGCACCTGCAAGAAAGTTGTCTCCCAGAAGTATGTCAAACAAGCCCAGAGCCTACTTCTCCCGTGTTCTTGCGCCGGGAGTTTTGTAAACAACAGAGAAGTTTGGAATCAGCTTCGCGCAGGAGTGCGAGGATTGCAGCTAAGAATGTGGCCAATTAAGACTGCTTCTCGTGAGAATCTTTGGGGAGTCTCACATCTGGTCTCAGAGTTAGCTTTCGGTTCTGATTCCCAGAGAACTGCTTCGGCGGGAAAGCTAGACTCTATTTAGGTGTTTTACCCGCGTAGTAACTTCGCGGAGTCAATTCGTCAGCCTACGGAGCGAGTTGTGTCTGGACAGCGCGCTCCGATTCAAGCCTCGCTCCTGCTCAAGCCTTGCCTTGCTATCCAGCCTTCGCCTTGCTTCCCAGCCTTTGTTTATCTACGGACTTTGCCTTGTTTCCCAGGATCAATCCTTGCCTTGTTCCACGGATTTTATCAAGTTATTCCACGGACCTTGTTCTTGTTCTTAGTTACCTTGTTCCACGTTCAAGCCTTGTTTCAAGTATCAAGTTATTTCCTAGCCTCGCTCAAGTTTCATGGACTAAAGGACCTTGTCATCTCCCCTCACTTTGCTTGGCAAAGTGAGTGTTTCGGTTATTGGATTACAACTTTGGACCTTAATATTTCTTATTGGACATTGCTTTTTTGGACTAATTCTGACCTTTCCTGAAAGGTCTAATTCTGGACTATTTTCTACACTTGTTTTTATTAACTTTATATATTCCTTCAATAAAGATATTAGATAGATTCTGGCCTCTGTGTATGGTTATTGGTGCTCTGCAGCCTGGGTCGTGACAGTGTGCCTCTGGTGTCACTGTGAGAAGGTCTTCCATCATGCATGTGGCAGGGCTCAGGTTACATTGTAGTAAGTGGTCTGTGGTTTGTTCTTCTTCACACTTGCACGTCGTGGACTCCACTTTGTAGCCCCATTTCCTAAGATTGGCTCTGTATCTCGTGGTACCAGAGCACAGTCTGTTCAGTGCCTTCCTTCTGTGTGCACGGGGTTTTTTTCTCATCCGGAATCAGCCACTGATTGAAGTTCTGCCACTTTTGGACTCTCGCTTGCTGAGGTGTTCCTGCGAGTATCTCTGTGGATCTTAGGAAGCTATTTCTTGATTTAAGGCGTTGCCATGCTGGCTGATATCCGAACAGAGGTTCCTATGAAAACCAGGCATTGGCTATATTTAAAATCATCACTGTATGTACCTTCTAAAGATATGCTGCTGAATTAAGCTCTTTGCCCAGCATAGTCTAGTTGTTGAACAAATATTGGTCAGATCATCTATGAGTAGAACCCATAGAAAATTGCTATAGTCACTATTGCCTGCTGCCCATTCAAATAGAAAGTAGTTTGTGTGTATTGGTACATGTTTGATTTTTCAGCACCAAACCTAGAAATAATTGGACTTTCCTGAATGTAAGAGACATGAAACAAAGGAGACAGCTTTGTTAGACAGAATGTCAAGCTTTATCACCACAAACTATATTGATTTAAGGTTTTACATTCTTCAGTTTACATTGTCTCTGCTATGGTAAACTGTGGCTCTGAGTTTGCAAGACCTGAGCAAGGATGTTGATTAAAGCTCATGGACATCTGTCATGCATAGAGGTACACTAAACCAAAGCCAACTTGATAGCAAATAAGCATAGCAAGGACAATAAAGTTTATTGAATATAAAAACTGTAGAACAATTCTTCTCTCTTTGTGCAGATGCAAGACAGTGAATGGCTGGAGAGACTGTCTGGTAGAAATATCTACTCTTCCTTGGAATGGCTGGGCAGACCAGTTGAAGAGAGGAGCTGTAAATAACTCCTGTGCCAAAATTTTCATAGGGGCTTTTCTCACCTCCCCTAAAAACCAATAAAACTTCAGTATCAGTTAAAGAAGGTGTTTTAACCATGTCCAGACTTTCAGTGAGAATTTAAAAACATGCATAGTAAGCAGCAACACTCCAAAAGTGAACCCTGGAACAGGAGGACTTTGTGGTCACATACTATTGATTCGGGTTCAGTTTGTGCAGCTGAAATCCTGATATTTTTTTCAAAGATTTTTACCAAATCAGATATCCTCTGTCTATTTGATTTTGTTTGTATTGGTATTATTTGTTATTTTCAGCCCATTTCTTTATTTTGTTATAATGAGTTACCTTCAACAGATTTTTGCTCATACTTTAGAAGTTTCCCTTTGTCTTCATGTTCTCCATGGCTCCTTTAAAGGAATCTGCTCCTGAAGGTTCTCACAGGTCTCCGGAATACATATTTTGAGATTTGTGGGAAAGGAAAGTCATTTTGGCTAGAACCTTATTTACTGTTTGAATGTTGTACTAGACGTCTGGGTGACCAGGATTCAATTTCTTGCTTTGCCATGGAATTCCAGTGACCTTGGACAAATCACATTCTCTCAGCCTTAGAGAAAGGCAATGGCAAACCTTTTTGGCAGAAATCCTGTCAAGAAAATATCATGAAAGATTCACCTTTGGCTCATCATAAGTTGGAAACTACTTGGCCTTCCTCTCTTTAACTCTTATCTAGAAGTCATTCCACCAGGCTGAGGGAAAGAGGAGAGGATGATCAAAACCAACCATTCTGAGAAGCCAGCTTCATCAGGTTTTGCTGTCATCCAAAGCCTTCGATCAGGTTGCAGAACCTTTTCCTTTTCTCTCTCAATTGTGTCACATTATGTTAGATTATAAACCCTCAGGCAAGGATTAGCCTGTTGTCACCCTCCTCCTTCAATATGTAACATACTTTGAGAGCCTTTCCAGCTGTACAGCTGGGTATAAATGTGACTAAATAAATAAATATTCTACAGATGGAAGCCTTCCACTACAATGGGTCATTCACCAGATTTCATTTTCAGTTCTGTTAGAGATTCTTCCCAATTCAGTGTCATCTGTAAATTTGATCTTTGTTCCTTCTACCCATACCTCAAAGTCAGTTTTTAATAGATAGAAGAATGCGCATATGCCCTCATATTTGTTAAAGAAACATTTTTTTCTATTATCTAATTATATAAATATACATTAGTATATTATATTTTAACAGAATTCCTTTAAGAAATCTATCCATACTCTTCAGCATTCAGCTGTCTGTTCCTATTTTCATTATCTAAACTAATTTTATTTTCAGCCTCATAACATTTGTGATAAAAGTGGTTGACATTTCTTAAAACTTGAATAGCCTTATATTAGGCTTGGTTCACAAAAGTGTAGAAAAGAGAGATTGTGTTTTGTCTCACCTTTCCCCAAAGGTCTTTATTGCAACCTTTTCAAAAGATGGACTACATTTTACAACTCTATGGGAAATTTGTCATCACTTTGGGCTTTCTAGCAGCAAAGTGACCCATGATGACTTGAATATTGTCCATGGGAACTAACAGTCAGGGCACAATAATCAGAACATGTGAGGTTGAACAGCCCTAGGTGTAATACAGGTGCTGTTATCGAGGTCAGAAAAGACAGCAGGCTGCCTGGCTGCAAACAAAACATAGCACTGTACCTGATAAGAACTATTCAGCAAAATCAATTATGTTGGTGATAGGAATTATATTGTGGTATTTTACTTTTTAGCTTACTACAAAACTATTTAAATATTCTTAATACTAACCAATGTTTTATAGAAGCGATAGTTTGGTTAATGTCAAGTAACATATATCCACAACCACATGAGAAGAGAAGACTGGTTGTAGATAAGATTGAAGTGCCATAGTTTGATGGTAAAGTATGTGCTTTGCCTGCAAAAGATGTCATGATGAATCCCTGACATCTCTTGCTAGAGATTGAAAAAATTAATGGAGATCAACTGCCACTCTGTATAGAAAATACTATGTTAGTTGGACCAGTGGTAGCAACAGGAACCTTCCAGTGTTCCTAATAAACTGGTAATTATTTTTATTCCTTTAATAATTTGTGGAGTTAAGATTCATTAGAATTTAATTTAAATTTGGTTTGTCAGCAACCAAACAAGTCTAGTCCACTGACATGTTCTGGAGTCTAGGACATGGAGCAATGGATTTAAATTGCATAAAGGGGATCCCACCTAAACATTAGGAAGAACTTTTTGACGGTAAGAGCTGTTCAGCAATGGAATGTGCTGCTTCGCAGGGTGGTGGAATCTCCTTCTCTGTAGGTTTTTAAGCAGAGGCTGGATGGCCATCTGTCAGGAGTGTTCTGATTATGTTTTCTTGCATAGCAGGGGATTGGAGTGGATGGTCCTTGTGGTCTCATCCAACTTTATGATTCTTTGATCATGAATTGGTCCATGAAGCTGTCTTTTTTCACTCTAAGTGGTTCTACAAAATTTAATGGTGGTGTTCTTTATGGCTGCATTCAGCAGGCAACATGGAACTTCTCATACATCTACTGCTCCTGTTTGTTGCTCTACCATGTGGCTTGGTTCAAACTCTACAAGAAACTATAAGTCAGAAGACTTTGAACAGCAACACTTTACATATAGGCATGGGAGAGCTACTGTGAAGCCAGATTTTTCAGAGTGCTCTACATACTTGAGTATTGTTGGAGTGGAGGAACTGAAGAAATTCAAAAGTCCTGCTGTTAAGATGTTGCCTTCACCATCAGATCCTACTTTTGCCCAGTTGCACTAGAGTTGAATTTCTAAGGCAAGAGCAGCAGCAAGGGCTCTGAGAAGAGGACATCTGGCATCAGTTTTTCCTACGTTGTGCTTAGATTTGGCTTGTTGCATGAACTTATTCTCTGAGTGTCTCTTCAAGAGTCCTCCTTGTAGGCTCAGTATGAAATGGTAGACTTATGAAGGACAAGTAAAATGGTCCCATGCTCATTATCAGGACATATGATAATGAGCATAGGATAGCCTAGTCTTGTGCTATGATTTGATCCTAGATTGGTTTAGATCAATGCATATCAAGCTATCTGAAATGAATGACCAACAGTTTTTTTCCACTTCACTGTGCCAGGAACTGGAATAGTATTTATGCCCATCATGTACAACTCTTTCTTCATGGGAAATGTGGCAGGAATCAACAGCCAATAGATCAGGGATCTCTGATGGTACATAGATGACTATACTTATTATTACTAGTTTAGATTTTATCATCCATAGCTAAGGAGAGGAGGGCTCATTCTCTTCAGACTTTTCACCAGAGAAGGCTATTCCGAAGCCGAGTAGTTGGGAACAATTATATGTAGGTGCTTGTTTGTAATAATACTGGCAAGGAAAGAGAGATCTACTCCTCTACATCATCTGGTCTCAGCTCTGAATATACCCTTGGCTCCTTGAGGGTATGGAGCTCAGCTCACCCACTCCTTCACCTTAGTCTCCTTTCTCTGATATTCTAGTAGTCTGTTGACTCTCACCAACTGAGGTCAGGAAAAGCAGAGGCGGGTAGTAACTTTGTGCGATGATGGCAGAACCTTGATAACAGTCAAAGGCATTCACAAGAAATTCTTGGAAATATGCCAGATTACTACACTACAGCAAAGTTACACAGGCAATCATTCAGTTCAGTACCATACTGAAACCCCGCCCCTTCAGTTCACGTAAATTCTTCAGACAGCCTCCAGTTCCAGTCTGAGCTGTTTCTTGTTTTCAGCTTCTTCCAAGGCTAGGTCCAGAATGGAAATGAGACTGATAATTTGGGCTAGGTCCAAATTATCAGTCTCTTTTCCATTCTGGGCCTCCAGAGGTTTTGCATTTTCCAACCTGGGTTGAACTCAAGGCATGGAGGTACTCTGCTGCCTCAGAGGCTGGATCTTTACTGTCCTAGATCCAAGATTATCTGCTTTGAACTGGATTATGTGAGTCTACACGGCCAGATAATCTGGGATCAGATCCTGGACTATAGGGCAGTGTGGAAGGGGCCAGAGACACCAGATCAGAATCTAAGAGAAGCGGCCTATCTTTTTTCAGATGAATGATTCAGTCATGGATTTCTCTCATGTCTAGTTAGGCCCTTGCGTGAACAGGTAATGAACACTAAACTCTGTATTGTAAAATAAATCAAAATAACTGGAGATCTGATGCCTAAATATCCTTGAGGTCATGTTTATCAGTTGTCCCTCTTAATATTCTCATCAGGCCTCTTGATTGCAAGGACCAGAGTCTTCCAAGAATGAATTGTTTCACTCCAGATTGTGAAGAGGAAAAACAGATGTTTGGATTTTCTGTCTGATTTTTTTAAATGTAGAAACCTAGGATCAGTAATGGGAAAGAGCTGTAGTTCATTAATGAGCAAATCATTTATGTTCAGAAACCACAGGTTTGATCCCAGACATCTCCAGATAGGGCTGGAGAAGACTTTTATCAGAAACCCTGGAGAGTCACTACCAAATAGAAGGCTGCTTCAGCAGGTTCAGGACTGATTTTTCTGTTTTTAAAAACTGCATTTTTAAAAAAATGAAATCAACAGTACAGAACAGGATTGCATCCTATTAAAGAGGTGAATTGGCACTTGGAGGCTCACAGGAGAGCCATTGACTAGAAAAGGGCAGGTTGAGGAGTCTGGAAGAGATGCCATGACCTTCCATTGTTCTATTTTGGAACCAATAGTGCAAGACCTATGTTCTAGAGTTATCTACCTGTCCTTGAATGATATGAACTTCCCAAAATCGTGAGCATTGTGTAGTGTCTCATTCTTTTAACTGATATGCCAGAATTGCATTTCAGACCGAGGCTATTTTGCACAGAATCCAGTTGGTTTGAGTGTTGGACTGGGTTTCAAATACCCTTACCTCCATGTAAACTCAGTGAGTAAAACTGAGTAAATCCCTATCTCTCATTTTAAGAGGAAACCAACAGCAAACCTTTTCTGAATAAATTTTGCGAGAAATCTCTATGAGTGAGTCACCATGAGTTGGAGTCGACTTGATGGCACTCAGTAGCCAACAACATATGTTGCATGCAAAGCATGTGCTGGACCCCTGCACTGTTGCCACTCCCTGAAACTCTAATATGAACATTGGGATTGGTTTTCTCCTAGTTATTTGGCTTATATATTAGAGTTTCTCATATAGGGAATCAATTATTCGAGAGACTTTTCATACTGGTATTCCTGCGCCTGCCACCATGTGCTAGTTCAACACATTTGAATGCATCTTAAAGGCAATGCTGTTGACAGAGAAATTCTTCCTCTGCTTAGAAGTAAATCATCTGCTGTGAGCTGCCACCAGGATATTTCTTTCTCAAATGTTACCTATTCCAAGAAGATTTTGTTCCTGAATGAAAATTGCTATGAGAGAAAACATTGTTTCACCAGAAGGTGGCAGAAGTAAAATAGGTATCAGTTTACATTGTTACTTGGTAGTAGAGTTCAGGTGGGGGAGGGGAGGGCTACAAATAAAATCAAATAAACTTTTCTCTCTCTGAGTATTCCTTCTAGCTAGGAGTACATCCACACTGATCTCTGTGCTGGTCATGGACCGTAATAAAATCTTGATTGATTGACATCCACACTGGCATCATTACGAGTCATTCTGGTTCAATATAGACCTTTTGACCTTGTACATTAGGGTACTTCACATGGTAGCTTCAAATAAATGCTCTTGAACACCTGTACTTTGGTACATGCATTTGAAGTTTATTTATTTACGTCATTTCTATCCCACCTTTCTCACCCGAGGGGACTCAAGGTTAGCTCACCCAAACCCTGGTGACACATCCAAGACAGCAGGTTAAGAATATGGACGCATCCACTTTTTGATGCGTTATTCCTTTACTCAACTGGATCTGATTTGACTCTTTAATGCCATAAATAACCTAATTTCTTCTAGCTAAGAAAGGGAGCCATAGGCAAACACAATAAAAGCGAGTCAAGGAGGGGAAATATTAAAAATAAAAGCCAAAAAGAATATGTGCCCTTTTTTCAAGTTAACTCTGTTGTAGTACACTAAAATGTTGATGTTTGTAAAAAGCTAAGTATTAACCTAAATCCAAGATCTCACTTATAATTTTAAATACATTTCTCAACATTTTGTTCAATTCTTAAAGATATGGATGGAATCTATGTTGTACTTCTGAAGGCAGAAACCCGCACAAGAATCAAACAGCGTACACAATAAGGCCGCCGATATCAAATGGCTACTGAATCTTCTCCAATATATATTTGTACAGCAGTAGCAAATAATCAGGGCTTATAAAAATAATCATCCCATCTTTGGCTCTTATTTTGCCTTCATGGGATCTCTTTCAGTGGAATGAAGGACCAGTGGTGGCCTTTAAAGCTGGCAACTCAGTGGTGAGGTGCCATTGCTGTTTCAAGATACTTTTTAAAAAATAAAAAAACCAAAATTAAATGGGAGCTAACAACCCCACCAACTTACCTTTACCTAATTTTCTCTGTTGTAACCTAAGTTTCCAGGGAAACAGGGTTGAAAAAGCCGGCAATCGCCAGCAGGCAGCCAGCAGCTGAGAGTGAGAACTCTCCTTTGTCACTTTCCACTAGAGGATGCATGCTGAGTCCGGAAAGTGCCAGTTTGCAAAGCCACCTAGGTTTCTAAAGTGTGCACTCCCCACCCTTTATAGTTTAAATGGGGGTGAATGCATGTGTCAGTCTATGTATGTGTGTGTTGAGGGGGTGGAGGAGCCTAAATTAACTTACAGTTTTCTCCCTTGGACTGCCACAAAACATTCCAGGAGGGTAACCTGTTCAGGAAGTTCTGCTTTATTATGTTAGTCAGATATTCCACACAGTAATAAATAGGAGCAGCCAAATAGATTCTCACTCTAAAGCTCTGTACGGTACAGTTACATAGAAAAACATTGTTGCTATTTTCAGGAATTAACATGACCTTCTCCTTTGTTTTCTATGTGTACAGCATTCTTTGGTGAGTGATAAAGACCCCTGCCCCCCAAGAGAATATAATCCGTTAATCATAAACATAAATTGCACTGGATGACTTTTGCAGATATTTTTTTAAACCAGGAACAAGCTGCCATTGGAAGAATGATATTCAGATAATTATGTATAAAACTGAAACAAACTGTACAAACTTTAAAGATAGTCCCTTTCTTCTCATATATCCCTGTGACTGCAAGAGAAACAGAACTTACCTACTTTGACCACGTGCCAAACAATGAAAATGGAAGAACGGATTTTATATGAAAAAGAATTTTACATAGAATGTCCTTTGAAATTAATAGTTATTGAGAATGATTTCACTTCTGAATATATAATTTTACTTTTTTTGTGGGGGAATACAAAACTTTAATTTTTCTGTTGTTGTTGCTAATATTCCAGATTATAGCAGTTGAAGTAGAACCACTAGATTAGGATAAATGTTAGCAGTATCAGCCGTGATGGATTTTCAAGACTTGCGTGGGGTAGATAGTTGGCATGAAAGTGAACTTGAGCATTCATTCACCCTTTGCCTCTTTCCTTCAAGCAAAAGGAAATAGTTCCTACATTAACAAGAAACTCAACTGACTTGCCTGCCAGATGCAATAGAAAGGCAAGAAGGCATTTTTTTCCAGTTCTAAATGTGTGTTGCTATTCAATAAACTTCACTTTGATTTCTCTGTGTTCCTGTTCAATTATTACGCAGGTGTAAAGAGCCTAAATCCATAGGCCATTTTTATATTTTAACAATCTACTTATGAGAACCTTTAAAGCTGCCTTTGTCTATGTAAACTTCAAGATCTAGACCATAAAGGAGATATTGTACATTCAGAAATGTTTCTTTATCTGTGCTTTTCCCGCAATTATCTGCATGCACTTTTAACAAGACAATTCTTCACATTCTATACCAAAAAGTGCAAATGCTTTTCTTTTCAAAAAAATGCAAAAGATGAAAACATGTAAGTCTAATTTTAAAAATCTTTTCTTTCTCCTTAGCGTCTTACGATGGGATAATGAGACAGATGTCTCTCAACTGGAAGGACATTTTGACATTGTTATGTGTGCTGACTGGTAAGTACATAAAAATCATAAAACTCATGTTTAAAAAATAGCTTTGCTGGAGTAATTGTACTGTGCTGCTTGCTGATGGCTAAGCAAAGTCAACAAATGAAGCACAACGCCACCTTAACCTCAACAAATTAATATTCATCTCCATGTGACAGTTATAAGGTAGTCTTCTATCACGCAGTAACTTCTACCACATTATTTCCCAAAGATTGATTTTGAGAAGCATTTCCATTTTCTGGAATTGCCTCTGTTTCATGCTTGACGTATCAGTAAATGGACGACTTAGGCAAATTGCAAATAATTATGGCTCAGTGAGGAGCAGTCTAGAGAAAAGGGAGTTTATCAACACAAACAGCTCAATTAGCTTACTTCTTAGGAAAGATCTGACTATTGATATAAGAGGATATATATTCAGTACTCCCCAGTAAATCTTTGGGGGATATTTTCCCAGCATTTCTTAAATCTGCCAAACAACTATAATAGTGTTCATCTTCTGAGTGACACTAAGATATCAGAATTAATAGCAAATTAATTGTAATAAGAAGAAATCAGAGAAACATGCACATATACACACCTGTAATTGACTGACAACTTACAGAATAATGTTCTGCTATATATGTAAGTATCTAAGTAGATTTGACTGCTAGTATAAATGACATTTTAACTGCTGACTCACCTAATTGTGAAAATTGCACAATGGTTTTCATAATGTTTTATGCTTCAAAAGGGATATCTTTGCATAAATATAATTCCATATACAGACATGAGCTCAGCTTTGTTTAGCTGTTTATCATCATTGAAGGGTATGACTCAGCTCTGTGGCAATCAATGAGAGTTTGGCTATTGACTTCAGTAGGATGAAGATCGCATGCAAGATAAGAGAAAGTATATGTAATCATTATGCTGGCCTTTACAAAAACAATTATTTCATAGACTACCTCAGTTAGGGGAAGAAATAACTACTCATTGCATTCTTAAAATGTTAACTAGATACAGGAGAGCTGCATACTTTTTATTACTTGAAAATGCTTCTCTTAATTAAATATTTCAGAAATCTACATAATGCCTTCAGAAAAGTGTTGCTTTGTCCTTTCTGTTCTTCTTTTATGATTGATCAATGAAATGCAATAAGGCCTCTTTTCTCACTGAATGGCGTTTCAGAAAATGTCTTTGTTCCCAAAAAGGACAGACATGGGTTTCTAACTAATCGCTGATAATGTGCCTCAGAGATGCATCATCTGATTAAAATAAGGAGCTAAACAACACCATATGATTTCAGCAAGTAATTTAGTAAATGCCTTCCTCACCAAATATTAGAATGGATACTCTGGGTTTCATTGCACAGATGAAGTTAATGCTGGACAGGATTAGATCAGATTAAGTATGAAAGTCAGATCAGAGCGCTGGCGGACATGAGCAGGAGGGCAGCAGTCTTCTCGGAGGCTTAGACAGGGCTCGCATATGGATGTTCTCCAGATTATGTGGGTGAAGCAAGGTCTTGCCAAGAGATTTAGAGTTAAATTTGTTCTTCACACAAATATCAAAACAACCTGGCCATGCCATCTCTTATATTCCTGATACTCACACCGTGTCATCCTATTTGTACCATACAGAAGAGCAGAGGGAGCAGGATCTAAGTCGCATATTCTCTAAACACTCCCACTCCCCAAACACACATACACACACACAATATTATACTTGTCTAATTTTTTTTGTCTTGTGGGTAAATTGCTCAGCATATGGTAGGTTTATTATTGTTGTCTTATTAGAAAACAAAGGACTGTGCTTAATGCACATTTACTCCATGGGCATGAAATACATGTATGATGCTGATTCCATTTATGCTGAACAATATAAGCAGACGTACATTTGAAAAACATTTTCAGTTAATAGCAAATTGGAAATGAAATGCTGTATAGGTTTTTTATTTTAATACAAGAAGTATGGCTATTTTGTATTCCCGTATTACATTATCGTGAATGTGCATGTTTCTTTGATGTATTTGTTGTTGGTGATGATGCATTGTCTGTAAAAAATATTTGATTATAGTGAGATAAACTATCTGTTTTGCTAGACTATATTAAAATATATGATGTATTTTCCCACATGTATTTTATTTCTAAAAGAATGATCATATTCAGTGATACTTTTGCCCAAAACATCTGTAGCATTATATTAAATGTACCCTAAATGTGCTGAGATACAAAATAAAATAGCATTTTTCAACATTGGTTTAATTCTATTGTCCATGTCATTGCAGTCATTAAGATCTTGACTTAGAACAAAACAGACATTTGTGGTAAAATATTATGTAAAATATCACATTCTTTTTGCTCTTTTTCCATTAAAAGGTGACATTGTGTGATTTTCTGAATAGCTAACTATTGGCACTACTTGATGCCATTTACAAGAAAACAAGCTCCATTCATAAACATATTCCAAACTCATACTGAGTTTCAGCTAAAAATATACATAAGTACAAAGAGCAACGCTACATTAACACTCTTAAATCATCCATATATTTGTATTCAGTTATTTGAACACCTTGTGTGTAGGGGAGGAGAACACATTAATGGAATGTATTACTGTGTATCAAAATATAATAGATCACTTAGATTTAAAATACATAAGCGGAAATAACTGGTCATGAGTTAGCTATTGACAGTGGAGGGTGGTGGAGGTGGTAACAATTAAAATCAAATTTATGATGAAGCAATGCATGAATAGAGAAATCTTAAGGCAAGTATAAAGCAATGGTAAAGGCTGCATGAAAGAACAGAGTCTAAGTATTGTGTATTTACTGAACAGTGAAAGTACAGCATAGGGTGGAACTACTCACCGTTAGAACAAGTTCACAATCCCGGTTTAAGAAAGAGCAAACACTAGAAAGGCACATAGTTTGTCTCAACACATATATAAGGAAAGGTAATTGAAAGTAAATGATCCATGTCAACTGTCTCAAACAATTCATTTATCATGTTGTAGCCACAATGGTTCCATGCACAACCTATAATGTGAATTCACTCTTACACCTTGCTAAAATTCCAGAAACCCAGACATTAACTTGTGAACCAGAAGATTCTACTGCAGGGGTTCCCAAACTACAGCCTGGGGGCCACATGCAGCCCATCAAAGCCGTTTATCTGGCCCCTGCAGCAGCAGCTCCCTCCTGTGTGTGCGGTGAGAAGGGGGGAAGGGCATGCACCTTTCCCGCTGCCACTGAAGAAGGTGCGAATGGGGTGAGGGAGGAGGGAAAGGTGCGTGCCTTTCCCACCTTCTCTCTCTCCCGGTGCGCACCTTCCAAAGCTTTGCTTGTTTATAATGGTATTTTAATTATTATTTAATAATTAATTATTAAGGGGTGCTTTGCTAGTGCTTTTGGTGCACAAAGGCAGAAGGGGGTTGGACTAAATGACCCAAGGGGTCTCTTCCAACCCTCTTTATTATTGTTGTTGTTGTTATTAACATTGAGGCTGGTGGCCATCTGTCAGGGGTGCTTTGCTTGTGCTTTTGGTCCACAAAGGCAGAAGGGGATTGGACTAAATGGCCTAAGGGGTCTTTTCCGACCCTCTTTATTATTTTTATTATGGTTATGATTATTTGTATTATTATGATTATTAACATTGAGGCTGTATTTGTTCTTGTTTTGTTTTGTTTTTTTACTTCAAAATAAGATCTGTACACTGTGCATAGGAATTTGTTAATAGGTTTTTTTAAACTATAGCCCAGCCCTCCAACGGTCTGAGGGACCGTAAACTGGCCCCCTGTTTAAAAAGTTTGGGGACCCCTGTTCTACTGGTTTGGTTCCACTTACCCCAGAGCCCCATTTTCTTTTCTTTTCTTTTTTTGTTTTGTTTACTGCACACAATTTGTGCAAGACCATGGACCATAGGGACTTGACAGAATAAAAAGTAGCAAAATACATTTGTCACAATGGCCCTTTTAGAATCAGAGGTGTTCAGCACAAGCATGACCGGTGATAATGGTGGTGCATCTGCTGTGGACTGGTGCAGTGAAAACCAAATGATCAAACAATAATAATAATAATAATAATAATAATAATAATAATAATAAAACTTTATTTATACCCCGCCACCATCTCTCTGTGGGGACTCGGGGCGGCTTACATGGGGCAGCGGCCCAAACAACATAGGGACAAAATATAAGCAACATAATACAAATCACAATATAAAAAAGATAATACAGTAATACAATATATCAATTAAAACAACAATATAAGATAAAAAAATTGCATTTAAAACACATAAATGGTAAGACCATAATAAATACAAGATAGATTATTAAAAACACTCTGGGGCTGATTAATTAATGACTGTATCTCCAAAGGCCTGCCGAAACATTCAAGTCTTCAGTTGTTTCCTGAAGGAAGATAGAGAGGGAGCCAACCTAATCTCCCTGGGAAGGGAGTTCCAGAGTCGGGGGGCCACAGCCAAGAAAGCCCTCTCTCTCGTCCCCACCAAACGCAGTTGTGCGGAGGGCAGAAGTGAGAGGAGGGCCTCCCCGGAAGATCTCAGCAATCGGGTGGGTTCATAGGGGACGGCGCGGTCACGAAGATAGGCAGGTCCCGAACTGCACTTTGAATTGGGCCCGGAATATTATCGGCAGCCAGTGGAGCTGCTTGAACGGGGGGTTGACCGCTCCCTGTAAGCAGCTCCGGTTAGTAACCTAGCTGCCGACCATTGTACCAACTGCAGTTTCCGGACCGTCTTCAAGGGCAGCCCCATGTAGAGTGTGTTACAGTAATCCATCCTTGAGGTAACCAGAGCGTGGACCACCATGGTCAAGTCAGACTTCTCGAGGTACGGTCGCAGTTGGCGCACTAGCTTTAGCTGTGCAAAGGCCCTCCCGGCCATCGCCGACACCTGAGCATCAAGTGACAGCGATGAGTCCAGGAGGACCCCCAAGCTGCGGACCTGCGCCTTCGGGGGGAGTGTGACCCCATCGAGCACAGGTAGCTACCCTATGCCACGATTGGTCGAATGACTGACCTGGAGGACCTCTGTCTTGTCAGGATTAAGCTTCAGCTTGTTGGCCCTCATCCAACCCATTACAGCAGCCAGACACTGGTTTAGGATTCAAGGGGCTTCCTTGGAGGTAGGTGGAAAAGAGTAGTAGAGTTGAGTGTCATCTGCGTAGAGATGGCACTGAACTCCAAAACTCCGGATGACCTCTCCCAGTGGTATCATGTAGATGTTAAAAAGCATGGGGGAAAGAATAGAACCTTGCGGGACCCCACAGGTCAAAGGCCAGGGGTCCGAGCAGGTATCCCCCAGCTTCACCATCTGGGTACGGCCCTCCAGGAAGGAGTGGAGTCACTGTAGTACAGTGCCCCCAATCCGCATTCCTGAGAGCCGCCCCAGAAGGATACCATGGTCGATAGTATCAAAAGCCGCTGAGATATCCAGGAGAACCAACAGGGGCACACTCCCCCTGTCGAGCTCTCTGCGGAGGTCATCCACCAAGGCAACCAAAGCCGTCTCAGTGCCATGACCAGGCCTGAAGCCAGACTGGAATGGGTCAAGATAATTGGTATCATCCAAGAATCCCTGGAGTTGAGAGGCCACCACTCGCTCCAGAACCTTGCCTAAAAATGAGAGGTTTGAAATTGGTCGATAACTGGTAAATAACTGATGTTATTTTTTACAAGTTTTTTTTTTTACAAAACTTTGACTTTTGTAAACAGTTAGTTGTCCGTAGCAACACATTGCAAGCACTGCTTCCAAGTAATGCTTGCTTCTGACAATGACATTGCAAGCATCTTTAAAGCTGTGAAGGATGAAACTGAAGAGTTTTGTGTTTTTTATTGTTAAAAAAGATGGAGAGAGTAATACCAGACAACAATAGGCAGTACCTTCTGCTTCAAGGATATTGTAAATGAAAGACAATAATATCCTATTTTAAAAAGAAGAAAGCCATCTTAGTGGCAAAGATAAATTTGTACAGGATGTATGGGGGAGAGGAAATAGTCAATTGGATTTTACTGAAGAATATATCTCTGTCTCTTTGATTTTTATATGGATGGCAGGTGCACATTTATTTCAGGCATCAGTCCATCCATTTACTGTTAGGTGTAGTTTCAGGGCTGGCACATATAAATCTGATTTCTAATTTCCTTTCAAAGCTTTCAAAAATCAGCAGCCGTTGCACTGTGTATTGTCTAAGTATACATGACAAACCACACCAACAAGAATGTGTGCTGGAGCTTGTTGGGTTTTCGAGTAATAACTTACTGTTCATTTAGATCTCTTTTTCTCATTCACTTTCAGTTTGTACAAAAATCTGATGGTCTGGAAGTAAGGGCTTCCCCTTCTGTAATAAGTGTGTTTCAGTGCATGACAGCTTTGCTGTTTACTGAAGCTGTGCAAAACTGTAAATGACGATGGAGAGCGAACAACTGGAAATCATGTCTGAAGCACCAACCATAAACTCTGATACTAGGCTGTCACATTACATGCAAAATAAAAAGATTTGACATGATAGCTTATAAAATATAAACATATACCCATGCTCCTGAGATTCTTGTAATAGTTCACAGACAATAGAACAAAGTATGTTGGAATCAATGGAGAGTGTCATATCCCTCTCCCTCCGCCCGGTTTTTGCTAGAACGCCTGCATCTACAGTTTTAACTGGACAACTGGCTTATCTCTTCCAGATGGCCGTCCTTGTATACCTATAAGCAGTCATCTCCACATTTTGCTTAGAGGCTATATGCTAATGTAAAATGTCTAAAGCCAAGGCACCTTTATTGCCATCTTGGTCTTTATACTGCTATGAATGCAAACTTCTTTATTTTATCTTAGGGTCAAGATTTGAATTCCAACCAAAGCATTCTCTAGCAGAATATTTCATTTCACATAATACAAAATACTTCAGATAATTCTGGAAAGTCCACAAGCAGGACATGAATGCCAATTTTTGCTTTCCACAGATTACTGCACAGCCATATTAACTCCATTTTAACTTTTAAACCAAGGAATATGTTCCAATCTTGATAGTACAAATAAGGTGAGAAAAGATAACTAATGGCTTGAACAGAAGGCATCTCCTTGAATAACTAGTGTCTCAAGTAACTTTCTTTTTTGACTAATGGCTTAAGTAGAAGGAGAACAAGCATGATATGGTGACTTAAGTATTAAACTAGTAGTCCAGCATATCAGGGTTCATTTCCATGGTCAGCCAAGGTAATCCACTTACCGATCTTAGTAAGTCACATTCTCTCGACCTTTGAGGAAGGCAACGGCAAACTTCCTTTGAATAAATGTTAAAGAAGAAATTATAAGTTGAAACCAACTTTAAGGCACTTAACAACAACAGAAGACACTTTCCCTGCAGTTGATGATACACTTAACTAGAAACAAGAGTAAAAGTGTCCCTTAGTACAGCATAATTGTGACTAGCAAGAATTGTGTCACCTTACTAGCGTTCTATCAAACAGACGGGCTGTCAAGGATCAGCCTAATTCCCATGTGGATTACGATGTCAAACATATATTGCTTGTAGCACTTGAAAAATTATTGAATGTCTGCAAACTATGTAAGGTATTTGCAAACTCAATCTACTCTCAATAAGTCGGTGCCACAAACCATGCATAGACACCTTGCTTCATTGTTAGAGCACATGAGCTAAAGAGCTAATAGTCATGCTTACTGAAGAATCTACTGTACTTTGCCTTAGCAATAAGTTTATAGCAAGTTAAAAACAAGCGGGAAGATGTTTGCTGTACTTCATTGTGCTCCCTAGTAAAGCATAGTGGAATTCATTTTCAGATAATAATATATTGAGAACAAGCTTGCAGTAGACTGGAACAACAAAGCCGCTCTGCTGTATAGGAAATCCTGATCCAGAATCAAGGATCTACAAATTACAGTAGAGTCTCACTTATCCATCATAAACGGGTCAGCAGAACGTTGGATAAGCGAATATGTTGGATAATAAGGAGGGATTGAGGAAAAGCCTATTAAACATCAAATTAGGTTATGATTTTACAAATTAAGCACCAAGACATCATGTTATACAACAAATTTGACAGAAAAAGTAGTTTAATACACAATAATGCTATGCAGTAATTACTGTACAGTAGAGTCTCACTTATCCAACATAAACGGGCCGGCAGAACGTTGGATAAGCGAATATGTTGGATAATAAGGAGGGATTAAGGAAAAGCCTATTAAAAATCAAATTAGGTTATTATTTTATGAATTAAGCACCAAAACATCATGTTATACAACAAATTTAACAGAAAAGGTAATTCAATACATAGTAATGCTATGTAGAAATTACTGTATTTACGAATTTAGCACCAAAATATCACGATGTATTGAAAACACTGACTAAAAAATGCATTGGATAATCCAGAACGTTGGATAAGTGAGTGTTGGATAAGTGGGACTCTACTGCATATGGTAACATAGATGGCACTACGGACAAAAAAAATTCCTAGTAACATTCCAATCACAAGTAAACTTGGTTGGTTTCAGATGTTCACCCAGATTATTTTCCAAGAAGTACAAAGACAACCTTTCTCCTCCCCACCATCAAATCTAATGGCAGTAAGGAATAAATCAATAGCAAAGATTTATATCTGCAATATAAAAATGTTTGCATGAATTAAAAAACTGCCTGGCTAAAAGGCCAAAATCTAAGCAAATATCAGCATTCTGTCAGAAAGTCTGTTCTAAGTTTTAGAGTCTTTGAGGCAATATTGTTTAAACAACCTGTTGTTGTTGTTGTTGTTGTTGTTGTTGTTGTTATTATTGTTATTATTATTATTATTATTATTATTATTATTATTATTATTATTATTATTATTAGATACATAACAAGATTATTACACAGCAAATAAGATCACTATGCTGGCTTTTGTATTGGACCACACATAGGACACTTCCCAAGTGTCTAGGACTGTGTGATGTATTGGCGAATAATGCATGCATATCCAGGTAGGGTGGCCTTTTGCAGCTGACATTGTAATTTTGTCAGCATTGATAGTTTTTAAGTGCAGGCCAACGTCTTTAGGCACTGCACCTATTATTATTATTATTATTATTATTATTATTATTATTATTATTGACACAAAGGCATAGTATGACACAGCAAACGAGATATATATGCTGGATTTCGTATTACAAAATCACAAGTTATTGTTGTTTTTGTTGTTTAAACAACATCATTTGCTCCATGTATATTTTTAAAAATCTGTTGCCATCTCCTGATGCTTTGTTTCCAATGTGTTATATATTCTGGGTTTTTTTGGTAGATATTTGGGGAGAGATTTATTGTTATGTTTTGTTGAAATTCAGATAACTGCAGGAGGGCAAGGCTCTCTATCCTAGTATGTGCGTGAATTGCCACCCTTCCACATATTGCATTAATCCTGATTTTGGATATCACAGCTACTTAAATAAAAGCTGCTAACCATTGGCAGTTCATTCTTGCTGCAGAGAGAAACATTTCCAGCTGACCTTTCTGGCTTCGGCTTCAGCCAGAGATGCTTACAACCTTGTTTGGTTTTGTTTGTTTAAAAGTGCATGAAATGAAAGGAATTTAGGCCTCCATTTCCCCTTCACAGCAATGTGTAAACGTATGTAATTAGCCTTGTACTTATCTGCATTAGTATCATTAGGACTGAAACCCCTTTTTAATCTGGATTCTGTTCTCTTCTCAATGTCAGCCTGTTTCTGGACCAGTACAGAGCTAGCCTTGTGGATGCAATAAAGAGATTACTCCAGCCCAGTGTAAGTATGTTTCTATTTTCTCCTGAACACGGGCTTCAGAATAATTAGTCTGTGCACAATGATTGAGAGAGTAATGGAATGGCAGGATTAATGTCATGTAATACTTTAATACTTATTATGTCCAACTTCAATTGAGTCTTCTAATCTATCAGATTCCTTCCTAATCATAAACTAGGAAACTTCTTATACTTGGCCTTCTGATAAGGAACACAGTGGGTAGTAAAATAAATGAAACTGCTTCAAAGATAGTGTGAGATTATTTTTATCAAAGCGTTTCTTGAGTATTTTCCTTTGATAGCAATGTCTTCATATTAAAGTAAAATTCTGATATTGAAAGTTTTTGTGTTGGCTTCTGTCATTTGTAATCCCTTCAATGGTAACCTTTGTCATTGTATATTTATTTATTTGCAAAGTACCAGTTTTCATTCCTTTCATTGTGCTTATATTAAGTGAATCAAATCCTTAGACTGATCCATAGCCTAAAACCAAGCTTGTTTTGTTTTCTTTTTTCTCCCTCTCTTTTAACCCCCCCCCCCCAAAATAAGCTGTGTATTTACATATTGTAAATGGTAGAACACAATTAATATACAAGGATATGGAAATCATTGTAGATGCTAGAGTGGTTGTGGAATGAAGTAATGATATTTTACACTGCTACTTATTTTAAATATAAAATCACAGCAAAAAAGCTACATTTCTTCCAGTCCAAAACAACAGAACAAAGCCCAACCAGCACATATGTCTTACATCTTTATAGATGTATTGATTTAAAAAATGTAAACTGTCTTTAAAAGTGTTCAGGGAAAGTTGCAGTAAAATACATCTTAACACTTAAGCACATGGATTGAATATGAAATATATGACAATCATTCCATCCTTAAAAGAACATCCTGTTCATCCTTTACCACTAAACACTTGCCAAAATAAAAGAAATTTCTAAAATGAACAGAAAGAGGTGAGATATTTGAGGGTGAATAACCAAAAATTAAACTCTTGCTTTTTGGTGAAGAGGGGTCATTGAGAGCCTCAACCAGCAGCACTTGCAACTTCTCATATTTGACATCCACTAACTGAGATGGATTGGCCATGGGACCAACTTACCTGCATAAAGCTGAAAAGCCCTAGTGTCAGCAGGCAGCTTATATCAGGGAAAGTGGAAATAAAGAGAAAGTGTTAGAAGCACATTTCCACTTGTCAAGCGATTACTCCTTGATCTTTCCCAATTAAATTGATAAACGGGACATATTTACCCTGTAGATTCAGCCCAGGGTCCAATTGGGATACTATTCTGATAGGCTTCCGGTTACGTAAGTAGCCAGGCCTTTTCAAAGTGCATGCAAGGAGACATCTGATATCTCCTTGCAATTGTTCTCTTTGCTGGTCATGCACAGTTTTGCCTCTACTCCTGGACACAAGTCAGGACAGACCCTTTTTTCCCTGACAGATGTGCTAGAATTGTCCTGCTTGCTCTGTAGATGCTGGAGCAGTTCACTGCTGGTTTGGGCACTGCTGATGCCTCCATCCATCTATGATCCAATTGGTGAGATTTTTCACTAAGCAGAATTATTGCGTATTGGATGTACACACATATGCTTTGCAAGCCAGAAATTTCATCCTGAAATCCCTCTTCCATATCCTAGAGAAGAGCAGCCAGGCTCTGAGGAATGCAAACCCTAAGACTCTTTGTTCAGAGAAAAGAGCAAGGCCTTGTTTACTAGAAGTTATATCTTTTACTAAACTGAGCAAATACACGGCTTATAGTAGAGAGGTTTCCAAATCTACTACCACTGGATAAAACTCTCCATGTTGGTTCTGACTGGATTCAAGATTGGAAACCAATGTTTTATAGCCCACTCAGATTATTCAAGGCACTCATTCAATTAGTTGGGTCTGAATATCACTTTACATAGTCACAATATGTGTTTTGGAATGCAGCAAGAATCCTATATGGTTCTATATATTGGGGGGAATCAACAGTGATGGTGATCTATATTTTTGGATATCATTGAGCAATGATAGGGTTATTTATAAATACTCAGGAGAGCTTTCCACAGAGTTACTGCTTAGTAAGATTTCTCAGTTGACATTCAGATCATCTATGTATAAAATTTGTACCAAATTTCTCGGTGCCAACATGTCATGGGGAGAAATAACAATTAAAGTAAAATGCCATATACATTTGCTTAGACTACAAAATATTTTATGAACAACAATAATTACTAACCTGGCCTGACCTTGCTTACCTTTCCATGAACAAATGGGCTCTGGTGCCTTGAGGATATTACGAGCCTACTCCTTGAAATCATTAATTGAGCTGGTTAGAAAAAGTATGACATGAAGGCTATGAAGACTGCAAGCGGTCTACCCCCGAATCATTTTTCTGTGTCCCTCAAATATAATCTACCCCCAATTTGGAGGGGGGAAATATTCAAAATGCCCTATATCTTTAAGTGACTTTTCAGTGTCCATCCCCAAGCTATTCTAGTCCCAAAGGAGGCATTTTTTAAAACATGGTATTTGGTTTGCTTCTAGTTTCTGAAAAAGTCTCACATTGGGTGCAAAAAAACATAAGAATCCCACAAAGTGGCAGATGTATTTCTACTCTCAGAGTACTATCTTCACTTGAAAATTCAACCCACACAAGGAGCCCTGTATATCTGTATTTTCCTCTACAGTTCTTCTCAAAACGGCTACAGGAAGTGATGCAGCATCATTTCCTGTCACCATTTTGAGAAGAACTGTAGAGGAAGACATGTATTTGGGCATGGTGTGAGGAAGTGTCTCAAAGGGGATTTATGGGGAAATTGCCCCATGTCCCCTGCACATTTGCTCACTTTTAGCGTACACATATTCCAAAACTGTGGAAAATAAAGCATGAGCATGACTGCAAGTCGTACAGCAGTTGCTATTGTATATGATACATATAACACTTTCAAAATGCTCGAGTGAAATAAAACAATGTTTATCACATTTCTATGCAAATATTAATGAAATGGTATAGTTGTTAACGTTGCCATCGAATTGCTGAATATTTTGATCTATTCCCCTTCCCACTTCTGTTAATATTTTTCATTGAAAATATTGAATGTTTAAAGAGCTGTTTGAATTTTTGATTAGTTTTATACTATAGTTATTGACCATTTAAAATAAAAATGTGTAAATGTTCTTTTCTACATTATAGGGTAAAGCAATGATATTTGCTCCACTCAGAGGGAATACTTTAAACCAGTTCTGCAATCTAGCTGAAAAAGCTGGTTTCTCTATCCAAAGACATGAAAATTATGATGAACACATTTCAAACTTCCACTCCAAGGTTAGTTTTCTGCTCGTGTTAGATAACACTTTAATCCGCATTGCATTTTGAAGAGATCATGGTCCTTTTGGCAGGTAACCTAAATGTTTGATTAAAGTACTCTTAGGTATGCTGCTTCTAAATAGCTATTTTTTTGTATCTGATTATTCTGTGTGGAAGAACCATCCTTTATCTTTGCATGTCTAGAAGAGCTTTATAGAAGCTTCTCCTGTTTACCATTTCCTCAGAACTAATCTGTTCATTCATAAGGGTCCAATTGAAAACATTCAGATGTTTAATTCAGCTCATCTCATATACATTTATCTTCAGCAACCACATACATTTTTTAAAAACTAAAAGCTTGAAGGTGTTGACACTATTACATAGAAAAAATATGGAAACAAATAGGAGATAAATGTCTAATTGTATCATAGTATAGTTTAAATCCTTATCAATTTTTTGTGACTGGGCCAGTTCGCAGCTTCAGGCTGCGAAATCTCATACAGAATTTTACAGTTGTGAGGTTATATGTCGGATCCTGGCACTACAAGATTTAGATCACTGACACTTATCTCAGCGATTTTAAGCTTGCTTTCATAAAGCAATTGTTATCATTCTCCTCTTTTATTACACATAGGTATAGTGTAATATTTTCAGAGAAAACCTTTTCTGAAGTCCCTTATTTTTCACCATATTTGTCAGTCCTACTGATCAAAATCAATGTTATTACTTGGAGAAAGGAGAAATTCACTATACAACTGACACAGAGATCCGGACTTTTCCAGTGCCATCTCCTTCCATTCCCCCCCCCCCCTCCTTTTTACCCTGGCTAAAGAGAAGGAATTGACTGGAGCCTCCAATTATTTATGACTAAAGATGCAATTCTTTACTAAGTTTCTTCTCAAAAGAAGCAAAAAGTAATTTTAGCCATTTTCTTTCCCATCGTGAGAAAGTCACTTGCAATTCAGAACTTGTCCTGTGCAAATTGCACATATGATTGTTTTCTACAGAAAACTTCCTTTTCTGCACAGAAAATAAGATTCAGAAATAGTTTTCTGTGCGCAAAAGCAGTTTCGTGTGCATCAAAAGTTATTTTTGTGTAAAACAGCCATATGTGAATTGTGCATAGAATGTCTATAATTACAGCATATTGTGCACAAAACAACCATATATGAATGCTGAGAGAATAAATCCTAAGCTGCAGAGTCATGTCAATCAATGATTCTTCTCATGTTATCTGATCATTTTTGAATAGTTTCAATTCCTACCTATGACCAAACCAATGTATTGCAATCCATGATGGCTAAGATGCTCATGAGGTTACAAAAATTGGGTTCTATATTTTGCTGTGTAGTTTTTTAAACCTAGTTCATTTTCATTTTCACTTACAAATGGGATTACGTGTGAAGCACCCAGTGGTTGCTGGTGGCTCAAAAATTATCCACTATGATTAACCCTACTTTGGGAAGAGGGTTCAACACATTGGATAGCTCAATCAACATTTGGATTACAATCTTTGTGGGGATTCACTGCTCCATTGACATGGGAGCCAGACTCCACTGGAAGTACCTGCCATGTGCAGGACACGACAGTCTAATACTATACTGCTTGCAGACTCCCTTTTTTATCAGAAGGCATAGGTGGAGTCAAAATAGTTGATTACTTTAGGAATATGTGTTTTCACATTTTGGCTTTTATTTTGGTTTTTGCAGGTGGGTCAGATTCTGGAATCTGTAAGTTGATTTCACAAGTCCCTTTTAAGGAAAAAGCTAAATTTTTAGAGCTTTTAATTTAATAATGTACTAAAGAGAATGTGATGGAAATGGTAATGCTAGAATCTAGAACCATCCAGTGAAATTGTTTGTCAACTCAATCAGAACAGACAGAAGAGAAATAACTTCTTCACCCAACACATAATTCATTTGTAGAATCCGTGGCCACTGTAGAGAGCAGGGACACTATTTCAGATGAATCTAAAAAGTGATTACACACTGGCAGGTCTGTTGTTGACATCACAAACATGGTAGAAATAATACCCAATGGTTTAGATGCAGTGTGTTGTTAAATACTAGCTACTAGTAGACTTTATTGGGCTGCCTTTTGTTGAAAACAGGACTACGTGGCCATTTTGATCTGTTCCAACAGGGTTCCTTTTGTGTTCTGTTTAGCAAACTATCATTTTAGAGAACTTATACAGCCAGGGAAAGCCTTCCCGTCTGAACTTGTTATCACATGGGTGCATTTCATTGACTATGTTTATCTTTAAATTTGTGACACCGTATCTCGAAAAAGTTACTTTTGAGTATTATTCACCTAGAATCCCCCATACAGCGTGCTCCATTCGTGCCTGTTGCTGTGTTGAAACAAAACTTGGAAAATATCTGGACTATTAGGTACTTACTTCTAGCAAAGAATCTTGGAGTAGAGAATGGAATGGGGCTCACCACCTACCCCTGCTCATACTGGATTCCTGGTTATTTCTCAAAGATGAGTGTAACTCTGAAGAAATCTTTGACAGTCTTAGCAGATAACCTTTGGATTTTGTGGGCCCTCTGCTTTAAACAAGGGATTCCTTAGTCTTTAGCCATCAAATCCAAGGTATCTGTGATGTTGGTTGGAGGTTGGTTCATGCAACCCTTCAGCTTCTTGATCTTGCATTATGTATAGCTCAGCTTCCTAGAGGCAAGGCAATTTACATGATGCCTCTACCCTATTAAGCTGAACCATATGTGGTTTCCTGTCTTTTTTTTAGTATAGCCATCTGCCCTTAAGGCAAAGAGAAGACCGGGGGAACCAGCACACAGCTTGATCTGGCAATAGGGAATGGTTTCTCTTTCCTTCACCACAAATTCAGATGCTAGCTAAATTTTGCCCTGTATTAAAGACTCAGAAGGTATTTTCCATTGAATTAAGACTTTTGGGAGATTTTGCCAGTACCGTCTCCCTCTTTTGAAGCATATTACATTTCCACACAATCAAAAGCCAAGCAGATGAACTGTATTGAGTAATATAATTCATGTTGCATTGGTAGAGCGTGAGTAATCGTGTCTCATTCTGGTGACATTTAAGTTCCAGTGTCCTGCAGTTGGTTTATTTTTTATTGTCTTCATGATCATGGGATTATGACCCAGAAATTTAATTTGTTTGCCTGATGCCCTCTAAGATAATACTGTTTTAAAAACAATTTCAATAGTTAATTATATAAACCTGTTGTGAACCAAATCAAAAGAGGTACACCTCCAAATTTGCTTCCCCTGTTGTTATTTGTCTTCAAATTGACTCTGGGCTCATCTACACAGGCATTAAAACATACTCAGCCAGAGTTGGCTTCTGGCTATTCCCAATATCAATGTAGCTTCAGGGCATGTGTGATGACTCATGGGCCATGTAGTCCCGTTCCTAGTACTATTGTGGCAGATGAAGAGGAAAACTTGGGTTTCCCACCATTTCAGCCAGAATTGGAGCCCTTGCACCTGCAGGATGTTTGCCCTCCAGAAGTCAGCCAAACAAGCCTTGAGCAGAAATCTCCCCCGTTTTCTCGCCGGGATAATTATAATCGAGATAGAGGCGCTAGGGAGGCAAATCGCAGAAGCGCCAGAATTGCTGCCAGACAATTAGCTGATTAAGCCTGTTTCCCTTGGGAAATCTTAAGGAGTCATGCATCTGGACACAGTATGGGTTTCACTTCTTGTTCCCCAGGGAAAGTGTTCCTTGGCGGGAAAACAAGATCCTATATAGGTGTTTAACCGCAAGGGTATCCTTGCGGAGTCAATTCGTCAGCTTCGGGAGCGAGATCGTGTGTGGACTCGCTATTCCAGTTCCTTGTTTCCAGGACCTTGTTCTTTTTCCAGCCCTGCCTTGTTTCCCCGGACCTTGCCTCGGACCTCGCCACGGACCCTGTTCACGTCTCTCGCTTCTTGTTGCCTTGAATCAAGCCTTGTTTGCCAAGAATCTATTTTGCTCTCCAGCCTTGTTGTCAAGCTCCATTGGACTAAAGGACCTTGTCATTTCCCCACACTTTGCTTGGCAAAGTGTGTGTTTCGGTTATTGGATTATAACTTTGGACTCTAATATCTCATATTGGACATTGTTTTCCTGGACTATATTTGACCTTTCCTGAAAGGTCTACTTCTGAACTTTATTCTTCACTTGTTTTTATTGACTTTATATATTCCTTTAATAAAGATATTAGATAGATTCTGGTCTCTGTGCATGGTTATTGGTGCTCTGCAGCCTGGGTCCTGACAGTTTGACTCCGCCACCCTAAGCACCAATTAACCTAGACCAGAATGTCTACAGGAACCGGGGCGGAGGCCCAACCACTCAGCTACACCATTTCCAAGGATGAATTAGACAGAATCCGTGATACACTCCATACGCAGGAGGGAGAGATACGGGGCTTGAAGGAACGAGGTGTCCGGCTCCCTGGCCTGGCGCTTCCAACCAAGTTTTCCGGAGAAGCCTCCAAGGTCCATGTTTTCCGTCGCCAATGCCAGGCATACATAGAAGCCCGTCAAGCCGAGTTTCCCCAAGAAGAGGTCAAGGTGGCGTGGATTTACAGTCTCCTAGAAGGGCCAGCGGCCAATTGGGCGATGGCGCTATTTGATGCGGGCTCCATGCACCTAAGTTCCGCGCAAAACTTCCTGAACCACCTTAAGGCGACATGGGGGATCGAGGACAATGTGGAGGCGACCGGCCATAAACTCCGGCGCCTCTTCCAAGGGGACAGGCCGTTGTCCCAGTACATAGCCGAGTTCCGAGTGCTGGCCCAAAACACCGGTTGGAATGATATAGCCCTCAGGGGACAGTTTCGTGAGGGTCTCAACTTTGAGATGCAGGAAGAAATCTCCATGGTGGATCCCCCAAACTCTCTTGAGAGACTTATTGATCAATGTTTACGAGCCGAAGTCCTGCTTGCCAACAAAAAACAGTGGCTCCGAGGCCAGAGTGGAAGAGCAGGAGTGAAACCTCCCGCTCCCGCCAGTATTCAGCCGCGTCCAGTGTGGAGACCCCCGCCACCAGTCCCATACCCCAGAGGAAGCGAGGAGGAGCCGATGCAGTTGGGCAATGTGCGTCCCAGATTAGATGTTGCCGAGAAGGCCCGCCGCCAACATTTAAACCTCTGTTGGTACTGCGGGAACGGGGGCCATTTCGCCAGAGAATGTCCAGCCAAGAGAAAACCCGCCACTCGCTTGGCGGCGGCGTCCTCCGCGGAGACGGAGATGGCCGAGGCGGCTAGCGCAAAGCCGGCGGGGGAAGCCAGTGACCGGATGTAGAGAGGCACGCCAACCCGGTCAAAAACCCCACTCAAGAGCTGCAAACTGGGGTCCTATTTCTCCTAGTGGTCACATTGTGGTCAGCGAAAAAAGGACCCGTCATGATCCATGCCATGATAGACTCAGGGGCAACAAACAATTTCATCGATAGAGAGTATGCCGACTCTCTGGGATTACAATATCACGATTTCAACAACGCCCGGGTGGTGCAGGCTATCGATGGCCGTCCCCTAAAGACGGGTCCAGTAAGTCAATGGACTGAACCCACCAGGATGTGGATAAGGGAACACCTGGAAGAGATTTCCTTCTTTGTTACCGAGGTGCCCCATTTCCCTGTGATTTTGGGAATTCCATGGCTGACGCTCCACGACCCAAACATCTCCTGGACCAACAGAGAACTACAGTTTGCTTCAAAATATTGCCAAAACCATTGTCTAGTAGCCAAGGTCTGCCATGCCACAGACGCTGAGCCCATCATCACCTTACCCAAGAAATATTCAGACTTTTGGGATGTTTTCAATGAAAAGGAAGCCGAGAAACTACCCCCACATAGACCATATGACTGTGCCATTGACTTGGTGGAGGGGGCCCCGATCCCGCGAGGACACCTCTACTCCCTGACGGAACCAGAGCAAGAAGCTCTCAGGGAGTTCATAGAGTCAAATCTTCGCAAGGGATTCATCAGACCCTCTCAATCCCCAGCTGCCTCCCCGGTGATGTTTGTGAAAAAGAAGTCAGGGGACCTACGCTTGGTTGTGGACTATAGAGCATTGAACAATATCACGAAGCGGAACCGCTACCCCCTGCCTTTGATCTCGGATCTATTAGACCGAATTCGAGGGGCCAAGGTTTACACCAAGCTGGATCTTCGGGGGGCTTACAATCTAGTTCGCATCAGGGAGGGGGACGAGTGGAAAACCGCTTTCCAGACTAAATTCGGATTATTCGAATCCCTGGTCATGAATTTCGGTTTATCTGGAGCTCCCGCAACGTTCCAGCATTTTGTCAATGATATTTTCCAGGATTATCTAGATCGGTTCTTGATCATATACCTAGACGATTTTTTGGTGTTTTCTAGATCACAATCGGAGCACGAGAACCACGTCAGGTTGGTTTTACAACGATTGCGGGATCATGGACTATATGCCAAGTTGGAAAAATGCGCTTTTGATCTACAAGAGGTAGATTTCCTGGGCTACCGTGTCTCGCCACTAGGACCTTCCATGGACCCGGCAAAAGTTTCAGCAGTATTGGAATGGCGGGTGCCAACCAACAAGAAAGAAGTGCAACGCTTCTTGGGGTTCGCGAACTACTACCACAAGTTCATTCCAGACTTTGCCCGCTGGTCTGACCCAATCACCAGCTGCATCCGTGGAAAACAGCCTTTCCGCTGGACAGAGTAAGCAGAGAAAGGGTTCCAGCAACTAAAGAAGTTATTCACGTCCCAGCCAATTCTACAACACCCTGATCCTAAAACCCCTTTTGTTGTGCAGGCTGACGCCTCTGATGTGGCAATTGGGGCTGTACTCATGCAACCAGTGGGAGAACATCTTCATCCTTGTGCCTTTTACTCCCGTCAACTAACAGCCCCAGAGAGAAATTACACTATTTGGGAGAAGGAACTTTTGGCCATAAAGGCAGCTTTTGAGAATTGGGAACATTGGTTAGAAGGGGCCAAATTTCCCATTGAAGTTCATACTGATCATCGAAATTTGGAACATCTAAGAACTGCCCGCAGGTTAAATCAGAGGCAGCAGCGCTGAGCTTTATTTTTTGAACGTTTTGACTTCCAGATCCATTACGTAACCCCAGCTCAGACCAAGCAAGCAGATGCTCTATCACGGAAACCAGAATATGCTGAAGGGCGCAGAGAGAGCTTCGAATCCCAATTGCTACAGCCCGAAAACTTTGCCACGCTCACAGTGGGAAACACCAAATCCACCACAGTTGAGCCAATTCCCTCTACTTCAGGACCCCTTTGTGCTCAAGAACTTAGAGCCAGTCAACAGGCGGATGCCTGGGCTCAAGATCAAATTCGCCAAGGACTATGTTTCCCCTTCTCACTTAAGGATGGGCTATTATGCTACAGAAATCATGTCTACATCCCTCCAGGACCAGGCAGAGAAAAGGCACTTCACCTGTGTCATGACTGCAAGCCAGCAGGACATTTTGGACTTTTTAAAACCATGCATTTGATCCTAAGAGATTTCTGGTGGCCCAAGATCCGCAAGGATGTAGAGAAATATGTCAATACCTGCCCGGTATGCCAGCGTTCCAAGACAAGAAGGGAGAAGCCCTCAGGGCTGCTGCATCCCCTTCCTACTCCATCTCGTCCATGGGAGATAATTTCTGCGGATTTTATCACCGACCTACCACCCTCCCTTGGATATACCACGATTCTAGTGGTGGTGGACCTTTTCACCAAATTGGCCCACTTCATTCCTTGTGATGGCCTTCCCACGGCCAAACAGACTGCAGATCTATTCCTTCAGCATATTTTCCGGCTACATGGATTGCCCAAGAGTTTGGTCACTGACCGTGGATCTCAATTCACCTCTCGATTCTGGAAGGCACTACAGAAACTATTGGGCATAGACTCTCGTTTATCCTCAGCTCACCATCCCCAAACGGATGGACAAACGGAGCGCACCAATGCCACTTTGGAACAATACCTTTGCTGTTATGTAAACTATCAACAGGACAATTGGGCTTCCCTATTACCTCTGTCAGAGTTTGCCTACAACAACGGTGTCCAGGCTTCAACCAAGGAAACCCCGTTCTTTGCGAACTACGGCTTCCATCCACGTTTCTTTCCTCCTGTCATTGAAACCTCAGAAGTCCCCGCAGCAGAGGACTGGCTGCAGGAACTCACAGCGGTGCAACAACTATTGCTCCAACAACTGGACCAAGCCAAGGAGGACTATAAACGCCACGCTGACATTCATCGTCAACCGGGGCCCGAAATCAAGGTAGGAGATCGGGTTCTGCTGTCCACTCGTTTTTTGCCCTCCCACCGTCCCTGCCGGAAGCTAGATGCCCGTTTCATTGGCCCCTATCCAGTGGTGGCGCAACTTAACCCCGTGACTTTCAAACTCCAACTTCCGCGCTCTATGCGCATCCATCCAGTGTTTCATCGCTCCCTGCTCCTTCCGGCGGATGGTGTGCGCCCTGATGCGGACCGGCCGGCTCCCACCCCTGTTTTGGTGGACGGGGAGGAGGAATTCGAGGTTCAGGACATTTTGGATTCTTGCTTCCACCGCTGCCGCCTACAGTATCTCATTGACTGGGTGGGTTTTGGCCCCGAAGAACGCTCTTGGGAAGACACTTCCACAGTCCATGCCCCCGACTTAGTCCGCCGCTTCCATCAGGCCTACCCTGCCAAGCCGCGGCCCCGCACCTCGGGAAGAGGGCCCATTTTGGAGAGGGGCCTTGAGGAGGGGGATAGTGTGATGACTCATGGGCCATGTAGTCCCGTTCCTAGTACTATTGTGGCAGATGAAGAGGAAAACTTGGGTTTCCCACCATTTCAGCCAGAATTGGAGCCCTTGCACCTGCAGGATGTTTGCCCTCCAGAAGTCAGCCAAACAAGCCTTGAGCAGAAATCTCCCCCGTTTTCTCGCCGGGATAATTATAATCGAGATAGAGGCGCTAGGGAGGCGAATCGCAGAAGCGCCAGAATTGCTGCCAGACAATTAGCTGATTAAGCCTGTTTCCCTTGGGAAATCTTAAGGAGTCATGCATCTGGACACAGTATGGGTTTCACTTCTTGTTCCCCAGGGAAAGTGTTCCTTGGCGGGAAAACAAGATCCTATATAGGTGTTTAACCGCAAGGGTATCCTTGCGGAGTCAATTCGTCAGCTTCGGGAGCGAGATCGTGTGTGGACTCGCTATTCCAGTTCCTTGTTTCCAGGACCTTGTTCTTTTTCCAGCCCTGCCTTGTTTCCCCGGACCTTGCCTCGGACCTCGCCACGGACCCTGTTCACGTCTCTCGCTTCTTGTTGCCTTGAATCAAGCCTTGTTTGCCAAGAATCTATTTTGCTCTCCAGCCTTGTTGTCAAGCTCCATTGGACTAAAGGACCTTGTCATTTCCCCACACTTTGCTTGGCAAAGTGTGTGTTTCGGTTATTGGATTATAACTTTGGACTCTAATATCTCATATTGGACATTGTTTTCCTGGACTATATTTGACCTTTCCTGAAAGGTCTACTTCTGAACTTTATTCTTCACTTGTTTTTATTGACTTTATATATTCCTTTAATAAAGATATTAGATAGATTCTGGTCTCTGTGCATGGTTATTGGTGCTCCGCAGCCTGGGTCCTGACAGCATGTGAACTGCAGGATCGGACTGATCTGGACTGCTCCACTGCCCACAAGGTGACAGCACAGGGAAAGGGGGATGAATTGTGCCTACATCACCGTGGTCCCAACTTCCAGATGGCCGAAGAGCTCTGCATTTCTGCTCCAGACTGACCAGTGTATACATTGCCTCCAATTGAAATTGTTTGTCTTATGTGGTTTCTCAGCAAGATTTTTTTCAGAAGGGCCATGCTCTTTTCTAAAGAGTGTAATTTGCTTGGGGGAAAATCCAATGAGTTTCCATAGCTAACTGGGAATATGAATCCTGGTCTCTTGTAGTTCAGTCTCTTAAACTACTACACCACACTACTTCTTATTCCCCTCCATACTAAATGGAAAAATAAAGATAACAGGACAGGGACCTATTGTAACATACCAAGGTGAACCAGACAGCAACAATGGAAAGACAAGAAAGGGAGCCTGTGAGACACTTTGCAGGAGACTTGATGGGGTTATAATTGATTGCTTTTGACTGTGGGAGGCACGTGTTGCATATGACTGCAGTGGGGAGGAAACTGATGGCTGATCACAATTGTACCAGTGGCCAAATAGTTTCATTATTTGCACAAGTGAAATACATATGAAGTCCCACCTGCCCCCAAATGTAACCACACATTTACTAGTGGCACAGAACCAGATCTCAAATGCCAGAGAAGCAATGATAATAAAACTGTAGCCAGGAGTTGAGTTTGGAAAATTTTAAATAACAGTAATGCTCACAACATCGCACTGAATGGGCAGATTAGCTTATGAATATTTAAGGACATAAATCCATTATTTGATTATAAAAGAACCAGCATAGTGTTGGACTAGGACTCTGAAAATGAGGGGCCAAATCCCCACTCAATCACAGAAATCTACTCTCTCAGAGGAAGGCAACAGCAAAGCTGCTTTGAACAATTCTTGTCAAGAAAACCCCGCATTAGGGTCACCATAAGTCAGAACCAACTTGAAGGCATACAACAACAACCCTGTGTCGCTATTGTTTGTCTTTCATCTTAGCCTTTACAGATGGAACGAGGTAGCTAGCAGTAAAATGAATAATACATTTTTAAAAAGTCCCTATAAATCT
Source organism: Anolis carolinensis (assembly GCF_035594765.1). NCBI lineage: Eukaryota > Metazoa > Chordata > Lepidosauria > Squamata > Anolidae > Anolis > Anolis carolinensis. Next base: position 25,108,553 of record NC_085841.1, on the reverse strand, counting down.
GAAAGACTCATTCTAATTATTTCTTTTTCTGTGCCTATTTGTTTTCCTGGTTTCCTCTCTTTTTAAATTTTGGAGAGGTCTTCATGAAAACGTATTCCTAGTTTTATCATTCTTCAGGGGTCAGTTCCCTCCCCAGGGAGTATTTGAGTGGATCGGAGATGCATTTTGCACTTGGGTGCAACCAATTGTACATGGCCATTAACACAACAATTTATGCATACCTTCTTAGAGTAATTACGTATTCAATGGAGAATACTCCTATATAGAATTGCAACCAGATTCTGCATGCAGTGTTCCAGTTTCAGACTGTTGCCATGTATGATAGTTCTGTTAGGTTGTGCAAACAGTTGTTGTGTGCTTTCAACTTATGGTGCCCATATCATAATGCAGAGCGTTTTCAGTGTGTAAGTGTGTCACACAAATGTAATGAAAAACCGCTGTGTATTTGAAATAATCAATAAATCATATATTTTAAAATATCTCATGAAAATCTTTCATTTATATATGCTGCATCCCCATACATTTTGTTATTGCAATTTATATATGTGTCTGTATCTCTTATAAAGAATTGGGTTATCCTTTGATTTGCCAGGAAAACTGAATTTCTGTGTCACAAAATGATGCATGCCTAAAAAGTGTGTCACCAACATGAAATGTTTGGAAAGCTCTGTCATAGGGTTTTCTTGGAGGGGGGTAGTTAGAGAACCCTTTGCCTTTGCCTTCCTCTTAGGCTGAGAGATTGTGACTTGCCCAGATCATCCAGGGGATTTCCATGGCTGAGCAGAAATTCAAGCCCTGATCACCTGGCAAGCCTCTAGCCAGAGGGGATGGGTTTAAGGGTACAACCCCCCTCGAAATGTTTCAGGTAAAAAAAAAAAACTGGTTTATTCATGAATTGGTTAACAAGTACAATTGGTTTACCAGGCAGCCTGGAGTCCTATTTCATCACATTTGCTCCTGCTCAAACCAAGCTTTAAGTAATAAAGAAATAAATCATCACCTCTTGGATTTTTATAACTGAGCAGTATAAACAATTGTGAAGTACACGGCTACAGCATGCAACTAATAAAGTTGCATCTTACAGTGATGTTCAGTCATAGAGGTGAACTCAGTGGGAAATATTTTGAATGGACATACGCCAGCATTTCCAAATTTACATCTAAATATTCTAGTTCATTATTTAATGCTTCCCTAAACAGCCAGTGAGTCAATATATTCCCTGTTTGGATTTTACTCATCCCCTCCAAAAAACAAACAAACCCTCTAATAAGAAAAAGGCAATTTCAGTTGTATGGCATTTCACATACATTTTCTTGCTTTAGTTTTGTAGTTGTAAATCCCGCTATTTAAAGTTTGCCTGTGGACTCGCAATCTCTTTGCTTGCTACCCGTCCCTTTCCCAAACCCTCGTCTTTCCCTCGGATGAGGTTGCTCCCAAATGAAGGAGAGGCGTTTTCCTTTTGGCTTCATGTTATCCTCTTATCCCTACTGTTTTGGAATAGAGCGTAACCAGCTGGAGAACTGTAAGAAGCCTGATAATGCAGCTATTTTCTGCTGTCCCGTCTTAATCTTGTTACACAAATGGTTGTGAAGAGATTCATGAATTTTAATTTTGCCCTCTGCATTAGTGCTTCATGTCACTCATACGCAGCTGCCTTCTATGGGGAGTTGTTCACCCCTCCTTCTACAACAGGGGGAAAAATTAGTTACAATCTTGGCAGTAGTGCAAGTAACAAAAAAAAATCCACAGATTTAGGCAACCACCCATGAAGCTGATTAACAGTCAGTGATCAGGAGGAACAGCTTTGCCTCTTAAACTTTTCACCTCTCATTGTTAGCTGTGAAATTTTATTTCCGTTAAAAAGCAAGCCTGTAATCAAAACTGGGCCTTCCAACACTTTATGCCAGTGCTTTTGTTTAAAATTGTACCCACATCATGGAAGTGGACTATTCAGAGGCCAAAACAGCAGAAGGTAGGAATGTATATATAAATATATATATTGTTTGTATTTTTAGATCAAGAATTCTTTTCTTTTATGTAGTGGAAGTTTCTGTCTTTTTGTTGTTGTTGTTGTTGTTGTTGTTGTTATAGCCATGTGACTTAGGAGATAGGTCTTATACCAGCTTTTACAATCTTAAATATTAAGTTCATAATGTCTACTTTGTTAAAAGTAGCAGCAAAAAATAATAATAAAAAAACCCACACTGACAAATCTAGTTGGTGTTGCTTTGCAATGCACACATACACAACACATTGCATTTGAGAGATTGCATATTTTCCTTAAAGCTGCAGCAGTGTCCCTCCACTTTTGAAACCCTCCATTGTGACACGTGCCTTTCTGTTTTAATATTAATAAAACAAAGCAGAAGTGGCTTTAAAAACAAAAGCCAAAGCCACTACGATTTGCTCTGGATGTGATGTCAAAAGAATGGTCATATTGCCTTTTCCCTTATCTGTTTGAAATGCCACATTATGACTGGCTGGTGCTTATAATCTGTATGGTGTGCTGTTGATAATTGTGGCTACTGTAAAGGGTAAACAGTATGAATTCCTCTCCTGCTGCTGCTATTCACCCCATGGGTCTGAGTGTGTTACATCCAATTAGGAGGTAAAGCATAATGCTACTAAGAGCAGCCATATAATTTATTTCAGTCCTCATAGGCCTCTCTCGCTGTCCCCCAACCTCTTTCCCACAAAATTGAAAAATTGTTTTATTCACAATTTGCTTTTAGTTGCTCATGGGTTTCAAAAGGCAGGTTTATGAGGGCTGCTTTTTTTTCATTTCATAAAATTACAATCATTAATTGGGCTCAGAAGTGCAACCATGATGTGGGCAATAACACTCTGCATAATATTCCAAACTAGAACATATGCACTGTTTGCAAATGGATCTATATGCATATACGAGTACAATAATGTTATGTTTCTGATGCACTTATGGCTGGATAACAGGTTGCAGTAATACATGGCTTTGTGGCGTTTCTTTATTTGTTTAACGTCCCCCTGCTAATCTGGAATGATGTGGCTGGATCTGGATTGTTCTTAAACTCTGTAATGGATACTTGGTGCTGGCCACCAGAGGTCACTAGAGAATTCAGGTTAAAAGAGGCACGGGGGCATATCAGATCTGCCACAACCCGGAACACCAACAATATTTTATGGGTTTCCTTCACAGATTTTGCAATATATTATTGCTGGATGTTAGTGAATGAGGCAGCTGACACAAACCACACCAGAGTAGAGGATTATCTGCCATAGGAAAACCTGTTCAAAGTTTTATTTCGCAAGGAGTCATTTCCCCCCTCCAAGAATATTTATAGAATATGTGACGCTTGTTAGTTTTTATCCCAGCAAACAGACTACAAACTGGAACTGGAGAGAGAGCTTTGGACAGGAAACAGTTCACTCCATGTTTTTTTTTCTTCAAAAGGGATATTTTCAAAATTAGAATTCCAGGCAAAACAGGCATAAAAATGCTGTTTGGTCACTTGAGAGCACTTGGTTTATTTGGGGTATTGTTCCCAGGGAAGTTTGTGCCACAGTCAGTCAGCTAATTATTATTATCAAAGTTGCCAGAGCACTTTTGGACGGTATAAAGTAAAATGATTTTTTTTGCTGCTGGAAGAAAAGGTAGTTTTATTGAAATACCAAGCTGGATATGTACTTAGCACCTAAAATGCTGCCAAATTTATAATAAAAACCATGTGAGTCATCTTATCCAAACAGAGAGAACTATCTATGTTCGCATAAAGGGGATTCAAAAACCAATTTCTATTCTTTAATAATATGGATGAAAATTTAAAGAATCAGTTGCCATCTATGAGCAAGGGCCCCCCCCCCACCTGATATAGCTGAGAATGTTTAATTTCCATAGAATTAGAGAATTGCATGTGGGAAAGACCCTTGTTTGTATAACATCGATTGTCATAATGGCCCAAGCCGGTCATAATCTTCACTTCAAACCACAAAAGAAGGAAATACAGGCTGAGTATCATTTATCCAAAATGCTTTGAACCAGAAGCGGTTTAGATTTCAAATTTTATTTCATTTTGGAATACCAATATTTGCATATATCTACGTAATTAGATATTTTGAAGGTGGGACCTAAGCCTAAACATGACATTTATTAATGCTTCATATAGCTCTAATACACATAGGCTGAAGGCATTTTTATGCAACCTCGTTAATAATTTTGTGTACATTAAATCAACAGACAGTAAAAGTGTCGCTATCTCAGCCACCAATGCGGATAATTTCGGGTTTAGAAGTGTTTTGGATTTTGTTTTTGCAGTTAAGAGATGTGCAAACCAGTAATTTGTTAGAGCTGAAAACAGCAATAGGATTTATTTTTCCTTACTATATGTCCTTTATATTTGTATTGGTCTAATCTGAATAGTTGTTTAAATGCAGTTTATACTTGTAGAAAATATATGCCTGATATAATGCTTTGCTAAACATGTTATTTCTGACAGCTGCGTAAATTAGTTTTAAAAGCCTAGTCTTTTTTATACCACATTAAATTGTTTAGGGTCACACAACTTTAATTCTGTATTACTTCAGTATTGAAAGAAGATTTGCTTTGTGTATATTCATACATCCTGAAATTGCGATAAATGCTATTTCTGTTTTTAGTCTGGTGTCTTACACTTTCAGACAGTTTCAACCTTTGCGTATTTATTTCATCTTAGTTTGAATTTACTGAAATCCACTTTCACCGTCCTGTATTTATTAGAGTGTATTTAGTTTTCCTGTGCACAGTTCTTTGTTGTACAATTACAAAAAAAAAACCTGTAAAATTTGTATAGTTCTAATGACGATTCCATAAATGTCATGAGAAATATAAATACATAATTGCTACAAACCATAAAACTCGTGCAAAAAATCAAATTATTTTATATCTGCGTCATTAAAATTAATCTTGCTGTTCTGTGTGTTTTTTAAATTACAGATGAAAAAAGAAGAAAACGATATTTATGATGAGAACCTTCACTATCCATTTCTTCTCATTTTAAAAAAATAGGAAATGCAGTTGATATATTTTGATTACAATGGGAGAAATATATCTACATGAATGTGCCATTTGAAGAATAATCAAAGTGGTCAAAAGTTATCTTCTGTTCTCGAGAAACTAAAAACTTGAGCTGTATATATAGTAGTAGATCATTTTTCAAACTTTTGTATTGGTCAGTCTGATAAGACTTAAAGCCTGAACAGCTCAGTTTCTCTCTCCTTGTGGCTGTCATCACGCACACGATTTCTTCATCCCGACAAATAAAACAGCTCCTTCTGAGTACATTGGAAAACATATGCTCTGTGGCTGTGGTTGACCGACTGTAAAACGCTAAAGGATTTATTGTGGCCCCAGTGAATGAGGAAAGAGATACTGATAATTGATGGGCATTCATATTCTATATGCACCTCATGCTATATTTTGATTTCTTTCTCCCTTCTGTCCTTCATGCTATTCTTGAGAATCTGCCTTATGGGGTTTCCTCCCTTTGTCAGAGCAAAATGTTTCAAACTTGCTTTGCTTGATTACTTAATGTTTTTTGACAACAGGATTTTTTTGGTCCTTTCCCCGTAGATGTATAAGAAATTACTGCCTCAAACCAAAAGCCTAATAAACTGACCATTTGTCCTCTGGACACAATGCGTTGGCCAGCCCTCTGCTCCTCCTCTCCAATTATGTGTGATTAGTCTCAGTGTGTTGTGTCAAGAAGGGGGAGTGTGCGGAGTACTTATTATCTGTTTAGGTACAAGGAGAGTGCTCTGGCTATGAATGAAAAGTGAGCCTTTATCAGGACTGAAATCTAACTGCAACTGTTCCACAGACCTCTTGTTAAAAATAGATCTCCTCGGAGAAACTCCGAATGCTATAGCAACCGTGAGATATCCTCCCATTTAAGCCCCCATACCATCCCAAAAATGCATCCAAACATCTTTAAAACCTGGCTGAATTCACACATTTGCTTCACATTTCTACCCCCAAAAATCAATCCCTGCCTTTCAAAATGAAATTGTTTGTATTTGTTTTCTTACAGGTTTAAGGATGTATTTTGGGTCATATTAAAACCTCTCTGCTGAATTGTGTAACTGATTTCCAAATACTTGTCCTGGTTAAAAAAAGAGAAAAGGAATCCTGGCCATAACAATTGTAAATACAACTTCTTTAATATGCAGTTCATGGCTGAAATACATAAAAAATAATTACCTTTGGTTTGTTGCCTTTCCTCTCCGGTTTAACAAATTGAGTTGTACACAAAAGTCTTGTTCCCTTCCCTGCTCTCCTCCAGTGCATTTCTTCACCACCAGTTTGCATGTCCTTGTATTCAACACTTTTTATGCTCCATTAGAGCACCTATATGGATCTCAGAAGGCACAGGTCAAGTCGCAGTTAGATCATACATGTCTTTCTCACAAAAACCTGAATTGCAATGCCAAGTGATGGGCTAACATCACAATAACAGCAATTTATTCCTCTTTTGATAAAACAGCAGTCTATTCTCAGTGTTGGATAAAGACCAGGGGCAATGCAAACCAGCCATTTATCCTAGTATTTCAGTGGTAGATCTCCTTTTATGGATTTTATGGATTTCACATTGAGACTCTTAACTGCATGGAATTTCTGTGAAGTAATGATAAGAGTTTAAAGATAGCTGGGGTTTGTCAGAAAAGGAACCCGCCTTCAATCTGTATGTGTATCCTGTAGGTACATACACCAACAATATACATTGTTAAAAAGAAATCACATAATAGAGGGGGTACAAAAAATAAAATTGGCCAAAATATATGCCTACAAAAATGCTTCAGAATAGAGTTCACTGATAAACTTGCCAACTTTTTATCTAATGACCCTGGAAATTATTGCACCATTCTTTTCCCCCCTCTGAGGAGATAACAAGTATATCAAAATGAACAACTAATTATTGTTGTTTGTTTCTCTTCTGTGCCTGTCATGTCAGTACAAGCTGGTGTCTCAAATGCAGCCTATTATCCTGTAAGGGTTTAATTGAAGGGGTCTTAAGAACACGATCCTGCAAACATTTATGCGCTGAGGCTGAATGGTGAAGCTAAATTACTCATGCATATAATTGATGAAAGGACTGGGAGCCATAGACTGTAGCATTTGCTGTTTAGTATCATTGTATAATGTCAACATTTTGCTTTAGTCCTTTTCGATCTCTACTGTAAAAAAGAAAATCATAGGGGTGGTCTTTTTCTAACATGTGCTTTATTATGAGATGTGCCTTCTGATTTATTTATTTTTTACATTGGGTTAACTAAGCATACATTCTGTTATTGAAAAAATATTTAGCTGTGTTTCTTCTCTGAAATATGTTAATCAACTTTTTAAAAGTTTGGCGCTTTCAAAATCTATCTGTATGCAATGATGTTCTCGTGTCACAAAATAATCTTTATTAAAAGCAGACGCGATGATAAATTTGCATACATCCGGTCCTACTTTACTTGGCATCTGTATAATCTCTGTTACACACATTTCTGATGGTGAGAGGTACATATTAGTGTATTGCTTGCAAGTTGAAATGAACAAGTGAATGCATTAAAAACACATTCTGAAGATGTAAAAACCACTTCTTAAAGACTGGCAACCAATGGAAACAATACTCGGGTGCAAGTTTTCTCATGGCTTATAGGCAGCTGATGGAGAGTCTTATTCATATTGAAATGACAGCTTAGGAACCACTCCTCCTCATAAGCTGCAGTAGCAAGGGCTCTGGTGTCACTCATGAAAGAGGCATACACAAGACACAAGGAGAAGAAAAATACAAAATGGGCAAGCAAGAAATATTTATATGCATTGGATCATTAAAGAGGATATTCTGAAAGTTTAAAAAGTGGGGTTTTCTAACATTGTTCAAAGGGTTTGAGAAAAAATGCAGATATTTCAGAGAAGGGAAGATTATAAAATAAGGCACAGAGATTATTTCAGTAGATGTTACAGATGTTACAAGTAAAAAATATTGTTTTCATTTATGATTACCATGCACACTCTACAGTAAACATTTCAGCTAGTGCTCAGCACACCCAGCATTGTTTTAAATGTCCATTACCCACCACCATTTTGAAGTTGCATAATGTAAAAAGACACTCTGCTCCATTTGGGGCAGCAAGGACAATTAGTCAGGTTTTCAAATGGAAAGTCCTTCTATTCTAAGATGATCCTTGTACAGCGATGGATGGAGGGCAAGGTCAAGTTCCAATGAAATCAATTCAGATAAAGGCATGTAGGAAGGAAGCAGACAAAAGGCAAAAGCCAGATGAGGTGGGATGGCACAAAGGAAGAGAGAGTAGGACAAGATCAGCTCAAAAAGGATGACAGGAGGTCTCTAGCTGTTCAGACCAAAGATGACATGATGGAAATTTGTATAAGGATGAGTGCTTATAATGTGTCCATACCAACCAATGAAATATTGAGGACTCCGCAGTTCCCTCCATAAGGTTAAGAGTAGCCAGATCAAGTACCATTAGGCACTTTTATAGTATTTCATTCTCTAATACAGCTGAATGGATGGACAGAGATAAGGCAAAATAACCAGGGATATCCAGCTAGTGTTCCAGCAGAATCCTTTATTCCATGCCTTTCTTGATTTTTAATTTATAAAATAGATTATTTTTATATTTTAACTGTGAGTCTTTTGATTGCTCAATACTAGCATCCAGCGTCATTTTTAGGGCCAAAAATGATGTTAGTCCTCACGTGTTCTTCAGAAGCATTATGAAAAAAGTCAAAATGGTAGTGACTTTAGCTAGAAGTTTCATTTTTATGTGTACTCACCTATCCAGGAAAAAAAAAGAAAAGAATAATGAGCCATGGATAATGGTAGGCTAAATGCTGTATGGTTACAGGGCTGTTGGAGAATGCAGCTTAGGGAGGAAGAAGAGGTTGTAAGGCTTGCATGTTATCCTGTGAATCTGTCTCCAATTTTCATCTAAAATCTATCAAATATGGTTCACATCCAAAACAGAAAAATCACAAATCTTGTACAAAACAACCTTAAAATTTTCCCGAAGAAATAAATTGTTGATTTGCTTCAGCAGTTCTTTTTTAAAAATACATTGACTTGATGTATTTCTATATACTAGTTAGGTTTTTTAAATGTATTGTTCAATTCAGAAATGCTTCCACTGTCCATATGACAAGCCAAAGTGACTCTTTCAACATATAGACTGAAGAAGATCAAGGTGAAGGCCCCGAGTGATAAAATGAAAGTCCTGCATAATGAGAAACATGGGATATAAATGAAATAAATGAATAATAATACATAAAAGTTTGGGGAGGGGAACTGATAATTAGCTGTGTGTAATGGAAGAATTAAGCACAACACTTGCGTAAGTGTCAAATTTAGAAGCCAGAAGTCCAGGAAATAGAAAAAGGGCCATGAATATAATTTATGTTTTTCTTAAAGTACCTACGCATATTTGTCTTCCTAGGGACACTTCATTCGTCTTTTTCTACTGTTTCCTAGTGGGAAGAGTGCATGTAAAAAGGTTAGCCAAAGACTGAAGTGTTCCTGCAAAATCTGACTTTTGTTAGCCATTGAAGATTGTCTTGAATTCACAGCATCCTCCCACTGTACTTTAAGTAAAGAAACCACCTTTTTGTTTTTAAAAGTAAGCATGTAACATGAGAAGCAATCAGATATGCTCTATACTGAGTTACACATATGCCCTTGAACAGAATGGCTGAAAAGTAGTTATGCTTAGAACAGACTTAAGAGTATCAGTGTAACTTAAGATTGCCATGACTCACTGACTGACTGCATTGAGTTTAATGGATCTACCCTAAGCATGACTAAGACTGGATTCAACCCATAGGTAATTCCCATGGGAAGTATACAGGTAAAGATGTGTATTTCATTAACCCCTTTGGATGGGAGAAACAAAATGATGTCCACTGGCTCCACTTCCAACTTCCATGAATTTAGCCAAACACCTTAATCAAGTGTACATACAACTCCCACAGGATCTTTGCATGTACAAATTGTACATGAGTAGACTGATCAGAGATTTGGTTGAATATGTGAGTTCAGTGGGTTCAGCCTTGATCCCCCTCCCATGCATTTATTTAAAACCATTCATCATCTGAATAGGACTATATTGTTTGAATTGTGGACTGACGTTGATATCACTTCTCTGCAAGGTGGCTGTTTTTAAGTCACATTATTTCGGGTTCTACAATCCCTTTCAAAAACTAATTTGAATTCAAGTGGTTACCCAGACTCGATTCATAGGCTGTTATTTTAAAAAATCATTCTTAACCTGGGTTTATCCCCCCCCCAATCTGTTCAATCTATATTTTGTATGCATAAAAGATCATTTGGGTTTTCAATGTTTATTTATTTATTTATTTATCACATTTATATCCCGCTCTTCTCACCCGAAGGGACTCAGGGCGGCTTACAACAGTGGCAACCATTAGATGCCCATACAAATCAATATAAAACAGCACATAAAACAGTTAAAACTATTAAAATACATTGTAAATTAAAATATATGTTTCAAACATAAAATCAGATCCGTTCCAGATTTGTTATCAAATGCATATATATGTGTGTGTGTGTGTGTGTGTGTGTGTGTGTATATATATATATATATATATAAAATCTGAAAGTATCAGTAACAGAGTAAACGGAACACAACAATCTAGCCATTATGTACCTCCTAAGAATGTACATAGCATCCAGATGGAGACAAAAAACAACAAATTGCAAATTGTCAAATATGCAGGTGTGAAATCACCATAGGGCCATGTTATGTCACAACCTGAATATTAAATATAATAATAATAATAATTTATTTGTTTGTCCAGTCATATGACCATTTCAAAGTGCAACTTAAATAAAAACAAGGCAAAAAGGATGGGAGGACAGCAGCTGACCTTCTGTTTGCTGTCAAAATCTTATTTTCCTGATTCTTCTTTCAGGAAATGTGCTCTTTTCTTGAAAGCTTTTAGGATAAAAAGGCTTACTCTGATTATGGTGGATCTTTCTTGTCCTTGCATTTCTGTTGGGGGACCTAAAATTAGATAGTAATGGATGTAAATATCTCTGTCGAAGTTCAGCATATGCTGGGAAGTCAGTCAAAAAATGTTTGATATCTTCCACTATTTTTTCTCCCCAGACACAAAATCTCTCATTTCTTGGGATGTTACAGTAGCGACCAGTTTGCATCATAATACCGAGTGAATATTAAATATAAAGATTGATGGATTTCATCTGAAATTCTGTTTAGGCCATAGTTGCATATTACATCTGTTGAGCTGGATAAACTTGATGTGCAAATCATCCACACCATTAATCTAAACTGTGTGGTTGCTTTTGATAGGAATTACTTGAGTAGCAAAACAGTGCTCTGGAGGATCAGTCTGGACCACATGAGAGCATATTTGGTGCCAACTACACTATCTAACATTATTTTTGTTCCAGGGTTATAAATGTCATTTCCTAACTGGTTCTATTATAAAAACAAGGAAAACATTTATTAAACTGAAAAAAAAACTTTGTTTTTGCGGGACATCCTGCAGCACATTTTGCTATAATTTTTCAATGAATTTCTCATCAGTTCTCAAAATAGCTTGTGACAGCCACCAAAATGAAGTTTCTGGAGTGTAGCAACTACTTTCAAAATAAATACCTCACCATTAAACAGGAATAACACTTTAAAACCATAGAAAAACTTGGATACATCTTCATAGAAAAAGAAATACAACAAATAGTACTTCCTTTTCTATGAAGATGTGTCCAATTTATTCTCATTTTTAATCTACAGCACTTACAGCACGTTAGAACCAAAGATGTCCCTGTGCATGCAGAAGCTAAGGGCAGTTCAATACATTTTTCTACCTGAGGCAGAAGAGGTCGAGATCCATCCATTTATCCCTCGACTTTCCCCCAAAAGTTGCATACACAGTGGTTTCCAAAACAGAGAAAATTACAATAAAACTCCAGGGAAGCAAAGTAAAGTAGAAGGCCTTCTACAAAGTTCCCACCAAACGTGAAAATGGTAGGAGCAAATGAAGTGCCTCCCCTGAAGATCTTTGGCTCAGTAAGGCTCATATGGGAAGATAAGGTTCTTCAGATAACTTGGACCCAATCTATATAGAACTGAATAGGTCATTTTATGCAACTTTGTAGATAATTGGGGGGGGGGGGGGTAACCACAGATCATGTACTTTTGGGGATGTTGTAGAAGGAAGCATCTGGTAACCCTTTATGCTATACCCATGGAAGAGAATCTACAGCTTGGTGGGACCAGGGTGTGCTCTAATGTCTGTGAGGCTTGGAAAAAGTAACCAACAGTGCTATTGGATCTCAGCTGTTCTCTGATCACAAAGGGGCTGTTTTACAACATGCACTAGGAAGCTGAGAAAAGTGAAACAGAATCAAGCACTTGTTCTGCTTGCACAACCTCTTGCATAAACTAGAACATGAGAACTCCAGCCTCCTCAAAGTGGGAATGCTTTGCCAGTCATTGTACTTTAAAGCACTAAAGGATACTACAGGGTTACCTTTCCTGAGGCTCACATTAACTGAAGCTTGAGCTTTCACAACTCCTAGCCCTCATTATCAAAAGCATGCAGTTGCCTGGAGACTTGACAGACAGGTTCCTGCCTATGGAAATCATGGCCAATCTACAAAATGCCCACATGTTCAATTTGTTCTGTTGTCATTAGAGAATTATAGAATAAGAAGGGGCCTCAAAAATCATGGTCAACTCTCTCCTCTGTGCTGAACATACAATGTACGATGCAATTATAAAATATCGTTCTGGACCCTCTACTTGTAGCAAAAAAAACTGTCAAACTGTTTGTACTATTAGGAGGTTATTCCAAATGTTTAGTAGGAGTCTTTTCCACTTCCACCTTATGACTATTGCTTCTAGTTGTGTTCTCTGGAGGAATAGAAAGACATCCTGCACTATCTTCTGTTTAACATCCCTTCAGGTGTTTAGCGGCTGCTAAGAGATCTTCCTTCAACTTCTTCTCCAGGCTAAACATATCATGTTTTCCCACTGTCATCTCTTATAAGCCTGGCTGCCAATCTGCCCATGGAGTGAAACATTGGTCCTATATAATGACTTCGCATTATCCCCTTTGAACATATTTCACTATTAATACTTCTTGTGTATGTCATAAACTGGCTCACAGCCAAGAGATTTAAGTCCAATGCTTGGCCATTTACCATGTGTGCCCATCAGAAATTGTTGATATGATAGCCCCTTCATGAATGTGAATTGTGTGGAAGGTAGAAAGAGTGTAGTTGCAATGAACTAGACCAGATGGCAGCCCACAGCCTGAGAAGACGCTGCTTTGACCCCATGCACCTGAGTTGAACTCAACAGATGCTGAGCTTTCAAATACCCAATTACTGTGGCCAACTTTAGAACATTGGAGTTAATTCCCCTTCTCTGAACCAGTTTTTTGCAATAAAAAATAGCGGTTAGTGTCAAAATTCAAGTTGGCCATTGTATGTTTTCCTAAGACACAAGTTTGAGTAGTATGTAAAGTGGGTGGGTGGGGGGGGGGGGGAGAGAGCAAGCATGGTGTAGTGGTTTGAGCATTGGACTACGATTCTGGAGACCAGGATTTGAATCCCTGCTCAACCATGAAAAAACATTGCATGGCCTTGGAAAATCACACATTCTCCACCTCAGAAAACCTTATGATAGAATCTCCTTAGGGTTACCATGAGTTGGAATCGACTTGAAGGCACCCAAAAACATGCAAAGGCATATGGTAGCATCATAGAGAACAACCAAGAGAAAGAATATAAGCATCCATAGACTGAACCTACGTCATCAGGTGCATCTGATTAAATTTGAGTTAGTGTTACTGGACGGTGATTATTTTCAGGGGACTTTTAATATAGTCAAAACCCCAGCAGATTATTCTGCTTCTGTTCCCTAAGCTTGTGCATTGGAAATGGCTTTTTAGTCCTCTCCCCCATCCCCCCACCCCATCGTCAATTAATGTAGTTTTAAAATGATTAAACATATCATGCTGTGACATCCAAAATGTCAACAAGCCCATAAACCTGGAAGACAGGAACGTAATAAAATAGGTAATGGGAGATTCAGGAGTTAATAGAGGCCCTGATGTGTGAGTGTATACAGTAGCTGTATATTGGAAACAGTGCAAGTGAAGATGGCTTAGCATTGCAAACTAAGGAAGAAAATTGTTTTTAATTAGCACCTTCATAAGAACTGCTGATTAATACTGTTTGGTTTGGTGAAAAGCTTTCAGCTGAGTAATTTGTTCAGCCATTACAACAGTTTTGTTCGAGCAGGGACTCCTGTTGTTAAACACAAACAGCAGATGATAATGGTGGAAGATGAGTTTGTCATGTAACAATTCACCTTATTGGGAAGGAAAAAGCTTTATACAAAACTCAATACAGTAGTAGGTATCAGCAGAAATCACATATTTTAAATCCTACCCAAATGACAGTGTGCCACAACAATATTTTTCCCTCCCTTTCTTTATATCAGAAAAAGATTTTATATCATTTATAAAATTATAGATACATTTTAAAAGCATTGAACAAGCACTGGGCACTTGAATAGCAAAGCTTTACATCAGGACACTGAAGTGCTAGTAGCATAAATACAAATATTTTATAACTAGACCGTAGTAGGCTTAAGGAATGGGCACGTTGTTAATATTTGTTTTCCCCTCCATAAAAAAATATTTCTCGGTTCCTTAGCCTGTAAAATTATCTTCCACGTTTCTATAAAGTGCAGCATTTAGACCCAAGATATTCCTCCAGGATGTGCATTATTCCGAACTGTATTATTATTTATTATTGACTGCCTTGGCGTAATGCTTTTCCATCCATTTGACAATTAAGACTCCAAATCCTCACTCCCATCTCGCCTAATAGGGTAACATGCATATTTCATTTCCACCCCATTGGATGTTCAGTGCAGTGTACGGAAAACAGGGGAACTTTCCCCCCCTCTCCTTTTAGAGAAGCAATGCAATAACAATGAAAGAATATGTGCATTAAATTATTACACTAACCAAGGAATTGCTGATTGGGGTGCCATAATAGAACATGAGAGGGTTTCTCTCCCCCACCCCTTTCGGCCCCCGCCCCTTTAGACAGGCCTTCGGGGTAATAACAAGGGTTGAGGCTTACGACAGAGCCAAATAAGCTTTAGACAGCATAATAGTCTGCAAAGAAAAGCCACAGAGCACTAATGTGAAAGAAGAGCTGTCCACCACATGCAGCAAAAATCACCAAAGGTCATTTTATGGTAGCAATTGTGACACAAAATTGGTGGTCATGCTACATGTCTAATACTCAGCGCAGCTTTATAAATGATGGGCCCGTAGCGATGGCTGTCATTAAGTGCTTTCATCATAATAAACTTTAAACTGTTGGCTTTATGAATCACCAGCCAGCTTCAGCTGTTCGGTGGATGGCGCTTGCGGTGCCTTAAGTGTGACAAGGCCTATTAGGAACTGCAACCATGCCTCAAGCATCCTTGGCTTTCCCACTCCTGGGGTGATTGCCGCCTATTAAACGGCATCTGGGAAGATTTTCCTCCAGCAATCTCTGATCAAGAGCTTTTTTGGGGCTTTGACCTGCATTTCCTTCAAGACTTTCTCCAAGGAGTTTTATAAGAGCAAAAAACTCCAGAGGATTTATAGCCACTTCTGATTAATACCTTTTCAGGGTGTGTGGGTTTTTTTCCCCTCTCTCTCTCTCTCTCTTTCTCCCTCTCTCCCCCCTCGTCCTCCTCCTTCCCTTTGCAACTCTCCCACTGCTACAAGGAGAAAAGCTTTCATTGTTCCTAAGGTGCTTATTTGTGACCTTTTCTCTGCTTTTCTGATTCCTTCTAACATGTTCTCAGTGAAATCCTTGGTGTGTAACCAAGACAGTTGTCGAATTGTTACAGCTTTAGAGAGAAAGTGGCTTTTAGGTATATATATATATATATATATATATATATATATATATATATATATATCTCCTCTGATTTAAAAATATCAAAAGTGATGTCACAGGATCCATTAGTACTGTTACTAACATTAGCATGCTTAGAGCCACATCATAATGGAAGCAGACATTCCAGAAAAAGTCCAGACTATAATGGCATCATAAATTCTAGAAAGAGAAAAGCAAATACTAATTGTCAGCAGCTATTTTTCCTATTAAGTGGTAAGCCAGAATTAAATATAATTCAGTGCTTATTCACAAGACTGTTTTCATATGAAGCAATGAATGGTAACCTCTACCTTCAGGCTACTGGTCCAGCTAAACCCTGTATGTGACTGGCGCACCATCAAAAACTTTCCCAGGGCCTTTCTAAACAGCCCTATATCCCACAATATCTCCTTTGAACTGGATTATCTGACTCATATAAGGTGGGATTTTCTGCCTTGATATTCTGAGATATAGGGCTGTGTGGAAGGGCCTCCAGACTTGCTTTCTTTATTTCTATCCGCCTCAACATGAAACATTATATAAAATGGTGGGGACAGTTCCAATTAATCCTATGAAATACATATATTAAAATACAAAGAACAAAGATTTGAACTGCATTATATGAGTCTAGATTACTACAAGTTTGAACTGCAGTATATGTGTCTACACTGACCTTATAATGCAGTTCAAACAGCATTGTATGGCAAGGTAGATCCAGCCTGAGTTAACAAAGCCTCTGATAAAGTAACTTCTTCTCACAAAAATCTTTTTATGCCAGACCGGCTCTCCTTTTTCACCTTGTCCTCTGCCTAATGGGAAGATTTTTTTAGTATCATTGCCATTGGGAGCATTGTGAAGAAGGGCTAGAGAAATATAGATTTTCAGTATCAGGTTGAAGCAGTGTGTCTTCAATACATGTTGCAAGCTGGGAAAGAATAGGATTCCACTCCCATTGATTTTTATGGAGCTGTATATGTCTGCCTACAACAGGCAAGGTAAACAATTGCTTAGCATGTATGAATAGAAAAACAGAGGAATGGAGAAATTAGATAAACTTGACTCACCAGCTGTCCCGAAAATGTTTTTAAAAAGTGTAGATATGGCCAGCAAAATGGGAATCAAAACAAAAGTAGAAGCTTATGAAAGAAATATCTGGATTCATTTTACCATAGAAGAAGCTTTTAAATGGTCTATAGATGAAGCCTCTGGTGACACACTGAGCTGCTGAACTTGCTGACCAAAAGGTCAGTGGTTTGAATCCAGGGAGCGGGGCGAGCTCCCGATGTTAGGCCCAGCTTTTGCCAACCTGGCAGTTCGAAAACATGCAAATGTGAATAGATCAATAGGTACTGCTCCAGTGGGAAGGTCATGCCAGCCACATGACCTTGGAGGTGTCTACGGACAAGGCTGGCTCTTCAGCTTAGAAATGGGGACAAGCACCAACCCCCAGAATCAGACACAACTAGACTTAATGTCAGGGGAAAACCTTTACCTTTTTATAGAAGGTTCCTTAAAAAAATAAGGCAAGTCTTACTTTACTGAGGGCACATCTGCAGTGTAGAATTAATGCAATTTGGCACCACATTAACTGTCATGGCTCATTGCTATGCAATCTTGGGATTTGCAGTATGGTGAAACACCAGAACTCTTTGGCAGAGAAGTCTAAAGTCCTTGTAAAATTGCAACTTCCATGATTCCACAGCACTGAGCCATAGCAGTTAGAGTGGTAGCAAACTGTATTAGTTCTACAGTGTAGAAGTACCCTTGGTATGCAAGAATTGGAATAAGAAGAGTGAGAAGAAAATGAATAGTGAATCTCTCAGCCAAATTGAAACATTTGGAGGATATGCTACTATGCTAAAATTTCTTCTCTGGGTGAAACTCCTGCAACCAACTAAAAGCTAGCATCCATGGAGAGAGGCAGCGTGAAGTTGATTCTCTTTTCTGCTATTGCCTCTCTTGTATTCTCAAATGTGTTGTTGAGTTTTGGAGGACTCTCTGAGGATGTATGGAGAGGAAAGGAAGGATAAGGACTGTTGCAGAAGTTCAATCCAGCTATTTAAATCTAATTTAAAAAATGAATTAATGTAGCAGATCTTCTGAATTGGTAATGCTGTACCAGCTGAAGATACTGAGATCTTCAGTGATTTGTGAAAGCTGGTTCTTCACATCAAGGCCCAGCATTTTAGCCCCTGCATATACATACCCTCCAACTTTCCAGATTTGGTGGGGACAGTTACAATTACAGTAGAGTCTTACTTATCCAAGCTGAACGGGCTGGCAGAAGCTTGGATAAGCGAATATCTTGGATAATAAGGAGGGATTAAGGAAAAGCCTATTAAACATCAAATTAGGTTATGTTTTTACAAATTAAGCACCAAAACATCATGTTTTACAACAAATTTGACAGAAACAGCAGCTCAATACGCAGTAATGTTATGTTGTAATTACTGTATTTATGAATTTAGCACCAAAATATCACAATATATTGAAAACATTGACTACAAAAATGGCTTGGATAATCCAGAAACTTGGATAAGTGAGGCTCTATTGTAATCATCTGTTGTCTCACTTTTTCAGATGATTTTGAAATGTCCCAGTTTCTGTCTCCTCATCTCATTCCACACTGCCCCTATACCCCATATCAGATCCCAGATTATTTGCCTATCCCAGATTATCTGGCAGTTGAGACTCATATAATCCGATTTAAAACACATAATCAGGGATTAGATCCTAGGATATAGGGCAGTGTAGAAGAGGCCTCCCTCCCATTTTTCCCCTTCACTCTAGCATTACTTCAAATGGTACAAACTGAATTTGCACTCAGTTAACATAGTGGGGAGAAAGGACAGGAGGACAGAATTTTCACCTTCTCAGTAGAGTCTGGCAATGCAAACTGCTGCAGTCTCTCCTACTTTGAGGATTCTTCCTCATGAATAATGTGTGTCACCTTGATTATGCTTAGATGTTGCTTTGTCACATATGTACCAGTTTTCATTTGTACAATATTGGAGAGTATGCATTACTCTGAATTTTGAATTATGGATAACTTAATGGATTCTTATAGGAATACATTTGTTTTTAATGAACATTTAAAGTCTATATATGGGACCATAATGTTCATCTCTGATTTACAAATTGGTCTTATTATTGGATTTTAAAAAATTGAAAATGCAATGCTGTTTAATGGAAAGTGAGCATAGAAGTCCATAAACAACCATATGTGTGTGCAGTGTTTCCTCACTTATTGCGGGAGTTATGTTCCAGGACCACCCATGAAAAGTGAAAATCCGTGAAGTAGGGACGCTTTATTTGTGTGGTTTACAATCTCACTGGCAGATAGCATCTCTGTCCCTCCTCACCTCTCAAGCATGTGCATGCCTTGTGAGGCAAAAACAAAGCTGCTTCAGCCTCCTTTTCTCTCCCTTCAGCTTCTTCCCTCCCTTCCTTCCTTCCTTCCTTCCTTCCTTCCTTCCTTCCTTCCTTCCTTCCTTCCTTCCTTCCTTCCTTCCTTCCTTCCTTCCTTCGGCTTCTCCTTAGGAGGGAAGTAGAAAGAGGGTGGGGACGAGAGAGAGGGCCTTCTCGGCTGTGGCTCCCTGGCTCTGGAACTCCCTCCCCAGGGAGATTAGGTTGGCGCCCTCCCTACCATCCTTTAAGAAACAATTGAAAACCTGGATGTTTGGGCTGGCCTTTGGAGAGACAGCTATTAGATGACCAGCCTCATTATAATTCTATTCTGAATGTTATTAGGTTCCTTTCATCAGGGTATTTTAATCTAATGATTTTATCTTATATTGCTGCTATAGCCCCCCCCCCCCACCTTTGAAGTTGACTGAATTGCATTGGTGGTTGTTTGATATTATTACTGTTGTATAAACCTTTGTTTTAACTTCTGTTTTATCATCTTCTTGTGTTTTAAACTGTGTATATTGTTAATGTATTTGTGCTGTTACTTTTGTAACATTGTGAGCCACCCCAAGTCCCCACGGGGAGATGGTGGTGGGGTATAAATAAAGTTTTTTTTAAAAAATTATTATTATTATTATTTTATGATTTATACTATTATTTAGTGTTTATTAAAAAATGCAAAACAGTGAGGGCACGAAAAGTGAACCACAAAGTAGTGAGGGACCACTGTATATACTAAATACATATTTTTATCTATCCATCCATCCATCTACTCTATATTGTCAAAAACTCTTTTTAAGACTGTGTAACTCATGAATTCAATAGTAAACCCCTAAATTCTAATATTACGAGAGGAATTTTCCCCTTGGTAGCCTTTGTTGTTTGCCTGTACCTTTCCATTTATCTTCTATTTTCTGTAAACAAACATCCCTAAATGCTTCACTTTGCTGGATTTCTACAATACTATGATACCCTTTTTAAAATGGAAGATCAAGCCCTTATGTGATATTCAAACACATTTACACAAACACGTTTAGAGGCATGACGATATTTTGTCCTTTTCTTGGAGATTCCTTTTGCAAATCATTTTGAGGACACGTTATTGAAGTCTAAATATTGGAAAATAGGCAGTTCTACTAATAACTGAAGACTTTTGATTGGGATGGGACATGTTGAGGTACCAATTGGCAGGGGAACATTATCCCTCCATAGCAATCCAGAAAAGAGTCTGAGATGTTATATCCAGTTTAATTTCCCAAGTGGTTTCATGAAGTAATCCCAAACTGGCCTGAAAATGGTCTTTAAAGACATCCATTATAGTGTTGCTACTAAAATATAAAACTTGTCATAAAGATTTCATGAGCCAGATTATACATTGGTTCTCTCTCTTTGCTCATTCGAAGTCTTTTAATTTAGATAAATCTTACAGTAGTTTCGAGCAAAATCATATTAGTGTAAATAATACATGGTTAGGGATCACTCATCTATGAACATGTAGTATTTAATTTACAGGGCTCCTACATTTCCAGATCTCTTTTAACCAAGAGGATTAATCACTTTGTATTTATGTTTGTATTACAGTTTGCTCTGGAAAAAAAGGTAGAAATCCACCAACCGAGAGCTGGGCCGTGCACCTTTATTCCACATCAAGAACCCTTTTGCCTTTCAGGCTGACTCAGGTGGTGGTGTCGTAATGCTAAAAGCTTTAAATGTGTAAAAACCTGCTTAATACTCCTATTAGCGACTCTTCTAATCCATGAAATGTAATAGCAGAAGTTTTAGATGAATGTCTCAGAGGTGGACCATTAAAAATAAATTGCCCAACCTTAGGGAGATTAGAATTAGTCTCCAGCGAGAAGCACCTTGGGGTGGTTGGGTGTGGAGCCAATTCTGAAAGCCTAAATTCCTATCAAGAACAGCATCAGGCTTTGCATTCTTACTAATGAAGAGACAATAGCAGCAATCATTAGCCTTAGCTGTGGGTTTGTTTCCTCTAGGAAGCAAATATGCAAAGTGAAGGGAGAAAAATTAATCATGGCAGTAGGATTCTTGATTTGAAACGCCTTTGATTTTGCAACAGAACAGGGAGGGAGGGAAGAACTCCTAGTAAACAGTAAACAAAGTACATCAAAGTCGGAAGAAGCAGTGAGGAGCAATTATGGCGTGTTTTAATTAACAGTAATAATGCACAGAACATTGACAATGTTGCACCTTTTCATGTTCAAAAGGCTTTGCAAACTAGCTAATTAATGCCGGCAACAGCTGTATGAGTCTTCCCTCACTTTGCTCCTTTTTTTTGGTATAGGCTGGTGAGGTGCAGAGGTAAGTGACACGGCCAAGGCCATAGGAGGAGATGTCAGCATTCTCTTCTGATCCCAACAGTCAGAAGTGAACAATGGTCAGAGTATAACTAGGTTGACAGCCATTGATTCAAATAAGAGTGGCTAAAAGATGGATATTATGTATCAAACTATGCATGGAACCTTGCAAGAGGTTTCCATATGAGTGTCATTTATACACTACTTTCCCCTCTAGTGAGCCACAGGCAGCAGCAGATAAGGTAGGGATGAGCTTTCCTCATCCCTACTTTATCTTCATAACAACCTTGGGAGGTAGATCAGATGAGGTGAAAAAGAGAGGGAGGTTGACCTAAACTCACCAAGTGAGCATCATGATTCAGTGGGAAGTCATACTATACAGTTTTAACACTTTAATCCCACTTTATCGGCCATAGCTACATCCTTTGGCAGTGGTTCTCAACCTGTGGGTTCCCGGGTGTTTTGGCCTACAACTCCCAGAAATCCCAGCCAGTTTACCAGCTGTTAGGATTTCTGGGAGTTAAAGGCCAAAACATCTGGGGACCCACAGGTTGAGAACCATTGTCCTATGAATCTTGAGGATTGTAGTTTAGCAAGTCACTCTGGTCGGTTATTTTAAATAATCTTCCAAGAACCCTACATGGTAGAACCTTGGCATGATTTGTTTAGAAGAGCTTTGCTTTTGACCCTGGCTAAGGCTGAGGCTTGTCCAAGGTCTCTCAGTGGGTTTCTATGGCCAAGCAAGCATTGGTCTGCAGTCATAGTCCAAGGTGCCAACCACTACACCATGCTGGTTCTAATACTGTCAAGAGATTCCTTAAAATCAAATATCTACCTTCCTATGACTTAAAACCTATAGACTTTGTCCTCTCCTTTGGGGCAACCAAAACAAACTTGTACCCACCTGTCTTTAGCTGTTGAAAGGGTGTGATCATATCACCACTCAGTCTTCTCTTTACCAAACTCAACATGCCAACTCCTTCAACATTTTCTCATTTGTCTTGATCTTCATACCTCTTATCATCCTGAATGTCCTTCCAGAACCTGATCCAACTTTTCTATGTCTTTGTGTGTCTTCACCTGTTGACTTGCTGTTATCCCATGTATCCTTTTTAAAGGGAGGGACCTAGAACTAAACACAATATTCCAATCAGCCATGTTCCATTGAAGGGTGTGGTTATGGGGGGCAATGAGGACATTGAGGGCATTTCTTTGAGGATATTACACTCAATTCTATTCCCCCCCTCCAAACCCCCCCCCCCTCACATTTTGTACCCAAATTTCTCAACTTGCAGTGATTTAAAACTTATCCATAGGGGATATTGTCCAAGACCTCACCAGTGATATTTGAAACCACTGTTAATAACAAACCTTATATTTTAACTGAAAGCATACCATAAAATCACCTAAGGACCTAAAGAAGCCCGCAAACACTTCCAGAAGAGGAATATTTTCTGAAGCATAGGTAAATGGGACTATGGATATTAAGTCTTTGAATAAAGGGACTGTACTGTATTTAGAAATATTATTTAGACATCCAAGGAAGCAGACAAAATTATGTAGGAACTGCAAACACAGTAAATATAATAATCCTAGATATTAATGGGATGCAGTATCTCACTTTCTGTAGTGCAAGAAATTTGGAGAAATTTCATTTGGGTGGTAGAATTATAATTGGAGGGCAATGCACTCATTCTCCCAGCTCCCTTCAGGCTTTCCAGTTTTGTGACTCCTGTACCTTTATCATTGGTTTGATTGGTAAGAATTAGCTGGGGGAGGTTTTTCACAGACCTGGAGATAGGCAAGATGATCATCTGTGAATGGCCTCTGCTTAAGACCCTGAGCAAGACAGAGCTTAGAAATCACCCTCCACCCCACCCCACCCCTACCACCGCATACCAGTCAGCTTGTAGAAGAGGGAATTTTCCCCATATAGTTCCAAACAAATAAACCCCACACCTCAAAATTAGCCAGTCTCAAGAATTTACAGAGAGGTTCACTTCTACAGCCCATGTGAATTTGGGAGTATCACTTACCTCCCCCTCTTGCTTTATCTATGAACAATTAGCACCATTGGGAGTAGGGTGGGGTGTATTTGATATTTAGTACGATAAAGCCTCAAATAACAGAAGCAACAATAGTGTCATTGAGCGTGAAAAATTCATAGCAATCATCAGGCTTATTGTATACATTGACTAAAGTAGAACCAATAGAATTTACCTACATGTGGATTCACCATTTATCAGTTTCTTTGCCTTGAAAAATTCCAGCTCCCATGTTGTACCCTTGGAGAACTCTGTTTTTAAGTGGTTTTTATACAGCTTTTATCTCAAAGGTGGATCAAGGCTCCAATCCACCAGAAGAGAGCACAATTCCTGTTTGGAATGATGCTGATCTGGATCTGGTGTCCAGTCAGACTAAAGAAGGATACTGTTGTGATCCCATTTAACTGCCATCATTCCATCTTATGCAGTTTAATGATATGCTAGGGCTTCTAAATTCTCATTCCTTAACTCCATATCACAGGATTCCATAGGATTGAACTATTTATTTATTCTGTCAGAAGCAAATTGAGAATACAGTTATAATGTATAAAAAACCACAAAGTTAAAAACTTGGCATTATGCTAAATTTCCTTTGACCAGAAGCTGGCCACTTCAAGTGCCTCTGGCGTCTGTAAGAAGGTCCTTCATTGTGCATGTGGCAGGGCTCAAACTGCAATGTAGTAAGTGGTCTGTGGTTTGCCCTTCTCCACACTTTCATGTTGTGGACTCCACTTTATAGCCCCATTTCTTAAGATTGGCTTTGCATCTCGTGGTCCCAGAGCACAGTCTCCAGGGGCTGTGTTTCCCCCTTTCCCAATGTGTCTTCACATATGATCTTAACAGGAGAGAGAGGCTACTTTCCCTCCCCATTTCTTCCTCCTTTTCTGCACCCCCTGCCCTCTCTGCCCCCCTCCCCAAAGCATCCTCTCGCACTAGTTATAATGCCTGGCAGGCACTCTACCAATATGGGTAACAGCTCAGGTTTCACCAGGGGGAGATTTAGCCCTCCTGCGGGCAACCTTCTTTCCATCTCATCAGCCTTTAATAGGGTTCTTTGTTTCTGCCCCATGGGAGGAAAGTAATCCCTACATCCTTTCCACACCTGGTTTGGGAAACAGCAAACTTCCACCTCCAATCTGACACCTTGAAAAATGGACCAATTTGCTGAGACGTTTGTCCTTTGCAAGGGCTAAACCCGGTGGCCTTAATTAGTTTGCAGGCTATCAAGGCCTAAGCCCACCTGTTGGAGAAGGAAAACAATGGTGAACCTGGATGCCAATGAGGGCGTGTCAGTCCCGCACAATAATGCAGGGCAGAATATTGGATGTAGGCCTGGAAACCATCAGATTAAGTGGGAACAATTCCTCCTGGCCTAGGGGTGCCTCTACACTGTTGAATTAATGACGTTTGACACCACTTTAACTGTGTGGCTTAATGCTATGGAATCCTAGGAGTTGCAATCTTACAAGGTCTTACCTTTCTCCATCAAAGAGTGCTGGTGCCCCACCAAACTACAACTCCCACGATTCCATAACTTTGAGCCAGAGCAGTTAAAGTGCTGTGAAACTTGACAATGTAGACGCACCCTTTGATTTCACAATTTCTCAGCATGTCCTCCACTTGTCCAAGTTTGGCAAACACGGTCCTGATTAATTGTCTCCTGTCCCACATGTTCAGCTGCTTTTTAAATATTATGATTTTTCTCTTCTCCTGCCACTTCCACACTTTCCCCTCAGTTGTCTTGAATAGGTGTAAACTGATTTCAAAGTGCAAAAGTATATGGTTCTCAATTAGCTCAAGAGGGTGGCAAGACATCAACAACATCGGGTGGGGGGCCAAGATGGCAAAAGTTATTAACAAGGAAGAACATACAGACTAGATGATGATACAGCTGCTTGCCTTTGCTTGAACCTACTGGGAAGGACTAGGTTCCACCTCCTCCTGTCTTCTCCCTTTATTGAGTGAATTGAGTTTTACTACAAACAACCTTTAAATTTGAACTGTTTGCATTAGTTGAAGTAAACTGAATATGAAAGATGACTGGGATATAATGTGTTAAAGGGCCCCTTGTGTACCCTGTTTCCCTGAAAATAAGACCTAGTAGAGGTTTTGCTGAATTGTTAAATATAAGGCCTCCCCTGAAAGTAAGGCCTAGCAAAGTTTTTGTTTGGAAGCATGCCCACCAAACAAAACACCAGAGCATGCAGGATTGGTAAATGAACATACTATCTATTGTTGTACATACAATAATGGTAGTAACAAGAAATTCTTGATAGGATTCACAGTTTGTCTGGTTATGTTGGTTTGTGATGACAACTATTGTACAGTATATAATAAATGTTCATTTTTTGTTCAACAAAAAATGTGAATTTTTCTTCATGGAAAAATAAGACATCCCCTGAAAATAAAACCTAATGCATCTTTGGGAGCAAAAATTAATATAAGACACTGTCTTATTTTTGGGGGGAAACGGTAGAAAGTATCACTGAGCTTTCCCAGCTGAAGTGTCAAAATGCCAAATCTAACAATGAACTGAATGGTCTCATCTGGTCTTCTCACATAACTGCCTAATTGAAATCTGAGGTCATCCTTCAAGTTTCTCCTCCAGCATCCTTACCAAAGAAAATGAAGTACAGTACGGCCCCTGTATTATCGGAATACGTTCCTGAATTTACCATGGAAACTGGGAACCACGGATAATAGCGAACCCTATCTTTTACATTTAGTATTGTGTTCTGTTATATTGGCTTTATGTTCCATTCAACACTAAAATATAATAGAGTGGTAAAATAAGGATGGCAAACATTTTCCAGTCCAAAGGCTAGCTTTGGAGGTGTTCTTTGGATCTGCAATTCTAGTGAGAAATATATGGACGGAACTTGAATTGTCAGTGTATTTTTGCTAAAAGGTGATGCTGCTGGTAATTAAATCTTAGTAGATGCTTTTCAGACTTTTAGAAGCAGGGGCTACTATGGTGTATGACAGTGGTTCCCAACCTTTTTTTGACCTGGGACCACTTTGACCAGGGACCACTCTCCAACATTGGTACCAAAAGGGTTATGAATAAGTTTTGGTCAACTTTAGATTTTGTTTGGTTATTTGTGGTGCTGATTCAGAAAACTGCATTGGATAGACTATATCAGCTCTAGTTTCTGATCCAGAACATATGCCATCCAGCAGTCGACATTTGCACACTCACAGAAAACTGTATTTCATAATCTAGAGCTGATGTGGTCTATCCAATACAATTTTCGGAATCAGCAACCCAAACAACCCCAGGAAGAGGCCTAAAAACGAAGACACCAAGGCGCCAATGCTTCCAGGTACCACATGGAACAGCTCTGTTCAGGAGGAGAGAGGAGAAGCAGCAGCCAGGAGCTTGTTGTTGCACCTTTAGTGGGTAGTTAGCCTCTCCCCTCCTGACATCCCTGTTCCTTGGCACTATAAGAAGGTTTCGCGACACCAGTTGTTCTTGTTGCAATAGTAGTAATGATGAGGCCGCGGACCATATTTTAGTTTTTGGGGACCACTGGTGATCCACGAACCACAGGTTGGGAACCACTCATGTATGGCTTTGGGTTGGGATTCTCAGGTAGACCATCATACCCCCAGGACCTGAGGTTCCTCACATTTGCTATACAGCACAACTCCTGTATCCTAAAGAAATATGTTCCTGAACTTACTGTGAAAACAGGAAACCATGGATAATAGTGAGCCCAATTGAAATGAATGACTTCAGCTGGACATTACAAATAGAGTCACCCTGGAGGACCTAAAAAATTCCTACAGAGGATATATTTTGTTGGATGCAGTTAGCTGAAACCGCAGGTCCTGGTTCTGCAGGGACAGGGGTCATATTGTGGGGAGTTGTTTTTAAATGGTGACACCCCATCTCTGGAATGCCCTTCCCAAAGAGGATATAATCTTATTTTTGGCAGTTTGAGAAGAACATTTTAATTTTCTCAGATATTTTAATATCTGTGTTTGTGCTGTTCAATATTGGCATCTTCTTTGTTGCTGCTGATTTTACATGTTGTAAAGTTTGCCACTGTTTTTATTATGTACTGTTTCTCAACACAGTTTATTGCCATATTTTATGTTTTTAAAATATCTCTGACTTTATTACAAAAGACAATTATACTTAGTAAGGTAGAAGGCAGTAGACCATACATAATACAGGTGGATAGACTCAGTCAAGGAAGCCAAAACCCTGAGTTTGTAAAATCCATTGGGCTACTTGTTGTTTGTAAGGGTATTGGTAACAAAATGACTTGGAAATTTCTTAATTCATAGTTGAAGTCGACTTGCTAACAGTTAACAATAAAAATAACAGAAATGAAATAAATAAACATGAGCAGAATGAAATGCCTCTACAAATTTTAATTTAAAAAATACAGTATCCAGTAAAGGGTACACATTCATATAATGGTGTTCTATGGGTTGATTTTTGTGTGTATCAGGAGCGACTTGAGAAACTGCAAGTTGCTTCTGATGTGAGGGAATTGGCTGTCTGCAAGGATGTTGCCCAGGGGATGCCTGGATGTTTTGATATTTTTACTATCCTTGTGGGAGGCTTCTCTCATGTCCCCTCATGGGGAGCTGGAGC
This sequence comes from Anolis carolinensis, assembly GCF_035594765.1. NCBI lineage: Eukaryota > Metazoa > Chordata > Lepidosauria > Squamata > Anolidae > Anolis > Anolis carolinensis. Next base: position 25,080,226 of record NC_085841.1, on the reverse strand, counting down.
TGACAGAGGGAGCTCATCCACGCTCTCCCTGGATTTGAACCAGCAACCTTCAGGTCAGCAACCCAACCTGCAAGTCTGCAGTCCTGCCGGCACAAGGGTTTAACCCACTGCGCCACCAGTTGATATAATCTGAACACATTAGGTCACCGTTTCAAGGAAACATACTTATGATTGTGCCTCTTGATTCAAATGAAAAAATCATCCAAGTTTGTCTTCAAACTTTCTGGCACTAAATCACTTTTCTTGCAAGATTCAAGAATGATAGATAGCTGCTAATACATTTTAAAGGAAAAATTAAATTGTCATCTGTTCTGGGAATGTTATTAAATTCACATTCTCAACTGCAGAAATTAGTTAAAAATAGAAACCTGAGTCTTGACGGCACTAGAATTTGCCGCTTTTGTAATGTTTGCAAGATTTCCTACTAGGAATCCTATTAATAAGAAATGAGTTTGAGAGAGGGTTTTGAAAAAATAAAACAAATGAAACCAAAATCCTCCTGTTTTGAAGAATTATTTCGGCCAACGGTTTACAAACCCGTCAAAGCTCCAGAGTGGTAATTCATTATAAATGCTGCATATAACGTTTTGAATTAGAATTGCCCAGGGTGAGCTTGTAAACTTTTTAATGCACTTGTGTGCTATATGTCTAGGAGAAACAATTGCAGTGACAGCCTATCCTTCATAATCCCTCTCTTCAGACTTATCCGGACAAAAGAATCTAAATACTGAAGATGTTGTGTGGGAGGAGAAACATTTTCCAAACAAGGGGTTTCTCCATTCCAGGCCAGGTAACAAAGAAGCCTCAGGAATTTTCCTGGGTCTTGGTCAGAGCTGGCCTCTGGGTCTTAGGGCCACCTGCTGCTTAAGCCATCGGTCAATAGATTAACTGCAGCTATTACTAAGTGCTTAGAAAAGCAGGTTATGTGGCAGAGCAAACAAAATCAACCTGCATTTAACACATGTTAATTCAAAATTTAATAAATGGGGGATGGAAGGAGGGGGCGGGTTGCTCAGAAGGAACCAAGAAGAACAAAAAGAGGGGTACGCATTCCATACCCATGGAGATTTTTAAATTTTTTTCAAGCAAAGCAGTAGCAAAAATTAAATTATTTGCCTCTTTTTAAGGAGAACGTCTCTGACTCCTTAAAACTGAATTCAGTTGTGTTTTAGAAGTATTTCCTCATGTTAGCAATATGTTTTGCCTTATAAGCAATATGTAGAGAATCACTGAATCATCAGAGTTGGAAAGAACCTCAAGGCCACTTGATCTAACTACTTAATCCAACTACTATTTGAAAGTAGCTCATTCAAATACTGTTTAAAAACCTTCAGAGGTGGAAAGTCCACCGTTCTCCAAGGCAGTCTTGAACAACTTTTGTAGTAAAATAGAAGATAGCTCACCAATATCTTAAAAACAGGGTAAAGTTCATTAAAATTACAACAAATAATTAGTTCAATTTAAGAAACTCAATGTTAAAACAACATGATATTCAATAAAAACATAGTAAAAGGGATAAAAACAAATTAAAATGTAAAAAGAGATAAATAACACCACTCCAGCATATTGTATTAATATTAACATTGTATTAATGTTAACTAGTTGGTGTTTTTAAGGCTAATTCATGCATTATATTTAGGCAAATCTTATTTTATTCTAACAAGGGCTAATGCAATAAATATGGAGTTACATAATGAAACTTACAATACAGTAGAGTCTCACTTATCCAACATAAACGGGCCGGCAGATAATAAGGAGGGATTAAGGAAAAGCCTATTACACATCAAATTAGGTTATGATATTACAAATTAAGCACCAAAACATCATGTTTAACAACAAATTTTACAGAAAAAGTAGTTCAATACGCAGTAATGCTATGTAGTAAATACTGTATTCACAAATTTAGCACCAAAATATCACGATGTATTGAAAACATTGACTACAAAAATGCATTGGATAATCCAGAACGTTGGATAAGCGAGTGTTGGATAAGTGAGACTCTACTGTATTATCAAAAATGATCTCAAAGTATATTTTCTAGCTTTTGTTGACACAATTTTTTCAATAACTGTAGTAAAATCATCTTGTATAGCTAAATCAATGCACAAAATTGCTAGATGATTAAGTTGCTCTCGACTAGTTGTGCTTCTTTGCCATTTTTTCAATCAACAGCAATGAATATACTCCAGGTTTTTGTGTCAACTTTAAACAAGCTATCCAAGGTGCTGAACATTCACTGTGGAATAAGTTTCAGTACCTTGCATAGCTCTTTTAAAATTCAGACTCAATTTGATAGCAAATTCACCATTCCATTGATATGAAAGCCGTGATGGTAGTCCCATAATGCATGGGCATTCTCTTGTGTGCACATCTCTGCCTGTGTGTGCCACAAACTTTGATAAATGGGTGGATGACGATGTCCCTCTTGCCATGACAAAGTTTTTTTTTATGTGTAATCAACTTTGCCCATGTTTTTACAATAGAAGCAATGAGGAACTGACATTTATAACCCAGGAACAAACTAACATAAAAACCCATGTTCTCTGAGTGCAAGGACATACAGAGATTCGAAGAGCCAAATCTTCTGGCCCAGAACTGGAATATTCCTGCACTTTTTTATCTCACTTTTTTTTTTTTGGCTTTGTAGCGATTCCTCCCATGTTTTCAGCTGATGTCATCTAGTCACTTTCTATTCTGGGATAAAGGTACTATGTGGATGGGCCTAGAGACTAGACAATGAACCAGTGGATTCAATTATAAGAAAAGAAATCCCACCTGGACATCAAGATGGATTTCTTGACTGTCAGAACTGTTTCACAGTAGAGTAAACTGCATCAGAAGGTGGTTTAGGGTTTTTTTCTAGAAATCTTTAAATAGATGCTGGATGGGTCATTTTTGGGGAATGCTTTAGTTGTGTATTTCTGCATGACAAGGGACTGCACTTGGGCATTGCACTCCCCTTTGGCTTTATGAGCTCTATAATTTTATGATTCTTTGATTCAAATAGTTTGTATGTCATTGTTTCTTTTCTTAAAAGTCTAATTTTTGTACTGAAGTTATCAAATTGTGGGTGAATTTGAGACTTTCAGACAGAAAAACAAGAATGCCTAAATGTTTTTTTTAAAAAAAAATGCAACCTATGGCTACAAATTCATGATGCAATACTATCACAACCTAAACATGCATTAGCAAGTGTAAAAGGAACTTTTAATAGAGGCAAACAGTTGAGATGATTGAAAACAATTTTAGTGCAAATGGGTAAGGTTTAAATTTAAATAAGTAGGTGGATATATTTCAAAAATTGCCCATTGTAAACTAGGTGCAGTTCTTGTAAAATAAAAGCTCTAAAACAAACCATTGAAATTCAGCTTAACTATTACTTTTCCTTTGCATCCTTTTGCTCCCCAGGTTTGCTCTTCTTTCAACACATTTGATAAATAATCCTGTTCACACAAGTAAGCAACAGGTTGTCCTGTGGTCTTTTCATAATATTCTAACATATAGTATTTCATACAGTATTTCATTAGTTCAGATCATCTTCCTTCGCATTACTGAAACAGGTGTAAACTAAGACAGCAGTAGCACTGCAATGTTTATTCTTGCAACAACTTTGTTTTGCAAATATGGTGCATGACCATGCCAGAACATCCAATTATTTATGCATTGACAAGGCTACAAAGTTCATGATGTAGCAGAACAAGAAGGGCAATTGCATTTTTTTGTATGCCTTCAAGTCATTCCTGACTTATGGCAACCCCAAGGTTTTCTTCAAAAGGGAAGGCTGAGGGTATGGCTTGCCTAGAGTCAAGCTACGACTTCCATGGTCATATAGGGATTTGAAACTGTAAATTCATAGTCCAACACTCAAAGCAATACACCATGCTGGCTCTCAGTGTGAAGCCATCCCTTTCCTTTAATTCTCAACCTTTGGTCCTCTAGATGCTTTGGACCTCAGCTCCCACAATTCCCGATGGTTGGTCAAGTTGGCTGAGGCTTCTGGGAGTTGAAGTCACAAACACCTGCAAGACCAAAGGTTGGAAATCACCGCTTTACCTCATTGCTTCTATACATTTGGACCACCATATGATTTGGACTTCAGTTCCCAGAAGCGCTAGACAACATGGCAAATAAACCCGTGAAAGTAGTGAAGTGGAAAGATAACCATTGTTTGAAGATCTTAAAGTTTATGCATTATGATGTCTTATAGCAATCTCCCACTAGATTTGTCAGTCCCAGGATTGCCCAAAGCTGGCTTGAGGTTTCCAAACCAAGAGGAAAGGATGGCCCATGATGAAGTCATTATCCTTTTTTATCTATAGTGGTTGATGTTTTGTACTATCACTTCGTTTAATCTTGGTTATTATGTGTTTTACTGTATGCGATGTTTTAATTGCTTATTTTATTTGATTGTCGTATTGTTGTTTTTAACTCTCTATGTCCGTTTGTAACTGTTATATTTTGTTTCTGCTTTGAGCATGGGCCCATGTTAGCCGCCCCGAGTCCCTTCGGGGAGATGGTGGCGGGATAGAATAATAATAATAATAATAATAATAATAATAATAATAATAATAAGTGCCGACCACATTTGCTTATTACTTGTCATTCAAACTGAAAGAGAGAGAGAGAGAGAGAACATATTTTCGTGTTTAGAAATTAAGATAGAACTCTTAGCTAAAGGGTTGTTTGCAGATCAAGGTGAAATGAGGGGGTTGCTCCTTCTCACCTACTTAAGGATTATTAAATGTTCATTTAAAGAACATTTCATTTAAAAACATTTAATCTGGCACACTTGATTTTACCCAGAAGGTGGATACAGAGCAGAGCACAGGGTGATCCCTGGCAAAACAATGAGAGAAAGGAGGGAAAGAGGAAACTAATGGACTAAACACATATACCTCCTCCCTGAGAAGTCTTTGCAAGTTGCAGAAACAAGTTAATTAATCCTGATGCTTTATTAGCTGAGCTGGGGATTTGCACCCAACCTCTCGCTTTTGAGCTGACCTCCCACAACTACAAGAATTGCACCCTTGTCTCCCAGAAATGACCCACCAAAGCTGGAGACTCAGGGTCAGGCCTTGAGATCTGGTAACCCTACCTCTTGGCACCTATGATGTTTACTACTTCACCTCATTCTTTCCTTTTATCTAATTTAATTCCAGTTTTGGATTTAAAATACAAATTAGAGAAAGGGAAATGTGTTGTTGGTTTTGTAAGCTCCCTTGTGCGAGCTTTCCTCTGACTATATCTCTCTTAAGTAAATAAACATTGGTGAATTTCCAAGTGGATGTGTAAATGTCCTTCCTGTTTTCATTATATATTTTTATTACTGTTGTCAGGGGATGAATGTAGAATGACAGTACAGATAGTGATTGAAATAAATAAAAAATGTGTTTTGAGAAAATCCTCGGCAGCCTCATCACACACTCCACAAAGACACTGCCAAGCAGTTTGCCTGAGCTCCCCCATGGTTTCTGACACAGTAGGGCAGCATTTAGCCTTATAAAAACACAGATAAGATAAATGGTTTATTGTCGCACAGTAGGTATTGCTACTCTATCAGCCACCATCCTGAAGTCTGAGCTGATAGCTGCAGCAAGATACTTTAATGCCACTGATATATCTCCTGTTTCTCACCCCCCCCCCCCTTTTTCCCCTTTTTTAAAAAAATCATTTATTTTGGATTCACAAGATGGGTCAAAGTAACCACACTGCCTCCTATATTTCTTGCCTGTTATCTAAGATCAGCAGGGAGAGTGAGAGTGAGTGAAGGAAGATGGAGGTTGCTAAGAAGCTGCCTTGTCCATTTGTCCCAGGTTCTTTAAATCAGAATTATAGAGAGTTAAAAAAAATACTGGGGAGGGCAGGGAGAGTTGGGGAGGGAAGTTCGATCCAATATCAAAAGAGAAACTCTACTTTTAAGTGCCGACTTTTTAATTCTTTTCTTGGCAAGGCTGTTACGACTTCAGGAAATGCTCAAAGAGCTAGAAGTTGCAGAGGTACTTCCAACAATTGAATCACTGAATTAGGAAGGAGGGCAAACTGATTGTTTATTTACATATATTTATTGGCTATTTTGTTGATTAGAAATGTAGACAAATTGTCTTCCAGATGTTCTTATTGCAACCTCTACCATTCCATTCAATTGGCCAGGCCAATGTACTGTTTTCTCCATTTCTGATTAATGCCTCCTCCCTGCAACATTTCACAGATGAACAAGATGGCAAAAGGTGTTATCAATGAGAGGAAACGTACAGACTAGGAGAGATTGTAGGGTTTGCTTTGGCTTGAGCCAATGGGAAAGGTAAGATTTTGATTTTTCCTGCCCCAATCGCTGAATTAATTGAGGACAAGTTACTTTTGTACTACTGAATTCACTCAATGGGAGAGAGTAAAGGAGGTGGAATCTTGCCCTTCTCAGTAGGCTGACCCAAAAGCAAACAGCAGAACCAGCATCTAGCTTGTATGTTCTTCCTCATTAATACCTTTTGCCATCTTGGTCACTCTCCAATATTGTTGCTGTCTCTCCACTCTCCTGAGCTAAATGAGAACCATATACTTTTGCACATTGAAGTTAGTTTACACCAATTCAAGTCAACTGAGGACAAAATGGGGAAGTGGAAGGAGAAGAAAGAAACCATAATATTTTAGAAACAGCTGAAAATATGGGTCAGCAGAACATTAATCAGGACTATGCTTGCCAAACTTGGACAACTGGAAAACATGATGAGAGAGAGATTTGGTGCTACCAAAAGACAGATTCCTTGTACAATCTAGAAGACTCCAATTTGTTCCCATTTTTACTTGAGTCTAATGCACACCTTCTTTGGTGAAATTATGTTGCCAAAATTAGGGTGCTCATTAGATTCAATTGAGCATTCATTCAACAAGAGGACAACAGGCCCAATGACGTAGGCAAGGTCATTTCAGGGAGGTGGGTAACGGAATGGGCAACAGGCAAGGGAAGCTGTGACCGTCCATCAATACAAAATCCCAACTGCTCATTTAAGAGGCCTTCAAAGCCTCCAGTTGGGGTTCGCACATGTAAACCAGCCAAGGGGGAGGTTTTGAAATCCTTGTAAATGACGCCAGTTGGGAACTGAGTGAGGCTGACAAGTTTACCAGCCTTTGCCCAATGGAGGGGAATGGCTTCCTCTTGCCTGTTGGCCTTTCCACTACATGCCTTCCTACACAGTTGGGCCTGTTGTCCTCTTATTAAGCTTGTTATAGGCTCCACTCTTACACTCCTCCAGCTGTTTCTGTGGCTTCACGCCGGCATAGTTTGGGTCGTGCTGGCGGAGGGCTGTTTTTTGTCCTTGGCACATTACATTAGCCAGCAAATACATCTAATGATGCTGCATTAGACTCAAGAAAATATGGGAATTACATCCAGTGCATTCAGGACTGATCTTGCCAAACTTGGACAGATGGAAGGAATCCTGAGAAAAATGTGGTGTTGCCAAGAAACAGATTCCTCTATAGTCTGGAAGACTATTTTATCCAGGCCATTCAGCTGTTAGCCCTACTGTTAAAAACTACTGGTGGTAGATCTACAATACATCCATACAGCTTATTAGGATGAACCGAGCTCCCTTTATCTGGGAGTCATCTCTGTTCATGGAGCTGCATCTCCACTCCAAACTACAACTATCTTAACCCAGCCTTTTTGGTAGAGATGGTCGGGTATGTTTCTTAATCTAAATTGAACTTGAAAGTAATAGAATGCTGTTTGGCTGACAGTACTTGAAAACTGCAGGTGGTCCTTTGTAGAGATTAGAAAAGTGCAGCTCAGGTCCAGGTTATCTGAAAGAACGTATTCTCCCACATGAACCTACCAGTGTTTTGAAATCTTCTGATCTTTCTCCTAACACTGAACTCCCCTCCTGGAACCTTCTTTTCTACAGGCAAGTAAAGACTTTTTTGTTTCAACAAAACAAAGAAGAAGAATGGAAGAATGGAATAATACAAGGAGAAAGGTTCTTGTTTAATGTACTGGATTTTCTATTTACTGTTTTGCTTTTAGTGGTTTATATTTGAACAGGGTTTTTTTAAAAATACTTTAATTCCATTATAATGTTTGTATGTTGTAAATTTTTCCCTGCATTTGTTTTAACTCTTGCAAGTTGCCCCAAGTCCCAAACTAGAATAAGGTGAAATATAAATAAATAAGGATAACAACACTCTTTTGGACATTGCATCCCAGAATCATAGAATCATAGAATAGTAGAGTTGGAAGAGACCTCATGGGCCATCCAGTCCAACCCCCTGCTAAGAAGCAGGAAATCGCATTCAAAGCACCCCTGACAGATGGCCATCCAGCCTCCTGTCAGGGGTGCTTTGAATGCGATTTCCTGCTTCTTAGCAGGGGGTTGGACTGGATGGCCCATGAGGTCTCTTCCAACTCTACTATTCTATGATTCCTTTAGCTCAAAGGATAGTGGCCCATGGATCAGTGTTGATCCATAACCCATCAGCTGTTAGTCTCCGGAGAGTTTCCAAGAAGGAAAGATGTAATTATGGCATCAATATCATACTGGCCCCTGGTAAACTGTGAAGAAAAAATATATCTGCAGCCCTTTCCATCACAATCCTCAAAATGTTACTCTTGAACACACTGACTTTTCCAGATTTTAATCTTGTGGGACTGATTCAACTTCTGAAATTTACTGCAAAGGATTCTTGTATTTGTACTGATTGTGGCTGCAGCCATACGCCCACTTAATGTAGAAGAAAGCAATCCCAATTAATGGAGCAATTAACTCCCAAGAAAACATGCCTGGAGTTACTCCATTAATCTTTGTTGTTTAACACCTTACAAGATCCTGTCTTTTAAATACATATGGTTGTTGTTATGCAATACAGTGAGTACCTTGAACTGAATTATTTATCAGTGTGTCCCACTGATTTCAACAGAGTGTATGTAAGTGTGCATATAATCACAGACTCTATGCTTTAAAAATAATTAATTAAAGTAAGAAATTAATATCCTCATCATTAGTGTCTAGAGTAAATGAATTACATTCACCAAAACACACATGCAAATGCAGTTTAGATTTGGGGTGTGATTGCGATGCTGAGAGCTCAGATGTTACCTGTGCCAGTCTTCATTTATCTCCCTTTTCTCCAATATTTATTTAAAATGCATCATGTGGTTGCTAATCTAGGAATGCAGGCCTCTAAAATGAGCATGCTCTTGTTTGCACAGAAGTCTCCTCATTTTCTATTATTCATTTTCCCCTAGAGAATGTAAGAAGTTAAGCTGTCTTGAAACACAAGCTGGGTTTGTGTGTTAGAAATCATTTTGAATTTGGATTTCATCTACATGTCATACAGAAATACAAGGTCAGCCTATGCTGTAATGTTCCTGTATCACCCTGGTTCTTTGATCCCCCTTTTAATGTAATATATACTCCTCCTTCCTCTGGACAAAGGATTCAAAGCAGGTTACAAGAAAAATGAAAACATAGTCCAGCTGAAATAATTTTTACAAAAGTTAAAAACAATTAAATAATTGTATAACAAAAAAACATAGTTAAAGCAGCTCAAAATACAGTGAAGACATACACTACGATTTCCGTATCTGCAGGAGATACGTTCTCAGACTTTGTGTGGATACGCAGAACCTCAAATAATGCAAACCCTATTGAAATGAAGAAGCTCTGGCACAAGAATACTATAGAATTAGGCTAGGACTAGTCAACTCTCTCCCATATCCTCAAGAGGCTTATGATGGCGGTGGAACCAAGGGAAAGCCTTTCCCCGAAACCAAAACCCAAGTGATGTGTGGCAGTGGTGGTGGGACTGAGAAACCCCTTCTCTGAAAATCTTAATACAGGCAGTCCCCAAGTTACAAACATCCAACTTACAAATGATTCATAGTAAAGAACAGGTGTGAGACAACAGGAAATGAGAGACATCTACCCCTCGGAAGGGAAATTCACTCCTGAAAGAGTTATCAAAGGGAAAAGGGGTCTCCACTGAAGTTTTCTCATCTATCTATGTTTCCAAAGCAAGTCAAATTTTTCAAAATCCAATTATCATAGGGACAGAAAATGAGGTGAAATTTTCTAAAGAGAGGCACAGACAGCAAAACAAACACCACAGGAGTGTTAACCCTTCCTTATATTAACCAAATTTATATATATATATATATATATATATATATATATATATATATATATATAGGCTAGAGTTACACTTAAAAATGTACCTGTTGAGGCTTACAAACAATTTCAACTTAAGAACAAACCTACAGAACCTATGTTGTTCATAACATGGGGCCTGCCTGTACTTGGGTCTGCTTGCAAATAGAAATGTGTTTTTTTTGTGAGCATATGAGAACTGCAAGGTGTAGTTTTGCTTTCTGAAAGAGTTCTACCATTCATTTCAGTGAAGGAGGCATCTCTCCAAAGGCATGGCTTCTATTATGAAGTGTGTCTTATGTCTTGACTCACAATGGCATTTACTTATGATCTGATATAATCATTCTACTCTAATTTGGGCTAACCAGCAGCATTCAGGCCACAGACTTCTTGATGTTGATGGACTCAAGCTCCCCTTATCACGGTGGTTCTCAACCTGTGGGGGTCCCCAGATGTTTTGGCCTACAACTCCCAGAAATCCCAGCAGGTTTAGCAGCTGTTAGGATTTCTGGGAGTTGAAGGCCAAAACATCTGAGGACTCACAGGTTGAGAACCACTGCCTTATAACCAGCCAGCCTGGTCAATGGTTGGCATCCAGGAAGAGTGGACCTGAAATACAACAACGTTGGGGGATATTTCCCATCCTTTACTTTGAATTAAAGGAGGACGACACCAAACTGGGAGGGATAGCTAACACTCCAGAAGACAGGAGCAGAATTCAAAATGACCTTGACAGACTAGAGAGATGGGCTGAAACTAACAAAATGAAGTTCAACAGGGACAAATGCAAGATACTTCACTTCGGCAGAAAAAATGGAAATCAAAGATACAGAATGGGGGACGCCTGGCTTGACAGCAGTGTGTGCGAAAAAGACCTTAGAGTCCTCGTGGACAACAAGTTAAACATGAGCCAACAATGTGATGCGGCAGCTAAAAAAGCCAATGGGATTCTGGCCTGCATCAATAGGGGTATAGTGTCTAGATCCAGGGAAGTCATGCTACCCCTCTATTCTGCCTTGGTCAGACCACACCTGGAATACTGTGTCCAACTCTGGGCACCACAATTAAAGGGAGATGTTGACAAGCTGGAAAGCATCCAGAAGAGGGCGACTAAAATGATTAAGGGTCTGGAGAACAAGCCCTATGAGGAGCGGCTTAAAGAGCTGGGCATGTTTAGCCTGCAGAAGAGAAGGCTGAGAGGAGACATGATAGCCATGTACAAATACATGAAGGGAAGTCATAGGGAGGAGGGAGCAAGCTTGTTTTCTGCTGCCCTGCAGACTAGGACACGGAACAATGGCTTCAAACTACAGGAAAGGAGATTCCACCTGAACATCAGGAAGAGCTTCCTCACTGTGAGAGCTGTTCGACAGTGGAACTCTCTCCCCCGGGCTGTGGTGGAGGCTTCTTCTTTGGAGGCTTTTAAGCAAAGGCTGGATGGCCATCTGTCGGGGGTGTTTTGAATGCGATTTCCTGCTTCTTAGCGGGGGGTTGGACTAGATGGCCCATGAGGTCTCTTCCAACTCTACTATTCTATGATTCTATGATTCTAGGATGGCATTTATAGGGTTGGAGTGCTGGAAGAACAAGGGTTGAACTCTTTCCCCTACGTTATCCTGATTGACGTGTCTCCTCTACCGAGATGGTTAGTATCTCCTTCCCATATTATGAGAGATGGGTTCTTCTGAACCATTTCATTTCACTCCTTCAAAGTTAGAAGTGATGGGCTGGAGGATAAGATTCTGGCTGGGGAAATAGCTCAAGGAGAAAGAACTAACTAGCCAGAATGCTTTGATCCACTTTCCAAATGCTTTTTAAGCTAAAAACCAAAATGCTAAGATTCTTCAGTTAGAAAGATTTAATAGTTGAAGAACTGCACAGGGTCCCTTTATGATGCCCTATACCTGTTCACAGGAATAACAGCAACAACAATATGCAGCTACTAGATCATTTGTTTAAATTTATTTCCCCATAGGATTTCTTGCTTTAATTATACTTGTTTCCTGTATTACCTGCCATTAAAGAAATGTTACAAATGAAGAAACAAAAAAGGCCATTTCTAAATCTTAATGTCCACAGTAAAAGCCTTGGCGCACCACACCTTAAAGCCCACAGAAGCATTTTCTGATTAAAATTCCTTCCCACCTGCACTTAATTTTGTTTTAAAATGCTCCTTCTTCCAAAGTGGGGCAGGCTGGAAAGCTCTCAGGTGGGGGACGGTATTTGCATTCTGGAAACCTTCCTGACTGTTGTGTGGTGTAGCCGCAAACCTATATTGGGCAAAGAGAAGGATGAAGGGAGGGAGAGGGGAGAGAAAGGAGAGAGAAATCCCAACTGATGCTTGTCTTTCTCTAAGCCTTTCCAATCACAGGCTAGCAGTTAAAATAATCCTCACCTACTGGGCATCCAGTGGAGTTGATCTACCTTTTCTGTTGGGAGGTTCATGTCCAGTCAAGCTTGATTAATCTGGTGCGAGCCCTGAATGATCGCAAATGTAACGCTGAACAGCTACACCTGTTTATCGAGTCCATTCATTTCCCCTCACCGGCTGCTCACTGAAAAGACACATTAATTAAAACAGTAAACAAACGGGCTCCTATTCTAAATCAGAGCTGCAGGCAACAGAGAGATAACTTAGACTCTTGAGAAGAGGGATTTTCAGTTAATTTATGGAATCGACTGTCATTCTTGGGGAGAAGAGGCTTTGCTAAGTCGGGGAATTGAAACAGACAGCCTGTGTCTAAACACTCCTTTTCCCCCCTGTAAAATTTCTTCACTCCTTCCCCCCCCCCCTCCTTCCTTGTTTGAATTTCTAATCTCTTTTGGCTTGATATTTTCATAGAAAGAACAGAGTGATTTGTCTGCAATGTCCTCTTCTGAGCAACAATTTTTTAAAGAGGGGACTCATTAACAGTCGGCCTTCATCTCGACCCTATGATTGACGATAGTAGTTGTTGCTGTTGCGGGCCTTGATATCGTCTCTGACTTATGACGATCCTAAAGCAACTCAAGGTTTTTTCTGGAGCTGAGAGTGTGTGTCTCACCCAAGGTCATCACACTGGGTTCCTTTGGCCAAATGGGGAAGTGAACCCTGGTCTCCAGCATTGTAACTCAATGCTCAAGCCACTACACCATGCTTGCTCTTCATCTACACATCATGATCTTCAACTAGGTGGGGAAAATACTGGTTTGCTTTCATGATGGGTGATTTTTTTAATATAAAAAATTAGCATTGCAGGCAAGATTTGGTGGTATGTGGTCTGCAGCCCCTTTTATAACTTCCCAGGAACCATACAGTAAAGGAAGCTGCACTCCAGAACATGCATACAGGAAACAGTAAGCAACAAGATCATAGACAAACAGATTGCTAGAGGAGGTTTGATTAAGGTTGTTATTTCCACCAGAAAGAAGATGGTTTCCTCCACTTTTCCCCGCTGGTGAACAGACTTAGTTTGTTTAAAAATGTAAAGCGACTGACAGCTTACTGAATATTCTGGTATATAAGTCAACCTCATGTGTAAATTGAGGGCAGCTTTTGGGGCCAAAATTGTGAATTTTGATATGGCCCATGGCTAGGTTGAGGATCACTATGCAGATGGGGAAGAGTCAGCACCACCTCAGATATTGAAAAAGGCTGATCGAATAGAGCTGAATCAGTGCTTCTTTTGGAGTCTCCTAAAACAGATGGACTAAACTCTCACCTTTCACCATTCTACTCAGAGAAGATTCCTTTTTTGATAGCAGTTAAGATACAGTACTTACACTGAGCTGAGGATAAGTTGACCCAGGATTTGGGTGCCAATTTTTTTGACCAAAATTTCTAGACCTGTACATGTATGTACTGTGAGAGATTTTTCTAAAAGCAAAGTATAAGAAGTTTTGTGTACAATTAAAATGTCTGGTCTACAACAAAAATACAGGACCCTTGACCCTTGATTTGGATATGACCATATCTTCAACAATCCCTGACCACTGTCCACATTGGCTGGTAGTTTTGAGAACTAAAGTCCAAATCATTTGGAGAATCAAATGTTCCCCACTCCTAGCCTAGATGTGGTTTGAATTATAGCTGTTGCAGTCAAGTATGATAGCATTTTTTTCTTTTTCTCTTTGAGATTGTTTTGCAACTCACATTTCTGTTGGGACTCTCTAAGTTAGGTAATTAATATATTAGATGGATGGTTTATTTTTATTTTAGTCTGGGATTGAGAATTCTTTCATTTGTGCAAGCACAATCAAATTGTAGTTTTCATAAAATTATAGACAGTCCCAAGGCAGAAAAACAAATTTCCTCTCCCAATCTTTGTCACTTCATCCTCCTTGAGAGGAAACGAGGAATGTCTTGTACATATTTCAAGTCATCCTGATCTATTTCTGGCATATCCAGTAATCATGTTGACAAATTAATGGTAGAGAATTAGTTGTACATTAAAGATTGAAACTGTATTATGCGGTACATTGTCATAAAGAGATATAAAACAATAGGAAAATAAATGTAAATGAATTCAGGCTGCTGACATGTAGAAAGCTTAGACTGACATCTGTACACTTAACAAGTTCCAAAGCTCCTGAGTTATCTTTCATGTTAAGGAAGTGTTAGACATAAGAAGATGAAGGGAAAGAAATTGGAAAATCATTTTGCTCTTTGTTCAGGAGACTGAAAAGCATCTACAAAATCTACATTTTTGGACTTCTTCCATTCCTCATCTCCAGACCTTAATTTCTGGTTCCTAATTTTTCTTGTTTTTCTATGCATGCTTTTATAATAAGTGTATTTGTTCCTGTGGCCAGACACTTCCATAGCTGTCTGAAATGCATTTGCTACAATGCATGGTGAATCCCAGCCTTAATGTGATGAGGTCCAGTGTCTCACCACCTTCTCCTTGGTGGGAACAAGGTGGGAAAATAAAAGCAATAACAACAGACATAGTCTATACAACAACAACTGGTGCCACTTGGTTGCCTGTCTGCAATGGAAAGGCAACCTACTGTTCAGTACCACCTGGTTGTTACTACACTGTATGGAAAAGATTGAACCTTAGTTTGTTCTCTACCACACACACTCACCCAAGCTATATATGGAGTATTTATGCCACCCAAATGCTGACCTGAAGGTACTTCTTGGATGGCACTGGAAGTTTAGAGCCTCTTTGTAAGAAGTTACTTTTTGAACATGGATATGATAAGTCCTCTTTTGGCTTTCAGCACTCTTTCCCATCTCGGTCTGTTTATCATGGATTGGAAACAGAAATAGCTGGAAGTTCTGTGGTATTTAGAGGTACCTATATTGCTGGAATAGTGAATCTATTCTGGGGTTTAGTCTGAATTCCAAAGGAGCATTGGATATACTGAATTCATTTTGAGAATGGGGGTCAGCAATAGATTTCTCACTGAAAGTTCAAAGGAAAACGGAGGTTGGATTGATTACCCGACTGACATGGAAGCTACTAGTTTTTTGGTTGTTTTTTTTTTTGCCCTTAGGTAGTCTAGAGCCTGGTTTGATCAGATTCATTCCAAGTTTTCTGTCACTGCCCTAGCTGTTTCTTCATTCCAGAAATCAACCAAGGCCTTGACAGATTTGCCTTCCAGGGTAACAGGAAGCTGTGCAAGAGTAACTGGAAATCCATCCAGATCCATAAGTATCCTGAGGCAAACCATCTTAATGGGTTCCCCACTCCCACAAAAGTTCTGAGTCTCAACAAACCTAAATCCCACCAGAGAGTGATCTGCTTATGTCAGTAGAATAATAGAAAGCTTCTTCATTCTTAGACTACCTATACAGTCCAGAAAAACATGGTCTAAAAGTGTGCCTGGAAGCATTGAATACCACTTCTAGGGTTGTCACGACAGGCATAAAGTCCTGAGTCAATCCATACAGGGCAATCTCAACATAGATGTTGAAGCCCCATAGTTCTACAAACCAAGAAGGCTGCAGCAATAACCCTGAGACCAACACAGCTAGTTAAGGGAGACTACTGACTGGGTAGTACACCTTCAATATCTTTGACTTGTCAAACTCAGAAAACTATGTGATAAGGTATCTGGTTAGCAGGATGAAATACCAATATATCATTGCAACTCTGCCTCTTTACCCCACTGGTCTCACCTTTTGCTGCATAGAGACCCTATCCCAAGACTGATCCAGCCAAATCTCTATTATACACACCAGGCTGACATGTTTATCCAAGATGAAGTCATGGATGGCTGTAATTTTCCCATTCACTAAACAAGCAAGTGCTCCTTGCTGTTCACAAGCAACATGTTTAACCTGAGGTATTTCTGCCAAAACTATATGGGTTTTTTGAGTTCAGAGAAAGTTTTGCAACAACATGCCCTCTATGCTTACATTCTTTCCCCGTCCACTGTTCCTTTTACATTTTCCCCATTATCTTTGTAAGATTTGTAAACTTCCTGGAGCAGGGACATGCCTATGGAACTTTGAGAGGAAATGAACGGCATAACAATAAGAAAGGCAACAATAACAACAGTAACGGAGAACTATATGGACAGGGCTGTTGACCTCTTTCCCTATGTTCTTATGTCCTACTAGCCATCCTTTTGAGGTTGCCATATCCCATTGAAATAGCCCTTAGACCTCCATACATTATCCAGAATTTCTGAAAGGGGCACTGAGCTCATGCTTCAACATGTGATAGGAGCCTCTGGTGGACTAGGGGATAAAAGCCTTGTGACTTGAAGGTTGGGTTGTTGATCTGAAAGCTGCCAGATTCGAATCCCACCCAGGGATAGCGCAGATGAGCTCCCTCTTTCAGCTCCAGCTCCATGCGGGGACATGAAAGAAGCCTCCCACAAGGATGGTAAAACATCAAAACATCCGGGCGTCCCCTGGGCAACGTCCTTGCAGACGGCCAGTTCTCTCACTCCAGAAGCAACTCTGGTTGCTCCTGACACACACACACACACACAAAACATGTGATGAATACAGCTGATAAATTCAAAATATGATAAATATATGTCAGTGACACTTTGGTTGTGAAATGCGCATTGTGCTCTTTGATGAACCTCAGCCTCAACTGAGTTTTCACACATGGTTTGGGAAAGGGACTGTTTTATTAGCACAAGGATATACCAACCAACGGGAGGGCAATAAATCAGGGGCAAGGAACCTCTGATCCTAGGATCTGATCTGGCATTCCAATCTGGCCATCTGTGCTTCCACACGTGGTCATGCCCCCCCTTCCCCACAACATCATTGATTAGTGGCTTATAGATTCGGTAGAGACTGTTTCCCATTTCCAAAAGTAGGAAATCCCTTTCCAAAAGCTCAGTTACTGGCAAAAAAAGCTTTCAGGTAAAATATGTTGGGCATTTTGGGCCCGCCCACCTCTGGAATGCAGCCCCTGAGAAATTCGCACCTACACAGGACTCTTTTTGAAATCCTGTCTCTCCCACAAAGTAAAGATTCAAGCCTCAGGGTTTTTTATTACCTTCACCAATTTCAGATTTTAATTTCTGTAATTTCAAATTATATGAAACCCCTTAATAATTCAGAGGGATACAGCCTTCTCCCCATATCAAAGAAGAGACATATAAAAAGTACCCCTTCTGACCCCACCACACCCCCTAACTGGAGCGTCTCAACAATTTTCCAGTCACTTTTCTTTCTGTTGTTATGTGCCTTCAAGTCACCATTAATTTGTGGAGACTATGTCATAAGGTTTTCATGGCAAAATGTATGCAGAGGAAAGCTGTCACTGTCTTCTTTTTAGGCTGGGTCAGTGTAACTTGTGCAAGGATGTTGGCCAGTCACTCATTGCCAGAATACCTCATGTAATTGTTGTGATTATGAAATAGAAAAAGGCCCTGTGTATTAAACCACTATGAAAGTGTGGTATAAAATTTTTATTTAGACATATTGGGGAATAGTTGCCATTACCATAGAAACAAATACACTGTACAAAACTACTGTAGAAGAATCATGACCTCCTGACTCTGGGTAACTACAGTACCACAAGGGTTCAACAGAGATACATAATCAATGTATAAGTTCTTCAACTCATCCAACAGTACTATAAGGTAAAGATACAGATGCCACAGTCCAATGATGATCTCTTCAGGAACCTATAGCATGAACTCCCTTTTCTCTCTTCAGGATATATATAGGTCTTTCAGAATCATCCAGGCCATAGTACTTCAATATATGGCTGTGAAAGCTGAACAGTGAAGAAAGCAGACAGGAAGAAAACCAACTCATTTGAAACGTGGTGCAAGAAGAGAGTTCTCCAAATACCATAGAATGCTAAGAGGCAAATGAATGGGTTTAGAGCAAATTGAGCCTGAAATCTCACTAGAAGGAAAGATAACCAAATTAAATAATACTTTAGGCCAGTGGTTCTCAACCTACCTAATGCCTCATCCCCTTAATACAGTTCCTCCTGTTGTGGTGACCTCTAACCATAAAATTATTTTTGTTGCTACTTCATAACTGTAATTTTGCTACTGTTATGACTTGTAATGTAAATATCTGATATGCAGGATGTATTTTAATTCACTGGACCAAATTTGACACAAATACCCAATCTGCCCAAATTTGGGCAGATTGGGTATTTGTGTCAAATTTGTCTACTGGGGAGGTTGGTGGAGGGGAGAATGAATTTGTCATTTGGGAGTTGCAGTTGCTTGGATTTATAGTTCACCTAGAATCAAAGAACATTCTGATGGAATGATGATGGAATTGAATTAATTTTGGCACACAGAACTCCCATGACCAACAGAAAATACTAGAAGGGTTTGGAGGGCATTGACCTTGAATTTTGGAGTTGTAGTTCACCTACATCCAGAGAGCACTGTGGACTCAAGCAATGATGGATGTGGAACAAACTTGACACAAATACTCAATATGCCCAAATGTGGTGGAGTTTGGGGAAAACAGGCCTTGACATTTGGTAGTTGTAGTTGCTGGGATTTATAGTTCACCTATAATCAAAGAGCATTTGGAACCCCACCAATGATAGAACTGGGCCAAACTTCCCACACAGAACCTCCATGACAGGCAGAGAGATCTTCAGCCTTCTCTGCCAAAGGAGTTCCTAAGACCATCAGAAATATTTGTCTTCTGATGGTCTTTGGCGATCCCTCTGACACCCCTCTTGCACCCCACCCCCCATCCCCCGAGGTCTCGACACCCAGGTTGAGAAACGTTGCTTTTGACATACCATGAAATGATGTGAATCACTGGATAAGACAATAATGTTTGGTAAAGTAGATGACAGTAGAAAAAGTGGGAGAATGCACTACATGCAGATTGATTCAGTGAAGGACACCATGTCTTTGGGTCTTCATCAACCTGAGCTGAGCAGTTGATGACCAGAATTCTCAGAGGTTTCTTATTCATATGGTACCATAAGTCAAAGTCAACTTGATGTCAAATATCAGCAACAAAAAACAGAGGTCTTAAGTAACTTCAGGGAAAGCTACAATAGTATTCTCAGGTTAGCTGATGGCACAGACTTCCTGACCTGGTCTTCTCTGGTAGCAGAAGATCTTAAGAAGGCCTAGAGTTGAGGAAGAGGGTGAATGTGGCAAAAATTCTCCCAGGAGAACTCTCATGTCTTCAGGATGTGTTACTGAATAACCATATCCAAAGAAAAAGCATAGGTTTTATTACAGTACAACCCCAGTATCTGCAGAATCAATATATGTGGCATCACTTATTCACGGTTCCACTTATTCCTGTACGAGCGATGCCCTCTTCTCTGTACCTTTGTTAATTGCTCCATTAAAAACAACAGGGTTTGCTGTTATCTATAGTTTCATCTATCTGCATGAAGTCTGGGAATGAATCTCATGAAGATTGTACCATAGTTCCCAAAGATGGCTGAAATATTAAATTTTACCACAGGACTAATCAGAGCTTGGAAAAAATTACTGTTTGTTTTTTTAGATTACAACTCCCAGAATTCTCCAGCCAGCATACCCACATAGATTGTAAATGCTCTAAAAAGAAAAAATGCATAGGACAATAGGTAGGATTTTGAGTTTTCCCATCCTGAGGCACTCTCATAAACACTGATGTGACATTGCTTCCAGGGCCACAACCCTTGAGCTTCCAAGGAGACAGGCCACTACTGTGCAAGCTAATTATAAGGATTCTGTCTCCTGGTACGCAGGAATGTATTACCTGTGACAAAGGATGCATGAGTGATCAGGAACCAGAGAGGGACAAGGAGGAAGCCTAGCTGAATGCCGTACTGAACTGAAGACCGAGCCCCAGGTTTGTGACCAGAATCCCGGCCCCTGCTGGGAGACTAATCACTTGGCCATTCTCAGTGCTGTTGTCCAATCAATCCCTGAATAGCAAAAACTTCACAATGCTGGGTATAAATTGGAAGGAGGAGGTGGGTGGGAGGGTGGAAGAAAAGGTGGGTGCAGGCTCCTTTTTTGTGGCAACAATACCAAACTCAGCCTTTGAGAGAGGACAACAGACAGACAAAGGCACGGCGGAAATAGGAGTAACTTTTGGAGGCCCTCAGAGCTCTTGTCAATAAGAGTTAGTGCCGTAATGGTAGCACTGGCCCCCTCTTTTGTATTGTGGAGTCATTGTGTGCAAATTGTTGGATGTATGTGTGTGTGTTTTTAAAGAAGTCATAAAATAAAACATTTCTTCTTCTCCTTTTCTAGGAAATACAGTTGTTCACTCTGAATTGGACTAAACAGTCATTTTGTGTGTTTGGCAGGTGTATGTATGTGTGTGTGTGTGTGATCCCCACATCAGGCACCGCATTGAGTACTTACATTTTGCTCACCCTCCACTCTTAGAAGAATAGCAAGACATCTTGAGCCACGCAGATGTCAGCTCCCTGTTTTAAAATTTAGCTTTGTTTACCCAACAGAATGGAATTCATTACAATGCAAAAAATGGCTCAATTTTGTGACCTTTTTATTATTCAGAAGTGTTGACAATATCAAAAAGCTCATTTGAAGGTCACAGGTTTATGTATCCATTCTCTTAAGTGTTTCAGAAAATACGCAGAGAATGCCAACAGTGGAATATGTGCAAACATATTCTTCATTGTTTACCCTAACCTTGCCATTGCTATTAGATAGATAGTGCATAGCAGAAAGCATTAAAAGCTATTCTGAGCGATGGATTCCCCGCCGCCTTCACACTGGAAGACTTTTCATTTTAGACCTTAATCTACAAAGGTCATTTTTTCCTCTCCTTTTCTAGGTTGTTTTTCTAACTTCTACATTTCAAGACTAAGGGGGGAAAGCTTTGGTGAGATTTTTGTCATCTCTGTAAGTAGTAATTTATTTCATTATGTCTGAATGCTTCGCATAAAATTTAAATGGGCACTTTGATGATATTGTCACCTTTAAGAGTTGAGGTTCTGCTGATGCCTGGGAACTTTGCCTATTTGTTTTCAAACAGGATCGATTCTACCTGGATAATTTTAAAATTGGCCCAAGTAATAAATCAAAGATGGTTGCAATGTGAAATGATTTCATCTTCCCATCTGCGAGATGTTTGAAAGACCATCCCAAACTAATTATCTGCAGCTAATATTTAACTGTGACTTAATTCCCCTAACTCTCCGCCTTTTGTTAGAAGAACTTTCTTAGCTGGATCTTGTTGCTCCATTCCATGCTAATTGCAGCTTACATTATATAAATGGCTTTGTAAAGAAAACTATACCCTAAACCTGGAAAGTTGCATGTTTCTATTTGCTCAAACTTGATGCACTTATTTGGAGAGGGTCATTGCAAGGAAAGCTGTATAGGCGGTAAGAATGTCCCATATAATAAGCTTAAACAGAACCTTTTGTTCAGCCTACTATTCTCAGGCCTGAAAATTAGGCCTCCTTTTCCTAACTACAAGCTGAAGTGGTTCATTACCGCAGCTTCCTTCTTTAAGGCCTTGGGCCAGCCATTCCCAGTACTCAAGCGCTGTAACTTCCTTAAAAAGGAAGAAGGAAAACATGCCATACAAAGGTCTTGTTAGCACTTCCTATGTGAAATTAGCAGCTTTCTAAAAGGTACAACTCCAATTACCTCACATAGTGGGGACGCACACAAACCTAACAAAGACTCCAGTCTTGCAAGTGACATTCTGTCTTTCTAGAGTTACTTCCCTAATTAGGAGTGAAGACGCTCTATTCTCGTGAGTGCATCTATTTACAGTGGCGCACAATGCGCTAACTTGAGCGTCCTCCTGAAAGACCAGTGTTAAAAAACACAAGTGCTCTTTTGGCAAAAAGCGCCCTGTGAAGAAGCACCACATTCCTAACGGTTACACCCTCAAAAAAAAAATACATAAGAAAGAAAGAAAAGAAAGAAAACAGAAAAAGAAAGCAAAAAGAAAAGATAGCGGGAGGAAAGGCGGGGGGAAGAGTATAGCCCCTTCCCCTCCTTCCCTCCCCTTAGTATTGTTCACACTTCAAGATTCATTTTAGACAATAACGCTTCTGCCCAGTGAGCTCTGGGAATTACAGTGGACAACCAAGAGCCATTCTGAAGAGTGTCTAATGATGGAGGGGACGGGAAAGAAAAATATTTATTGCTTTTGACAGTTTCACAAGGGGCCAAAAAAAATCCTTGTCACGGTTTAAAGTTTCCACAGCTGTTGGAGGAAAGGGTAGCTTGGGCTTCCTATGGACTCAAAACAGCTCGGCCTCCTTTGTTTTTGAGACTTGGCACAAGGGCCAAGCTGTGAAATTAAAGATTAAGTTCATTAAGGTAAGAGAATCGTGACAGCACTATTGTGGGTAGGTGTAGATACACAGGCATAATAACTCCCCAACCCATTTGTATATACAGTAGAGTCTCACTTATCCAACATAAACGGGCAGGCAGGATGCTGGATAAGCGAAAATGTTGGATAATAAGGAAAGATTAAGGAAAAGCCTATTAAACATCAAATTACGTTTTGATTTAATAAATTAAGCACCAAAACACCATGTTTTACAATAAATCGAAAGAAAAAGCAGTTCAATACATGGTAAAGTTTTGTAGCAGTTACTGTTTTTATGAATTTAGCACCAAAACATCACAATGTATTGAAAATACTTACTACAAAAACATTGGCTACTAAGAAATTGACTACAAAGAAAGATAGAATTGCATAAAATGAACGTATAGTAACAAGATTGTCAAAAATTAAATCCGTAAAAAGTTCAGTCCTTGCTGCCTAGAGAAATAGCTGTGGACCTGGGCGGGAGGCAGACTGCGTTGGATAATCCAAAATGTTGGATAAGTGAATGTGGGATAAGTGAGACTCTACTGAACTGTCCTTGGGAGGAAGACAACTGTGTGAGTAGTTGGAGACACACACATACATTAAGCCTATATGATCTAGTTTCACAATCTTGTTGGAAACCAATTCTAGGTAAAATGGATTTATCCATGTTTCCATCTGTAGCCAAGTTTAGAACATATAAGTGTATTTGCTGATTCTTACATTCATCCTTTCTAACTTCATCTATTTTTTCTTTTCATTCACAAGTGTCTTAGGAAAGGAAACTTTAAAAAATTCCAAAAATTCTATGCACATCAATCAATTATATATAAGTGTGGTTGAAGTTAGGACATATGTGTGTGAAGTGTGTGAAGGATATCTGCACACAGGTGTGCTCTATGTGTATATTCCAGATTTTTATTGTGATGCTTTGATGCTTTTCTTGCTTCACACTTAAAGGTCATTTTAATAAACCATCGCTTTTCCTGTGAATGAACTACGGTTACTAATATTTATTCTTTGGGAGTTATGATATTCAAAGATCACAGATGGTAAGGTAGTTTAATAATAATAATAATAATAATAATAATAATAATAATAATAATAATAATCCAGCATATCTATCTTGTTTGCTGTGCCATAATAAAATAATAATAATAATAATAATAATAATAATAATAATAATAATAATAATAATAATAAACTTTATTTGTATTCTGCCCTATCTCCCCAGTGGGACTCGGGGTGGATTCCAACATACCATGGCAAATATTCAGTACCTCCATAAAACAAACAGATTCTGATCTAAAACCCCAGAAAACTGCACATATGTAAATAATATTAAGACCTAACATCATATTGAAACCGAACATCAGTAAATTAAACCTAACCTAATAGAACCTTAAATGGTCCTGTTCTTCTCTGCAGAGTTTCTTATTATATGATGTGCCATTACATAGTTAATAAACTGTTCTTGGATGGAAAAAATCATGTCCTCAAATTAATTTGGAATGTATATGGTGCATGTATTAGTAGTAAAACATGCAGGCAAATGCATTCAAATGTAATAAATTTACTTAAATAATAAGTGTTATTGAAATCAATGGGACTTACTACACAATAAACATATTTAGGATCCAGGCAGCGAATGCAACATTGTGTTCAACCTGAGAATGGAGATTATCTGCTCATTGGGATGTTAATTTTGTATCTAATAGGTTTCTTTTTTAAACAGCTAGGTCACAATGTTAACTTTCACGCTAGTTTATGAAACAAGATGGGAACGTCTACAACTTCAGTTTCAGAGATTCCCCCCGAATGTCTGCATATTACTTCATGGACGGAGTTCTTTGTGTGCCTCCACTGTAAAAAAAAACAAAAAAAAAAAAACAATAACTTTCTATGCACAATTATTTTGTAAAGGTCAATTGTGATGGGAAAAAATATTGCTCCTCTTTGTAGCCAAGAAGAGACTGCAGTTTGAGGCTGATGGAGGTACTTTTCGGCAATTGAGCCTGTTTTGTATGCTGCATTAACAGTTTTGATAGAATGAAATGGCTGTCTTGAAACACAGTCACATAGTATGCTCATAACGCTAATTTCCACATATTTCCTCTTCCCATTTTTAATATCTTGGAGAAGCTTTGAAAAGGTAGATTTCTCTATCCTGAAGCTTTGTAATACGAATCTGTTCCAATATTTTGGAGTTGGACCTGTTTGTGTGCATATTTTAAAAATATATCTCCATTTCTCAGGCAGAATATTGCAATATTGCTCTCAAACTGGGACATAAGTCTGTTCTACAGACATCAGCCACAAACATTTCCTTTGACTTTGGCTGCAAGTTGATCTTGTCTGTTTTTTTCATTCCTTATTCATTTCCCTTTTACCCGTTGCCTTAGGAGAAAAGGTGAATAAGCTTCAGGATGTGAGGAACAACAGCTCTGCTAAAGCACAGGAAAATCTCTATCAAAGAGTGTTTTGTTTAGACACAAAATAATTCTTTTCCCCTCCCCTCCAATTTTTTTGGCAACAAACAAACCAAGGAGTTGACGTCTTTGCAAAGGTGAACTGCTGAAGTGACTTGTAACACTATCAACCCAATTTTTAAAAGGTAGGCACCACTCTATTTTGTTTATCTATGAATAATGAATTCTGTATTACCAACAAAAAGACTGATGTGAAAAAGTCCTGTTGAATCAGGGTGGATATCTATTTAAAAACCAGTTTAACACTTTCCTTTGGAAATATTTTTGGTGTTCCATGTTTTACATAGTTTTTTTTTTTTTTTTTTTTGCTCTTGTTTCTAGAAAGGAGAGATCTCCGGCAACCAAATGATGTATTTGAAAATTGTGCAAAATTCAGCCTTTGTCTCCTTTTCTGTGTGTGTGTTTCCCAGTATTGTTTCTAAACAGATATTCAGTGAATTATTAATATATTTCCCATGTCCGCAATGCTTTGCTTTTTGTTTTTCTGTTCAGCCAAATTGTTCTGTTTTAGAACTTGAAACAATGGCCAGAAGAATAGAATATTCATTATTGTAATTTTGGAGTTCTACTTGGTAAAAAATTCACTTCAAAAAGATTTAAATTTACGTGACAACAACAGTCACCTAAATTACTGTAATGCCATCAGAAGTAAATACATTAAATACTGATTAGGAACTGCTTATAAATGGAAATAATTAAGTACATTGTGTTTACTGGTATATTTTGTAGAAAAAACATCTTCCATTATATAGCAAACATTTCTTGAGGGAAGAAACTGACTTTTCTGTTTTCCCCTTTGAGCTGGATGAGGAAGAGTTCATTCCAGCAGACAGATATTTAGCATTCATTTGTACAAGAAAATAAGTGAAAATATATGTTTACAAAAATATTAAAGTGTTGGGAATCATATTTCAATTTGAGATCCTTCAGACTGAAATGTGAAAGTGAATTCTTTGACAATGAAATATTGAAAGCTAAATCCCATTAAGTTAATTGGAATTTACACCCAGGTAAATGCAGCTTGCATCTCAGTTTTAATTTTAAGTGTAAAATAGGACTTCATCAATATTTTAATATTTCCCTTTAGATTGATATGAAAGTAACATGGAATGTATTTGCAAATATGCATATTTATATTATGTGATTTTAGAAATGTTTGTGTTTGCATCAGTGAAGGAGCACATTGGAGAATTTCTGGGCAAATATATGGACTTGGAAGTAAGGTGCTACTGATTAAAACTGAATTCAGGATCAAAACCAGAGCTGTTGTTTTCTTTTTTAAATTAAATAATGTAATAATGTAAATTATTTCTTAAGTATTTAATAATTTCATTATTCTTAAACTATTGCCCTTTTTAAAAAAACATTTGAAAAGAAACAACTTTTTCTTTTTTTTATTGCACTGCTAATATTAAAAGAGCAGTAAGTTACAGTTTCCTTGGGCTAAACTAGCATGGTGCATGTTTATTTACAATTGGAGAAATCTGATTTAAAACAATTAACAGACTTGGAAAAATATAGCAGATTTACAAATAATTCCTATGCATAAAAATAATTGAAGAACAATTCCATGGAGCTGACTTGTTTTTGCTAAGTATGCAGGTAATTCTATAAATGTGATCAAAAGGACATGTTTGCATTGAAGTAGTAAGTTAGTCAAACAATTTACAAAAACTTTTTCAAAATTCAGTACAGAAACCACTCGCTTATTAGATGCATATATGTGGAAACACTTTCATTAAAGAAGTGGACCACAAATCTGATAAAAGTCTGCAAAATGTAGCATGCAAACGTAAAATGCATTTCCCCGCAAATAGAATGGTCCCAGAAATTCCACAAATAGAATGGGGGAAAATGGCCCTAGAAATCCTACTGTTCTGCATTTTTCTCCTGCCCTCTGCAGCCTTGGATTTCTCCTGCTTCTATTCTGAGGATTAGCCATTTGACTTATGTATTAAACATATCTGGCAAGCTTAATCTAAGAGTCATTATATGTGTTTTAATAGCAAAATTGTGACATCGTCAGACTCAATTTTAATATTTCAAGATACGCTTCTCTCCCTTAATAGCATGATTAGCAAACTTACTTGGACAAATTGAGGACAGTTTAAAGATACACATTGTGGACATAAAAAAAATAAATATTCAAGAGACTTTCTTTTTTTTTCTCTTCTCCTCTTAAAAATGGCTTTTCATGCTTAACCAGATTCCTGGAAATAATTTTGGTTTAAAAAAAAACTGGTAAGAATAAGTGGAAAAACATTCTTGTTTCCATTCCATGATATGAAAACTTGGGTTCAATTTGTGAAATACCTACCCACTGATCGTGGCATAGTGTCACATTCATGCTTATGTTTTCCAGAAGAAAGCAGATATATTTCATTTACAATAGAACAATAAAAGTTTCATAGTAAGTATATCAAATGACACTTCTGTGTGGTTTGGTATCATGTCCCATCTAAAAACATTTCAAAATAATAACAACAAAATAATATCTTCTGAAGTGAGAAGTCACAACACAAGCTTTCTGTGTCTAAATGTTGTGCAATGACAAAGAATAGTGTGGGTTGAAGGTCCATTCTACACATGTCACAAAGAAACTGCTGAAAGTAACACCCACGTGTTAAAGTCTGTCTCTTGTAGTTAATTAACTCAGGTGAGATGGGGTCCTCAGGTTGTTTGTTTCTCTGATCTTGCTGAAAACAGCCATTGTGGTATTTGTGGAGGGAAACTCAAGGGTTGACACTATGTCATGAAAAAGCGAGGTAAGAGAGAGAGAAAAGTATACAAAAGATGTTGTTTTCAGCAGTATTTTCATAATGCATGTAAAATGTTCTGGCCACAGTTTTATCTCCCCTGGAATACTGTGTCCAGTTCTGGGCAACACAATTCAAGAAAGATATTGATAAGCTGGAATGTCACCAGAGAAGGTTGAACAAATGGGTTGAAAATCTGGAAATCATGAATCCCTATGAAGAATGGCTAAGGGTTCTGGTTATGTTTAGCTTGGAGAAAAGAAGGCTGAGTAGGGACATGATAGCGGTTTTTTACATATTTGATAGGATGTCACATTGAGGAAGGGGCAAACTTGTTTTTTGCTGCTCTGTAGACTAGACATGAAGCAATGGATTCAAATTGCAGGAAAAGAGATTCCATCTAAATATTAGGAAGAACTTCCTGATGGTAAGAGCTGAAATAGGCTGCCTTGGAGTGTGGTGGCCTCCTTCTCTGGGGATTTTTAAGTAGAGGCTGAATGGCTACCTGTCAGGGGTGCTTTGATTGGCTGTTCCTGCTTGCCAGGATGGGGTTGGACTGGACAGCCCTTGCAGTCTCTTCCAGCTCTATGACTCTATGATTGTATGGTCGTCATCACTTCTCCCATAACCTCATTGTTATCCCCTTCAAATGGCATGATAGGGGACATGAATGGGAAGCCACATTGCAATCTTCATAGGTACATAGCTATGGTGGGTGAGTATTTGGAATGCAACTTGATGAACCTAAATCTCTTTCATCTCAGAAAGCACTATCATTATCATTATTATTTATTAAAAGTCTTTGTTCATTACCGCTAAGCTTGTCAGGGCTTCTAACGTTGAGCATTAGCACAACAGATAAAAATATTCCTTAAAAACCAGAGTTTAAAAACACAGCATTGAAACAGTCCTAAAAGGCAAACTTGGTTCCATGGACTAAAGACTACATGGCAGAATGGACTATCCGTGCACATAATCAGATCTTTAGAACTTAACTCTAGTCATGGGCTCAGTAAACATGAATGTAACTTCAAGAACAATTGGATTTCAAATGTCTAGAAGGTCATAAAACATGGATGTCAAATTGTGTTTGGTCTGATGGAGACAAAAATATGTAGGCCTGCCATGAATGATATAATTTGTGGAAAGCCTACACCAATTCCATTTTGTATTGAATGATTTTGTATTGCAGGCAACAATTTATGGAAACACAATAACATAGGAGCATCATCACATAGATCTGGAAAATTGACACTCCCTCAATATTCATACATTCATACTTCTTCCCCTATATCAACTTCCACTTTACTCTCAGGAAGGCCGGTCCATTCATCTGTTTCAACACTACACTTCATTCATGTCACTTGGCAAACGTTCATGGACCCATAAAAGATTAAATGCTCATTTGCAATCAATATCCAATTTATTTCCTAGGTGTGTCCTTTTCAGCATTAAGCTTTCCAAGTCATTTTTCTTCCTAGAATAGAAAAATATTGGTTTCAGCTAACCCTAAAGAGCCTGAGATTTCTACAGGATTTCTACAATGTCTTGGGAGGATGAAACCTATAATGGTAATTCAACAATTCTGTTGGTCTGTTCATCCGTCTGCCTGTTTGTCTATCTACCCATCACTGTTCAGACTTTTCAAAACACTACAGATTGGCTTCATTCCCTTCATCCCCATTTTTGTACTCTCAGAGGGAGACAGTCTCTTCTTTCCATTGAAAAGTAATTTTCAACCCATTTTTCAGGGTTCTAAATCGTGTGGACAGATGCCAACTAGAAATAGCTTTCTACAATAGGCAGTCATATTCTACATGTGCTGGGCAATGGAGGGGATGGAGCCAGCTTGCTCACTCGTAATTCTCTTCCCTATGTGTAGAGACTGAATTTTTTGAGAGTTGACGGTTTCTCCAACCATCCATCAGTCCATCTGCAGCTCATGGACATAATGTTGGAGTCTACCACTTGTCTATCTGTGATCTTTTGGGATCTGCCTTTGTCCATTTTAAATGTTTCCCTACCTCTCAGGCCTATATATAGCCTGCAGGACATGCTAGAAAATGTGGCAGAGACAGTTCCAAATGAAGGAAGATGGTACTGTTCCTCACAACAAATAGATGTGTCATTCTAGCACCAGTTTTGATCACAGTAATAAAAACCATATAAAGACTGGAAAATTAGCTAGATTAGTATTTTAATATATATTAAAATTTAATAAATAAACAGACAAAAACATACTGTGCTATGTTTTTGAGTGAAGTCATTGTCATTACTCATAAATATCAACTCTAGGACTAAAGTTAACAAATGAAAAGTTCTTGTGAATCAGACCATAGACTCAAAACTTTAAGAGCACTACTCCTTTATTTACATCACTTTTACCCCGCCTTTCTCCCCGAGGGGTCTCAAAGCGGCTTACAATAAATAGGCAAAAATTCAATGCCTAAAAACAATGTAAAAACAACAATTCATATAAAACAATTTACAAAACAACAATTCATATAAAACAGATACCATTGCGAAATAAAATCACATTATATAAAATTTTAAGTATGTCCAAATTTTAAGTACTCCTTTCCGGCTCTTTGTTCTCCCCTAGGAATTCAGGTGCACTGTCTCTGAACATGGTGGCTGCATTTGCTTTTCCAGAATTTGTCTAATTCTCCTTAAAGCCCATTAAGTCACAATCATAGTTGATATCTGTGAACTGTCAGACTTATAAAAAGCTTTTTGTTTGACTGAATTGAATCAATCAATCAGTTGATCATCAGCATTTAGAGAGAGGAAAAACATTTCAGGATAGTTCCAAAATACTTACCAGGTTTGGATGAAACTCAAGCCTTGAGTCAACTTGGGCCTGAAAGTATTCTCCTTTAAAGTTATCAACAGTGAAGTTGGAACCCAGACAAAGGGTTGTTTGGGATTCAGGGGGAAGATAAAATGACTGTCATTTAAGTTGTTTGAAAGTTCCCAGGGTACAGAGAGCAGGTAAGGAAAGATGTAATGTTATGTAGGACTACTTTCTAATCCTTGGGCATGCTTTACTGGGGGTTCTCCAATCATTGTTCTTTGGCGGAAGGATTGTGAGTGGCATTAATATACAGTTGCATAAGTGTATCATTTCCAAAGCACTGGATTAGGAATGAATCAAATCTTGTGGTTAGTGCACATCCTTGTTAAGTCTGATTGGTTTGATAACATTAGGGATTTAAAGTTTAGATTTGACTAGGTTTGCCTATTCTCAGGTGCTAGTTATACTAGTGATACATGGCTTGAAACTACCCTTATGTTAGAAAACTTGTAATAACCAACCTCCTATCAGAGAAAAAAAATCCTTAAGAGTGGTATGGAGGCGATTGCTGCACTGAATAATGGTTGTATCATAGTTATTACAGCACAGAGTTCTACTAGCTGCCCATTGTCTTCAGTATGCAACAAAACCAAAAATTGTTAATTTAATGCAACCACTTTCCAACTGGAATCTACAATCAGGTGGATTCTATATAGGCTGCATGGACTGGAAAATAACAAGAATAAATCCAAGAAACAACAAGATCCCACAATAAATTCGCATCTAGTTTTGAAAAAATGTTGTTGTGCTACATGAAATGGTATAGGGCACCCTATTTGAAAGATAAATTGTTGCTGCTGGCAGATTGCAGAATGAAATTTGATCTTTTTTTGTTCCTTCCTTGGTCAACAAAAATAAGGATTGCAGAGTCACAGAATAGCCATAGACATTTGTCCAATTATGCGTGATTTGGACATTCATACCCTTCAACTGTCTGGATTTGGAAGTCATAAATCCATCAATCCTATTAATCTTCTGTCATCCTGTTTTTAAAATGTCCCAGTTTCTTTTTCCTTCTCCCTTTTCTATTTTGTTTTCAATTTACTTCAATTGCTGAAAAAAGAGTCCAAAATGCTAAAGTTGTATGCAGTCGATTAACTCATTGTGTGAGGAGAGGGACATAAAGGGTGGGGTCTTGTTTTTCCCAGTAGGCTCCAGCAAAAGCAAACTGCTGCAGCCTCTCCTATCTTGTTTGTTTGTCCTTGTTAATAACAACGTTTGCCCTCTTGGTCACATTTTGAGGTTACCTGGCCACTTGTATCCTGGTTCTCACCTGTGAAATGTTGGAGGGTATGGAAATTATATTTTCAGGTTTTTTAAACATTGTAGGAATTTTATTACAGTTTTTTGATGTAATCTTGAGTTCCTAGGAAGAAAGATTTCAATACATTCAACTAAACTACTTCAAAAGGTAGGACCATGTTATCTATGGCAAACAAAACCCTAGCTTGTGCAGGTTTGGTCCATCCATCTCAGTTTTACACCTTCCAGTACCATCTGGATATATCAGGATTTGGACCATGGCTCTTTTGCATAGAAAGCCTGGTATTTTCAAGAAACATGCCCCCCTTCCCCATGGTCATATAACATCCCCAACACTTTCACTCCCAGCTTCATGCATCGGATGAAGGCAGCTGTAGGAGGGTAGAGTGTTTACTTTGTGATCCTGTTAAAAAATCAAACATAATGGTCAGATACTTTAATGTGGGAGCCTCTGGTGGCACATTGGGTTAAACCGCTGAGCTGCTGAACTTGCTGACCATAAGGTCGGCGGTTCGAATCCAGGGAGCGTGGTGAGCTCCCGCTGTTAGCGCCAGCTTCTGCTGGCCTAGCAGTTTGAAAACATGCAAATGTGAGTAGATCAATAGGTACCCCTCTGGTGGGAAGGTAACAGCACTCCATGCAGTCATGCTGGTCACATGACCATGGAGATGTCTATGGACAACGCCAGCTCTTCAACTTAGAAATGGAGATGAGCACCAACCCCCAGAGTTGGACATGACTAGACTTAATGTCAGGGAAAATCCTTTACCTTTTACTTTAATTTGTTTGAGAACCACAAAGTTATGAAAATAACCATGCTATGTTGTTCTCATAACAAGTTTCATTGTTATGAGATCAACAAATATAATTGAATGTGATACTAATTATAAAAGAGCTTGGGAAATTACAATTAAAAATATTTGATATAATTACACATTGAAACCATCCATAACTGACCACATAGGATGATGTTTTGGACACTACCTCATGGCAGTTTAGTTATGTAAAACGTGGTTTTCTCTCCATACTGAGATAATTGTTCCTGGGGATTACTGGCCTGCAACCTGAAAGATAAAGAGCATCTGGAAGTATCACCATACCATATTCTCTCTCTGAAACACACAGACACACAGGATCCCTTTCCTCTCCCACTCCAAATACAGTGATACCTTGAGTTAAGGGTTTAATTTGTTCCGTGACCAAGCTCTTAACTCAAATTGCTCTTATCTCAGCAAATTTTCCCATTGAAATGCATTGAAAGACTATTAATCCATTCCAGTCTCCCGAAACCACCCCACCCACCCCCAGTTTTTTTAGTTATATGTTCTTAAATAAGAAAATGTACTTTATAAATAACAAATAATGTATAAATGCACATTCACATGGAACAATAAAAATGAAGGATCAATTTTAAAATTGTAGAAGCACAAAGTTGTGGCAGGGAAGCACAAAGTATGAAGCGGTAGAAGCATCATTTTCTTCACACTGTACTCATTCCAGCCTCCCTTCCTCTCCCCTCTCTCTTCATGAAGCTAAACATGCCAGGAATAAAAAACACACAAATCAACTAAACCAAAGTTCCTCAAAGCTGACAAGAGCAAAGCAGAAAGCAACTTCTCAAAGTGGACAAAAGTAAGAGGCACGGAGGCTGCTCCCTTGAAGGCCTGAAGCCCTGTACTCTGGTGCTAGTGTTCCCTTTGCTGCTAGCACTCTCCCTGGTACCAATGCTCCCTCTTGTGCAAGCTCTTACCTCAAAATTCTGCTCATATGTCAAAACAAAACGGCCAAGCAAGGGCTCTTAACTCAAAACACTCTTAAGTTGGGATGCTCTTAAGTTGAGGTTTCACTGTAAAGGAAATGAAAGCCACAGTTATATAATATAAAAAATTATTGTACATCCAAGGAACCAAAGACAGGAAGCAAACTTTTCAACATTCCCTTTTCCCATCTTTGGGATATTCTGAACATTCAAAGTTGAAAGCTGTTACTTTGTCCCTTTAATAACAATGCTACTTAGTATATGCACACAACACTATGTGAGAGCTTAGAAATCGATGTGTACCTCCATAGTTTTAAATCTCTCATCTACTAAATGTGACATTAAATATAACCATGCCTTCATTCATTGGGAAAGCCTATTGAAAGGCAGAAACATGTTTATTTCTTGAAAAACAATTGGACAGAATAGCGATTGCACATTTGTCTCATGTCTTAACTTTATTTATTTATTTATTTATTTATTTATTTATTTATTTCTACCCCGCCCTTCTCACCCAATAAGGGGACTCAGGGCAGCTTACAATATAAAACACACATATAACAATTACAATAACATTTCAATTCAATTTAAAATTAGATTACATTAAAACATTCATAAATACACATATAAATATACATTTAGGTGCATTTTTGAGTACATTTTATATGTATTTAGCTATTGAATTTATATCTTTTCTTTATAACATGAAAAGCCAGGAACCCAGGCCAGCTCATGGTGAAAATAGGCAGCATATGAAAACACTATGATCAATGTAAAGCACAGTTTACATTTTATTTATTTACTAAATTTCCACTTTTTTCCCCAACAGTAAGACTCAAAACAATTCACACAATGATATTAAAAAGAAATCAACAGATTTTTGATATTTTAAAAAACAGCCAATTAAAAATGTATTGGAGGAAGTATACCTGCCCCATCTACTCAAAGCCCCTCCTTTAACAGTGAGTCAGTTGCCAAAAGCCTGCTGGTGGAAGAACAAAAGGGAAGAGGCCATCCTAGCTTCCCATGAAACGGAGTAATAGGGCAACTGTATCCTCTATCCTTTTTTCTTTCTTACTGTTTTTCTATTTCTCTCTGGTCCTCATGCAGCCTTTCCCTTTACTGACTTTCCTCCCCCTATGAACCACACAGTAAAATATCTTGTGCTTTTCTAAGCCATCCATCTTCTCATTCCACCCCAGGCAGATTATTGATAGCACAATTGATGCTAGCCCCTCATAAGGTCAGCCCTAATGCTCTAGGATAGTGGTTTCCAATCTTTAGTCACAAGTATTTGGGACATCAACTTGCACTGTAGAATCCATAGTCAGCTTGGCCAACTGTTAAGGATTCTGGAAGCTGAAGTCCAAAACTCCTAGGGGAATAAAAAGGTTGGGATGCAACTTGATTCTTCTTCAGCCTTGGTCACCTTTTGGATCTTGAATCTTCTATTTAATTTTGTCATTTTATGTAAGTGACACATTGTGTATAACTGGACTTGAACATCCATAGATTTTACTATCCATGGTGGGGTGGAATGTGTTCTAGAACCAAATCCCTGCAGATACCAAGGACCCACTAGTGGCAACATCATCAACAGTGTAGTTGTTATGTGAGTAATTGAGTAAAATAGTCCCTTATGTACGCCTTCCCCAGCACTTTAATGGGAACAATAGCTCTCGTATCTACCTCTCCCTGATGGTACAGACTCTACTTGCACTTTGCCCCAGTTCTTTTTGGAGCCAACCCAGGATTTTATCAGTATATTTATTGTATGTGACCTCATTTGTTTTATGATTTGTTTTATTGTTGATTGACTTGTTTTATTGCTATGTTTTTACTGTAATTGATGTTTTTATTGGATAACTGTTTTATTGCTGTGTTTTGATATTTGATTGTTTTATCGGGCAAGGCCCCATGTAAGCCGCCCCAAGTCCCTTCGGGGAGATGGGGCGGGGTATAAAAATAAAGTTATTATTATTATTATTATTATTATTATTATTATTATTATTATTATTATTATATGTTTTTATATTGGGCTCGGGCTGTGGCGCAGGCTGGAGAGCAGCTGCAATCAATCACTGCAATGAATCACTCTGACCAGGAGGTCATGAGTTTGAGGCCCGGCTCGGAGTCTATGTTTGTTTGTCTTTGTTCTATGTTAAAAGGCATTGAATGTTTGCCTATATGTGTAATGTGATCCGCCCTGAGTCCCCTTTGGGGTGAGAAGGGCGGAATATAAATGCTGTAAATAAATAAATAAATAAATATTGTCTGATGTCTGGGCCCCATGTAAGCCGCCCCAAGTCCCTTCGGGGAGATGGGGTGGGGTATAAAAATAAAATAATAATAATAATAATTATTATTATTATAAAAGTTAATGGGATCAGGTTGTTAGTCTCATCAAAGATGAAGGGCTGGAAAACCTTTATGAAGATAGTTTGTATAGTTATTTATTGAACCATTTCATTTCCATGTCATGACTCCTAGAATCACTCACCAGTTTGGGACCTACTCCAGGGTCCTCACCAGCTTAATTCTCCCTCCCTCTTCTATATATAGACAGAGGATGAACCTGCATTTTTTGAGAAGTGAATGTTTTGGAAGCATCAGTGGTCGCTTTCTAAACCAGTTACAAGCATTGGAACTAAACCTTAAGGCTTCCTGTTCTTGGTGATCACTCTTGTACCTGAGGAACCCAGGGTTTTGGACTGAGAAACTCAATATAGTACTGTAAACTATAGACATTTTTCATTGATGACAACCAATTAATACATTAAAAGAATCTGCCACAGGAGAAGGCAAAGGTGACCCCCCACCCCTGAAAAAAATCTTGTCAAGAAAACTCTGTGATAGGGTCATCTTAGGGTAACCAAAAGTTGGAAACAACGGAAGGTATGCAAGAACACAATAATGAATGAGAGACATACAAGACACCCTGTGATTAACAGCCCTGCTCAGGTCCTCAGATTCAGAAACTGCAGACCTGTGTCTTCAAGGGGAGTTCTCTGAGGAGACCACCCACCAAGGTGACCAAAGCGGTCTCTGTTCCATAGCCAGGCCTGAAACCAGATTGAAATTGATCTAGTCAATCCGTTTCATCCAGAAATCCCTGGAGTCTGGAGGCTACCACACACTCCAAAACCTTGCTTCTAAAAGTCGTAGTCCAACACTCAAATCACGACCCATAATCAATAAGAAGAACCAAGACAACAGATTGATCAGATACCACAAATACTTGGTCATTGTTTTGCCCACTATCGTTAGATGTTAAGTGTTTCTATTTAAAATATGGTTATAATGTATAAATGTGCACATTTTCGTGTAAATAAATGCATGCACATACTATGCAAATGTATGATCTCTTTTCACCTTTTCTAGGCAGGAAAAATGCATTCCCTCTTTTTAAGTGGCATATTTTCTCATCTGACATGATGTATACATGTATGTGTCTATACTCAAGAATAAAAGGGGTGGTAAAGCTCTTAACATTTATTCCCAGCCTATAGCATTTGTTTCTGAGCTTATCTTCATGCCCACAATTCATCTGCAGCTCTTTAGCAGGAAAAGAATAGCCATAAGTAAAAAACTCAGGGTGGACTTGAATGTTTGAGTGACAAAATACTTACCATATAACCTATTCTTATTGAATTGCTATACACAATCCCTGAATCCTGTCTCCAGCACTGAAAATAAACATAGTCCTTTCTTCATGACGTACTTTTTACTGTGTTAAGTACTGGATTATTTATTTGAGTTCCAAACATTTTCTGTGGAGCAAGGAATGGGGAATTTAAAGGTAACATGCACTGATGCACACATGCGTTCATATACACACACCTAAGGAAGCACAGAAATAGACCTCGACTAAGTCCTTAGTTTGGGCACCAAGTTAAGACACAAAAGCATTTGCAACAACATTGTGGGAAGAGAGAATAAAAAGGAGGCTGTACAGCCATTAAAGCAATTAAGGAAAGATTAAGGTTGCTTTTTGCTGAAAGACCAATTAATCAATAGGCCAGAAATCACAGCATGTTGCACAACATAAGTCTCCAAAAAGGGTTGGGGGAAGCAAGAAGGAGAGTAAACCACCCCCTTCCCAAATTTGGAGTTGCCCAAGAGAAGTAGCGGACTGCATATAAGCCGGTTGAATAGAAGAGTTTGCAACAATAACACTGATCAAGGAACGGGAGACTGGATAGGTAGGTAGGTAGCAAGAGAATAGGAAATATCTCTTCTTAGGAGAGGTTAGAGCTAATAGTACCACCAACCAGTTGCATCTGGACATTGTCATGCTTCAGAGAGCCACGATTTATCTTAATTCCATTAATTCCATTGAATCTAATCTATGCATTGAGTTTGCAAGAGTTGAACAGCATGGTTGATGACCAGAAATCTTGGCAGTCTCTCATTGATAGGGTCACTAAAGGTAAAAGTTGACTGGATGGCAAATAACAACACAGATGAATGTCCCTTATCCAAATGCTTGGATCTCATATGCAAATTTGCATGTGCGCATATGAGGTCCCGCCCATAAAAAAGTGAATTTAAATAATAAAAAAACTTCAGCTGGATGTCCCCTGTCCACCCTACATCTTGATCCTCTACAAAGGAAGGCTGTGAGGACTGTGTGTGGACCTGTTATTATAAAACACTGATTTTGGTGTTGTCTGGAAGTGCCCTTAGTTTAAATGACTGTAATTTTTGCTGCTAATCTAAGCACCTCTGTTCTTCCAACTGGTAGCAATCAACCTGTTACTTGTCACAAGCTGTTTCTCAGGATTGCCTTCTCCTGCATTTTGCTTCTTGTTAACTATAAAGCTTCCTTTTCCCAAGAGAAAACTG
This sequence comes from Anolis carolinensis, assembly GCF_035594765.1. NCBI lineage: Eukaryota > Metazoa > Chordata > Lepidosauria > Squamata > Anolidae > Anolis > Anolis carolinensis. The sequence goes on along the minus strand of NC_085841.1, from coordinate 25,041,427 downwards.
CCATAAAAAGAAAAGAAAGTGGTATGGGTGGAGACTACATTTCTCCATGTGATAGTTCAGTAAGTAGAGGATTTATCTAGAAGCAGATACCATCCATCGTGTGTGATGGCAGTGAATAAATTATCAGTTTTCTGTCAAACTGAAGGGCACACTTTTTGCCCCAAATGGGATGTTTTGCTCCCATGACAGCCATTAGACCGGTCAGAATAGCCATCAGAGCTTTACCATTGTATAGATTATGAGATCTCACCTATATATGTATAGTTAGGTATGTGTGTTTGTGTATTTAGAGCAGGCATGGGCAGGCATGACTGTTAGGAATTGCGGGAGTTGAAGTCCAAAACACCTGGAGGGCCCAAGTTTGCCCATAACTGATTTAGATTCAGCCTTACATATTCTCTGAAGTTAAGGGTACAGGATCTCCAGAAAGTGAGATATTTCAGATAAAGACAGTGGTATATTTTCTTCCTGAGAAAACATCTCTCTTGGAATTTCAGGGTCTTCTAAGACAACTCTACAGTCAATTCCTTCTGGAAGCTGATTATAGAATTGCATTGAGGACCTAGAGAATCTTAGAAAGGTGTTCTCTCTAAAAACATTAAGGACTAAAGGAAGTTGACCATAGATCACACTGGAGAACCTACAGATTTCTAGAGAGACCATTTGAATCAATCTGTGAATAATCAAATCTGCAAAGGTCAAGAATGCAAATGTAGAATGATGACTATATTTAAATTTTATGTGACATGGAAAGCAAATATCAGTCAAAATGACTGTGTGCAAGAGCAAATAGTTTGAGATAGTATAAAACAATTTCTGCTGTACTTCCTCTACCATTTTAGCTGATAAGTCCCCAGACAATACAAATACAAGTACATGAACTTGCACTTTGTCCTATTGGATTTTATTCCTTGTCTGTCACTTCATTTCACAAGGTCATCTAATTCATCCATACTAATATCCTTATCCTTCCCTGTACCTGTAGTGGCTTCTTACAATTCAGAATCTCCTGCTCCTATTTCCCTCTTATAAAGTCAAAAAAACAAAGGCTGATAGAAAAGCTCCTTGAGGAACTTCACCAATTACTTTATTACAGCTTGAAAGTTTGCCATCTAACGAAGGACTTTTGGCTTGGATTCTTAGCCTGGATCTACACTGCCCTATATCCCAGGATCTGATCCTAGATTATCTGTTTATCCCAGATTATCTGGCAGTGTAGACTCATATAATCCATTTTAAAGCAGATAATCTGGGATCAGATCCTGGGATATAAGGCAGTGTAGATCCAGCCTTGGTGATCCATCCATCGAATCAAAGGGTGGGATTGTATAGGACCTTTCCTGCATTCTCCTTTTTCACCTGCAACCCCCAACCACCCCTTGAACCATTCCAACAAGTTTCCAATCCCCCAAAGTGGTGTTTGGAAGATGGGGGAGAAGAGGCAGGAAACAATGGGAGAAGGAGACATGGTGTGGTGTAGTGGTTTGTTGAGTCCTTTTATTAGGACTCTGGGAAACCAGAGTTTGAAAACTTGCTGAACCATGGATACCAACTGGAAAACCATGGACAAGTTACACTCTCATTTTAAGAGGAATGCAGTGAGAAACCTCCTCTGGATAAATCATGCATTTTTGTTTCTATCATTCTGATGCATATGAAAGTGTTTCTGTACAAATTTTCCTAATATATACAGATTGATGACATGCAATGTAGTGCAGTGCTTTGAATGTTGGGACAAAGGCATGTCTACACTGTATAATTAAGGCAGTTTATAGAAGACCATTGTTCAAAACTCTGCTCACCCATGGAAACCTATCGAGTGACCTTGGTCAAGTCTCACTCTTTTAACCTCAAAGGATGGCAAAAGCAAACCTCTTTTTAAAAAGTCGTGTAAGAAAACCCTATGACTGCATCACCACAAGTTGGAATTGTCCTTTAGACAACAATGCAGGAGAAGGAGGCAGGAAATTTTATGTGTTTTAGTTTATATCCTTTTTTGTTGTGTTCCTTCAAGTTATTTCCAACTTATGGTGACCCCAAGGAAGCCATATTAGGCAGTATTCTGGGTTTGAGAGTGTGTCATTCACCCACTGGATTTCCATGACTGAACCATGAAGCAAACCCTGGTCTCCAGAGTCATAATCCAATGTACAAACCACTATACCATGCTGCTTGCTGCTTTCATTATTTTTAACCCCCCCTCTCTCTATATATATATAGTAGAGTCTCACTTATCCAGCCTTCACTTATCCATTCTGTATTATCCAACGCAGTCTGCTTTAGTAGTTAATGTTTTTGTAGTCATTGTTTTCAATATATTGCAATGTTTTGGTGCTAAAGTCGTAAATACAGTAATTACTACATAATGTAGTAATTACTACAAAATGTATTGAACTGCTTTTTTTATCAGTTTGATGTAAAACATTATTTGTAAAATCATTATGTATTTTTATGTTTAATAGGCTTTTTCTTAATCCCTCCTTATTATCCAACATTTTAGCTTATCCAACATTCTGCCGGCCCGTTTATGTTGGATAAGTGAGATTCTACTGTATACACACACTGTATAACTATATATATTGACCATTTCTCCTGCCTCAACCTCATTATTAAGTGTGTAACTATTTTAATGTAGCCAATTGTTTATTGAGGAGATTAAGTAGGCATACGATGTGTATTTCCCATATTCAGGAGGAAGTGAGATTGGTTTTTAATTCACATTGCCTTTTAACAATTGATTGGAAAATCTTGTAACCACTGTCCATTTGTTTATATCTCTCTTGAGTATCCATCTCTTCTCAATCATACAAACGGACAAGAAAGACACTATGTCTATGAGTAAGATGATGTAATTGAGAATTGTTGGCTTTGCAAAATGCCCCTGGGCTCCTGATTTTGGGAAGGGGGGAACCATGAGATAGGGGTGCCTTCTTATGCTAATGGAGGAAGGGAACAGAATGGGAGGGCAAGCTGTACATGTTAAAACCTGCACCTGAAATAATTGGAAATTGGCTTAAAGTGGAGGCGTGTAACCTGATTGATTTGCCAGCTTCAGGGCATGTTGCCTTCATCTTCAGTGTCAGGGTCATCGGGCAATCCCTAATGTACAGATGTAGTTTGAGAGGGAGCCGTCACTGATGGGATGGAGCTGACAGCTCAAGGGTTTGTAGAAATGACTGGAACATGGACAAGGAACATTTATTTGGGAATTCCTTTGGGTTTGCTATTTTTACATAAGGCAAAATGCATTCGGTGTCCTACTCAAGAAGCTCAGGTTAGAGTAGGGGGAGGTATATTGGCTGCAGAAATTGTTATGGGTGTTTGAAATGGGAAAGATAGGTCAAAAACAGTGGGTGGTCTTCTCATAAACCTCTGAAGTACTGCTAAAATAACATTTGGGAACTCCTCATTAAGCGAAATCTTGGAATGTGGTGGAATCTCCTTCTCTGGAGTCTATATGTCAGGTTGGATTGGACGGCCTTTGTGTTCTGTTCCAACTCTGTGATTCCATGACTTTACTATGTTTGGCAATACTGATATAAACCACATTAGCTGGAATAAAAGAGGTCACAACTTTTTTGTTTAAAGATGAGGGGGCTTACCATCAGCATTGATCCACCAGCAACTAACTTAACCAGCCTGCCGCTGTGTAGATCCAGATTGACCAATATGGGATTCCACATGAGCAGAAGTTACCATATGATTCTCTTGACAGTTTGAAGAGAGTCACCTGCCCCCAAGTTGGGTATGGTCCAGGTTACCAACATCCACAAGCTCCTGCACTTGCTTCTACAACTTTTTGCTTAAAGATGAAGAGGCCTGCCTTCAGCATTGATCCATTAGCAACTAACTCAACTAGCCTACCTCCGTATAGATCCAGATTGACCGTTGTGAGATTCCACATTAGTAGAAATCATCATATGGTTCTCTTAACAGTTTGACCAGAGTCACCTGCCCCCAAGTTTGGCATGGTCTAGTTTGCCTACATCCACAAGCTCCCACACTAGAGTAAAACATTTGCCTGCCAGCCCACCTGGCTACACACTACTGGCACGTTTTTCTCACCCTTCTCCTGTGACTGTGCAAATTGTGTGTTCACTTCCGGGAAGGAGAAGGTTCTTTTTAGTGCCGTAGTGCTTCACAGGTGGTTCTCCCTGATAAATCAGGAATGCTATTAATGGTCAATATTGACCTGCCACATTATGGGAGATGGATTGTTCACTCTTCTTTCTCCTGCTAACTGGGTGCAAATTACTTTTGTATTTGGAATTCAGCTTGCAGCAATTGAAATAAGACAAGTGGGGAGAACTGGGAGAAGGAGGGAGAAAAGCAACAGAAAAAAGGAAGTAGCAGATAATTGATTGGCACTGACCCTGCAAAATCAGGACACTTTGAGAGCACACAGGCCATGACTTGGAAGTTTGCTTTAGGCAAGTTTTATCCAAATTTGAGGATATTGTGGTGCTGGAGGTAGGAGGCTACTTCAAACTAAACTAATGATTTAGGGACAGTTTAGAAATAAACAGATGCTTTGGTAAGCTGCTCAGATGGGCTAGAAATAAAAAATAAAAGAATAAAAAATTGGGGTCATTTTGTATAATTTGAAGGAAGAAATATTTAAAAAATCAATTCAAATGGGGATCTTGGGGGATCTTGGGAGTTTGAAAGGAAGCTAGAAGGAATTCAGGATTGATTTGAGGTGCGCAGGGTGGAATCCACCCCCTGTGGACATCATAATGGAGATGTTCTTCCAACATTCTGCAAGAAAGTCAGTTGCAAAATAAAAACAAGGCCTTCTCCTCAAAGCATAATGATTGGGCTGATCTATATGGAAGAAATACCTTAGTTGTGGGCAGTTCTGGTATTGTGTTGTCGAAGGCTTTCATGGCCAGGATCACAGGGTTGTTGTATGTCTTTCGGGCTGTGTGGCCATGTTCCAAAGGTATTCTCTCCTGACGTTTCGCCCACATCTATGGCAGGCATCCTCAGAGGTGTGAGGCATGGAATCTATGCCTGCCATAGATGTGGCCGAAACGTCAGGAGAGAATACTTTTGGAACATGACCACACAGCCCGAAAGACATACAACAACCCAGTTCTGGTATTTCAGATCGTTTGCCTTTACTAGGCTACCTTGGACTGCTAAAGGTTGCGATCTGATAATACCCAAAAACCTAAAAATTGCCTACTGATAACTTACATTCAACTAAATATTCACATACTTCCAACATTTCACAGATGAAAACTGGGACAAACTACTTTTGTTCTCAGTAGGCAGCAAGTGAAGCAAGCTGAGAAAAGGGGGGAGGGAAGTGGGACATTTTAAAAGCTGCTGAAACAATGAGATGACAGAGGATTAATCTGGGCAATCCCTACCACATCAGAAAAATTGGAAAGCATGTATTCAAAGACATAGCCATGTTAGCCTGTTCCAGTATAAAAAGACAGAAAGGAGGCCTGCAGCACCTTTGATGCTAACTGGCTCAGGCTGTGGCGCAGGCTGGAGAGCAGCTGCAATGAATCACTGCAATGAATCACTCTGACCAGGAGGTCATGAGTTCGAGGCCCGCTCGGAGCCTATGTTTGTCTTGTCTTTGTTCTATGTTAAAAGGCATTGAATGTTTGCCTATATGTGTAATGTGATCCACCCTGAGTCCCCTTCGGGGTGAGAAGGGCGGAATATAAATGCTGTAAATAAATAAATAAAATAAATAAACTGAAAAAAAATTAAATTCCTAACATAAACTTTATGGAATTTAGTGGCATATGATAAAATGAATGAGAACCCATGATAGTATATGCTAGATATTTTTCCTCAGAGGAAAAACACCTAGGTTGTGGAATGACAATATAGGGTGAGCCATCCTTTATGCAAGATTTTGAAATCCAAAGTATTCCAAAACTGTCAACATGATTGGTTGGGATGGTGACCCCTTTGCTTTCTGATGGTTCAGTGCACACAACCTTTGTTTCATGCATAACATGATAAAAATATTGCATAAAATTACTTTCAGGCTATGTGTATAAAGTGTATACGAGCTATAAATGATTTTTATGTTTAGACTTGAGTCCCATCTCTAATATATTGCATGTATGTGCAAATAATGATATTCTACAGTCCAAAAAAATCCGAGATCTAAAACTCTTCTGATCCCGAATATTTCTGATATGGGATTCTCAAATGTGCTATAGATTTCTTTATATCTTTTTACATTCAAGCCAAACGGCTGATGACTGACAGAAAATGCCTCTGCTTTTTTATATTCCTGCCGCCTGTGTACCTCATAGTGAAGATCCACAGATCTCGGTACAGCCATATGAGAGGAGATAAGATGCAACTTTCTGGACATCACTGAGGCTGGATATGTATGCTCTGGCTAGCTTCTAATAGAGATACTACAAGCAAGCTTCTGGCTCTGTAGAATCCTTTGGGTTTATGTACCAAAGTGCTCTGTTTCATCATTTCTTTTGAAAGCTAGCTGGACATTGAAACATGAAGGTTGCTGACTGCAGGAAAGATGTAATTGAGTGCTTTCCATAAGCCAGTGAGTGCTGTAGAATGTCAACTCTATCCAAAGCAAGGATTAGATTGTATGTATTTTACAGCTATGAGACTACGCATCATACTTCATGACAGACTCACTCTCCCTTAGTTGTCTGATTTCAGCTTTCTGCAATCTCTGCCACTGACATATTAAGTATGAAATAGATCAATGGAATCTTCAATTAATGTTGATGTGGATTCACATTTCTAGATATACAGAAACGTTGGGTGCGTGATAGTATGCACCATGTATGGACAGGTGCCAAGATGATGATTATAATAACAATATAATAATATACATTTTAGTTATGTATTTTTTAAAAAAAAATACATAAAAGGTAAAATTAAAATAAATGTGAAATAAATGTATATAGTATATATATATTGTACATATTACTGGAGGTATACAGTGGATATTAAATGTAAAAAACAGGTTTTTAGAACTGAATTTTTAATTCTTTTTTAAAATTTGAAATAAACAGTGTGTTGTCTAATGTTTAAGGATTCCCACTTGCCACCAGGCCAGTTAATACCCTGGCTAGTCCAACACTGCTGCTCAAGGCAAGGTGAAGTATAGTTAAAATACAGATATTAGAACACATAGAACAAAGATTAAAACACCAATACCAGAACGGAGAGGTCTTTAATTGCATCTTACATTTTGATAGCTTTTTCCACACTCTAGGGAAGGTCGATGAAAATGTTTTCTGAGTGTTAGTTTGCCTTGTTGATAAAGTTGGAATATGCACCATAGATTGCTCACCATATTTGCAACCATTCTCTCTGTTTGAGATGGAAGAACAATTAGACTATATCACAATATATGTATCCATGCCTGATGAGCAGATTATGTTGTGGTCAATTTATACATATTTCAAATTTATTAACAAGGCATACTAATCTTTAGAGTAGGCATAGGTAAACTTTGGCCTTCCAGGTGTTTTGGACTTCAGCTTCCACAATTCCTAATAGCCTAATGTTAGGAAGAGCCAATCCTAAACTGACCATTTTCTTTTTCTTTTATATTTTATAGTTATACAGTAGAGTCTCGCTTATCCAACTTTCACTTATCCAACGCTCTGTATTATCCAAGGCAGTCTGCCTTTTAGTAATCCATGTTTTTGTAGTCTATATATATATATATATATATACCATGTATTGAACTGTCTTTTCTGTCTATTTGTTGTAAAGCATGATGTTTTTTGTGCTTAATTTGTAAAATCATAATGTAATTTGATGTTTAATAGGCTTTTCCTTAATCAATCCTTATTATCCAACATTTTCACTTATTCAACGTTCTGCCATCCTGTTTATGTTGGATAAGTAAGACTCTACTGTATTTGCCTCTTTTTTAAAGCTGCAAAATTGCATTTGATTTAATAATAATAATAATAATAATAATAATAATAATAATAATAATAATAATAATAATAATAATAAAAACTTTATATACCACCCTATCTCAAGGACTCAGTGCGGTTTCCAACATAGCAAGGAAAGCATACAACTTAAAACCATACAACAACTAAACATAATACAATAATGAACATAAGTACACAAAACATACAAATCAGTCAATTAACCACAGACTTAAAACTAATAACAAAATACTCCATCAACGGGCCGAGATATCATGACCAGGGGTTCAACGTTGGTGTGGCCAACTAACAGGTGCTAGGCAGGTCAAGTGCAACAGTATAAAGATAAACATAAAAATAAAAACCTAAGGAACCGTGGTAGTATGGGAAAATTGAGTTATGAAGGTATGCAATTGTGGGACCACAATCTGACAAATCAGCACAATTGCCCCATTGAAGAGAGGTGTTCAGTATGGAAGTTGTGTCTGCTACCAATGATAGCGTAACCATAGCGAAATAGTGGGTTTGTGTGATAAAGTCCTTTGATTAGTTCTTCCACTCTGGTTTTGCCACATCAAGGCTCCTTCCTCTCTTTTCCCAGACAGACATCATCTGGTTTTTCAGTTTTTCTAAACCCTTGCATACCCTGTATGAAACCTCCACAACCTGTTTTACCTGCAATGTTCAGGAATGTTCTATACCTTTATAACCTTAATTACAGGAGGCACAACTCTGTGTAGTGTATAGATGGCAACAAGTGGTAGGCAGCTAACAACTGGGGTTGTGCCTTTTGTATCCATAAGGGTGTATGTGTGTTGTCTGCATGGAGAATTTATGCTTTTCTAAGCTCCCTTGGCTTTTGTATGAGAATGCTGTTGGAATATGGGGCCAATATCACCGGATCAGGTCTTTACAAAGCGAGTGGGAAAATTACAGCTATTAGCATCTACTGACAGGATTACTTTATCATTCTGCATTCATCTTATGATTTTTTATGCATACCTCTTCCCTTTCTCTTTAGTTCTTGGTGTGTGTGTGTGTGTATGAAAAGCATTACTTTCATAATAATAAAGCAAGCCACCAAGTCTCATGTCAATATATTTAATTCCAGAAATAAGTGGTTCATATTTATGGGTCTGTCCCTTTCTCGCTTGCTCTGACTAGCATCCGCACGACCGCAGCTTCTCGCGGGGAACGAAGAAGTCCATTTTGAGCCTACTCCCGGTTGCCGCAAAAGCAATGGTGGCAATTTCTGAAACGCATCTATATTTGAATACTGTATAGCATGACAATTTGCATATCTTAGCACATTTTCTCTGCATGGAGTACATTTCAAAATCACCAGGGTTGAGGGGTGTTTGGGTCGGTGGCTACTGGATCTGTTGATAATTTCGAATATGTAAATACATCTCTCCTCTTTTTCATTTCCTCCATCTCGCCACCCTGCTCCCCCTCCTCCGTGCGCTTGCTTTCTTCTTCTTCTTCTTTCCCCCCCTACAACCAGTGCTTTAGATTGTATTAGCGGTAAACAAAGATGTATTTGTGGGGCAGTCGGTTTGAGTTTATTGTTTATGTAAATCTCTCTGAATGTGACATCGCCAGATAGCTTCCAGTGTTGCGCTGATCCACATTTTAGGCCTGCAGCCAAAAGTATTTTATCTTTTTTTTACTTCATTATAGTGATCTTCCAATTAGCTGTGGTCTGTAATACCCTGATTTTGGTGGCAGTGGTTTGGGGAGGATTGTTTGATAGTTCTGCTCCAGAAGCAAAACGAGGGGGCCTTATTATGAAAAGTGCAGAGGTTGTGCAGTAGCCGAGTTCTGTTGCAAAGTTTGCCGATAAGGGAAAACTGGCCCTTGAGCATCCATTCTATTCTGTATATTAACACTTCTAATCTGTACTGCTGATAAAACTGCAAGCCATTTGCCTTTGGAGGAATTAGTTCTGCCTCACTTGTGTAACCAGGCGATGGTGATTAACCTTTAAACTGTCCAATATTCTCAGCAGACTCCTGCTCCAGATTAGAAACTATTTAGTTATGACCAACTAAATTAACAACATTCCCGCCTCTGAAGAATAAGATTTGGAAGGTATGCATTTTAAGGTGGAATTGGATTTGAAAACAGTGAGAGGCTGTTTGTTTGCTCTCTATTTGAGGCACAGCAGGGTTTTCAGGCTGAGAAAATACTGTTTTTAAAAATCAAAAATTAAAATGAGGAGGACAAGAGACTCACGTCTTGGTTTTTAGATGGAATTGGTTTGTTGTTATTTAAGCGCATCTAGGCTTGATTGAAAGCATTTGATTTTAGGTAGTTGCTATGTTTCAGAGAATATGAAAAATGGAATGAATTTTTTTTAAAAAGAGAAGGATGGTTTGAAAATACGTAGCATTTCATTAAGAGGTTTCCTATGCCTGTCCCACACAACTTCTATGGTAGGAAATCCCATCACCTTGAAGAGAATGTACTTCTGTGTCAACCTGCTTGGAATCAATGTATACATTTAAAAACAGATCCTCACACCTGAATCTATTTACAGATTAATTACCCCATGATACAAAAATGATTTTGTATGCTATCTTAATAATAGCAACATTGGCACCAGGTGAACCTGGGGGCTATTTCTAAAACACTGCAAGGAAGTGCAATGCATCCCTTGTATTTATGGGGCCAAGGTCCATTCATTTCTATTTTATTGAAATAATACTGACTTTGGAATATCACTGCAATGAGGAACTAAAAAGGAAAATAAATACAGATGTTTTATTAATAATGCAAACAACATTTGCTTCTTAAATTGTAAACAATCTCACAGGTATGTTAGTGTGCTCTAAAAGGACACCTTTGTTGAAGTTTTTGCAATAGGAAAATTAATTTAAAGATAATTTATTAAACAAAGGGTGATTAATAAATTTCAGGTCTAAAATTAAGAGCTAGTCTTATTATTAAAAATACATTTTAAGGATACAGTATGAGTCAGGAGCATTTTGAATTGCTTCTGTTGAGATCAATGAGACTTTAATTCCAGCTGGCAGAATCTAATACTGGGATGTCAGATGTCTTACATTTGAGATGGCTTGGAAGATTTCTGCGGCATATTATGATGAAGAATGTGTGATAAGAGGAAAGCGAGTCATCCTAGCGAAAAGGGGTGAATAACTTCCTTTTCATGAAAAATGGCTCTTCCAAATTTTTGTTTCCTGGGGGGGGCGGGTAGAGCAAAATGATACAATAGATGTTATAAAAGCCCATAGCAACCCCATTGTGTCCAATAGGCTTCAGCTGCGGAGGTAACTTTGCGCTGTGCTATTGTATCGACACATTTTTTAAAATGTGAAACTTATCAGTTGAAATGTACCCTCCAACCCACGTGGCACAAAGACAAAAGCGAGGGCATTCTGTAATAAATTGTATAGTGCTTGTCCGACATGCATGAAATGACCATATTGTTCTCCCTCGCTGGAGAACAAAACCAAAATCCCTGTTAGCAATGTTTTTCTGTTTTACCAGGTTTTTTTTATATTGGCTGCCTCCTTAAAAATTGCTAATCTAGATACTACATTAGTAGGATGTCAGTCAAACTGCAATCCACAGTGAAGCCTTCTTCACATACCAATTTAAATCATTCATGGTCCTTTCTTTGGCATTATTCAAAAGATCATAATAATTTTCTTGTGCCCACAGCACAAAAAAATCAATTATTTCCCCACAAAGACTTGAAAGTACTTAGCGAGTGCTGCAAGAAAAGCTGAGGGTTATATCAAATTGAAATTGCACTCATTACACACAACACAATTAGTTGCCACTAGTCTGGCCGGTCCTTTAATTCTGAATGGCATATCTTTATTATTACAGAAACAAGCATGCAAATGGCATTGTTCAGGATTTGCAGAAATCAATAGGATATAGTGCTGTGTGTTTGGTGGCCACTGTCACTCAATCGGCTGTGGATTTGAGATAATGTGTGTATTTGAATTAATGAAGGGAACGTGAGACATCATACGTGACACCCAAATAAAAGAAATGGGTACATGATATTTGTAATTATTCTACTTGTGTTTTTGTTGTAAATACTTGTGCTTTTTGTTTTTTAATCAAAGGATTAATTGCATTTTAATAAGGCATTATGATTTTCAGAGCTTCAGTTAATTAAAACTTGTAGTATATAATTATGAAGTGATGCTGAGATTTTTCTAAAGATCACCCATATGTTTTGAATGTGTACATTTTCCCCTCTTCTTGTTATGCAGTGGCAATATGATTCTCTCCTCCCCCTCCTTTTTTCTGGTTAATAAATTATATTTAAATGCCTGAGAGATGATGTTTTTGGATTTTGGCGCAGATTTTTGTACATAGCAGCTTCAGTGACACAGAATGTTTATGTTCTTAGGGTTGACTCATAGGTTTGGTTTCCTTTGGGTTTTCAAGGACACAAATGTCAGATCTCCATCCGGGAACACTAAGGAAACAGGTCATGGGAATAGTGTACCATATTACTGACCTGTGAAACTGTAAAACCTGGGCTAGTTCCATCTCTGTTATGGCGCAATATTCCAAAGTGTGGATTCAGTGGTAAAATGGAAGAAGAAAATGCCTCAGGGAAAATTTGGATGATTCCAACCGGATCTAATTGGCACCATTGGTGATGTAAAGTTACCTTTCTGACGACAGGTTTCATATGCACCATTGAGAGGAAAAGATAACTCTGGAACATTTATTTCACACTAGAAGTAGCCTCCTCCATTACAGTGAACCCCATAAACATAAAAGGAAATCTATTTACACATCAGAATATTTTCTAAACAGAGACATGATCATTTGAGAACCAGAGTGCAACAGAGTAGACCCATGGTACGATATACATGGTTTCACTTGCCTGTATCTGATCAAAATATATGCTCTGTAGGAATCTTCTAGAGCAGGCATGGGGAAACTTCAGCCCGGGAGGTATTTTGGACTACCAGCTGTTAGGAATTATGGGAGTTGAAGTCCAAAGCACCTGGAAGGCCGAAGTTTGCCCATGCCTGTTCTAGGTCCACCAGGGTAACTCTATAGCATCCTCCAGTGGAAGCATGCCATAGAATTAGTCGGAGGACCTAGAAAATGGCTTGGTTGTCCTCTCTAGGAATTTTCCAGGTTCTTTAGGGCAACTCTTATGGTACCTTCCAGCAAAACTAGTTCATTTCAATAGGGCTCACCATTATCCATAGTTTTCTGTTTCCATAATAAGTTTAGGAATGATTATTATGCTGCTTATGTTTATTTATACCCCACTTTTTCTCTCCACAAGGCATGTACCACCGTGGCCAGATCTGGCTTCTCAAGGAACGGGTTCACTGGGTTTGATTGTGCAAAGGCCCTCCTGGCCAGATACCTGGGCCTCCAGGGTCAGAACTGGGTCCAGGAGAGCCCTCAAACTACAGACCTGTGTCTTCAGGGGGAGTGTAACTCCATCCAGCACAGGCTGGATTCCTATTCCCTGATCTGTGTTCCCTGACCAGGAGTACCTCTGGCTTGCCTGGATTAAGTTTCAATTTATTTTCCCTCATCCAGTCCATTATTGATGACAGCCACTGGTTTTGGGTCAGAACAGCTTCTTTGGCTTTAGGTGGAAAGGAGTAATAAAGTTGGGTGTCATCCGCTATAGGTGACAGACACCCCCTTCCCCATTCCAAAAGGTTGAACAGCCATATCTAAGGTTTAATTATCAGCAAGAAGATCTTTCAACTGAAATATATTTATATGTTTGGCTCCTTCCATATTTCTCACACTAGAATTACAAATCCAAAGAACATCTCCCAAACTAGTATTTGGTCTGGAAGATGTTTGCCACCCTTGTTATGCAGGGGTGATGATCATAATGACTATGTATGATACTACAGTAGAATCTCACTTATCCTACATAATCGGGCCAGCAGAACGTTGCATAAGTGAATATGTTGGATAATAAGGAGGGATTAAGGAAAAGCCTATTAAATATCTAATTAGGTTATGATTTTACAAATTAAGCACCAAAACATCATGTTATACAACAAATTTGACAGAAAAGGTAGTTCAATACACAATAATGCTATGTAGTAATTACTGTATTTACGAATTTAGCACCAAAATATCACGATATATTGAAAACATTTCCAAAATGCATTGGATAATCCAGAATGTTGGATAAGTGAGTGTTGGATAAGTGAGACTCTACTGTATATACCACTCTTCCCCATATTCAAATTTAATGTTGAATGGCGCGTCAAGCCAATGTAACAGAACACAATGCCAAATGTAGAAGATAAGATTTTAAGAACAGCAATTTGCATAAATTACATTGGATGAAACAGGAATAATACAAATGAATTTGGTATGCTATCTAAATAATAGCAACATTGGCACCAGGTGAACCTGGGGGTTATTTCTAAACTAGGGTACATTGCAAAGAAGTGCAATGCATCTCTGTATTTATAGGGGATATGCTTCTGAACTTACCATAGAAAAAGAAAACCATAGGTAATAATGAATCCTATTGAAGTGGATGTCTTCTGCTGGAAGGTACAATATAGAATCATAGAATCATAGAATAGTAGAGTTGGAAGAGACCTCATGGGCCATCCAGTCCAACCCCCTGCCAAGAAGCAGGAAATCGCATTCCTAGCACCCCCGACAGATGACCATCCAGCCATCTATGAATACTATTCATAGATAGTATTCGATCTATGAATTTCTAGGTACACCAGCAATATTCAATAGTAACATCTGACAGAAGCATACCATAGAATCACCTGGAGAACCTAGAAAATTCCTAGAGAAGACACATTTTGGCAGATGCAGGGAGGTGAAAGTATTAGTACAGCCCCATGGGCACAGGAACCATACTGTCCTCTCTTTTGTAGATATAGAGATGGCTACTAGGGCAGCACAAGAACGGGAAGGGTGGTAGAATGAAAACTTGGATCACGGGCTGAATTATATGCAAAAGATGCTTCTTTAGATGGTTGGGGTCCAAGTAATTTGGGCAATAATCGTTATCTTAAAAGATTTCTCATTCTTTTGTTATTTGCTAGTGGCAGCTATATTCTGTATTCAAACCAAAGTCAAATAATGTCTCCATATTTTCATAAAGGGAACATCTTCTTGGTGAAACACAACGTGTGAGATGCAGCTGAGTGGCAGAACATGTTTGGCCTGAATAAGATCCCAAGTTCAATTCTCAGCATGATGAGGTAAGTCTGGGAAAGACTCCTGTTTCAAACCTCGCAGAGATCCTCTGGCTTTCAGTGCAGACAGCAGTGATGGTTGGTGATTCATGCCAGTGCGGTGGTGAATTCACCCCAGGGTTTAGTTTGAGTTTTTATTTGAAATTTAACAGAACTATTCATGGGCCTATTCTCTGACATTCAGTCTAAAACCTAGACATCACTAGTAGGCACTACTAAACAAGATAAACTAATGATCTAGCTCAATATAAGGCAGTTGCATATCTTTGTTATTTATGTAGCATTCTAACACACAGTTTATAATGGTTTAAACCTAATTATTTTAGGCATGTACAGTAGAGTCTCACTTATCCAACTCTCGCTTATCCAACATTATGGATTATCCAACGCATTTTTGTAATCAATGTTTTCAATATATCATGATATTTTGGTGCTAAATTCATAAATACATAGCATTACTGTGTATTGAACTACTTTTTCTGTAAAATTTGTTGTATAACATGATGTTTTGGTGCTTAATTTGTAAAATCATAACCTAATTTGGTATTTAATAGGCTTTTCCTTAATCTCTCCTTATTATCCAACATATTCGTATATCCAACGTTCTGCCGGCCCGTTTACGTTGGATAAGTGAGACTCTACTGTATATGCCTCATCCTTCCCATTGTGTAACCCTAAAGATGGTTGACATTAGAATTTCATTCTAATTTCTATCTGCTTATATTAGATCAATATATTGGCCCAGGTGAGAGACACCAAACAAGTTCTGAAGAATTCATGAAATCTACTCTAATTCCTTTGCTTTAGGAACCACTCCTCATGCAGTGAAGGAGATGATAGTTATATTAAACTCAGCTAAGCTGTACAATAGGGTTTACTGTAAATGTTTAATGTATGAATGCTGTAGAAAAACCAGCAATGCATAATTTAGCATAGGCTTTCCCAGTCTTTGCTTCTCAGAAATTGGAATGCATCTTCTGTCATTCCTGAACGTTGGATGTGCTGTTTGAGGAAGATGAATATTATTGTCCAACACCATCTGGAGAAACAAGGTTGGGAAAGCCCGATGACAAACCAGGATTACTAACTACAGGAGAACTTTGACATGCAGAAAGGTATGGATAGAATAAATTAGAACAGCATCAAATGCTTGCTGCAAGAAATTTGGAAACACCTGTTTGCTCCCACACTATCTTCTTTCCAAAGATGTGGGAATGGGAAGGGAATACATTGCTAAGAGAAATGGCTCAGCACTTTCAGCCCTTCTGTATCACACAAGGGCAGTTTCAGCTAATTTCATGATGCCATGCAACAAGATGGAGGAGAGTCCCCATGGTGACATGTTTACTGTTTTTTCTCTATTGTGCTGCAAAGGCAGGCAATGACATTGTTGCAGCACAGCATGGCAAGAAAACCAATAGCATTGGCCTGGTTCTCTTGGCAACATAAGGCGGCATTTCCTATCTTGCTGTGCTGTGACAGTTTCATGCCCATGTCAGCTCAGTGTGGCAAGGAACCAAAGCAAATGGAATGTGCTCACATCTATGGCTCCCAGGACAAATAACCAAAAGGGGCCCTCGCATTTTCTGAGATGCAAAAAGATTAGTCTAATCGTGTATCCCCAAACCCTCCCTCTCTTCCTTCCTTCCTTCCTTCCTTCCTTCCTTCCTTCCTTCCTTCCTTCCTTCCTTCCTTCCTTCCTTCCTTCCTTCCTTCCCCTGTCTTTCTGCCAGAAATGTCATTCAATGCAATTAACAATAAAATTTAAAAGAAAACATAAAAAGAGATCAAAATATAAATAAAATACAGCAACTAAAATACACCCAAACAACTTAAAACGTAAACAAATTCAAAGCAACTGAATGTAGCTGTCAAAAACTTATACCTATTGTATGAAAATGTCTAACCTGGTGGCAAAACGACAACCGAGAGTGAGCAGGCTTAACCTCACTCAACAGGGAGTACTGTATTAACAATTGGCAGCAACCACTCATGTGATCCTATCTCTACCAGATATATCTCTGATCAGTATGTGAGAAAATCAATAATGCATCTGTACTATAGAATTGATGTCGTTTGACACCACTTTAATCACTGTGGTTCAATGCTATAGAATCCTGGGAGCTGTAATTTTGTGAGGCACCAGCACTTTGACAGGGAAGGCTAAAAACCTTGTTAAACTACAACTCCCATCAGTAATCCTAGCTAGGGGATTCCGGGAGTTGTAGTACAAAAAAGTAAAAAGTCTTCTTGCAGGTTTGTGAGACAGGTGGCCTGAAGAAACAGATCCTAGGTTTCATTAAAGAGGAACAAAGTCTTAGTTATTGTATTGGGTTTGTTTTTAACTAATTTTGATTACTGATTTTTTTTACTGACTATCTTAGTTTATGGTTTTAAGGAAAAGACAATCTCTCTATAGGAATTTTTCTGGTCCTCTCCAACCACAGTCAGAGTATGTTAATATTTAACTGGAATTGTGTTGAGCCATTTCTAAGCTCTTTGTTTCTATAATGCTGGTGTTCTATTTGAAATTGAATTCAGTGATGACCTTCAGAATTGCTTGCTTTCAGCTAAAATCCTTTACCTACATACTTGTAAGTCCTATGGAACTTCATGGCACTTACTTCTGAATAGAAACTGATGGATTTGTACTTTCCATACTCTAAAACTGTAATCTTATATACACTTTCTGGGAGTCATTAATTGCAGAAGACTAAAAGTATTGTTCTTATTATGTGGCATCAAGTCATTTCTGACATATGGCAACAATTCGTTCAGACAGAATTTGCCTTTGTTATCCTTTGAGGCTGAGAGAATGGTGGGTTTCCATAGACAGGATTTGAACCCAAGTCTCCAGAGTTGTAGTCTACCTTTAATGCCACTATCCCATGCTACCTGTAGTACATATATAATGAATAAATATGATGATCCATAGACAACTACATAATTTATTACGCAATTCTTAACACAACAAACTGCAAAGCCATTTTTTTGCATACACTTTCAAGTTTAAAATGTATATCCTTGCAAATGTGTACCATCCTGCTAGTGCTCTGGGGTGTGCTTTGAGTGTAAAAAGGTAAAGGTTTCCCCAGATGTTAAGTCCAGTCATGTCTGACTCTGGGGGTTGGTGCTCATCTCCATTTCTAAGCTGAAGAGCCAGCATTGTCCGTAGACACCTTTAAGGCCATGTGGCCGGCATGACTTCATGGAGCGCCCTTACATTCCCGCAAGAGAGGTACCTATTGATCTACTCACATTTGCATGTTTTCGAACTGCTAGGTTGGCGGGAGCTGGAGCTAACAGTGGGCGCTCAAGCCACTCCCGGGATTTGAACCTGGGACCTTTTGGTCTGCAAGTTCAGCAGCTCAGCGCTTTAACACACTGAGCCACCGGAGGCTGAGTGTACAGCCTCACAAATACAGAAAAGGTCCCATTTGAACCACCTGTGGTTGAGCATCTTCCAGCTTTGGCTCTCTTGAGGTTATTCCTACTGTCTTTTTGATATGACTCTCCTTGAACCTTTTCAAGTCCAGGCAGCTTGAAAAGAAATCCAAGGAAAAGAAATCGAAGGAAGAGCTTTTAAAAATATTTTCAAAAATCGCCTTATTTATGTGTATCTACAAATGCACTTTAGGAAGGCTTTGCTCATGTTTTCCCCCCTTTCCCTTCTACAAGCTGATTTAAAATCTAATATTATTAAGTTGGTCACAGCCTTCATATTTTAACTGTCAAACCCAGCGCCCAAGAGGTGATGCATTCAAAGCTTGCTAAAATATTTGCTCAGCAGCACAATTGTGCGTGATGGAAAATAAACTCCTCCGGAACATCTCACCCTATCAGCCATGGCCTGCAGCAGGCGAAGAATGAGAGAAGGTCAGTCAATTATGTGTGGTAATCACCGTAAGCATATTATCTGAGACACAGATGTCTTCCTTGACCCCACACGACATAGCTATTAACCCCACAGCAATATAAAAATGGGGCGGGGGCGGAGGAAGTGCCTGGTCCCTTAGGTAAACCAGACCTTTTCGGTCTGGACAAGTCCGGTGAATCAGGGGAGAAAAAAAGTTACAAGACACGAAGACTGTTTTCTGGGGAAGTGTCCAACAAGCTGACCTTTTCGTCGCTGCCGTCAATGGGGGGAGGTGGTGGTGTCTCCTCTTTGGGGACGTTTCTATAGGCCTAGTCATGTGAGATAAACAGTTGCATCATCTGAAAATGAGACCGACAAATTGACTTGTGAGATATCACTGGTGAATAATAGCTGTGGAATGCCACTTTCTGTTTGTTTGCGGTGGGGAAAGGGAGGCCGAATCAGCCGCAGCCGCCATATGTAGGTATTCCTTCCGCATAGCTTTTCAAGTTGCCTCTCTTTTAATATCAATAATGCCATTATCATGCGACGCGCCTGATGTAATGCAAGGGACTGGGAATGCCTTGTCTCATTATGTGGCATGTTGATAACAATTACCTTCCTCCACAATTGCTTTCAACTTAAGAGTTTGTTCACAGAATTATGAAATGATTACCTGAGGGAGAGAGAGAAGGAACGTAGAACATCTCCCTGTCATCGAACAGAGCCGATCAACTCAGACAACCACACAAAGAGAGAAAAACATTTGTATTCCAAATGCTGAAGCAATGCTTTTTTTAATAAAAGGATTTGAAAAACAATTGCCAAGAATCTATTTTACTGAAAATGTGTGTGTGTGAATGTGTGTATGAATGTTTCTAAATAATAGATACATAAGGATACATTCACAACTGATATTTGGAAATGCTTTATTTATTCTGTAATAAAGTGCTGGATAAGGTTAATGTCTGCAATGAACAAAGAAATAGCTACTGTATATACCAGGCATGGGCCAACTTGGGCCCTCCAGGTGTTTTGGACTTCAACTCCCACAATTCCTAACAGCCGGTAGGCTGTTAGGAATTGTGGGAGTTGAAGTCCAAAACACCTGGAGGGCCCAAGTTGGCCCATGCCTGGTATATATTTATGTATAAGTCTTGAAATTTAAGTAAAAAAATCATCTCCCCACAAAAAAATCATCTCCCAAAAAAAACCCCTGATTGACCTATGTGAAGTCAATGTGAAGACTGTACTTTAACTAATTAATTAATTAATTGATTGATTGATTTGCCATATTTATATCCCGCCTTTCTCTATCCCAAGGGGGACTCAAGGCAGTTCACAAATGGCACTTGTGCAGTGCCTTGGGCATAAAAACATAAACATTAAGTAAGGTAAAGGTAAAGGTTTCCCCTGACGTTAAGTCCAGTCATGTCTGACTCTGAGGGTTGGTGCTCATCTCCATTTCTAAGCCGAAGAGCCGGCGTTATCCGTAGACACCTCCAAGGTCATGTGGCCGGCATGACTGCATGGAGTGCCATTACCTTTCCATCGGAGATGTACCTATTGATCTACTCACATTGGCATGTTTTTGAACTGCTAGGTTGGCAGAAGCTGGAGCTAACAGCGGGCGCTCCCGCTGCTCCCGAGATTTGAACCTGGGACCTTTCGGTCTGCAAGTTCAGCAGCTCAGTGCTTTAAGTCACTTCACTACCGGGGCTCCTAAACATTAAGTAAAATTATATTAAAATTGATACAGACATAAAAGCGTAATTAAAATACATTCCAATGTTAAGACACATCATCCAAAGACAAGGTCTCAAGCTGTTCCATAATTAATTGCACGATTGACAGGGAAAATTATTGCACTGTGCTATTTATCAAAGGCCTGCTCCAAAAGCCAGGTTTTTACTCTCCTTCTTAAGGCTAGGAGGGAGGGGACTGATCTAATATTACTGATCTATACTGGTTGTAACTAGAGCGTGGACCACCGTGGCCAAGTCAGACTTCCCAAGGTACGAGCTCAACTGGCACAAGTTATAGTTGTGCAAAAGCTCCCCTGGCCACTGCTGAAACCTGGGGTTCCAGACTCAACAATGAGTCCAGGAGAACCCCCAAGCTGTGAACCTGCGTCTTCAGGGGGAATGTAACCCCATCTAACACAGGCTGTAACCCTATGCCCTGTTGGCCTTGCGACTGACCACAAGAACCTCTGTCTTGTCTGGATTCAATTTCAATTTGTTCGCTCTCATCATTAAAAATGGAACCATTCCCTTCCATGGGAAGAGTAATAAAAATAGAGTAATAAAAGGACCACTTTGGAAGAACCCTTAAAAAAAACAAAAAACAGCACCCCTCTGCTTTATTTCTGCTGCAGTGCTCCTTCTGGGCTTTTTGAAGGCCTCAGCAGTAAAATAGTATCTGCAATTTTCCACTAGAAACAAGAATTTCCTTATTATAAAATCCAAGATTTGTTATTCTCTAAATAGGAAGGTGTGGCCACAGACATCAAGTAGTTGTTTACCCCTGGTTTATAGCTGTTTATAGGATCATCTTTGGTCCCAAATATGTTTTTTTTTTTCATGTCAGGAGTGACTTGAGAAACTGCAAGTCGCTTCTGGGGTGAGAGAATTGGCCGTCTGCAAGGACGTTGCCCAGACGATCCCTGGATGTTTGATGTTTTTACCATCCTTGTGGGAAGCTTCTCTCATGTCCCCATATAGGGAGCTGGAGCTGACAGAGGGAGCTCATCTATGCTGTCCTGATTCGAACCGGCAACCTTCAGGTCAGCAACCCAACCTTCAGGTCAGCAGTCCTGCCGGCAGAAGGGTTTAACCTATTGTGCCAAAGATGGTGTGTGTGTGGATATTTTTTCTTGTACAAAAATCAGCATTTTTTGCACATTCCTTTAAAAAATATCTCAAAATGCAAAAACAAAAAAGGGAAAAACAAGAGAACAAAATTGACAAAGCTCCCAAATTCATGGCAAGTGAATCATTTTGTTTCCAATTGAATTTCTTGATATATTGAAAACATATTATTATAAAATCAAGTGGGTGTCAAAAATAGCATAAACACTTGCAATCTATATGAAGTAAAGATCACAAAAATGGAAAGAAACATACCATAAGAACACCTTATCAGAAAGACAGACTCCATTTTTTGTCTCAAAGACACACTCAGCCAAATTTCCTCAGTCAATATAATTGAATCTATGAATTCAATAAAGTTTTAGATTTTATAAAAGCAGAGGGGGCTCTTCCAGGCAGGCACTAAATCCCAGGATCTGATCCCAGTTTTCTTCTTTAAACTGGATTATTAAACTGCCATTTTTTTGTGTGTGTCAGGAGCAATTTAAGAAACTGCTAGTCGCTTCTGGTGTGAGGGAATTGGCCATCTGCAAGGATGTTGCCCAGAGGATGCCTGGATATTTGATGTTTTTACCATCCTTGTGGGAGGCTTCTCTCATGTCCCCTCATGGGGAGCTAGAGCTGACAGATGGGAGCTCACCCTGCTCCCTGGATTCAAACCTCCGACCTTTAGGTCAGCAGTCCTGCCAGCACAAGGGTTTAACCCATTGCGCCACCAGATAATCACCACACTGCCAGATAATCTGGGATAAACAAAACGCTTGGGATCAGATTCTGGGATATAGGGCCTGTCTGGAAGGGCCCTGGGATACATCTGTTGGAATATGTTGTGTTTAGCTTTAAATACCTTTCAAAATAAATGAAAATAAACATAAATTAGTAAACCATAAGAAAAATATTCATGAAAGGAAAATGAAAAGATGTTACAATTACCATTTTTAAATGTGCTTATTTGAAGTGACACAAACATATGGCTAGGTTCTTGTACTTGAGAAGATTCAACGCAACTCACTTGGGGATCTGACCCATTCAACCCATTCTCGGCTTGATTCCCTTTACAGAGTTGTTCTAAGAACTGAAGAGAATTAAGTTGTGAGAAGCATGTCACCTTGACCTCACATGAAGGTAAGATATGAATGTAAATAATAAATTACATTTCTCCCTAGAGAGTGATTTTTCTTCAACAAAGTTACCCAAGAAGGATTTCCATGCAATTGAGTTCAATATAAATATCATCCACTCCATGCAATGGGAGTTAAAAAATGCTATCAATACAGTTAAGAAATCAGATATGCATGCATGCTTAATTATTACTTTCATTATAAAGTGTTAAACGAGTTATAACTTTCAGAAAATTAGAGATTAAATTGATTTCTTACTCCTTTCCACTATTTTTTAATTAGATTTTAACTGTACTTTGTTTTAATGTGTTGCAAACCTTCTTGGGTCCGATGTCAAGGTAAAGGGGGATATAAGTAAAATACAATAAAATAAGTGATTACATAGACGAACTCCTGTCTCTGCTTAAATTTCATCTTTGTAACACTACACTACAGAAGCCTCCAGTGGTGCAGCGGGTTAAACTGCTAAGCTACTGAACTTGCTGACCGAAAGGTTGGTGGTTCGAAACCGGGAGCGGGGTGAGCTCCTGCTGTTAGCCCCAGCTTCTGCCAACCTAGCAGTTTGAAAAGATGCAAATGTGAGTAGATCAATAAGTACCGCTCCAGCGGGAAGGTAACAGTGCTGCATGCAGTCATGCCGGCCACATGATGTTGGAGGCATTTACGGACAACGCCGGCTCTTCGGCTAAAAAATGAAGATGAGCACCAACCCCCAGAGTTGGACTCGATGAGATTTAATGTCAGGGGAAAGCCTTTACCTTACCTAACACTACATTCAGCCCTCCACATTCAGTGGGAACATAGGTAAAATGAAAAGCCACAAATAAATCATTATTTTTACTGGAGTCAACTCCTCTTTTGAAATCTCTACATCCTCCAGAATAACTTTATGGTCAACTTCTGCCTAAAGTTGACCATAGAATTTCACTGAAAGACCTACCAACATGAATTCTGGCAAAAGTTGATCATAGACTTAGGACCCTTCTACACAGCCATATAACCCAGAATATAATAAGGGGCTTTATTGGAGGACCTTGATTCTCCTAGAAAGAGCATTTGAATCAAATCTATGAATAGATCTATACAAGTCATATCTACAAATGTGGAGGATCACTGGACACAATGGACAGTCAGTTATCCAAAGTCTCAGAAGCTGACTTTGCATCTTGGCCTCTTCTGGATCTCATGCCACCTCTCTTCAGTTATTGCTTCTTTGGCTCAGAGAGAGAAGCCCCATATTCTTTCTTTGTAATTTCTTCCTTCTTCATCCTCTTCAAGTGGGTTCTTCAGACTGAACCCTTTGTGGTTTTGTTCTTTATGCCTTCCTGTTTAAGACAAGACACTCACCAAGGAACCAACTGTGGTCTCTTCTGCAGACTTAGACTGGAGGAGCATTTCATCTTGGAAGGCTGAAATCTCAGCCTAGAATTATCATTCCCTGGCCTCCATGGGTAGTCATCACTTTCTTAGAATTTTGTTCCTTCTCTCCTGTCTCTTCTATCTCAACTAGAGCTGAGAATATAGCTATGGTAGATTGAGATTCTGAGAGTTGTCATCCTAAAAGGTAATCTGCACAAAGCTCTTGTCTCTTTCTTTCCAAAGGACCTATGTCCAGAGAACCATCATCTGTCTTAATGTATAGATCATGGCCTGAGCTGTTGCTAGTTTCCAGTAAAGTAGAATCAGTGTGGCTTACCAATGTGTTGACTCATTATTTGATGTTGATTTAATGGGTCTACTCTTATTGGGCCTAAATAATCCCATTTCTTCATCTTGTTCTTAGCGTAACTCTTTGGCCAACTTCTATATTATGCTCTACTATTCAAAACCATGCAAGGAACTGCAGCCTTTCTTAAGAGCTCTTTCCCCCACCCCCAAAATGTCTTCTCATTTGAAGATTGAAAGTATTCAACCCTCTTTGCCATTTTCTTCCAGAATACATTTAAATAAAAATGGTAAATAAGATATTTGTTTGCAACTGCTCTGGCTGCGTGCTGCTCATTCCATTTTTATGAAAGCAGTGTTGTGAACATCTAACATGGGAACAAAAGTATGATTTTAATATAACAAAAAGGGGGTGTTTTTGTTTATCCCCTGCTGATCTGTAATCAAATGCACTAAGTATATGTATGTGCGCCTGGTCTTAAACCTCCTGTGACGTTTACTGCAGTTTCGATTGTGAATCAAACATAAAGCAGTCAGGTCTTTTCCCCTCCCTAAATAAGTATAGTCCTACTTGAAGTACATAATCCATTTGAAATGAAGTGAGTCCCAAAGCATGTTTCACATTCGAAGAAGATCAAGTCAATTTTGTGGCAGGATTCACTGGATTTTAAGAAAAATGTTGGCAGAATAAATTATAATCTTTTCCCCCATCAAGCAATGTAGATTTCCACAAGCAGTCAGAAGAATAGTGGAATTTATAAATTACAGTTTTTTGTTTTGTCTTCAGCTGCTAAATACTAGCAGAAAAAACACAATGCTTTCAGAAAAATTATGGCATTATGAGGAATGTGTGTAATACAGAGAAGTTTCAAGCAGGACAATAGAAATGCTCAGGGTTTTGATGACTTATACACATCTGCAATATTTGGAGAGGAAAAAGCATCTTTCTCAGAGAATGCCTTAAATTCTCATAGAGTTTGCAAAGCAAGTTGCAGAACTTTGATATGGAGATCTTTTGCTTTATGGACTAGAAGCCACACTAAGGACATTATCCCAAAGGAGCATCATATTACCATGGCATTATGTCTCGTTGCATTAGAAAGCAAATCTTATCATTTCTTAGATCCCATCAAATGTTTTTTTCTCGCCTTTTCTCCTGAAATAATCCATTGTCAGATTTATCACAGGAGCAAGTGCAGCTCCTGCCTACTGCATTAAAAAAAGTTGGAAAAAAACTTTGGAGATACTTATGTTTAATTTTGTTTTAATGTTTGTATATTTATATATTTAAATGGTACACTAATGCTTTTATGTCAAGTCGTTTTGAGTCCCCTTTGGAGAGATAAAGTGAGGTATAAATATAATAATAATAATAATAATAATAATAATAATAATAATAATAATAATAATAGGCTTTCGCCTCCAATCCCGGTACTCTGGAGTAGACCTGAGTCACTGATTTTAACTAGACACCACTTTGGGGATACTGGGCTTTCCTCCCAGTCTCAGAACTCTCCATCGCAGAAGTCCGAAACTTCAAAAGCCAGAAGTACAGCAACTTCAAAAGCCAAGAATACCATGAAGGTGAAATGACAGGAAAAGCATAGATATTTAGAAACTTCGGTAATTCCAATGATTAAATTAATTTTAAAACAATTACCATATCAAACACATGAGGTAAGATTTTGTGAGTGAAATGTCAATACTTGGTAGGAGACCACCCATAGTAACGCCCTTTGCTCCAAGTCACTGAAGGGATTCAACCCTGGCAAATTTGACAGATCCCATCCCATGTGCCCCCCAATTTTCTCCAGTTTCATAGCAATTCTTGAGTTCAGAAGACGATCTCTGCCTGTCTCCCCCACCCAATTTTTCTCGGACTTTTGGGAGACCTTTCTGATGAAGCATGATGGGCTCAGACAGGAAATCTCCCTGCATCATGGGATGGGCTCCATCATACATTGTTATCTTGCTGTTTTAAAACTATCTAGAAGGGGGGAGGCTGCATGAGATAACGTGTTCTCATAAATATTTGGCTGTGACCACCTCAGCTCTCATTTTCCTTTGCAGATTTGAAGAATGTTGTCATTGTAATATGAGTCACTTCTGCTTCATTTTGGTCATTGGGTGTTTGGAATTAAATCAAGTAGCATCAGAATACATCAGAATTTAGAAAAGTGAACTGTCATTCTATCTAAGGAACTCTGGAAGTGATATTCTCTACAAAACAACGTTTTCTAGCTTTGGCATATATACTAATGGCATCTATTTAAGGAGTTGAGAATAGGTGACAGTTCTGTGATCATCTATTTCTTGAAAGAAACTATAAGCAAAAATTACGGATGTATCCATTTCATTTGGATGACTGTAAAAAACTGAGAGGAGCATATAAGATTAATACTACATGAGAGGAAGTAGATAGAATTAATGTTACCTTTTCTCCACCTCCAATACAATGCTTAGGATCTCATTATACACAGTCTTCTCTACATCTTCTCTCCATTTTCAAGTGCTGGCAAAAACTATCTTGCTGAGTCCCACGGAAGCGATCCCACGACACATGGCCAATTTTGGTGGCTGCCCGTGGGAATCTGTGTTGCCAGCACCTGAAAACAGAGAGAAGACTCAATTTTCAAGGGTCGGGTGCTACCTACTTGCAGAAAATGGGGAGAAAGTGGAGAAAGTGATAAGAAACTATGTGGGATGGTTGCCCATCCCAGAACATGGGGAAAGACGGTAGGGAACAAAAGTTCATTCCACTTTTCCCTACTTTCCCTCTGCCCATCTGATAAGGTCCTAAGACCTTATCATTGGTCACATACTCTCAATGGTCATAGACAAAACATTTCTTGGTGTTTTTTTCAGTTGATCCACATCTCTGTGCAGTATTACAGGTTTCTATGGCCCTACAATGGAAGAGTTAAAGCTGGCTCTTGGTATACTGTAGTTTATGACTCTGAATAGTGCTAAATTCAGTGACTCTCTTGTCTACAAGGATCAATTGAGGAAGCAAAGTTATGTATGTCCCAACAAATGATCATAGTTGTATGCTTAGCTGTTGCATTAAAATATATAACAGCAGGTAAATACAGTGGCACTTTGATACTGGGTGTGGTTGTGTTCCAGGTATCCATCCAGTGGATACCAAAATCTGTAGCTACTCTCATCCCATGACATACAATACCATAGTAAAATGGTGTTCTTTATATAGAATGGAAAAAAACAGGATTGTCTTTTTGGATTACAAAAATATTTTGAAGCCAAGGATGGTTGAATCATGGAAATAGGATAGAGGGCCAATTGTAACATGCACTACTTTAGGCTGCTAAATACTTGTTCACTCTGATAATTAAAGGTTTAGATCATACTCTCAACTATTTGCAATTCTTTCTTTTCATGTGATGCTTTTCTTATGTTTGTCTTGGTATTCCTAAGCCAAATTCTACACCCATGTTATCCATATGTTTTCCGATTTGCACATGCTTTTCATGTGCAAATTTTCTAATGGCTCTGCAGCAGAATCATTTAGGTTTGGTAATTTTTTGTTGTTGTTTTTTTTGTTTGGGAGCCTAGAGACTCCAGGAAAGTGATAGACTCTGGCAGTCATGAGCACTGATTACTTTCCAGTTTGTCTAATGATATAATCCACTATGGTTGCAAACTCTTGCCTTTTCTTTTCAGATGACAGTTCTTGCGAGTTACACGTGTTGTATTTATAAGTGGCACTTAGCAAGATGTGTTCTGTAATCTCCTGCTTATGCCTGACACTCCACACAGGTGTTTATCTACAAGGAGTGATGACATTGCTTGCTAATTCCACCCAGCCCTTGATACAACAGGAGGGAGGAAGTATCAAAAGTTTGTTTATGATAGCAAAGGGCAAAGATGTTGGTTTTTATAGAGCATATCCACATAGTGCTTCATATTATACGGTTACAGTAGCATACCATCCGATATTTCACAGATGAAAACCAGGATACGTGTAGCTAAGCAACATCAGAGTGTGGTCAAGGTGATAAACTTTATTAATGAAGAATGTACAAACTCAGAGAGGATGCAGTAGTTTGTTTTTCCATGCCTACTGGGAAGGACAAGGTTCCACTTTCTCATTTCCCTGCCATTATGATGTGCTTAACTGAGTACAAAATATTATTCCACCTTGAATTGGGTTTGCAGTAATGGAAACAGAATGAGGAAAAAGTGGGAGGAGGAGAGATAACATGGGGTATTGTGAAACAACTGAAAAAGTGGGATGACAGAAGATTAATCAGAAATGTACCTGCCAAATTGGGGCAGTTGGAGAGGACGCAGTAGTCTGAGACAATCTTCACTGCCATGGCCTTGTCTTATGGAATCCTGGGATTTGTAATTTGGTGAGGTAGAAGAACAGGAGTTCTCAAGATTTGGTCCTCCAGGAATTTTGGACTAAATCTCCTAAAAATCCTGATGCTTGGCCATTCTGGCTGTGGTTTCTGGAAAATGTAGTCCAAACCATGTGAAAGGCCAATGATTTGATTACAGGTCTCTAGCAAAAGATGGAACTATGGCAGCTCAAAATGATATTAAATGGATATATACTGTTGACTTGTGCAAACACATTGACAGAATTGGAAATCCATTTCCTGCTACCAAATGGAGAGGGGCCATGGCTTGAATATTAAGGGGCCATGTTTGGCTTGCAGACATTCTCATTGTCCAATTGAGGGATCTGAGTATCAGGTGACGGGAAGTCACTTTTTACCTGACAATCTAGATAACAGATAGACAACTTGGTCAAAGTGGGCATGGTTGGGCTAGATGAGTCTATATGACACAATTTCTCAGAGCTTTGTGGGGTTCCTCTCTGGGTTATAGCTTTCAGCTATTGGGTGGGGTGGGGGGTCTGGGAGTAGTAATTCCCAAATAATTTCCCCAAACTATGCCTGAGCATCCTATACTCCTTCCTACATGTCTTTCTGTTGACTTCTTTTCATATCTCCTGGATGGACCACAACGACCTTTTGAACACCTTTTCCACAAATAATCATAGTTGCTCATGGCCAAAATACCCACTTTTTAAACGTTTGTGAGTGAGATATTTATACAGTTCATTTTCTCAAGTTGAAACTGACTGCGTAAGTGGCATGATCAAAATAGGGGTGTTTCCACTTGGCTGCCAGAAGAATGTGAATAAATACTCATTTACCTGAATTCCACCCACATGCCACTGTGTATCCATGTAACCAAGTTTTTCTTTATTAACTCTCCAAGGACACAATAGCCATACACTGAAGATCCTCAGCAAGAGCTCACACTGCCCATGTAAGTGTATTTTTTTAAAAAAAGAATCAAGCTCTTACCTCTCAAATTACATTCATAAAGCATTATTCAAATACGCATAAGGCTGACTACTAAAGAAAGCACAATGACCGTCTACAATGCACTAATTTTATTCCACTTTGACTTTGAAAATATAATCGGTACTTACAAAAATTGTAAATACTACGGAATCATGCTAGAGGGATTATTCTAAAGTGGAAGTGCTAATATAGCAAGCAAAATAGCTCTTTCTAGTCTTAACTGGATCTATTATCAGTGAAGATAACATCTAGCAACATTATTGCAAAGGAGCGCATATACATACAGGCACACGCTATTAATGTAGCATTGTTATTGTAGTTTGAATAGAACTTCATTTTGAACTCCAAACAGAGAGAACATATAGACATTACTATCTGTAATCCATGGCTCGGCTCCTTGCTGCATGTCAGACCATTTATGTAGCCAAACTGAACAGACTCATTTGCTAAAATGCTACCTTGCTTCTTGCTGTGCTTCAACGAGATTTCACTCTTAGCTAACCGAACCTCCCTGCATGCTAGAACATTTTGCTTATGGCATCCTAGACCTGGCTTCTATGGGGTTGGAGTTTTTCAAATGACAGACCCGAAGATGCTGATGATGATTTATCTCCTGCCTTTCTATCAATCAATCAATAATGGGACTCAAGGTGGCTTGCAATATGGACAAAGATAATGAAGTCATTTACAATATGAAAGACATCAAAATTCATTAAAATACTATATAACTATAAAAAAGCACATTTTACTATTAAAAGCCTATCCCACATAATTTCTAAAAGCCTGATGAGGCAATAACATTTTAACAAATTCTTCAACTCATATTTTACACTAGGCTTTTCTTGTTGGATATTGGTCCTTTTTCTTAAAGTGTATAGAAACTCCTGGAGTGCATGGATTATGAGAATTTATGCTTCGCTAACCCCAAAACCAAAAGGTCTGCGGTTCAAATCCGGGGAGCGGAGTGAGCTCCCGCTGTTAGCCCCAGCTTCTGCCAACCTAGCAATTTGAAAACATGCAAATGTGAGTAGATCAATAGGTACCATTCCGGCGGGAAGGTAACAGCGTTTCATGCAGTCATGCCAGTCACATGACCTTGGAAGTGTCTATGGACAACGCCAGCTCTTCGGCTTAGTAATGGAGATGAGCACCAACCCCGAGAATTGGACACAACTAGACTTGATGTCAGGGGAAAGCCTTCACCTTCACTTTACCCTCAAAATGGGAGCACCACAAGATCTTACTGTTTTTGAGCCTACGTTCTATTCTCATGTTTTATTGATTAGCCCATCAGCCATACCAAAACATTTAATAAACACATTTAACACATACACATACAGCATACAACCCACATTACAGTCAAAGTTAAAATAAGCAAGCTGTTAACAGGGGGTCAAGATCCTGATCCAGATCAAATATCTGCAACACCCCTACAATTTACCCCAATTGATTCCAAATATGCAGTTCTCAACAGAGTTGCTTTAAGTAAAAAAGGGCCATTTTGTATGTTATTTTAGCATTCTGGCCAGCCAGTAAAAATGTAGTTTTTATATAAGGATCCCAGTGTGTTGTGTGTATAATGTATGGTCTGAGGTATTGGTTTCTCTCTTTCGCATACAAGTTACAGCTAAACAGTACATGTGTGATATCTTCTACCTTTGCTGCTCCACAGATACAAAATCGTTCATTATATGGGACTTGGTTAAACCTTCCATGTCTGACCATTGTGTCCAGCTGTTCAAATCTAGTTCTAGTCAATACCCTTCTGAGGTGTTTAGGCATTTCTGCCTTTAGATATCCTAAGTCCTATTCAAGATAAGAGACCATTGTCAGGACAAAAAATAGAGAAACAAATTGGTTTTCCATTGGCAAGGGGATAAGACAATGATGCATTTTATTTATGTGTCATTTAATTTATGTGCAGAATCTGTCATACAGAAAACCCAATAGACTCAGAGGAAGCAGAAATGAAAACTGCAGGAAGGAATACCAGCTATGGCCAACATACAGGTGGCACTATATTCCTAGCAGAGAATCGTAAAGATTTGCATGAACAGTATCAGTTAATTTGAAATGCTGGAGAAGAGTTCAGCATACACCAAAGACGCTAAAAAGACAAATGAAAGGATTGTAGAGAAAACCAGGTCTGTACTTTCCCTAGAAACCAAGAGAACTAAACAGAGTTGTCATATGTTGAGCATATCATGAGATGACATGACTCACTGCAAAAACAGATGATGCTTGTTAAAGTGGAAGGCAGCAGGAAATTTGATTCAATCAAGGGAGGAGCAGCCCTGAATCTGAAAGACCCAAGTGGGACAGCTGATGAGAAAGTTTCTTGGAGGTCTGTTTTTTTTGTAGGGTTGCCATAAGTCCACTTGATGGCAAATGACAACGAAAGTAGATGCAACACTTTCAAGCGTGCCCACCTCTGCCCTAAAGCACTCTGTTGCTGCTTACTGAATTCCTGAAGGCACACTTAACTAAATGAACATGTCTAGCTACTATGACATTGTATTGTTTCTTTACAGCATTCCAGAAGAAAAAAAATCATTTACAATGCATTATGTGTTTATAACATTATCTATAAGTGCCTGTTGTAAACAAACTGCTGTATTAACAGCGTAGCTTATAAAAGTATCATTATAAAGTAATCATGCAATCAATCACTCCACTCAGAACCATCAAAAGGGGGGAGGAGGACTTGTTAGATGAAAGGCAAATGTCTGATTTATATTTCATATGCCATTTCCAGAATATGCTACAGACTTTAAGAACTTTATCATATCTCGCCATGATTAGCCCGTCCCCCATTACTGATGGGAAACATCATCAATAGCTTGCAGTCCCTCAATGTTCCCCTCACTTACTTTGATGCAATGGGGCTGTTCCACATTTGTAGAATTTATTTGTCATTTTACTGTTGCATTTGCCTTTTTTGTTATTCATTGCTTAAACTTCAAAATTACTCCTAATTTTTTTAGAGTATGTGGAAATGCAGGAAGGTGGGGTTCAAGGGTACGTGGAGAGGTGCTCATCCAAATGTCAATCTTCTGAAGATTTATCTTTGAGATACTGAATGAATAAGGAGAAAGTAGGATTGACAAAATATATCCATAAGAAGAAGCCCGTTGGTTTGGACCAAATGTCAGGTAATCCATCAATCTTGCTATTGTGGTTGTGTAGCTAGTTGTTTCCAGGTTGCCTAATTGGATAAGAAGGCAACCTTGTCCAGTAGCACTGCTACCCAACTTGGAGATAGAGAATAGATATAGATAGATACAGGTAGTCATACATATGTATTTTTCTACTTCTTTCTCTTCATTCTTTCTTTTCTTTATATTTTTACATTTCTACAACAATATAATAATAATAATAATAATAATAATAATAATAATAATAATAATAATAATAATAATAATTTGAAGAACCAGCACTTGAAACACCCGTTGAACCACCAGGAACCTTGAGAGCAAGACAACAAGAGCTCAAGGATAAGATCGTGGCTCATGCTGCAGCAAATGCAATAAGAAAGCAGCTCCCAACTCTAAAAACAGTGCCCAAGAGACAACTGGCGCCTCTCATGAAAGATGTGAATGCAGCACTCTCCACTGTCCAAATAACATCAATTGAACAAACAAACCAGTATGCCTACAGTGCAGCAGTGATAGTAACAGAAGAGCTTGGGCTCCTACAACCAAGGCAGCCCCAAAGAAAATCGACTGGAAAACCAAAGTGGAAGGTCAGGCTGGAGTTGAAAATCAAAAAGCTTAGATCAGATGCAAGTAACCTGAAAAATATGAAAGAGAAGAAACTGAAGAATGACAAAATCAAGCAATACCTGATCCGAAAGTACTGGCTGAACACCAGAAAAATTGAAGAAGCTTTGGAGATCGTGAAAGAACAAATTACAGCAACAGCCAGAAAAATTGAAAGGTATGAAGCCAGAATCATCCAGTACAGACAAAATCAACTGTTTCAATCAGACCAAAGACGGTTCTACCAGAGTCTGAACCAAACAACAGACACAGTAACCATAAAACCAGAGAAAACTGCAACAACGAAGTTCTGGAAAGAACTTTGGGAAAACAATAAAAACTACAACAAAAACGCTGGGTGGATAAAGGAGTTTGAAGGAAAATTCTCACAGAACAAAATGGAACTGATGGAAATAACAACTGAAATGATCAGCAAATGAGTGCAAAAAGTCAAGAACTGGACATCGCCTGGTAGTGATCAACTTCATGGATTTTGGCTCAAACATCTGATTAGTTTACATGGAAAAATGGCCCAACAATTCAATGAGATGCTGCAGAAAGGAAGTATCAGTGAATGGCTAACAACTGGAAGAACATACCTGATACAAAAGGATCCAACAAAAGGAGCAGCACCAGGAAACTACAGGCCAATAACGTGTCTGCCCACTATGTTTAAACTACTGACTGGCATCATAGCTGACAGAATTCAAGACTATCTTGAAGAAAAAAACATCTTGCCAGATGAACAGAAAGGCAACAAACGGAAAAGCAGGGGCAGAAAAGATCAGTTATTGATTGACAAAATGATCCTGGAGAACTGTAAGAGCCGAAAAGCTAATCTTCACATGACGTGGATTGACTACAAAAAGGCCTTTGACTCACTCCCACACAGCTGGATCATCAAGTGCCTGGACGCCATCGGGATTTGTAAAAACGTTGGCACCTTCATTGAAAACATGATGGAGCACTGGAAAACTGAACTGTTTGTTGGAAATGAAAGCTATGGACTTGTCAACATCAGAAGAGGAATTTTCCAGGGAGATTCATTGTCCCCTCTGCTTTTCATTATTGCCATGATCCCTCTGTCAACAATCTTACAAAAAACAAATCTCGGCTACCAAACATCTAAGAATTCTCACAAAATTTCACATTTGATGTACATGGATGACCTGAAGCTATATGGGAAAACAGAAACTGAAATTCAGTCTCTGACCAACACTGTCTGAATTTTTAGCACTGATATCAACATGGAGTTTGGTTTGGACAAATGTTCGACAGTGGCATTGAAGAAGGGAAAAATCATTGAAAGTGAGGGCATAAATATGCCCAATGGTCAAACAATAAAGTGTCACCAGCCAGAGGCCTATAAATATCTGGGCATATTACAGCTGGACAACATCAAGCATGAACATGTGAAAACTGTGGTCAGCAAAGAATACACACAAAGGGTCAGAAAAATTCTCAAAAGCAAGCTCAATGGAGGCAACACCATCAAGGCCATAAACACCTGGGCCATACCTGTCATAAGATATACTGCTGGCATTATAAATTGGACACAGGCGGAACTGGACAATTTGGACAGAAAAACAAGAAAACTCATGACCATTCATCATTCACTGCACCCTCGCAGTGATGTTGACCAGCTATATCTGCCTAGAAGATCAGGGGGCAGAGGACTCCTACAAGTAAAACAAGCAGTCAAAGAAGAAGAACATGCCCTGGCAGAATATGTAAAGCAAAGTGAAGAACCTGCTTTGATTGAAGTCAAAAATCAGAAACTCCTCAAAGCACAGCAGACAAAAAACCAGTACAAGAAAACCACACTACAAACTAGAGCTGACAACTGGAACAACAAAACATTGCATGGAAAGTTCCTTGACAAAATTGAAGGAAAAGCTGATAAGGAGAAGACCTGGCTCTGGCTCACAAATGGGACCCTGAAGAAGGAGACAGAAGGCCTGATCCTTGCAGCCCAGGAGCAAGCCATCAGGACAAATGCAATTAAGGCCAAGATCGAAAAATCAGCTGATGACCCAAAATGCAGACTGTGCAAGGAAACAGATGAAACCATTGATCATATCCTCAGCTGCTGTAAGAAAATTGCACAGACAGACTACAAACAGAGGCACAACTATGTGGCCCAAATGATTCATTGGAACTTATGCCTCAAGTACCACCTGCCAGCAGCAAAGAACTGGTGGGATCACAAACCTGCAAAAGTATTGGAAAATGAGCACGCAAAGATACTGTGGGACTTCCGAATCCAGACTGACAAAGTTCTGGAACACAATACACCAGACATCACAGTTGTGGAAAAGAACAAGGTTTGGATCATTGATGTTGCCATCCCAGGTGACAGTCGCATTGACGAAAAACAACAGGAAAAACTCAGCCGCTATCAGGACCTCAAGATTGAACTGCAAAGACTCTGGCAGAAACCAGTGCAGGTGGTCCCGGTGGTGATGGGCACACTGGGTGCCGTGCCGAAAGATCTCAGCCGGCATTTGGAAACAATAGACATTGACAAAATCACGATCTGCCAACTGCAAAAAGCCACCCTGCTGGGATCTGCACGCATCATCCGAAAATACATCACACAGTCCTAGACACTTGGGAAGTGTTCGACTTGTGATTTTGTGAAACGAAACCCAGCATATCTATCTTGTTTGCTGTGTCATACAACGTCGTTGTGATAATAATAATAAATCATCTTCATTTATATCCCGCTTTTTTCTCTCACGGGATCCATAGCAGCTTACAACATATTAATGTAATACATACTACAATCCAAATACATATATCCAGACCAATAAAACAATCAATAAATATAGAAACATCTTAAAATGGACAATTTAAAAACAATATACATTAATATGGCATCATGCCGAGTTATATTACACTTTGCTCTGGTCAGTAATGTTATGGCATTTTCTGGCACTTCAGGCTAAATTTCTTCACTGAAGGCCTGTCTGAACAGAAATGTTTTTAACTGGTTCTTAAAAGAAGAAAGGGAGAGAGCTGTTTTCATTTCTTTGGGGAGGTTATTCCATAGACTCAGGATGGCCTTCTCTCTCATTGCCAACAACTGCATTTGGGACAGTGGCGGAAA
Organism: Anolis carolinensis; assembly: GCF_035594765.1. Lineage (NCBI taxonomy): Eukaryota > Metazoa > Chordata > Lepidosauria > Squamata > Anolidae > Anolis > Anolis carolinensis. The sequence continues at coordinate 25,004,603 of NC_085841.1, read as the reverse complement.
CTAAAGCTACAATAAGCTAAAGGTGGAACAACAGAGCTTTTCTCTTCCTCACTTTCTTCTCACAACAACCATCTTGTCGGGTTGAAGCAAAGGCATCAATGAATTCTATGGATCATTGTGGACTAGAACCTTGAATTCCTATGTCCCTGTCCAGTGGCTTATCCAATGCTAGTCTCTCAGTAGATCATGTTCTTTTTCCTGAGAGTCATCAAATATATATTTTTGTAACATTCGACAGTATAGGGATACATCTCATGTAGCTTAATGTTTTTCAGCTCATGGGGAGCAGGACAATGCAGAGAGTAGTTTGTGTGGAGGGCCCCTTTATGACTGATAAAGTCATGGTTCAGGCTGTATTTTAACATAGTCAGCAATTGCTGTGACAATTCATGTCATCTCCTGTGCTCTGACAACACAGAGAAACTGTCTCTTAGCGTAAACCCATCCACAGTTAAATCAGGCTGGAAACCACAGGTCTTAGATCTGTTTAGGTACAGAGTCAGCATTGTGTCCATATATTTGGGTTTGGAGATGTCATTGCCCAGGTTGTAATGAAAGCGATGTATCTGATGCTGATTGGAATGACACTCTGTCAGCTTGTGGGCTGTCACACCACTGCATGAAAGAGGAACACAGAGTTGCACAGTGAAGGCGACACCCAAGTATTCTTCTTCCATAATCTAGTTATAATAAAGGTAAAGTTCTTCCTTTGACATTAAGTCTAGTCGTGTCCGACTCTGGGAGTTGGTGCTCATCTCCATTTCTAAGCCGAAAAGCTGGCGTTGTCCATAGACACCTCCAAGGTCATGTGGCCGGCATGACGGTATATAGCACCATTACCTTCCTGCCAGAGCGGTACCTACTGATCTACTCACATTTGCATGTTTTCCAACTGCTAGGTTGGCAGAAGCTGGAGCTAACAGCAGGGGCTCACCCCGCTCCCTGGATTCGAACTGCTGACCTTTCAATCAGCAAGTTCAGCAGCTCAGGGGTTTAATCCACTGTGCCACCGAGGGCTCATATTCTAGCTATAGTAATGCAGATATAAGTTGAACATACCTTATCCAGAATCTCAAAATCCAAAATTGTCCACATGGGCAGCCTGGATAGTGACACCTTTGCTTTCTGCTGGTACTCAAACTTTATTTCACACACAAAATAGTTAAAATAGTATATAAAATGTCTACAGGGAGACCCCAAGTTTCGAACAAGATAGGTTCTGTAGGTTTGTTCTTAAGCTGAATTTGTAAGTCCAAATAGGTACGTTTTTAAAGTGTAATTCCATCCATATATATATACTAGCTGTGCCCGGCCACGCGTTGCCGTGGCAAAGTGGTGGTGGTATTGGTTAAAAATTGTTGTGTAATTTTTATTTGACGTTATTTGCATTTTTTTATTAATTTTATTGTAAGTTATATTTTTATTTGTCCTATACATCTCCCAGGTCCTGTGCCATGTGGAAAGTTCACTGTCAGCCAAAGAGGAATTTTATTTCTACAGCCACTTGCACAAAAATGCCTACAAGTTGTTATGTGTGAAGACCATTCCCTACCTGGCTCCAAAAGATGTGATTTATCTGAGTGTATGCATGCATATACAAACATACATTGAGCTGAGCTACAGAGCCCTGAAACCAGCTGTGGACATGTATGCCTAGTCTTTAAAGCAGGCCTGCACAACCTGCAGCCCTCCCCATGTTTTGAACTTCAGCTCCCTGGCCATTGGACAAGCTGGCTAGGGTTTATGGGTGTTGGAGGCCCAAACATCTGAAGGGACCCAGGTTGTGCAGGTCTGCTTTAAAGCCGCCTCCTGTACATAGTCAAAGTACAAAAAACCTCAACTGATACAAACCTGGTGTCATTTGGGCACCAGTAAGAATTTATTTTCTCATGCCTCTTATTTTGTTTTAGTATTTAACTCAACTTTTAAGATGTTCACCAATTCATTTTACAATGCATGCAGTCATATTATTATTTGCTTCATGGTTTTGATGCTTTGAGCATCTAAGTTGCACTGAGTAGTCTGGAAATAAACAGGGCATTCTTATTTAGAATAAAACAGAATGAACAAACAACTTTAGCTCAGAAGCAGAGTAGATGTGATGCCAGGAAAAGGTCCCAAATTCGATCTTCAGGTGCAGCTGGGAAAGTCTGAAAATCTGAGCCATTGCTTATTACTGTAGTTAGTGGGTAGACCATGACTTGCACTGTAAGAGTATAGCTAGTTTTAAGACTGGGGTGGGACGGTGGTTGAAGCTGCATTTGGCTGAATTTTAAACATTCTGCTTCCTTCTATATCTTGTTCTTACTTGTGACCTCCTTGTCCTTTTCCCTTTCTGGCAATAGACCAAGTGAATGGAGTTAGATAAATGAATTGAGGGAGATGTCTGGAGAAATTTCTCAAAGTCTTTGGTGGGTTTACTTGAAAATGGACACTGTTATGATCATCAATAACTATTCTGGAAAATTTCTCATCTCTCCCATCCCACCTACCTGCCCTGCAAAACTGTAAAATTTTCATAACAGTGGATTTGTCTCTTTAAAGAGAGAGTGGAAGGACAACCGACCTCAACATGGACTATAGTTCCCATTATCACTGACTATTGGTCATGCTGGCTGGAGGTGTCATTGGAGCTGAAATCTGGAAGCCACTACTTTTTCTATGCTTGATTTAAAATGTCTGTGCTCCAGGAGAATAATAGATATAATGAGTAGCAAAGGACAACAAAATTAGTTTAATTACATTCACTATGTTTAATGGAACTTAATTTCATGTAAGAGCTCATAGTATTGCAGCTTTAGCCAGGTTATTGTCATTGCCAATGAAAGTATATAATGCAACCCAGGAGAGAACAAAGATATAATAGTAGGGTTTTATTCTCATGTGGTCCACAAAATTTTGAGGATCACACTTCCCATCATCTCACCTTTGGCCATGTTGGCTGAGGCTAATGGGAGTTGGAGTCTAACTAAATCTGAAGAATTACATGTATCTCCCCTCTCCTCTCCTTTACATCATTCTAGTATAAAGCAACAATGTGAAACCTATTCCTAGACATTATTACAAAGAAATGAGTCTGAAGGTGCATTTGCATGGCAGAATGAATGCAGTTTGACACCACTATGGCTACCATGGCCCAATGGTGTGTAATCATGTCATGTCAAAACTTTAGCCTTCACTGCCAAAAAGTTCTGGTGCCTCACCAAACTACAAAGCCCAAGATCCCATAGCATTAAGCCATGGTAGTTAAAGTGGTGTCAAACTGCATTAATTCTACAGTGTAAATGAACTTGAGTTCAGTCTTCACCACTCTATCTTACAGAAACTTCCTGAGAGTCAATAAACAGGTTCCAATAAACTTTTGATTTATAGTCTTTCCAATATTACATCCCATTACATGTCCACCTAAGATTTTTTTATCTTTTCCAGATTCTAATATTTTCTTCTAGGGTTGCCAGCTTGAACCGGTTGCTTGGTCAAGTGAGGCATCTCAAGCAGGGATTTATTCTGAAATGTAGGTAACAGGTATATTTATTTAAATGCAGCTAGTCAATCAATTAATTATAAGACAGATTATCAATAGACTACAATATTCTGTAATTGGCTGACTGCCTTAGTAATTTGGGGACACTCTGGAGGTTATCTCTAACAGTTCAGCAGTCAATATATTCATGATTAATTCTGCATTCTCAGTCTCAGCTGAGGAAGTCAACTTTTACAAGACTCCAATACAATGGTTACCTAAGCAACAAAAAGCTAGTCACAAAATTTTAATCTAAATCCTCAAACAGAAAGATGTCTAGACTTCCATTTCAGTTTCATGTGAAGCGCCACTATTTGGTGTTCATGGGACTAGGAATAGGCATACTTGATGAGTTAGGAAACTGTTTCAAAAATTAAGCACATTTTTAGAGGTCACAATTTCCAATTTCAGTTAAACACAGGTGTCATTTCCCATCCTAACAGGGTTGCTAAGTTTTTTTTGTGTCAAGAGTGACTTGAGAAACTGCAAGTCGCTTCTGGTTTGAGAGAATTGGCTGTATGCAAGAACATTGCTCAGGGGATGCCTGGATGTTTGATGTTTTTACCATCCTTGTGGAAGGCTTCTCTCATGTCCCCGCATGGAGCTGGAGCTGATAGAGGGAGCTCATCCATGCTCTCCCGGGTTGGATTTGAACTGGCAACCTTCAGGCCAGCAACCCAACCTTCAAGTCACCAGTCCTGCCAGCACAAGGGTTTAATCCACTGCACCACTGGGGGCTCCTAATTGGGTTGCCAAATATTAAGAAGTGTTAATAAAATGAAGCCATCCCAGGAAGAATAATGGTTAAATTCTGCTTTGAATTCCAGGAGCATAATTCAATAACTGCTTAATCATGGATAACTTCAGCACATCATATATACCCAGTAGCAGCTATGTTGGTCATGCAACAAAACAGAGCAAACCCCCAAAAACACACTGTAGTGATATCTTTAATAAAGTCAATCAAAGGGTGTAAAAAACATTATAAAATCTTTTGCAGCATGGGCGCTTCTTCCTCAGAGCATGGATGTTTAAAATAATTTTAACCAAGAGATATAACAATGAAGGATGACAGTAGTAAAGTTAAATCTCAGAAAGGACAGATATAATGTAATGTGGTTATGCCTTCATTACTGAGAAGAGGAATGGATTACATGCAACTAGTTATTTGGAACACATTACTTTTAAACCAGTGGTGGTTGCTGATTCCCATGTCAGTGGGGTAAGAAGCACAGTCCAGATTATAAACCAACCTTTGAAGGAGCTCTCCAAGGTCTTGGGCTGCATTCCTAAATAAATTCAGCACATTGGCGAGCTCCCCCAGAATTTATCTTTGTTAGAAGATTAAAAAGATTTACCTCCTCCACTTCAGCCTGATGAATAACCAAATCCTCCAGTTCATCAAGAAAAGGAGATGGAGGTGAGATCCCTAGAGCTCTCCTGAGATAACATGAATTGCTTGACACGGGCACACAGTGGAAGACACAGGCACACAGCTGTAAGATGCACTTTCAAAATACTAACTGGCATGTGGATATGGGCTGAACAGAGTGTTATTAAAAGCTGGCAGGCGTCTTCCTAACTAGCTGCTGAAAGCAAACTTCAGTTCACCTCGTGATTGCCACTGGACTATACTGTTGTATTTTTGGATTTGTGACAGTTGGATTACTCATTGACTTCTCTGCTTAGACTTTGTTCTGATTTATGGCTTCTTGACTGCAGACTTTTTGTCATTGGATTCCCTTTGTGCTTCAGTTGTTGAAGCTCTCTTAAAGCAGGACAGCTCCTTTAAAGCTCACCAAAACCTGAAATAGATTCTCCATTCCATTGACTTGGGAGCTACCAGACACCATTGCTTATATAGGACTGTCATTTTCAAAGCTCTACTAGTCTCGGTGTACAATTTGTTGCTGGTTTCCTATTGAAATAACTACTGTGTATGTCCATACTGCTATTGGATTCAACCTATGTTTTTATCTAGGACAGGCCTCAGGCATGCTACAGGTGTGGTCCTGGATCTTTCTGCAAGGATTGTATATATTTGTCTAATTAACAGTATTAACAGGGCCTAGGTAGAAGCCAGCAGTACAGAGAGACGATGTATAAGAAAAGCTAGGAAGGGGTTAGGGGGAGACAAACAAAGGGAATAAAAAAGAAGACAGGGATAGTCGAGTTATTATTGGTTCCCTTCACCCCCACATTGTCTTAATGTGTGAAATGCTTTAATTTTATTTGGCAATGCTTAATAAAAAAATTCAAAATGAAAAAACGCCAGAAAGGCTTTCTAAGTAACTCTAGTTATTGTTGGAAATGTGGGGAAAATGTTGGTAAGCAAAGGTAAAGGGTTTCCCCTGACATTAAGTCTAGTCGTGTCCGACTCTGGGGGTTAGTGCTCATCTCAATTTTAAAGCTGAAGAGCCAGCATTGTCTGTAGACACCTCCAAGGTCATGTGGCTTGCATGACTGCATGGAGAACCGTTACCTTCCCCTCGGAGCAGTACCTATTGATCTACTCACATTTGCATGTTTTCGAACTGCTTGGTTGGCAGAAGCTGGGGCTAACAACTCCCCCCCCCCCCAGATTTGAACCACCGACCTTTTGGTCAGCAAGTTCAGCAGCTCAGCAGTTTAACCCGCTGCACCACCAGGAGCTCCGCAAATGTTGGTATGTTTTATTATATGTGGTGTTCCTGTAAAAAGGCCCAAAAATATTGGGGACAAATACATCTGGTACTAGGGACCTCATCACAAAGGTCCATGGATTCACCATGCATTGTGGCAAATTCATGGGGTCCCAGCAGGGGGAATGGAGAACGTGTTGTGCTACACCCTGCATTGAACCCCTTACCTTGATCCCCATTCCATGGTGAGAAGAGTCAGCACCTGGCTTCTCCCCAGTGCCTTCAGGTAACATGGGAAACCTATCATGTTGCCACAGCAGCGGTGTATGGTGCCTGCTCTTCTCTTTCGGCACAGAGCCCAGCCAAAAGTTCCTATGCTTCGTATAATGGACTCCGTGTCGAAAGTGGAGAGCAAGCAGCATATGACAGGCAAATCAGCCCATCTGATGCGGTCATAGAAGAAATAGTTGAAGTTAAATTTATGGTTAAACCTGAACTTTATTTGGTAGGGATGCTAGATGATCAACTCAATAGAAAATGTGGAAGACTAATATTACAGCCCGGAAAACATACAACAACCCTGTGATCCTGGACATGAAAGCTTTCGACAACACATTTAGTATTCTAGTTTTTATATTTTGTCTTATGGTTTATATTCTCATATTTTTGTGGGTGTTGTCTTATTTTTTCTGAATAAAAATGATTAATAATAAAAAGGAAAGTGTGTTAATTTTTTTGTGTCAGGAGTGATTTGAGAAATTGCAAGTCACTTCTGGTGTGAGAGAATTGGCTATCTGCAATGACGATGCCCAGGGAATGCCCAGATGTTTGATGTTTTACCACCCTATGAGAGGCTTCTCTCATGTCCTCACTTGGGGAGCTGGAGCTGACAGAGGGGAGCTCACCCTGATCCCCTGGATTCAAACCGCCAACCTGTTGGCCGGCGCAAGGGTTTAACCTATTGCGCCACCAGGGGCTCCAGAGTGATAATGTCATTACAGCATTTGAACCATTTAGTAGTTATCTTCCCCTATTTTGTGACCCACAAAACCTGCAACTGTAATCATAGTTTTCAAATTAGTGATATCAGAGTTTACAAAAGGTACTTTTTGAACTGCATCTCCTAGACTTCTTCTGCCAGTAAGGCAGAATAAGGCTATGCTACCTTAGCAATTCTGAGAATCATTGTGTAAAAATGTAACTTTTATAAACTCTGACGATTAAATTGAAAAAAGGGTGATATTATCTTTTATCAAGTTTCAGTAGTAATACAGTACAACCTCATATCATGGGGGATACATTCCTGAACTTCACACAGAGATACAAAACTACATAAAATAGCCAGTTTTATTGAAATGAAGGACTTCTGGCTAAAGAACGCCATAGAGTTTCACTGGAAGACCTATACAATTCCTAGAGATTACATATTTTGTCAAACATGGATATATGAAACTGCAGGTATTGGCTGTAGATTTGTCTTTGAGAATAAGGAATTGATTTTGAATAATTAGTTGTTTGTATCAAGTTACCTTCAAGCTCTGGTATGAGCTGGTAAAATGAGCTGTGCCTGGATAGCTTCAAATAAAGGCCCTTTGCCAGCTAATTTTATGATTATCTACTCCTAAATGAGCATAATGCAAATGCATTTCACCAAAAATCCAATTAATCTACATGCTATAAAAAGAGGAGAGATAAAATCCCAACCTGGCAGAAGGTCATAATATTTATACAGTAAAATGGCTCCATAATCCACTTCTATCAGTAGCAAGAGGCTACAATAACGCTTGAGATTATAGTATCTCATTTCTAGATATATTGAAGGGATGTTTTCTTGAAGAATCTCTCTGTTATCATAGAATTATTGAACAGGTAGCAGCTTTCAGCAGAATGTCAAAACCAGCTTGTCTAAATTAATGTAACTGTGAAATAACTTATGGGAAGCAAAAAAAAAAAAAAAGCATTGTGGCACGTAGTCTTTCACCCCCGTGAGCGCACCCATGGACATCTTCTAAAGCCATCTGGGTGGAACGGAGAGAAATAATCTTATATCACAATAGTCAGGCACCACATAAGAGCCCACGGAGATAGGATCTGCAATGCCCACTGCAGCTGAGAGAAGAAACACATCCTAGTCTTACATCTTGATTCAGAACACATTACATGGAAAAGTTTAAGTGGCAGAGGGATCAAAGCGTTAATGGGCTTTAAGATCTGTTACAGAGAAGGAGAGGCAAGAAAAAGCAGTCCATACTTGGCTAAGTACAAAGTAACACATGCCTAATATTTTAGTTATGACGTTTAACTGACAGTGAAATGCACAAATAAAGAAATAAGAAAGGTTTAACATCTAATGTGCAACAGGAAGATGAGCTGGTTAAGTCCATGATTTAAATCCTATCTCAGCCATGAAAGTGGTCAGACCAAGGTGTCCCAGCTAGATTATGGTCTGCAACGATTCTCAACCTATGGGTCCCCCAGTTTTTCTGTCCTACAACTTCCAGAAAACGCAGCCAGTTTACCAGCTGTTAGGATTTCTGGGAGTTGAAGGCCAAAACATCTGGGGATCCACAATTGAGAACGACTGGTAGAGACTATGGCCTAGCTTGTTGTTATGTGCCTTCAAGTCATTGCTAACTTATGGTGGCCTCATGATAAAGCTGTCATTGTCCAGATGCAGTTTGCCTTCATCTTCCTGTGACTTACCCAAGGTCACCCAGTGGGTTTCCATGGCTAAATAAGGATTTTTCAGATTTGATTATTTGTGGATTGGCTTAATATGTGCTCTCTTGGATTCTCCAGTTTAATTCTATAGTCAGTCTCTGGTGAAAGTTAATCATAGAGACACTCTGAAAGATGAAAGCCCCATCTACACTGACCATTTAATGCAGTTTCACACCATTATTGAATAAAGTTGTTTTGCTGTGCAGATTATTACACTGGAAATCCTGGCATCAATATGAGGCGATTACACAAACCACAGAGTACTTATAGGCATTAAGGGCTTTCTTTTGTGTGCTTTCCTGGGTTTTTGTTATGTAGCTGCCACAGGTTGAAGCTAACTTTGAACTGCATTAAATGGTCGGTGTCGATGGGGTCCTAGAGATTCCTAGAGAGATGTTCCCTCAAGTAAAAAAAAAAACAAAACATTTTTTAAAATATGGTCTTTCTGCTGTCACCCCTAACCCCCATGAAAGTGGAGGAGCTACCACAATTGCTTTTAAGTACACAAAAATGCACTGGGCAGGAACAAAAGAACAAATACCACGCATGTCCATGCACATTTTTCTAGAAGTATGCATTTGTATATTTATTACTTTAAATCTGTGTATACCATGAAAATGCACACGAAATGTATACATTTATGCTCCGTATATGCTGCATATATACATACTGTGTGTGTGGAGGAAATGCATACAGAAATGCATAAATTAAGGAATGGACAGAAAAAAATACGTTCCAAGGGAAATGAATACAAAAGTGTTATTTTGAAAACAATATTTTCATGGATTAAAGCATCTTCTAGTTTCATTATCTTTATTGACAACTTCACAGCTTGCCATTTAATTATGATCAACAACTGTGTTTTGGTCTATTCAAGGTCAGAGCGATTCTAATTGTGAAAAGTTTAGACTATCCTGGAATGCCTTTATCCGCCCAATTAGTTAAATAAGTCCCATGTGGCTGCCTGGTATTAAAAAGGGCATAAAAAGGCATCATTCCAATCTTTTTTAAACAATGTGCTAGTGACTTTGTGCTAAATATTTGCATTATACCTGACTTGGCATGCAGCCTTCTGCACTCTGCATATGCATTGTTCATGTGGCCTGGTATCCTGATAGCCCCTTTGGCACATATGGTTAGGCAGTTATGTCTTCATTATTCTCTGCCTCGTGGATTATATTTCCCAAATGATCACTCATTTCAAAACAGCAATCACTCACCCTTCTTCCATTATTTATGTTGATTTGGAAACAGGACAAAACAAATATGTGCTTCAAGGCATTTAAGAATTGAATGAATGAAATATTCAGATTTGTCAACATTTTCTCTTCTGCAGGAAATACTGTTCTCCTTCGGGTGCTCTAAGTTTTCCAGGCTGTTTTCCACCTTCCTTGCCTTCCCTCTTGCAGAGCTGAATGGTGTGATACTGGACTGGAGTCTTTGCTGTATATGAATTGTTGAGTTGGCTAGCCATCAGCTTGTAGGTTTCATCTACTTGAAGAGCAAAATTCTGCAAACAGCCAGTAAATGTTAAACTGCGCTAAGGAAATTATTTTTCCTGTAATCTCTACTCCAGAGTCATTTTCTGGGGTCATTTTTCCTTCTATTCCCTTTTCAACAAACCAAGAATGGGCAACTTGGAAGTCCCTGAACAGACTTAGAAGCGGAGTGGGCAGATCAAAAGACAATCTGACAAAATGGCACTACCTAAAAGAATGCTCCACCTTGTGCGACTGTGGAGCAGAACAGAAAACTCTGCATCTGTATGTTTGTCCGCAATGTTTGCCTCCTGTACAGAGGAAGAATTGTTTGAGGCTACAGACAATGCAGTCCCTTTTGCTTATTTCTGGTCAAAAGGTATTTAGCCACTTGTGCTCCTTCTATTTTTATCAGTTTTATATTAATGTATGCAATGTTTTTGATATGGAATAAATAAAAAGTATAGTGGCAGAGGTTAGATGTGTTGCCCTGTAGACCAGTGGTTCCCAACATTTTTTTGACCAGAGACCACTCTCCAACATTAATACCAAATGAGTTACAAATCAGTTTTTGGTCAACTTTAGATTTGATTTGTTAATTTGTGGTGCTGAGTCAGAAAATTGCATTGGGTATACCATATAAAATTGCATTGGATATACCATATGCCATCTAGTAGCCACCATCTCCTTGCTCACAGAAAACCATATTTCATAATCTAGAGCTGATGTGGTCTATCCAATGCAATTTTCTAAATCAGCAACCCAAATAACCCCAGGAACAGGCCGAAAAACAAAGACATCAAGGCGGCCATGCTTCCAGGTGCCACATGGAACAACTTCGCTCAGGGGGAGGGAGGGAGAGAAGAGAAACAGCAGTCAGGAGGCTTGTTGTCGCACTCTTCATGGGTAGTTAGCCTCTCCCCTCCCGACATCCCCATTGCCTTGGCACTATGAGGGTTTCGTGAGACCAGTCACTCTTGTTGCAAGCTCTTGGGGCCACTGATGGTCCATGGACCACAGGTTGGGAACCACTGCGGTAGACCAAGCAGACACCAAGAAAACACTGACTCATATTCAGTCCTGGATTGAACTGTGAGAAATAAATTTATCCAAGTTTGGGTTTGTTACATGTTCTGGAATATCTGCCCTCTGAATTGTGTTTTTCAGTAATATCTCCAGTGACTCTACTTTGAAAGGAAGTACCAATCAAACATCCAGATTAATCAAATACAGAAAAAGAGTGAGGCGACCCAAAAATCTGATTCCGTGAAAAAGATAGTTCATTGAATCCATGTTGGAAGTAAACTCCAGACTTTGATAGAAGGTAAAATGTAAAAGAGAGGCATGGTGCTGAGAGAAGGCTACAAGAAGACTTCATTGACTTTGCAGAACCAGTAGTAGATGTAGTCACTCACAGATCCCTTGTTCTGCCTAAATGAAAGCTTGTCTTCTCTCTCTCTCTCTCTCTCTCTCTCTCTCTCTCTCTCTCTCTCTCTCTCTCTATATATATATATATATATATATATATATATAGACACAGATGCATACAATACCCCCAAAGGTTAAAGAAATGCTAATGGACTCATTGTGTTTCCCTTGTACATAAGTGAGTATCGTGTGCTTGAAATTCTGGCAGCTCTTTTGTTCATTCCATGTTAACCATCATAATAGAAAAGCCTGGGAGTGAAATGATATGGCATCAGATCACAGAATATTTCATTCAAGGAAATTCATTTATTTACGCTTCCATCCACAAACTCTCCATCAACACAAAACAGTCAGGTGGTTGTCTTTCCCCCACCCGACGCCTCCCCTCCCTTCCCCTTATGCTCAGAACACAGCCATTTTCAACCCGCTGTGTATTGTCAGAAAAACAGCACATCTCCAGCTGAGAAGCACAGACGTGCTGGAAAACAACTGTATTCTTTCTTAATTTGCAGGTTTAGCATCAATTAATATGTTGTGATGTAGTTCATGTTCTAACGGAAAACAGAAGCCAATCAATGGAATGCCACAATCGTAGGGAAGATTACCTGTTTTTAACATGTGCGCATACACAATAAAATGAGTTATCTTCCCTTTTGTATTTATTAAAAAGGCAATTCCATGGGAAGTGCATATTGCTGCCTTTAATTCTACCCAAAAGATTCATGTTAAAGAGAAAGGTTCAGTGTACCACGATAATACAAAGGCTACCACTTTAATCTTTAGCATTATATTTGTGGATGAGTGAGCTATGATGCTCACTGTGCAGCCAAACACTTTTTTTCCACACAGCAGGACAGCCAGGAACTAAAAATTAAGATGGTGCTGTGAGCAATTCTAATGGATCTTAATCTATCGGTGGACTGTGGTTACAGCTCAAAAATGCACTGGATAGGGAGAAAGAAAGACCATCTCCTTGCTCTTGAGTGACCTCTTCCAGTCCAGATAATAGGCCTTATCTACTCTGGGCTCTGGAGAAATGAAATGAAATGAAATGAACTACAGTGCAATCTCATTTATCCGAATGGCCTGAGGGACACCCAATCCATTCCAAGCTTTGGAGTAAACAGGGGCACAATTTACATAAGGATATATCACTTTGGCACTATCCACCAGGCACACACAATGTGCAACTAGGACTGGAATTTTTGGAGGGCCATGTTTGTCTGATACATTTATATCTAAAATGGAAATTTCCTTTCTGGATGTCAGCATGCTGGGCAGGAAACAAAAGAAAAAGAGTAAAAAACATCAATAAGCTGATATTAAGGCCACAATTCAATTGGCTGGTATAATTCACCACTGAGATAGTTGGCAAAGTGTATCATGATATACAAATCAAATGCAATCTGCCCTGCACTTGTATCAATGTATATGGAACTAAATAGGAGAGAGCAGCACTGTCAAATTGATGCAGTTTGGCACCATTTTAACTGCCATGGCTCAATGTTATGGAATGATCACTTCTTGGCTTTTTAGCTAAGATCAAGTGTGAGCATAATGAATGGTTTCTATTTGGCAAGGCTGTGCTCATCACCTCCATCCCTTTAATTCATAACTAGAAGACATCATATTGAAAGTGGGATTCAATTTAGAAGGAGTAAAAATAGGGGAACATCAAAAATTAAATATGCAGATGATATCATGTTTCAACCAGAAAAAATAGCAAGGTCTGAAATGACTTCAGGCAAACATCAAGTTAACAGAATCTTGAACGAAGAAACTTCTACCTACAAAGTATTTTTATGTCTGCTTTATTTATTTATTTATTTATTTATTTATTTATTACAATATTTATATCCCGCCCTTCTCACCCAACAGGGGACTCAGGGCAGCTTACAATAAAACGCATATATAAAAATTATACAGTACAATATAAATCAGTTAAAAATTATTATTAACTTACATCATGCTTTGCACCCATCCTCTTCTTCTTTCTCCCTTGCAGTGTATCTAGAATATTTTTTAGCAGCATTGACATTAGAAAGGTTCTGGCGGAAGGCAGGAGAAACCCAAACTTTCAGTTTACTGAATTTCTGCAGTTAAAAAAAAATACAATCAAGCTTGATCTTGGAAATAATGGGATTCTGTTCTAGCTGGTATAACTGTAGCTGTGAGTACCTTCCTACAACAGGCAAATAATATGAAACATGAAAGCAAGTAGCAAAATACAGGCATCCATAGATGCATTTGGAAAGTTTTCAAGTGATCTCTAGAAGGTCCAAAAAGTTCTGTTTACTTATGCAAAGCGTAGGTGAATTGTTTCATTTCCCATGTGCATAGTGCTAGTTTCAAATTAAAAATTGCTGAAATATATTGAGCTGCTCTTTTTGTGGCGTAGGAATCTATCCTTATTTTTCACTTCTTTACAAAAGGGGCTACAAAGTTGAGTCCACAGCATGTGAGCTTGGAGAAAGCAAACCACAGACCACTTACTACAATGCAACCTTAGCCCTGCCACATGCACAATGGAGGACGTTCTCACAGTGACAGCAGAGGCACTCCAAGTGGCCAGCTTCTGGTCAAAGGACATTTAGTATAATGTCAAGTTTTAAATTTTGTTTGTGTTTTTAAATACATGGTAACTGTATTCGCTTCTGACATGATAAATAAATATTTTTTCATGTTTTTTTCATATTTTTTTACATTATGTCTTTGATACCAAACTTTCTATTGAATAAGCTTTGCCCAGGAACACAGGCACTTTGTTAACTGAGATATTCTTGAACTGATGAAATTTAAGGGGAAAACTTCTCAGAAATAGAGATAAAGTCAAATATCAAGAAACCAAAAGTAATGACCACACATTATTTGCATAACTCTAAAGTTGTTGGTGGTGACACTTTATACTTTGGAGCAATCATAAAGCAAAATGTAGAGTGTAGTCAAAAAATCAGAAAAAAAGTTAAGGGCAGTTATGAAGGCTGGTTATGAAGGAATTAGATGAGATCATCAAGTGTTGTATATTGTCATTACATAGCAAAGTGTGAATCATCCATTGGTGATTGGCATGGCTGTGAAAGTTGAACAACAAAGAAAGTTAGCAAGAAAAAAACAACTCATTTGAAATCTGGGACCGATGATGCACCTAAAAAGACAAATACATGAATCATAGAATCATACAGTTGGAAGAGACCTCATGGGCCATCCAGTCCAACACCCTGCCAAGAAACAGGAAAATTGCATTCAAAGCACCCCTGACAGATGGCCATCCAGCCTCTGTTTAAAAGCCTCCAAAGAAGGAGCCTTCTCCACAATCCGGGGCAGAGAGTTCCATTGCTGAACAGCACTCACAATTAGGAAGTTCTTCCTAATGTTCAGGTGGAATCTCCTTTTCTGCAATTTGAAGTCATTGAGTTTGAAAGCCAGGTAGCCTGAACTATCTCCTAGAAGTCAAAACAGAAATTGGGGCTATTGTACTTTGGGCACATCATGAAATGATATGGCTCACTGGAAAAGATGATAACACTTGATGAAGTGGAAAGAAATAGGGACGGAGGAAGCATTCCAGATGGATTGATTCCTTCAAAGAAGCCATGGCCCAGACTTTACAATACTTGAACAGGACTGTGGATGATTATCTTATTCACAGAGCCAGAATAAGTTAAAGACAACTTGATGCTAATAACAAAAAGTTCCATGAAAATCACAGTGGAATAATTCCACCCTGGACCAATCTTCTTTCATTTGTCTCTTCTTGTTGTGTGCCTTCAAGTCATTTGTGACTTATGGTGATTCTAAGGCAATCTTATCATGGGTTTTTATTAGCAGAATTTGTTCAGATGGAGGTTGCCTTTGCTTCCCTCTGATGCTGAGAGAGTGTGACTTGCCAAGGTCACCCAATAGGTTTTTCTGACCAAATGGGAATTAAACCCTGATCTCCAGAATTATAGTCCAATGCACGAACCACCACACTATGCTGACTCTCTCATTAGCCTAATAAAATAGCATTTAATATCAGCAATGCAGTTTACCCCATTTGTTACATCAAAAATGTCAATTATTGTTGCATTGCACTTTTTTGCACATTTATTTGCCAGAAATCATGGCAGGTTATGCAATGTCATGTTGCTTTATATGACACAGGATAACAGAAGGTGGCACATTGTGGGGCGGCCAGGAATGTAATTGTTCTGTTTGAGCTGCATGGGGTCAGGAGGAATTTAATTAGTTTATCGTAATGAAGCTTTGTGTGTAACGTCAGATGTGTGCCTGGAACTTTGAAATTTCTACCTTCCATTGCACAAGATCTGCCTTCAAAGAATATCCCCTATGGAAAACCAGAGTTTAAGGGCCATTCTATTGTGGAATATATATATTTTGATGTATGTGATGTCTGTATATGGACATGTGTCTGTATGCCTTGCATTATGTATGCTCATACATTGTGACCCACATACAGGCACAAGCAAATATACATCTATGGAGGTGGAAGGTGAAATATTTAACAAAGCAGTACCTACTCTTTTAAAAATGTAATTCATATTTTCTTTTTAAGAATGTTAGAAGTATTTGAGTAATACGTGTGATGTGAGGACATACTTTACCAGGTGTGGATAAATGAAATTGTAGAGACTGGTCCTGCGGATATGGGAGTCCTACCTTATAACTGTAGTAAAGTAAAGCTTGTAATGTTTGCTGGTCACATTCAGGAGCTTTTTTCTCCATCCAAAAAAAGTTTCTTCATTGTTCTAGCTGGTCTCCATAACTGTTGGTGAGATTCTTTCATTCCCATTCTTTTCATGCTTTGTGTATATATGTGATTTTGCATTGTGTATGTGTGTGAGAGCAATGACCAACCTTGATAAAATAGTTAAGAGTAGAGACATCACACTGGAAATGAAAGTCTGCATAGTTAAAGCAATGATATTCCCCATAGTAACCTATGGATGTGAGAGCTGGACCATAAGGAAGGCTGAGTGAAGGAAGATAGATGCTTTTGAACTTTGGTGCTGGAGGAAAATCCTGAGAGTGTCTTGGACCGCAAGAAGATCCAACCAGCCCATACTCCAGGAAATAATGCCCAAGTGCTCACTGAAGGGAAGGATATTAGAGGCAAAGATGAAATACTTTGGTCACATAATGAGAAGACTGGAAAGCTTGGAGAAGATAATGATGCTGGGGGAAAAGGAAGGAAAAAGGAAGAGGGGGCAAGGAAGGAGCTGGGAGTGGTGACGGGCGACAGGAAGCTCTGGCGTGGGCTGGTCCATGAGGTCACAAAGAGTCAGAAGTGACTGAACAAATAAACAACAACAACAACAAAATGTGTGTGAGATAGGAGATATGGGCCATTCCACACTACCTAGTTATAGTTCCATGAGAGCACTTTAACTACTATTACGAAATCATATGGAATCCTGGGATTTTTAGGTTAGGAGAAGTGGGTTTAGAATTCTCAGCCAGAGAGCTGTAATGCCCCTTCAAACTACAAAACCCGGGATTCTATAGGATGCAGCACTGGCAGTTCAATTGGAATCACAGAGTGCATTTATATTGTCGAAAGAATGCATTTTGACACCAAAGTACTAGATTAATCACTTCATATATTGCAAACCATCCCAATTGGAGCCAAGATTGTGAGTCTTTCTGTCCTTTAAAATGCACAGCAAACCTGAATGCTCCATGGTCCATGAAGTCATGGATCCTGCAGATCTTGTAACTGATTTGGATCCGACTTCTTCAGTACATATAAGCACCACACAGGCCTCAATCTGATTATAGATCTTCATGTACAATCCCCCTCATATTGAAATCATTCACTCCTCTGGCATCGTTACCCCACCCTGCAAAGTTGTCAGCGTAGATGTGCCATAATGCTACACAAGACAAAATAATCTGGAGCTGTCCCACATACACCATGGGGAGTCCACACATATGGATAAGGAAGCACCCCAAAGCTCTTCTGTAATCCATATAGCCATGTAATAGAAACCCTTGGTATTCCAAAGAGGACCCTGAAATCCATGATCATGGAAAGTCTCTATAGCTAAGGGCATTCACACAGAAACCTAATTTGGGCTAACCTCCATACATGATTTTTAGCCTGGACATACAAGTTTCACAAGCACTCATACATTCACTAGGAGGAAACTGTTGGAGTATGGTTGTATTTGTATGAAATGTAAATCAAGTGTTTACTGCTGATGAGCTAGAGTGTGTATTTTCAGTAATGAAATAGTTAACAGCAGGCTAGTTTTGACTGACAGCCTGTTGTGATTACTGTGACCTATCAGGATTGATTTCCTGCCTTTGAGGGTTGGAACTTCCTCTGGACAGAGGAATGTGTGTCTTATCTTATCTGTGGAGTTCGGCTTGAGTTTTTTGCTGGAGATGGACAATGAATGCTATGCTCCGAAGCCGGGAAATGTAACTGTAAATATGTAAATAAAGTTTAACAACAGTTGGATTTACAACTGAACCTCCGGCTGCTGGAATTCTGTTGGCCAGTGCTGTTTCTCCGCAAGAGAAGTCAGCCTGCGGAAGAAAGGGGGTGGTGAGACCAGAATGATGATTTTTGGAATCCACCCTGCTACCCATCACCCCCTGACAGAAACACAGGATAAGCCTATCACTCTTCAGGCTGCAAGCATAAACCTCAAAAACCTGGCTCTGGGATCAAGCCTTTGGATAATAGCTCAGTGCAATAATAGATGTGTAATATGTACAATGACAATGGAATGGCTTTAGACTACGATTTTTGGATGATGTGATTTTAACTGAATGTAATGTTTTAAATAAATGTCAATATGTATTCATTTTTAATTTGCAAATATTTTAAGCTTATGTTTTTAAGGCATTGAATAATTGCCATATGTAAGCCACCTTGCGTCCCCTTTGGGGTAGAGAAAGGTGGGGTATAAATAGGGTAAATAAATAAATAAATAATACTTCTGCCTTCCTAACAATGGAGCCAAGTCAAAGGTCATGGAAGTTACCCAACACCCCACCAGACCCTCTCTGGGAGTCCATTCAGGCCATGCCAACACCCTTGCCACACATTGTTTGGCCAGCCAAAAACCATTGTCTCACTTCAAGCAGACAGGAACAAAACTATTAGCACCCTTTGCCTCAAACTCTACCCACATTTCTTTTCTTTCTCACCTACTAAGAAAACAGCCACAATACTTCAATATAAGCAATGACAGTTTACTCAGATTCCCACCAGACTTGTGAGCCAACCAGCGACTGCTGTCACGTTTCAGCCCACCAACATGCAGATCCTAGCCGGCTCTGGCCTGAGCCAATCAGCACTCAGGGCAGCAAAAGTCTTTTGTTTCAAACTGCTGTCAAAGTCCTATAAATATTTCTGTATGTTTGCATTAAGGTATGTCAGTCTTTAGAGTGCAGCCTCTGCTGGCATCTGCTTTGGCCAAGGTGAATAAATGCCTCTTTTTCTTTTGCCTTCAACTCATTCATGTCTTATTCGATCTATGGAACTAGGCAGGTTGGGACCCAAACTCATGGTTCTTGTAATAGCTGAAATCACTTAACAGCCAGCTGGCACAACAGTACATTGACACCAGTGCCTTGTTGTCCTGAGGCCTTGCCACCCCTGACATTTTGCCAGTGAGAAGCAGCTCACTAGCAGAACTTCTCTAGCAGCATAGGTTTTGGGGAGGTCACAACAGCATGCCCAGTCATATGAACACCAGAAGCAACATTGCCAGCAAGGCTCTGTTAGGGAGATGTGGATGGCTGGTGAAACAGTGATGGATCTTTTTTGATGGATCACCCTGTACAACTGTCCACACATCCAAAACACTGGAAGTCACTCCAGAATTTCCTGGAAGTTCCAGAATAAACTGCGGTTCTTCTTGTGATTAATTAAAGGCTGGAAGAAAAGCTTCTGCTGGAATTTGCTATATACAATCTGGATGGCTTGCAGCAAATTTGAGGTAAGAATAATTATTAGGCATGGTGCGAATCTACTGGAAAGTCAAAATTTCATCTCGCATTCCTCTTTTCTGAGTTTGCTTTTGCATTTTGTACACCATTTATAGTAATTAAAGTAAGCAGAGGGGAAAGGGGGAAAGTGGGAGGAGAAAGAAACCCGGATATTTTAGAAGCAGCTGAAAAAAGTAGGAAAGTAGGATTAATCAGGACTTCTGCAAAACAATTGAAGGTTATGCAATTGTAGAAAAAATCTGGGTGGTTTGATGAGTCATTTGCCTAATGATCCATAAAACATGTTTTGGCCTACAATTTCCATCCTGATCAGGCTAGCTGAAATATTTATTTGCTCTTACATTCATTGCAATGTTCTACTCCCAACAGTAGAAACCACATGCAGACATATTTCATAGCCTCCAAAGAAGATTCAAAGGAGTGCAGTTTTACAGTGTTTTTTTTTGTTTGTTTCATAGATAAGGATTTTCCAAAGAAAGGATAAAGATGCAAAACGACCACATCCTCAAGAGTACTGAACTAAGATGACTTCCAAGGTCCAAAATAATATAAAATGGGCTGCCTTTGGGGCATGCTGTCAATTAAATAGTCATTCTAGGCTACTTGGCGAGAAATCTCAAACTTCACAGCAAAATTCAATAGCATAACAAATAATTTATTACTTGTGAAAGAGCATACCCAGTGAGTTGATGGCTTTTTATCTATGAGAGAGAGAGAGAGAAAGAGAGAGAGAGAGAGAGAGAGAGAACCAACTGGATTTCTATATACAATAATATTATTTGGTAGCAAAGAACGTACCGTGACTGAATGTAAAAAAGTATATTTTTGATGAGTTAAAGAGATTAAGAAAAATCAGGCAGATTTTGACAGAGAATGGTGTGTAAATGAGAGGCGTTATCGAGCCGAATCTGGCAGCTCCATTTTTGTTATGGTGAAAAATATCAGTATTATTTACTAAGAAGATTAGGGCTGAATTGGAAGAGAGGCTGGTTGTTGTGTGGAGATTGAGATAAGATAAAGGATTTTACCTTCTATGCGCAAGCCAAATGCAATCCACACAGGACTGTTATCTCCAGCTCAGGCCTAGCAGAGGTATATTAAGATGTACATTGTAATTACCAGTGGCAGGAGTAGATTTCATAAAGACCTTTTTAAAACCCCAAGAAAATGCTGCTCTTTAATTATATGGCTTTGGAAGAAGAGGAGGAGGAGGAGGGGAAAAAATCCTTAGTTAATTGCAACAATGAAAATAAAATAAACCCAATATTTGAAAATGATGCTTCGTATTATAATTAATATCAAATGATTCTTAATATTATAATAAATGATGCTAATATTAGAAAATTGAAGAGCAAGACAGCTTTTGACTGATCAGTACCTGTTTTACCATTCAGCTACATTTTGGCAACGGAACAGCAAACAATTGAGGCTGCTAAATGCTTTCCTCGTTTTTCCCTCTGCTATCCAGAATGCAAGATTAGCAAGGATTGAGGGGAAAGTGGGGGGTAAATCCTCTTTCCATGACATAATTAATTAGGTCCAAAAATGAGCGGCTGGCTCACAAATCACTCATGGACATTGGGGATGGATCCGGCTCCCTTGTGAGTGATGGTGGTGGATAGTGGGGAATTGTTCTCAGATACTTCACAAATACGAGCTATTGAAAAGGCAAATCTCAAAAGTGTGGCTGAATGGATACTTAAGCCAAAGCTTATCCACCAAGTTCCCGGGCTACGTGAAGAGCCTAAGACAGAGAATGTTAAGACTTTTATGCTGAGTAGGTATTCTTACCTGGAAATAAGTCCTACTGAAAGAAGAGCACTTATACTGACATTTCAGGTATGTAACACTACTACTGCTATTGCCTTGTGGTGACATTTGAGAAAGTGTCTATTTTCTAGGAAACGTAGTTCTTCATAGGAGAAGGTCCTTTTCACCAAGAAGCCAGAAATCCTTGGTCAACAGTATTTCAAGTCTCTGAGATTGGTGTCTTATAGACACAAAATACACAAATTTACCTATGCATCCTGACCATTATGAATTATGGATAGGGGTCCAGGGGCATAAAAATCATGTCTAGTAATCTGTATTAGCTACTACCCTATTTCCCCTAAAATAAGACAGCCCCAGAAAATAAGACCTAGTAGAGGTTTTGCTGAATTGCTAAATATAAGGCCTCCCCCAAAAGTAAGACCTAGCAAAGTTTTTGTTTGGAAGCATACCCGCCAAACAGAACACCAGAGCATAAAGGATTGGTAAATGTACCTACCATAGAGTGTTGTACATGGAAATATTGGTAGTAACAAGAAATTATTGATAGGATTCACAGTTTGTCTGGTTATGCTGGTTTGTGATGACAACTACTGTACAGTATATAATAAATGTTCATTTTTTTTGTTCAGCAATAAATGTGAATTCTTCTTCATGGAAAAATAAGACATCCCCTGAAAGTAAGACCTAGCGCATCTTTGGGAGCAAAAATTAATATAAGACACTGTCTTATTTTCTGGGAAACATGGTAGTTAAATATATATACTGTTCTGTATTGTATGCTCTGTTCCATAACTCTTCCAAATTCACGATTGCTATTTACACTATTGTCACAATCATAACGTCCCTTTCATCCTACTTTAGCAGACATCAGCTGCATAGAGAGATGTTCATTCAGCCAGTGATCGGAGCATGGATGAATGATGTTTCCATCAGGTTTGGGTGTGGTGCAGGAGAGATCAGGCCCAGAGAGATTATTTAATTTTCTTTATTTACTATACAGTACTACCTCTGTCTCCACAAAACTGATACATGGCTTCATTGATCCATAGTTTCACTAATTCATTTAAGCCTTTTGTACAGGCTACACCCTCCTTTGGTTAATCCTCATCCATCCCATCAAAAATAATAGTATTTGCCATTATCTGTAGTTTCATGTATCTACACAAAGTATTCAGTAAGAGCCCCCATATCCACATGGGTATGGGGACTGTACTGTATTTAAAGAATACTAAACTGAGTAGCCCATACACAGTACTAGCTTATGTCATAGTCCAAGCAAAAACACTTCTCTCTGCTGCTATTTGGCATATATCAATTATTGACTTTGGTGTCCAATAGTTGTTTTGAGTGTTGAAAGTTATTTCTGGAACTGGAACTTATAGTTTGGCTCTTTCACACAGAGCCAAAGAGGAGCAAAGACACAAGGAGAATGGTCCATAGCATTTTATGGATCAGACCATCTCTATACTTGGATTAGTAAGAGATGAGTAATAGTATGACTTGTATAAACAACAAAAAAATATTTTACCTTAGAACTTTCTATCTAGGAGGCTCATGTAGGCATCATTTACAACAAACAACAACAACAACAACAATAACAACAACAACCAAGGAAATGCATTCCACAAAGTAATGACAAAAGATGAGAAGTATAAACAGTTATAGAAAATGTTCATAAAATGTAAATGCATGAGTGTAAATTTGGAAATAATTAATATAATTTTCATCTTTATTTTACAGAGGCATCATGTGTACCGGCTCAGTTTGGTTGTCCAGAAGCTAACCATTGATACTGGACAACTTCAGGGCTTCACCTTTCCCTTTTCATACTTCCTAAATTGTACTTTGATGACCTCCCTTTTCCTAGAATTTAAGGACTACTGAATCTACGACACAGAAGTGGAGTTGTGAGGAAATTGTAGAACCCATGACATAAGAGGAAGGATGAGGGAATGGAGTGCTGGATTCTGTGGAATATCAAACATTAATCAATCCAAGCATTTTTTTTGTTAATCGCAGCCTCTTTAAGGGGCTTTCCAACACATATTTTTTTCTTCTGGGAAAAAAGAGACTTAATACATCTTATTTTGATATCTCACCTTTAAAATGCTAGTTGAAGAATACACATTTTCATATTTCAGATGATGGTTTAAGTAAACTCTTTTCCTTTGTTGTTAATAAAGACTAGTCATCCATCCCATTTGACATAGAACTTGACTATGCATGTTTATAAATCTTGCTTTTATGTGGTCAATGTTTTTAAAACAGGTTGGCTGTCACAAACATACATAATGTCGTAGCTTGCATTTCTGTAATATGATGTACAAGACATTAAATTATTCTTAAATATATGAAGAACATATGTGATAATTAAATAACAATAATAATGAGGACATTAGCTTTGGAGGGTGGATTATTTCTGACTTCACTGAGAATGCCTTTTAGCTGTAAACTCCTGGTTTCAAGTGTTTTTTTAATTAAAAAGAAATCACTTTGTGTGACATTTTTCATGCATATCCCATATATAGAGATGAAGGTTTGCATATGACAATTTGATTAAAACTCTAGGTCATTTCTGATAGTTTAATACAAGTATACTTTGAAATTGTTTTCTTTGTCCTCGTGTAATCTATTTTCTGTCTCTTCAAGTGGGGTGAAAATAGCATTCCAAAAATTCAGTTACATTATTGAGAGCTTTAGTAAATCTACTAAACAGTCATCCAGTAAGTCCTTATGACCTAAATCAGGAAGGTCAGCTATGAAAGATGTCTCAAGTATAAAAATATACTTCTCAAGTGTACAAATATACTTCTCAAGTGTATAAATATATGCATACGATGGTACTTCTGTGTATGGATACAAAAGCTAGACAGTTAAGGAAGCCCACGGGGGAAGAATCAACTCATTTGAAAGGTGGTTCTGGAGGACAACTTTATAGATACCTTGGACTGCCAAAAAGATACCAAAATTATGGTACACAAGCCCTACAGTAAATCAATCCTGAACTCTTGCTGGAAGCCAAATAATTTATCCTGAGATAATCATATTTTGGGCATGCCATGAGAAATCATGGCTTTTTGGGAAAGAAAACAATACTGGGAAAGTCAAAGATAGGAGAGAAAAAAAGAATACACCTTACAAATGTGTAGGAGGCTACAGCCCTCAGTTTGCAAAACCTGAGCAGGATTGTTAGCATTGGCACACTTTGGAGATTTCTCATTCATAGGGTTGAAGCCTCATCCCAAGCCTCTTACCAATAATAATAGTCCCAGGTTACTTACTTCTTTCTCTAGTTTACATTCTTCACTATATGCACTTTCTTCAGCCCAGGTCATTTTTATGAACTTTCTTAGGTTTTTTATTAAACCAGGTTTTATCTTAATGTGATTTTATTGATCTGCTTATTGATCTGTTTTATATTGATGTGTTTTTATTACTATGTCTGTAACCATTTGTGCTTGGCCCCATGTAAGCCGCCCTGAGTCCCTTCGGGGAGATGGAGGCGGGTTATAAAAATAAAGTTGTTATTATTATTATTATTATTATTATTGTTGTTGTTGTTGTTGTTGTTGTTGTTGTTATTATTATTATATGGCAACCAGACTGATTGATAACTAGAAAATAGAGGGAGAAAACGTGGATGCAGTGACAGACTTTGTATTTCTAGGTACGAAGATTCCTGCACATGCAGACTGCAGCCAGGAAATCAGAAGACTTTACTTCTTGGGAGGAGAGCAATGATCAACCTCGATAAAATACTGAAGAGTAGAGACATCACACTGGCCATAGTGAAGAGTAGAGACATCACACTGGCAATGAAGATCCACATAGTTAACGCAATGGTATTTCCTGTAGTAACCTATGGATGTGAGAGCTGGACCATAAGGAAGACAGAGTGAAGGAAGATAGACGCTTTTGAACATACTCCAGGAAATAATGCCTGGCTGCTCATTGGAGGCAAGAGGCAAAGATGAAGTACTTTGGCCACATAATGAGAAGACAGGAAAGCTTGGAGAAGATAATGATGCT